>NC_137772.1:103961904-104578677 GCF_963455305.1 Plecotus auritus
AAAACCCTAGTAAAGATATATGCACCCAATAAGAGCATCTAAATGTATATATAAAAAAAAAACACAAAAAAACCTCTTTGAGGACTTTAAAGGGGAGATCAACAGAAGTTTGGAGTTTCCTTCAAAAATTAAAAATGGAACTGCCATTTGACCCAGTAATCCCACTTATAGGAATATATCATAGGAATTCCTAAACAATCAGTCAGAAAGAATATATGTTCATAGCAGCACTATTTACAATATTTAAGATCTGGAACAGCCAAGGTGCCCTTTAGTAGATGAGTGGATAAAAAACCTGTGGTACATTTACAAAAGAAAATACAATGCAGCTGTAAAAAACAAGGATCTGTTACCCTTTGAGACCACATTGAGGGACCTATAGAGTATTGTGCTAAGAGAAATAAGCCAGTCATAGAAAGACAAGTATCACATGCTCTCACTTATATGTGGAATCTAATGAACAAAGTAAACTGACAAACAAAATAAATCCAAAAGCATGGAACCATGGAACAGACTGATGAATCTCAGAGGGAAAGAATGGAGGTGTGGGGGAGGAGGAAAGAGATTAACTAAAGAATTTATATGCATACTAGTGACCCAGCATGCAAAATCGTGTGAGACC
Organism: Plecotus auritus; assembly: GCF_963455305.1. Lineage (NCBI taxonomy): Eukaryota > Metazoa > Chordata > Mammalia > Chiroptera > Vespertilionidae > Plecotus > Plecotus auritus. The sequence continues at coordinate 103,962,527 of NC_137772.1, forward strand.
CAGACCTGCAGAAAATCGCACAAGATCTGGGACCCTAGAGTCCCACGGGTGCCATGGGATTCCCCCAAGTCCTGCCAGCAGCACAGGACCCAGAGTCAAGTCCCCAACCACCCACACGAGCCTTGCCACACGCGCAGCCTCCTGGTGACCAGTCTTTGGTCATTACAGCATTACAACCACTGGGTTTTTATTATATAGATATGCATAACCCATGGACACAGACAATAATGCAGTGAAAGCCTGGGCCAGGAGGTCAGGGTACAGAGTTGAGGAGGTCAATGGGGTAATAAAAGGGGACATCTATAATACTTTTGATGATGAAGATCAGTTTTTAAAATGTATGGCTGAGTCTTATTTAGTTATAAATATACAATGTTACGTTACATAGAGTTTGAATTTGATATAAGTTGACTCTTGAACAATGCAGGGATTAGGGACACTGAACCCCATACTGTCAAAAATCTCCATATATCTTTTGACTTCCCCCATATTTAACTACCTTGGGGATTGGTTCTGGAACCCCACAAACACCAACATCCACAGAGGCTCAAGTCCTCTGTATAAAATGTCCATGGATCAATGCACATAGCTGGCCCTCCACATCCTGGCACTCCCAACCACAAATCAAAATCAATAAAGTTGCTTTTTGAAAAATATCTGTTTATAAGTGGTCCCACACAGTTCAAACCTGTGTTGTTCAAGTGTCAGCTTATAAATGTACATCTATGGAAACATAAAAAATGTTAAGTCTCACGATGAGAAAACAGAGAAATTGTCTAAAATTAAAGCAGCAAAACTTAGTTCTTTTGAAAAATAAAAAGTATTTGAAAAACATTACTAAAGTTTAAAGATGTTGGATATATTTAAAAATGAACCCCTAATGCTTGTAACCATTTTAATAGTACATGAAAGTTTAGAAGCAAAAGTGTAGGGACATTCATTTTTCAGGAAAAATGATGATGCAAAGAATAAATATATAATATGTATTTTCTACAATATGTCAGTTCTAAAACATTATAAATGTGTTCATGAATGGATTTTTCTTATGGCTATACAGAAATATTTTAGCATAATAATTTTAATTACTGATAAAAGGAGAAAACAGGGAGTTAGTGTTTCATGAGTACAGAATTTCAGTTTTGCAAATGACAAGTTCTGGAGGTGGAATTGGTGATGGTTGCATGACAACACAAATGTACTCATGCCATTTAACTATACACTTAAAATGGCTAAGATTAACTATACCTTAAAATGGCTAAGATAATAAACTTTATGATATATATATTTCCACAACTAAAAAGAAAGATACACACAAAAATCACCAAATGTACATATTCTATTGCAACTTTATATGTTTCTCTTTTACTGCCTCAGCTTCAAACACTTCTGTTTGAAAATCCAAACAATTGTGTAGAAACTTTTATACCCCAACAATATAACATATTAATAGAATACTTCTAAGATGCAAAAGTCCAGGAAGATAATAAAGAAACTGCTGCTACTTTGATGGATAATTATTTATACTCCACTAAAGTCTTCATGAGATTATAATCCACTCAAGTAACATAAGGAAGGCTGCACTTAAGAGCAGAATGTGGGATAATGCCATTCACTGATGCCAGTATAGTTTGATTAAATATCTCCAGATAATGGGTATTTCTCTGGATTTTTTATTCAATAAATATTTGTTGATTGATTAAGCAATATATAGAAATACACATTTCTAGCACTATGCTGGATGCCTGACCCTTTCTTTCTGTTCTATAGATGCCTGTGGGCAGGCAAATCATCCAAAGTAGAGATTTAGGACCACTAAACCTGTTAGAATTATCTCATGGATAAATTCCTTTGAAGTATGTTTAAAGAGTCACTTGTCTCATTTGGTGAGACGCCCCCCGCCAAGAAAGTATTAAATGTTTAGTTCCTCTAAAAGCCATAGTAATTATAAATTCATGTTTACATAAACAATCTAAGGATAATAGCATCATAGGAATTTGTTTTGTGATAGAGTGGATATAAATGCAATTGCTTTTTGGAACAAATGTGCCCAGACATGTATCTTTTACCACATAGACAAATATGCACGTTAGATGAACAGAACAGCACTAGAAAACCATAAAGAATTCCAAATAAATTTTTTTTGAAAGGCTGTGGCCCTTGGGGCATGTGATGATCAATCATGTCAATAAATACATTAACAAGTACTGTCCAAGTGAAACTAGAAAGCTGTGTTAACACCTGCTGCTCCTGAAACAAAAGTCCTATTTGTTCCTAATACCCCATAGTAAACCTTTAAAACCAAAGCAGCAGATAAAATCCCAAAGTAAACAAACTCTTAGGTAAACATGAAACTATTTTACCATTTGCTCTTTACTTTGTTCAGAATACAACTGCTGGTTTTAAACTGAGTAAATTATATTGAGTGGTTACCCTGATTTCAGAATTACAGAATAATGTATAAGAAGCAATGCAGAGGTAAGGTTAATCACCAGATTACCTCTAGAAAGTGGGACAGACATAAGAAATGTGAGTATTACGCACTGACTTTGGTCCAAATAATTTAAGGATGACTTTTTGTAAAATACTTACCCAAGGATATGTTTATTGATTTTTAGAGAGAAAGGAAAGGAGAGAGAGAGAGAGAGGAAGAGAGAGAGAGAGAGAGAGAGAGAGAGAGAGAGAGAGAGAGAGAGAGAGAGAGAGAGAGAACTTCACATTGATCAGTTGTCTCCCATATGTGCCCTGACCCAGAACTGAGCCCGTAACATTTTGGTGTATGGGATGATGCCCAAACAAACTGAGCTACCTGGCCAGGGCAAGACTGACTGACTTTGATGTAGGTGAATTTATATCTCAAAAAAGGTTTTCTAATCCCTTTCACATTTGCTACATAATAAATCATGTACAAATGATATGCAAAAATTAAAAAGGAAATATTTAAAAGCATTATGATCTGTAATTCCAGAGTCTTTTAAGGAGTCTGCCTAAAGAAAGAAGTTCAACCAACGTATAAGTTTCTAAAAAAATAAAATGAAAATATAATGTTCCTTAGTTACCATGTTAATTTTCATTATTGATTTTAAATTTGAATTCAAACTAATCTAAGCATGACCTTTCAGAGAAGTTTCTAAAACTTTTCATTTCTTCAAAAATTCTATGTAATGGTTCCCACCTAATTTTCAAAGCTAGCTCTTCTCTAACTCAGATTGAGAAGAGACTATAGTAATTCTTAGTTAGTGGGTGTGAATGGAGAAATAGAAGATAACAGATTTTTTCACAAATAACTAGGCTATGAAAGCCAAAGAAAAATCTGCTAAGAAGATAGAGAAAATATATAATATAATGTTAATATCTACTCTTTATTTTTATTGCCACTGATTTCTTTTGAAGCTGAGATATAAAAGTAATGCTTATCTTCAGTGCTATACAAAATATAATTAAATTAAATATAAGAGTCAAATAAAAATCTACTTTTGCAGAATTGGAAATATTTCCATTCATCACATGATGTATAAATCTACTACTTCTAAATTTAAATGTTGGTATATGTATGTATTAGCAATCACATATTTGAATAGAAATAGTAATACATAATTTCAGACAAATCTAAATTGAAGAAAGTAGTCTTATTAATTCAGTGAATCTAAAATTATTTATTTAATAAGCATTTTAATACACATTCCTGACATCTGGTACTAATAAAAATAATTTTCTATTTTACAGTTAACATTTAAAGAAAAAAACCATAACTGTAGTTTTGCTATATATCACAGACCTCAGATGGTATAGACTAATTTGGGTGACTTCATTTCCCTCTTGATTAATTTATATAAAGAGGCCACTTGTTTTCTCTCTTTCTGTGTATGTTTTATATAAGATTTGGACCAAGTCCCAGAAATGAATAAATTAAGGAAGAAAGGAATGTATCAAATAAAAACGAAGTTTCTTAATAACAAACCTAATTATAAAATTTTCCTGGATCAGTCTGGTTAATAAAAATCCATTCTAAAATAATGATCCAGGTAATATTGTATCTTGATAAATATTTGAAGTAAGTTTTCCAGAAAAGCCATAAGGGTCTAAAAACCATAAAGACCTAAAAATTTCCACCTTTTGTACAACCACACTTTCTTTAGGGAAAGTTGACCAATCCTTCCATTCCAATGCAGGCTTTACCAGAAGCCTGTATGGAAGCAGCAGTTGATCCTGATGCTGCTGAGAGAACCAGAGAGGCCTGGAAGCCTCCAGATGCTCCCCTTGTCTCTTAACCAAGAACTCCAAATATGGGCCTTATTGCCCTGCTTGCTCAGATTTCCTGCATTCCTCCCTTTAGCTCCAGTGTTGTGTCTTGCTCCAACTTGGACAACTGGGCTCAGGCTGTCCCTGACTCTGACTGTCGCTAGCATACTATATCCTGACCTTTCCTATAGAAAATGTCACTACTTCTCTGAAAGTATCAATGCAATAGTATAAAACATATATCATAGAAATTTTCACTAAATTTATTTAGAAAAATTGATAATTAATTGACTGCTAACAGATGCATTTTCTAGATAGGGACAAACAAAAGCTCTGATTGCAAAGCCAATTTATTAATCTTTGAGAAATGGAAAAATTCGAATGTGAATTAACTAGCTCAAAATAAAACATTTTTTCTCCTTAAACTTTGAGAATTTTTCAATAATCATAGTTTTGGGCTTCACAATTTAAACATGGATTTTCCAGCCAACTAACAATATCACAAGCCAGTAATACTTCCAATATCTTAGCTTGCTATCTAACTTTATAGGAAGCTTGATTCATTAAAAAAAAGTCTAATAGACAGACAATAGTATGGTCATTACCAGAGGGGAAGGTGGTAAGGGGAAGTAGGAGAGGTTAAAGGGGGGATAGATAAGTGGTGATGGAAAGAGACATGACTTGGGTGGTGAACACACAATAAAATATACAGATGATGCATTATAGAATTGTACCCCTTAACCCTATATAATTTTATTAACCAATGTAACCCCCATAAATTCAATTAAAAATAAAATAAAATAAAAAGAAGCTGATCTACCCTACAATAAACTTGTGGGTAAATAAAAGACTTCAAGATTTGATAATCTGGAAAGAGAAATAATACATACACAAAACAACTAGAAAGCAATTCAATGCAGAACTTATTACAACACACAAGTAACTAACTTAGAAAATACATGCAGTAACCGTAACACTTAAGAATGGCTGTGCTGGTGATGTGGAGCTACCAGATCAGCCTGAGAAGGCGGAGGCAGAGGAGACACTCAAGCAACTTCAGAGCCAGAAGGGAGTGTGGGAAATCATCGTGGTGAACACAGAGGCATTCATTCCCATTAAGAGCACCATGGACAATTGCACCACCACACACAGTATGCCAACTCATGCACAATTTCATCTTGAAGGCCCAGAGCACCATGCATGAAATTGGCTCCCAGAATGACCTCACCTTCCTTCCAATTCACTCCAAGAAAAAAGACTATTTCCTGATTGAGATTCAGAATACAACTGAATAAGCTACTCTCTTGGCTCCACTGTCATTCCTTAATTTAATGCCCACCAAGAATAATAGTGTTAATCATGTCAATTGACTGGCAGGTAGAAATCACCTTAGAGTCTGTGCAAACCAATCCAGTGACCAAAGTGGACTGTAGCTCCACCCCATCCCACCAAAGTCATCTCTCTGCTGGCCAGTTGCCCCCGAGTTCCCAGGAGAAGCCTCTTTCCTCAAGTCCAGATTTTGGAGCAAGAGCTTGTGAGAAGCCCACACCCTGCTTCTTTCTTACCTTCACTTCACTTTGTTGCCTTTGGAAAAGACTGTTTTTCATTAACTAAAAATAACTGAAACATAAAGAATACCTTAAAATTAGTAGTAAAAAATATTCACTACATTTGACTGTGCTGTTGAAAATCCAGCTATATTAGGATGGATTTGAGTTCTCTACCCTGCATGAGATTACAAGCTGAAGCAGAAAATATCCCCATCATGAAAAAGTTACAATCCTATGGAACAAGTATAGGAGTAATGGTTTCACAGAGTAAGGAGTAGTGGACCTCATGGAAAGCCTAGGAGGAGGTTTTGCTAGAGAGTAATATTTAAGATGACTCTTAAGGAATAAGCTCACTGGAAAAACAAGAGTGGGGGGGATTCCAGAGAGCAGGAACAACATGTATGAAGGAAAGAGGCAGAGTAGAGCATAAGTGTTTGGGGAAATTCAAGTATTTTGTTATTGCTGTAATGTTATGAGAAGAGTGTAAAGTGATAGGGTTAGAAAAATAGGAATGGGCTAGATCAGTGGTCGGCAAACTCATTAGTCAACAGAGCAGCAAACCGCGGCTCGCAAGCTGCATGTGGCTCGTGAGCCGCAGTTTGTCGACCACTGGGCTAGATAATAAAGAAGCTCATATTCTATGCGAAGGAGTTGGAAATTACTTCTGTGGGTGGTGAGGACTCCAAGAATGTAGGTTTTTATCATGGTAAATCTGGAAGAACATAAGGGATGGACTGAAAGAGGAAGAGATTAGACACAAGTTAGGGCATGGTTGCAGTAAACCAAGACCAGGTGAAACATAGGGACCTGGACCAGACTATGTGTGAGGAAGCAGCAGTTATGAGTCATTCAGAAGGGGACAGGTTAAAATCAGGGAGAGAGAGAGATGAAGAAGAGAGAGGTGTCATGCTGAAAAAGATGAATAACAGCCCTGTCTAGTGTTGCTCAGTTGTTAGTGCATTAGTCTGAGTACCAAAGGGTTGCTGGTTTGATTCCCAGTCAAGGGCATGTACCTGAATTGCAGATTCCAGTACCAGTTGGGGTGCATTCAGGAGGCAACCAATCAATGTGTCTCTTTCACACTGATGTCTCTCTCTCTCTCTCTCTCTCTCTCTCTCTCTCTCTCTCTCTCTCTCTCTCCCTCTTCCTCCCTTCCAAAAAAAAATGAGGTCGCGAAGTGTTTGTATTCTCAGGAATTCTACTTTTAGACACATTGAGTTTGAAGCCATTATGGGACAACCCGTTGGGACTGTATAAAGAAGCTGGAGTTGAGGAAAAGCTATCCAACTGAATCAATATGCAATATTCAGTGATAATTCTGGCCTTGAAAGAGGATGAGATTGTTCGGGAAAGTGATTATATTGCGAAAATGAGAGGCAAAAGTAAAAGTCTGGGACACAAAAGTATTTTTGAAGCTGAATGAAATGACTGAGGGAAAAACAGCCAGAGAAGAGTGATATAGTGTATGACAAAAAATAATAATAATTTAAACCAGGCGGAATAGATTAATAGAAAAATGGTTGAAAATTGACAACTCTGAAGATACTAAAAATTGGTAATTATGTCCTTGGCTAGAGCTATGAAATAGAAATTTGAATAGAATAAGTTAAAGAATAAATGGGGGCGGGGGGAGTAATCTAATCTCAAGAAACTTGACCTAGAAAGGTTGAGGATACAAATGTGCTAGCCTTGCGAGGCAGTGTGATGGAGGGCTTTTGCAAATTAGAAGAGATTTCAATACATTTTAGACCTTAAGACAGAAACTTAGTGACAACTGCAGTTGCAGTTACAAGGAGCAGAGGGTCTGAGAAGGGGCAAGAATGAACTGAGGAGCTCAAGACCTGGCAGGGACAGCTTGGCTGAGGAGGACAGCTGATAGAGTTAAGGCAGGAGTGGTGAAAGAAAGTTAGGGGCATCCACATCCAGGGTCCTCTAGCTTCTTTGAGGGTATGAAGGCTAGGATGAAGAAGGGCTGAAACTGGAGAGAAGGCACAGGAGAAATCTGTCTATCATCTGAGAAGCAACACAGTGTTTCCCTCTTCTGTACTCTTGTAGTCTCACACTCAAATATACTTATATTTTATTTAAATATAAAACTATCTCTAGCTATTTTCCAAACTTGTCTTTTCTATTTATTTATTTATTTATTTATTTATTTTATTTATTTATTTTAAATCTTTATTGTTCAGATTATTACAGTTGTTCCTCTTTTCCCCACCCCCATAGCTCCCCTCCACCTGGTTCCCACCACACCCCATGCCCTTACCCCCCCCCACTGTGTACGATTTTTGTCCAGTCTCTTCCCGCACCCCCCATACCACTTTCCCCCTGAGAATTGTCAGTCCACTCCACTTTCCCCCTGAGAATTGTCAGTCCACTCCCTGATTCTATTATATTCACCAGATTATTCTGTTCATCAGATTTTTTATTCACTTGATTTTTAGATTCACTTGTTGATAGATATGTATTTATTGTTCATAATTTTTATCTTTACCTTTTTCTTCTTCTTCCTCTTCTTACAGAATACCTTTCAGCATTTCATATAATACTGGTTTGGCGGTGATGAACTCCTTTAGCTCTTTATCTGACTTTCAATTCTGAATGATAGCTTTGCTGGGTAGAGTAATCTTGGTTGTAGGTTCTTGCTATTCATCACTTCAAATATTTCTTGCCACTTCCATCTGGCCTGCATAGTTTCTGTTGGGAAATCAGCTGACAGTTGTATGGGTGCTCCCTTGTAGGTAACTAACTGTTTTTCTCTTGCTGTTTTTAATATTCTCTCTTTGTCTTTTGCCCTTGGCATTTTAATTATGATGTGTCTTGGTGTGGTCCTCTTTGGATTCCTTTTGTTTGGGGTTCTGTGCACTTCCTGGACTTGTAAGTCTATTTCTTTCACCAGCTGGGGGAAGTTTTCTGTCATTATTTCTTCAAGTAGGTTTTCAGTGTCTTGCTCTCTCTCTTCTTCTGGCACCCCCATAATTCGGATGTTGGTATGCTTAAAGTTGTCCCAGAGGCTCCTTACACTATCTTCATATTTTTGGATTCTTTTTTCTTTTTGCTTTTCCAGTTTAGTGTTTTTTGCTTCTTTGTATTTCAAATCTTTGACTTGATTCTTGCGATCCTCTAGTCTCCTGTTGGATCTCTGTATATTATTTTTTATTTCAGTCAGTGTATGCTTAATTTCTAGTTGGTCCTTTTTCATATCCTCGAGGGTCTCACTAAATATATTGCCCTTTTTTAGAAAATTCTTGAAAAACCTCATAACCATGGTTTTGAACTCTATATCCAGTCATTTGCTTTCCTCCATTTCTGTCATTTGTGACCTGTTTCTTTGTCTTCTCATTTTGGCTGCTTCCCTGTGTTGATAGAGTGGCTTTGTGTGCTAGGTGTCCTATAGGGCCCAGTGGCTTAGCCTCCCCAGTTACCTGAGGTAGACACTCTTGGTGCACCCCTTTGTGGGCTGTGTGCACAGCCTTGTTGTAGTTAAGCCTTGATTGTTGTTGGATCACTGGGAGGAATTGACCTCCAGGCCAATTGGCCGTGAGGATCAGCTGTGTCTATGATGGGAGAACTTCTGTGCTGGAGACACCCTTATGACGCAAGACTTGCTTCAGTGGGGCTTTGGTGCTCACTGAGTCTGCCCCCTGAGTGTGTCTCTTATGGATCTGAGGAGTTGTAATCTGGATGGTCCTACTCTGACCCCTGGGTACACTGGCTCTTGGATCTCCAAGGAGGTACAAATTTAACCTCTGCCTGAGGCCACCCAGCAGGAGCTATGGAGAGATCTGCAGATTCCTCTTCTTTGTTTAGGTTTTGGAGGTACCCAGATGAGGACCAGCTGTGAAGCAATGCAAGCTACTGTGGGGCTTTGGGCCTTCTTTTGGATGTTCTGGGTCTCTCTGACTCAGCTGCAGTTTGATAGGTAAGTTTAGATTTCAAAGGACCAGGTCATTCATATGCAAAAGCCTCTGCACACAGCTTGGATGGAGTGAAGTCTCAGGGTGAAGCAAACAGCATGGCTTCCCGTCAGCCCTGCCCTAAGAAGACCCTGGGTCTCAGTGTCCCTTGGTAATTGCTGCAAGCACCTCTGAGAGAAAGCCGCCCTCGAGTTCTGCCCGCTGCCAGATAGCCCAGTTTCTCCCGTATGAGTCTGGGTCCCCAGAGTCTCACCTGGAACTGGAGTTCAGAGCAGTCGGGAGTTTGTGTCTCCCTACAGATTGAAAAAGCCAGCCGTGTACTCACGCGTGCATGCCTCCATACCTCTGCACTTCACTTCCGCAGCTCCTCTGAGTCTCAGTGTGCTTTTCTCTTCCCTTCTAGTTGTAGAATTTCCACTTAGTCAGCCTTCCTGTGGTTCTGGATGATGTCCGTTTTGTCTTTTAATTGTAGTTTTGAAGTAGTTGTGCGAGGCGGCAAGTTCAGGTGTTTTTCTATGCTGCCATCTTGGTTTCTCTCCCTTGTCTTTTCTCTTTAAAGAAATTGTGAATTCTGGGAAATTAAGACTTGTCTCTCTCTTCTTATTTCTTTTAAGGAATTAGAGTATATTAAAAAGAGTTGGGATTTTGAGTTAGACACATTGGATTTGAATCCAATTCTTACTAATTATATGAGTTTAGGCAACTTTTCTCACTTCTCCGAGACTTACTTTTCTGATATGTAAAATGGAAATAGTAATATAGACCTCATAAGAATGTAAAGATTAAATTTAAAAATTATGTACCCTGTCCCATCTAGGCTCAGATTAGGCACATACTGTGCTAAACTATGCATTCTAAATCAACGAGTAGCCTCAGACACTTATGTGTAGCTATATGAAAATCTTCTCTTCAACTACTCTATTCAGCTTCATCTTGAACTTTAAAAATATTTCCCACCTTTAAAGAAGGTACAGAAGAAAAGTAATTCTATCACATCCCAATTCAATCTTTTAGTAATTATACTTCCCACCATCCCCCCAATCTCACTTTTAGGTGTTCATAAGTAAGAAATAAAAATCAAGAGTTTGGTTTGGCTGTTTCCGCATGGCCGGCCTCCTTGGGCAACATCCCCCTTAGTTTGACTGCTTCACTGGCCTATTTGTGTTGGCTTTCAGGTTTGTTTTTATAAACCAGAATTGCCAGGTAATTACACAAAATTATAGTGGCATTATTTATTTAATGCTTCATTTTCTTTTTAAGAGTGGTTTTGGTTTTAAAAATAAACAAACAAGAAAAAAATCATAAGCCTGATGATTTAGGCCCTACTTGTTCAGCTGAATATAGGCTAATAGGGAAGAATGGGTCACTAAATTCTGGACACACATCCCTGAAAAATGTAAAAATTTGGATGGTTTGCTCCTCTGTCTGGCCCCAGCTAAAGTAACTTCCTGAATGAATCCTAATTGCTTTAATAAATAAAACTAACTCTTGAGAATATGTTTTCTTTCTGGGTATAGAAGAAACACTGGTGTTGGCTTTTCTGGAGCATCTTTTTCATTTAGAATTTGAAAGTCACAGAGAAATCAATAGTTCAACAAAATGCCAATAAGAGATGATGTATAAGAGATAATAACATAACTGTCACTACTTTTATCTGTCGTAATAGGAAACTGAAACTTTAAAACTATTATCTATCAAAATGTAATTTAACATCATCTTTAGACAAAAATACTTGTATAAACACTTTACTATATGCTATCATTGAAAATATTTAAGAGAAGCATTCCCCAAAAAGGAACAGTTAAAAAAAAATTAAGGTGGGAAAGGAAGGGTTTTGATCCTGCTGCTTAGTCCTCAACAGTAGAAAATCATGTCCTGATTCTTTTTGCTTCTTGTTCCTGCCAACTTCTGCATAAAAATGATGAGTAGTGAAAAGGATAAAATGAATGTAGCAGGAATAAGAAACTAAAATAACAAGACTGATGAGTGTTTAGTGTATTACCCACAAGCTAAATGGACAGTCCTTGAACAACTGAAAGTTGTTGTTTTTTCTTGTATTTACTTAGTTCCTCCTCTCCTAATTCTAAGGACTTCCTAATTGTAGCAGCCATAAAAAATCACCACACAGATCTACTCATGGAGCTACTGCCTATCTAGATCTACCTCTCCCTCCTTAGTACTGAGGCCATACTTTCCACAGGCTGCTCCCACCCAATGAATTAGTTTGGTGGAGTTACTGATACAGGCCCTCTGTAGCCAGTAGCAGGTCACTCCCTATCTTTAACTTTTTGCTACAGGACTTCCCAGTAGTCTGGCCAAACCTCTTATGGAACTATACTTATTCTATGACTCCTTTTACTCGCTCTTCCCACCTCCAAAAAAGTATGAGGCTTCCTCACCTTTCCCTGCTCCCTTTCTCAGTAAATTTCTGACAGGTATAATTCTATCTTGGAATCTCCTGTTGACAATAATAAACTAATACATTCATCTACCATTTTATTTTGGTTTTATGGTCATAAGTGGGTATTTATAGATAGAAAAAACTAAAGTTAAAAAAATTTAATAAACTACCAAAGGAGATTTTATAACTTAATGACCTATTTCAGCTCCAACTTAAGTCCTGAGGCTACGGATTTCCTTCAATTTCTCATTTAACAAATATTTATTGAATGCCCCCCATATGCCTGACTTTGGTCCTCATCCTAAGAATAAAGAACTCCTATTGAGTGGCAGGCTCAAATTATGATATAACAAGGCCATTCTGCTGCCAAATGAAGAAAGAATCACCAAAGAGGAGATGACAGTAGCATGTATGAGAATAGACCAGTGTATGTAGAAGAGGCAGGGAAATACTTAATAGGAAAAACTGAGATTAGTGATTCAGCAGATATTTACTCTGGACCAAGCCCTTGGCTATGCCTTGGGAAAGCAGAAGAAAAGATACATTCCCTATTATTCAGAAGCCTTTGGTTGACTTCCATTCAAAAATGTGTGTGTAAAGGAACTTTTACTCTGCCCTGTCCTTTAAAGCCTAGAGTCATAATAGAAAACAAAGGGGGGAAGCCTCCATCACCAATAAAACAGGAAAATAGTCATAAGCCTAAACCACAGACTGACACACAGTCAATTACAGTTGAAAGCTCTGTCAGAATGAGGATGCTAGGAGTGGTCCCAAACCTAGGCTCTGAACAGGAAACAGACTTTTCTGAAACAATGGTCACCATTAGAAGGTCTCCATTACTTTTATTAGAACAACCAGTATTAGGAAAGTTTGAGAGAAGAAGGCAGTGCCCTTGTGTAAGTGCCCTGTCACATAGGGAAGGTAGGAGAGGCAAGTACATGAAATCAAGCTGAAGTGCCATATTAATGTCTACACCCAGAAGTGAGAAAGGTTGAAGGGTGAGGGAAATTATACAAAGGCTTCTGACTCACTGGGATTCACTGTGAATCACATTGCCCTTTACAACATGGGTCGCAACTAGAATCAGCAGTCAAATCCAGCCATTGCTTGTTTTTGTTCTACCATTAGCTGAGAATGGCTCTTACAAATTTAAATGGTTTTTTAAAAAATCAAATGAAGAATAACATTTTGTAACAGAAAATTATATGAAATTTAAATGTCAGCATTCATAAAGTTTATTTTAATAACAGGCATGCTTATTTGTTTATATCTTATCTATGACTGTTTTAATGCTATATATTAGTATATGAGGGCTGTCATAACAAAATACCACAAAGTTGGTGGCTTAAATAACAAAACTTTGTTTTCTCACAGTTCTGGATGCTGCATGCCCAAGATCAATGTGCTGACAACGTTGGTTTCTCCTGAAAGGACTCTCTTCTTGGATTTTAGGCCACTTTCTTGCAGTGTCCTCACAGGGTCTTTTCTCTGCATGCACATCTCTGGTGCCTCTTCCTCATCTTAAAAGAACACCAGTGATACTGAATTAGGACCCTACCCTTATGACATCATTTAGTCTTAATTGCTTCCTTACCGGTAAATGCATTATCTCCAAATACAGTGACATTGGGAATTAGGGCTCAAACCTGTAAATTTTAGGGGGACACAATTCAGCCTATAACAGGGTACAATGGCAGAGTTGAGTAGTTGACACAGAAAACTATATGGCTCACAAAGCCCAAAATATTTACTATTCAACCCTTACCTAAGAAGATTGTCAACAATGTTCAAAAGTGAGAGAAGACTTGCTCTCATGGCAGAGGAAATGACAAATATGGTGATAGAATATTCATTACAAGACAACAAAGTACCCAGTTAATCCTCCACTCAAGCCCTGGACTCATTGTATTCCCTTGCAAACAGTAGGTAGTATGTATTCAATGAGTAACAATGACAAAAGAACCACCGAAGTACATGTAAAAAGAAATTTGGGGAAAAATGTATGTGGGGTGTGTGGAGGTAGTCAGGTGATAACACATTGCAAACATGCATCAAAAAATAAATTACCTGGATAAAAGATAGCATCAGAGTAGGTGAAAGTTACACTCAACTCCCCCCAGGACCAAATAGGAATTACAACAAAATTATGGCACAATCAACCTGAATAAATGACTGAAGACTAGCTGATAACCAAGGATATACAGAAGAAGCCACCTGGAGACTGGTGGCAAGGGCAGAGATGGGAAAAGGGTTAGCCTCAAAAAATTAAAAATGGAACTTCCTTAGGACCCAGTAAGTCCACTTTTGGGAAATCCAAAGAAATTCAAAACACTAATCCTAAAGAGTTTGTGCAACCTTATGTACATAGCAGCATTATTTACTATAACCAAGATATGAAAGCAACCCAAATGCCCATTAATAAATGAATGTATAAAAATGTAGCAATACATATATATAATAGAATATTAGTTGTCCATAAAATAGAATGTAATCTCATAATTTGAGACAACATAGATGAACCTGGAGGGTATTATGCTAAGTGAAATAAGTCAGTCAGAGAAAGACAAATACTATATGATTTCACTTATTTGTGGAATCTAATGAACAAAATAAATGAACAAACAAAATAGAAACAGACTCATAAATACAGAGAAGAGGTGAATGATTGCCAGATGGGAGAGAAGTTGAAGAACTAGGTGAAAAAATTGAAGGACTTAACAAGCACAAATTTATAGTTACAAAATAATGATGGGGATGTAAAGTACAGCATAAGGAATATAATCAATAGTGTAATACTATGTATAGTTCCAGGTGGATACTAAAAATATCAAAGGGAACACTTCGAAAAATATGATTGTCTAACGACTATGCTGTACAACTGAAACTCATACAAAATAACATTGAATGTAAACTGTAATTGAAAAATAAAATTTAAATTAAAAAGAAGAGAAAAAAGTAAATTACCCAAAGAAACTCAGTAAGTAAAAATTCACAATAATAATTCTCCATAATGCAAAGAAATCATAGACCACATGAACTCTCTTTAAAAGTATTTAAGTTAAACTTGGACGAGGTGGCCGAGTGGTTAAGGCGATGGACTGCTAAAAGTATTTAAGTTAGTCCTTGCTTAAGGTGGCTCAGTTGATTGGAGCATCATCTCATATACCAAAAAGTTGCAGATTTGATTCCCAGTCAGGGCACATACCAAGGCTGTGGGTTTGATCCCTGCTGGGGAGCATATGAAAGGCAGATCTGTCACATTGAAGTGTGTGTGTGTGTGTGTGTGTGTGTGTATCTCAAATCAATAAATATATCCTCAGGTGAGAATCCTATATAATAAAAGCCTAATATGCTAAGGGTCCGGTCGTCCAGTCATCTGTTCAACCAATCAAAGCATAATATGCTAATGATATGCAAAAGCCACTCAACTGCTAGCTATGATGTGCACTGACCACCAGAGGGCAGGTGCTCTTGCTGCTGGGGTCTGGCCAATTGGGACTGAGCGAGACGGGCCAGACATGCCCTGGAGCCCGCCCGCGTTCCCTCCCTGGCTGGCCAACCTCCCACGTCCCTCCCCTGCCCTGATTGTTCACAAGTGGGGTCCCTCAGCCTGGCCTGCACCCTCTCACAACCCAGGACCCCTCAGGGGATGTTAGAGAGCCGGTTTTGGCCCAATCCCACAGGCCAGGCTTAGGGACCCTACTCATGCACGAATTCGTGCACTGGGCCTCTAATAAATAAATAAATAAACAATGTTTAAATTTTTAAAAATACTCTTATTAAAACAATATATTAGAAAATAAATTAAAGATGAAAATTTAGCTGGCAAGACCTAATATTGAAATAGAAAAGAAACAATTCCTCCTTTTCTTTCCTTTGGGGGTTGTGAAATAAAAGTGTTGCAGGCATGACAATTACATTTGCAGCCACAAAACAAACGGATAAGTTGTGACTTAGATAACAGATAACACAGCTAGGACTTAGACAGGCAGTTTAATGAATTTGATGAGGTAGCAAGTGATCATTGCAACAATGATTGATATGGAAGAAAAGTAAGTCTAACATACATAAAATAGGTGTTGCTGAAGAAGATAATAGCAACAAAGAAACAAGGAGTATTCAAATAGTTACAGAACATTTTTGTGATTTTTAAAAAGTTGTTGCTTGATGGAACAAACTGTGTTCCAGAAAATCTGTAATGTCAAGTTCTAGTGAAGAAAATATATTCCCTTGTAAAGAATGCATCATATAAGCATCTGGACAAAAGCCCTCCATGCCAGAAAGAGTAAATATTTGCTTACAAAGTCTTAGGAAAATTAAATGTAACCCAAAAACTAGATAACTAATCAAGTTGCTCTGTAAGTATAAAAACAATTGATAGTCTTAGCAAGAATGTAAGAACAGCCAACGTACCTCCTTAAAAAATACTATTTGATAACAAAGACTCTGAAGTGGAAGATGAAAATGAAAAATTCAGAGATGGAGAAACCATGATACAAAGACAGGTGGGAGGCATGGAATCCATCCTATATAATAAAAGGATAATATGAAAATAGACCGAACGGTGGAACAACCAAACAACCGAACAACTGGTTGCTATGATATATGCTGACCACCAGGGGGCATGTGCGGAACATGACAGACATTGGCTGCGGTGGGATAGTGGAGCAGGTGAGCAGGGGTGCCCGACCAAGGCAGGGCGCCGGTCACTGTCATCAGGGCGAGCCTCTGATGGTTACTGAAAATTCTTTGCTTCCACATGCCATGGTCCCACCTGGAGCTTGCACCTGCTGCCAGCACTGGCCCCGCTCGCACCTGCTGCCAGTGCCTGGCGCTAGTCCCAATCACTTGGTGCCATCAGCAGGTGCAAGCAGCGGCTGTTATCCCAATAGCCCCTGAGGGCTTCTCCACCTCCCCCTGCTCCTGAGGGGTGATGGGGGCAGAGGACGCTACTTGCACCTGCTGACAGTGCTGGCCCCGCTTGCACCCTCTGCTGGCGCCAGCCCCAATTGCTCCGTGCTGTCAGCAGATGCAAGCAGGGCCGGCGCTGTCAGCATGTGAGAGCAGTGGCGGTGGGAGCGGGGCTGCCAGCAGACAGGGGTCCAGGGCTGTGGCAGGAGGGGCCGGGCGGGGGCATGGAGGATGGGCCAAGACCCATTCCTGTGACCACTGCAGCCTCACAGCCCACAGTTCCTTTCAAGGTACACAAATTTGTGCACTGGGCCCCTAGTTTAAATATAGAATCAAGGCATTTGCATAGTCTTACATAGTTTTAGTTGCAGAATTACAATTCACACAGCTGGGGTTTTATTCTAACAATGTCAAAATAAGTATATAAAAACAAAACTCAAAAGGTGTGGGGAAAGGAGCTCTGGCTGGTGTGGCTCAGTTGATTGGAGCGCTGTCCTATATGCCAAAATGGTAGGGGTTCAATTCTCTGTCAGGGCACATACCTAGCTTGTGAGTTCAGGCAGCATGCAGGAGGCAACTAATCAATGTTTTATTCTCACATTGATGTTTCTCTCTCTCTCCCTGTAAAAAAAAAAAAATTAAATATGGGGAAGAGAAGGCAGGGAGAGGTACAAAAGGGCTGATTTCCTTCTCTTTTATGATAGGAATTAACTGATATTATTTAAAGTTTAAATATGTAGTTTACAAAACAATGAAAATCCCAATCACTTAATGTTTTCCATATTTTATGTTAATTTTAATGAATCTTTTATGTTCTGCTTTCTCATGTGCATAGAAACAAATTTTAAGGTTAGCAATTTCTTTTGTCACACTAGGTTGTTTTTCTTATCTTCAAAATCTATATATATAAAAGCCTAAGCGACCATTACAAGCAAACAACTGGAATCACTGGAATGACCAGTCAACCAGTCACTATGATGCACACTTACCACGAGGGGGCAGATGCTGAACACAGGAGCTGCTCCCTGGTGGTCAGTGTGCTCCCACAGCCAACCTCCTGCAACCCCTCCCCCTAGCCGGCTGGCCCCCCAATAGGCCTCAATCGCCAGCCAGGCTGAGGGACCCCACCCATTCATGAATTCGTGCACTGGGCCTCTAGTATAAATATAATAAACTAGAGGCCCAGTGCATGAATTGTGCACAGTTGGGGTCCGGCCGGCCTGCCCTTATTGGGGCCAATTAGGTAAGCTGGCTGGGGGTGGGGGGGGGGGTGGAGGGAGGTTGGCTGGCTGGCCCAGCCCCTGATTGGGGTGGGGATGGGCTGATTGGGGGCAGGGCCGGCAGGCGGAGGGGCCCTGGACAGTTGGTGGGCCAGCCCCACCCCCTGGTCGAACTCCTGGTTGAGGGGACAATTTGCATATTAGCCTTTTATTATATAAGATTATTATGGTAGTAATATGTAGATTTGGAATACTGCTTCTAACAGAGATAGAACTTTTAGGAAAAAAATGCAACATGTTTTGAGGGAAAATGACATTCAAAGAGAGAATCTCTCCAGTGGTTTAATTATAAAAGGTCTGCCTTCCTCCCGATAAATTACACCCACGTCTGGATTTCTGATTCCATTCTCCACCTTGGAAAAGCCTCTCTGAGCAAGAAACAATTTGCACTACATGTTTATTTATTTTTAAATCTTACAACCCTCCTTCCATTTTTACACTTTGTTGAGGTATGAGTGACAGAGAATTAACTTTTAACTCTGGATTTAAAGTATACAATTTAATAAATATTAGCAAATAAGTATATTCAGGACACCATCATCACCATATAAACAGATCTGTCCCCCCCAAAACATTTCCTCAGGCCTCTTTGTAGTCATCTCTCACATCCTTTCCTGCCTCCCACCTTCAGTCCCCAGACAACCAATTATCTGCCTCATCTCACCATAGTCTGTATTCTAAAGAATTTTATATCAATGAAATCATGCAGTATCCATTCCATTTTTTGGGGCTTCTTTCACCTAGCATAGTGCATTTGAGGTTCATTCATATTTTTTTATGTATTAGGAATTTGTTCCTTTTATTGCTGAGTAGTATTCCATTGCATAGAGATATCATAATTTGTATATTCTTTTGTCTATTAATGGATACTTGGTTGTTTTTAGTTTGGGTTACTACAAATGAAACTTGCATGAATATTCATGTATATTTCTTTATTTAGATATTTTCTTCATTTTCTCATCAGTGGAATGATGGGATCATATGGCAGGTGTGTATTTAACATATATATATATTTCAGAGAGGAAGGGAGTGGGAGAGAGAGAAATATCAGTGATGAGAGAGAATCATTGATCGGTTGCCCCCTACTGGGGATCGAGCCCACAACCCTGGCATGTGCTCTTGACTGGAATTGAACCCAGGACCCTTCAGTCTGCAGTCTGATGCTCTATCCACTGAGCAACACCAGCTAGGGCATGTATTTAACTTTCTAAGAGCCACCAAGCTGTTTTCCAAAGTGTTGTACCATTTTATATTCCCACCAGAAGTGTAGAAGAGTTCCAGTTACTCCACATCCTTGCCAATACACAGTATAGTTTCTTTAATTTTAGCCATTCAAATAGATGTGTAATGATATTTATTTTTTGTGATTATAATTTGCATTAACTCAGTAATTAATGGTGCTGAGTCTCCTTTCCATGTGCTTATTTGCCATCTGTATACTTACTTTGAAGTGTCTTTCAAATCATTTGTCCATTTTTAAATGGTTGCTTTCTAGTTTTTAAATGGTTATTGTACTAGTATTTTAAGAGTTCTTTATGAATTGTAAACACCAGCCCTTTATAAGAGATTTGTTAAGATTTCTTTCCAGTCTGTACCTTGTCTTTTTCTTCTTTTAGCAGTGTTTTTTTAAATATCAGAAGTTCTTAATATTGAAAATGTCCAATTAAAAATTTTTTTCACTTATGGATTATTTTTAGTGTCATAGTGTCTAAGAAATCATTGCCTAGTTCAAGTCATAAATACTTTTTTCTGTATTCTAGTCTATACATTTTATAGTTTAAGATTTTTACATTGGTCTGTGATCCCTTTTGAGATCATTTTTGTATGTGTTGAGAAGTATGGGCGTAGATCCATATTTTTGCATATGGATATCCAATTGTCTAAGGACCATTTGCTGAAGACACTATCTTTTCTCCATTGAATTGCCTTTGCTTGTTTGTCTGCCTTCTTTTGCATTGCTTAAAAGCTCTATGGTGTCATTTTATCTCTCTAGTTGATTTGTAAGCTATAACTTGTTGTTTTTCATTGTTGTTACTGTTGATTAGATTCTTAGTCCTAGCTTTGAGTTTTCAGTTTGCATCTTTGACTTTGCAGTCTATCTTCAAGTAATATCATACCACTTTATCTATAGTACATAAAACTCACAACATTATATTTCCATTTTCCCCTCTCCTTTTGTACTATTATTGTACATTTTACCTCTACAACCTATATAATAAAGAATTAATATGCAAATTGACCATCACTCCAACACACAAGATGGCCACCCCATGTGGACATAAGATGGCCTGCAGGGGAGGGCAGTTGTGGGCGGTCAGGTCAGCAGGGGAGGGAAGTTGGGAGGGACCAGGCCTGAAAGGGAGGGCAGTTGGGGGCAATAGGCCTACAGGGGAGGGCAGTTAGGGGCAATTGGGCCAACAGGGGAGCAGTTAGGCATCAATCAGGCTGGCAGGGGAGTGGTTAGGGGGTGATAAGGCTGGAAGACAGAAGCAGTTAAGGGCAATCAGGCAGGCAGGCAGGAGGGTGGTTGGGAGCCAACAGTCCTGGATTGTGAGAGGGATGTCCAACTGCCCATTTAGGCCCGATCCCAGTGGTCGGGCCTAAATGGGCAGTTGGACATCCCTCGAGGGGTCCCAGATTGGTGAGGGTGCAGGCTGGGCTGAGGGACACACCCCCCATGCATGAATTTCGTGCACCGGGCCTCTAGTCTGTTAATAAACGGATGTCTGTTATACAAAGACATTATTATATTTGCTTTAATCACTCAATTATTCTTAAAGATATTAAAAATGTTTTCAATTGCATTGTCTACATATTTATATTTTTCAGTGCTCTTACTTCTTTTGTGTATATCTATATTTCCATTTGATATCATATTCCTGTAGCTTGTAGTACTTCCTGTAATATTTCTTACAGTACAAGTCTGCTGATGATGAATTCTTTGATTTTTATGCATAAGATAGCCATTATGTGACATGTATTTGAAAGATATTTTTTTCTGATAGAATTCTAGTTTGAATTTTTCTTTCAGCAGTCAAATATATTGCATTGTTCTCAAACAGAGCTCTAAGATCATTCTTATCTTTGTTTCTCTGTATAGAATGTATCTCTTTTTTCCTTCATGTGGCTTTTAAGATTATGCCTTTATCATTGGTTTTAAATAATTTCTTTATGATTTAGTGTAATTTTCAAATTTCTTGTGCTTAGAGTTCATTGATAATTCTGGTTCTGTTAGATTGAAGTTTTCATCAAATTTGGAAACAGTAGGCCTTTATTTCTTCAATTTTTTTTTTGTTTTCCTCTTTCTTGTTTCTTTTGGAGACTCTAATTATATGTATATTTGGTTGCTTGAAAGTATCCCATAGCTAACCAAACTTTTAAATAGATTTTTCTTTAGAGACAGTTTTAGGATTATAGCAAAATTGAGCAGAAGGTACAAAGAAATCCCATATATGCCCTGCATACACACACACACACACACACACACACACACACACACACACACACAATTTTCCCCACTATCAATATCCCTCACTAGTGTGGTATATCCTATATAATAAAGAAGTAATATTCAAATTGACAATCACTCCAACACACAAGATGGCTGCCCCCATGTGGTCAAAGATGGCTGTCCCCATGTGGACACAAAATGGCAGCTATAGATAGCCAGCAGGGGAGGGCAATTGTGGGCAATCAGGCCAGCAGGGGAGGGCAGTTAGGGGTGACCAGGCCGGCAGGGGAGGGCAGTTGGGAGGGACCAGGCTTGCAAGGGAAGGCAGTTGGGGGGGGGCAAGGCCTGCAGGGGAGGACAGTTGGTGGGGGGGACCAGGCCTCCAAGGGAGGGCAGTTGGGGGGACCAGGCCTGCAGGGGAGGACAGTTGGGGGGGAAGGCCTGCAGGGGAGGGCAGTTGGGGGCAATTGGGTAGGCAGGGGAGCAGTTAGGCATCGATCAGGCTGGCAGGGGAGTGGTTAGGGAGTGATCAGGCTGGCAAGCAGAAGCAGTTAGGGGCAATCAGGCAGGCAGGCAGGTGAGTGGTTGGGAGCCAGTCATCCCAGATTGTGAGAGGGATGTCCCAGATTGGAGAGGGTGAAGGCTGACCTGAGGGACACACCCTCCCCCGTGCACGAATTTCTTTCACCGGGCCTCTAGTTTATTATAATTGATGAACATGCATTGACACATAATTATCTACCAATATCCATAGTTTATATTAGAGTTTACTCCTGGTGTTGCACAATGTATGGGTTTAGACAAATGTGTGCATATATCCAGCATTATAGTGTCATACAGAGTAGTTTTGCTCCCTCCAACATCCTCTGTGATCTATTCAGATCTCACTTCCCATAACTCCTGGTAAGCACTGTCCTTTCAATGACTCCATAGTTTTGCTTTTTTTCAGAATGTCATATAGTTTTAATCAAATAGTATGTAGTCTTTTCAGATTGGGTTCTTTCACCTAGAAATATGCATTCAAAGTTCTTCCATATTTTTTCATGCCTCAGTAGCTCATTTTTTTTTTAGTGCTGAATAGTATTCCTTTATCTGTATATAACACAGTTTATTTATCTATTAATATATTTGTCCTATCTTGCTGAAGAACATCTTGGTAACTTACAAGTTTTGGCAGTTATGGAAAAAAAAAGTTGTTTTAAACATTTATGTGTAGGTTTTGTGTGACAAATTTCAATTCCTTGAATAAATACCAAGGAACACAATTGCTGGATTCCATAGCAAGAGTTTATTTAGTATTGTCAGAAACTTCTGAACCTCCTTCCATAGTGGCTATATTATTTTGCATTCCAACCAGCAATAAATGAGAGTTCCTATTGCTCCACATCCTCACAAGCATTTGCTGTTGTCAGTATTCCACATTTTGGGCTTTCCAATTAGGTGTGTAGCATTTTCTCATTGTTGCTTTAGTTTGCATTTCCATGATGACATATGATATTGAGCATTTTTCATATGCTTACTTGCCATCTGTATGTTTTTCTTGACAAAGAGTGCCTTTTCTTTCCTCCCACTCTATTTCTTTGTATGTTTTATTTTGGATAGTTTTTATGTCCTCAATTTTACTCACTGATCATTTATTTCCTCTGCAGTGTCTCAACTGATTTAGTCTCATGAAGTGAATTTTTTTTACCTCATTACCTATATCCAGAAGTTCATTTTGAATTTATTATCTTTTATGTCTCCACTTAACATGCTTAATCTTTCTTCCAACTTCTTGAACATATGCTATGTGGTTATAACAGATATTCTAATGTCATAGTCTAAGAATTATATCAACTGTGATGTTTCTGGGTCTCTTTCTATTTATAAATGTGAGAGCAGAGCAGCCTTTTTCCTAGGGCTAATTTTTCCCCATACTTAAGCATTTCCCTTTGATTACTCTACCCAAAGTCCTATAAATTACAAGGCTTTTTCACTATGGATAAATTCTGAGATTGTTACCACTGATCCTTTATGGTGGTTCTTTCCCAGGCCTTATGTAGTTTCTTCTCCTGCATGGGCTGATTAGTTCTCAGCTCCAGATTTGGGGGTGGGGAAATCTTCTATAACCCTCCACACCCTAGAGCTCTCTCTCTCTATATGAAGTTGTCCCTCCAGTGAACTGCCTTGGATTCTAGCTGTCCTGGCTTCCTTGTAGCCCTAACATTGTCTCCTCAAGCCAGGGAGATCATCAGGCTCTGCTTGGGTTCCCCCCACCTGCATTACAGCATATAATTTTTTCTTATGCAATAAGCTGGGACAATTATAAGGCTCTCACTTTATTTATTTCTCCTTTTCCAGGGCTCAATGTCCTGTGTTGTCTGATGTTCAATTCTGAAAAGAATAATTTCATATAGTTCATCTGTTTTTGTTTGTTTGTTTGTTTCAAGTGGAAGGGTATATCCAGATCCTGTTATTCTATATTAGCTGTCAGTAGAAGTCCCAAATATGTTTTTATAAAACTTCTATCTATCTATCTATCTATCTATCATCTATCTATCTATCTACCTATCTATTTGTTGAGAGATTTATGGTATGATGATCAACAGTATTAATGGAGGCTATTTTGGGGTTATAGGATTGGGGTAATATTTTATTTAATTTTCCATATTTCTTAAATTTTAATATTGACAATGTATCACTATTATTTTTTAAATTAATCCATGGCTCATTTCTCCATTAGAACATTTCCTATCCCTAATTAAAGAATAGAAGTCACTAAAATGTTTATTTTTTTCTAGTTTTCTAAAGCATTATGCAGAATCAACTTTTTAAAATGGAGATTCTGCATAATGGAGTGCCATAGGTAAATGTGGCACTCACATCATCCCACAACCACATCAATATTACAACTAAACTATAGAAAAAACCATCCTTCAAAACTGCCTGAAATATAGCTGAATGGAAGTTTTACAACTAAGGATATAAAGAAGAAGCCACTTGGAAACTGGTAGGAAGGGCAAAACCAGCTGTTCCCACACTTTTATGTGGAAGATAAAAATTGGGAGTAATATCTTGGCTACAGAGGTTCCCCTGTGGAGCAAGGGGGGCCAGATCATGAGGCTCCCTAGCTCAGGGTTGCAGTGCTGGAAAGAGAAGTCCCCATAACTTCTGTCTGTATAAATCCCCTGGGATTATGGCTGAATGTTTGGAGGCTATGGGTGTCCCAGGTATTGCTCTTAAAGGACCTGCACAAGAAATTACTCAGACTTACTCACTCTGAGCTCCACCACTGGGGCAGCAACTAGAAAGATAACAGAGACGTTACGGTGATGAACTGAATTGTTTGGCATCAAGGCAAGAGCTAGAGGGGCAGCTTTCTCCAAGACAGAAATGCTGGCAGAGGCCATAGTTACTTTGTTGAACAATTTGCCCACTGAGCCAGTAATGGGCAGCATATCTGAGTATCCATCAACTTGGCTATCACTGTTTGCCCTCCTCTGGTGATTCCCTCAGACACACCACCCCACCCAACCTGGGGCCCACCCAAGCTGTTTCCAGTGGTGTTTCCATACTAATGGTCTGTCTTGGCTCATGCTTCAGAGTTTCCCAAAATTTCTCAAATAAGCAGCATCTGGCCTCAGTGGGCCCATGTCTTGCTAAGAGGCCTCAGGCAAGGCACAAGCAGCAGTTTAGTCTCTCCTGGGAAAACCTCCAACCCAGCATATAGCTCATGCTTGGTAGCCCCAGGCAGAACACAGGCAGTGGCTGACCTTGGCCTACACCTCCTGGAATACCCCAAGCCCAGCATACCAGGTAGACAGCTTCAGACCACATCAAAGTACCACCCAACAACCTCCACAAGTAACGTACTCAAGGGGAATACTCAGTGGGCACAAGAGCCCTGCTGAAGTAAGTCCTGCTCTTCAACTTACTTCAATCTTTGATAGATATTGAAGTGGAGTGACCCCCTGCACATCTGATCCTACACAATGGTCACAGCCAGCCCTTGCAGCATATCAGCCTGGGGGTAAATCTCTCCTATTGATGTGTCAATAGGAATCAAGGCTCAACTGAAACAAGATGGTGTACACAGCCCACACAGGAGAGCGGGGATCACACCTGGAGTGCTCAGCTTGGGTGAATGGGGAGTCTGTGCCACTGGATCCCATAGGACACCTACTACATAAGGCTGCTCTACTAAGCCTGAAAGACATACATCTCTACTTAATACATAGAAACAAACACAGGGTGGCTGCCAAAATGAGGAGACAAAGAAACATGTCCCAAATGAAAGAACAGAACAAAACTAAGAACAGATGAACTTAGTGAGAACTTCAACAAAGAGGTAAGAAACAAAATCAGAACTAAAAACATAAACAGCAACCAGTCAGAAATGAAGAATACACTAACTGAAATGAAGAATACATTATAGGGCATCAATAGTAGAGTAGATAAGGCAGAGGATAAAATCTGAGATTTGGAAGATAAGGAAACAAACACCCAAACAGAACAGCAAAAAGAAAAAAAAAAAGGTTTCAAACATGATAAGGAACCTCTGGGATAATTTCAAGCATACCAACATTTGCATCAAGCATACCAACTTCCTTAACTTGGTGAAGAAAATAGACTGACAATTTCAGGAAGTACAGAGAGTCCCAAACAAGTTGAATCAAATGAGATCTACACCAAGACACATCATAATTAAATGCAAATGGTTAAAGACAAAGAGAGAATCTTATAAGCAGAAAAAGAAAAACAATTGGTTACCTATAAGGGAGCTCCCATAAGAGTATCAGCTGATTTCTCAACAGAAACTTTGCTGAAGTGGGTAGCATAAAATATTCAAAGTGATGAAAAGCAGCCACTTACTAGTACAACCAAGATTATTCTACCCACAAAGCTATCATTTAGAGTTGACAGACATAAATATTTTCCTAGACAAGAAAAAGCTAAACAAGTTCATCACCACCAAACCAATATTACATGAAATGTTAAAGGGTCTTCTTTAAAAAGAAGAAAAATATATAATAATAAAATGGCAATAAATATATATCTATCAATGATTGAATCTAAAAACCAATATAAATGAACAAGGAGAACAGGAAGACTTATAGATACAGAGAACATTTTGACAGTTGCCAAAAGGGTTGGAGGGATGGGTGAAAAAGGTAAAGGGATTAAGGAGGAAAATTGGTAGTTACAGAGTAGTCACAGGAATGCAAAATACAGCATAGGGAATATAGTCAAAAATATCATAATAACTGTGAATGGTGTCAGATGGCTACAAGATTTACTGGGATGATCAGTTCTCAAGTTATATAATTTCTAATAACTGGGTTGTACACCTAAAACTAATATAATATTGTATGCCAACTATAATTGAAAATTAAAATAAAAATATTAAAAGTCAAAAAATAAAAATAGAAAGGTAAAAACAAAAAAATGGTCAACTCAATTTTTTCTAAAATTATCATTTCTACACTTTAAAACTATGTTATCTTACCTGAAAGCCTGGCAATTTTAAGTCTACTTAAAGACATAATGTGTGTGATAGCCATATAATGGAATACTATCAGCAGTACAAAGGAATGGACTATCAATACCTGCAGCAACATAGATAAATCTCAAAATATTAGGCTAAGTGAAAGAAACTAGACCAAAAAATGCACATTTTATATAATGTCTTTACCATTCTAGAAAATGCAAACTAATCTGCAGTGACACAAAGCAGGTCAGTTGTTGCCTGGGATGACAGTAATGAGAGAAGGATTAAAGGGCTCAAGGAAACTTGTCTTGATAGGTACAGTCTTTATCTTGGTCACAGTGATGGTGTCTTGAGTGTTTACATGTTAAAACTTATCAAATTAAACACTTTAAATATGTGCAGATTATTTTATGTTAATTATACTTTAATAAAGCTGACAAAAACATTCATTTTAAAACTGAAATTTAAAAGCCTGTTACATATCTCTTATACTTCATAGAGAATATATATTGAGTACCTTATCTTTGAATGCTAAGTGTTAATATTAGGGTGTGTCATTCAATCCTCACACCAACAACACGAGGCAGTCAGTATTCTTCCCACTTTTTATAAATGATGAAACCCAGGCTCAGCTCAGTTAGATTAAGGGTCTCTCAGTGGGGTCCCTGAAATATGAACTGAATACATAGAATTATATTTCAGATTTTTGCCTTTTGTATAGTAGCACAGGATTCTTAGGGCATTTTTGTTAGGAATCCTAAGTATTAGTTATACTTGCTAGTTTGAAACAATATTCTTTATATATATACTAGAGGCCCCATGCACGAAATTTGTGCATGGGGGGAGGGGAGTGTGTCCCTCGGCCCAGCTTGCACCCTCTCAAATCTGGGACCCTGGAGGGATGTTTGACTGCCTGTTTAGGCCCAATGGGATCAGGCCTAAACAGGCAGTCAGACATCCCTCTCACAATCCAGGACTGCTGGCTCCCAACTGCTCGCCTGCCTGCCTGCCTGATTGCCCCTAACTGCTTCTGCCTGCCAGCCTGATCACCCCCTAACCACTCCCCTGCAAGCCTGATTGATGCCTAACTGCTCCCCTGCCAGCCCGATAGCCCCTAACTGCCCACCCCTGCCACCTGGTCACACCTAACTGTCCTCCCTGCCGACAGGGTCACCCCTAACTGTTTTCCACAGCAGACCTGGTTGCCCCCAACTACCCTCCCCTGTTGGCCCAGTAACCCACAACTGCCCTCCCTTGCTGGCCTGGTCATCCCTAACTGCCCTCCCCTGCAGGCCTGGTCCCCACTAACTGCCCTCCCCTGCTGGCCTGGTTGCCCCCAACTGCCCTCCCCTGCTGGCCTGGTCGCCCCCAACTGCCCTCCCCTGCTGGCCTGGTCATCCCCAACTGCCCTCCCCTGCTGGCCTGATCGCCCACAACTGCCCTCCCCTGTCAGCCATCTTGTGGTGGCCATCTTGTGTTCACATGGGGGCAGTTATCTTTGACCACATGGGGGTGGCCATGTTGTGTGTTGAAGTGACGGTCAATTTGCATATTACTCTTTTATTAGATAGGATATACTAATAAAAGCCTAGGTGGGCCTTACTTCCTCATGCGAGACCCTCACATCATCACAAGATGACCGCCCCACATTTTCACAAGATGGCCACCACAAGATAGCCGCTACAAATTGGCTGCCACAAGATGGCCACTACAAGATGGCTGCCACAAGATGGCCAGCAGGGGAGGGCAGTTGTGGGCAATCAGGCCGGCAAGGGAGGGCAATTTGGAACAAACAGGCCAGCAGGGGAAGGCAGTTGGGGGCAAACAGGCCTGCAAGGGAGGGCAGTTGGGGGTGACCAGGGCAGCAGGGAAGGGCAGTTAGGGGCAACTAGGCCTGCAGGGGAAGGCAGTTAGGGGCAACCAGACCAGCAGGGGAGCAGTTAGGGGGTGATCAGGCTGGCAAGCCGGTGAGTGGTCCCAGATTGTGAGAGGGATGTCCGACTGCCGGTTCAGGCCCAATCCCAGATCAGGCTTAATCTGGCAGTCAGACATCTCCCAAGGGATCCCAGATTGGAAAGGGTGCAGGCTGGGCTGAGGGACAGGCTCCCCCCCCACCCCAGTGCATGAATTTCATGCACTGGGCCTCTAATACACACACACACACACACACACACACACACACACACACACACACACTTTTATTCATTTCATAGAGGAAGGAGAGGGAGAGAGATAGATTCAGAAACATCAATGATGAGAGAGAATCATTGATTGATTGACTTCTGCATGCCCCTTACTAGGGTATGTGTTCTTGACCAGAATTGAACCTAGGTACCTTCAGTCCGCAGGCCAATGCTCTATCCACTGAGCTAAGCTGGCTTGTGCTGTACCAATATTCTTGCTTATTATGAGTTTTTATAAAGTTAGGTTATACTTTAGGCTTTTATGTTAGAACTAGAGGCCTGGTGCACAAAATTTGGATGTCCCTCAGCCTGGCCTGTGCCCTCTCACAATCCAGGACCCCTCGGTAGGGTCCCTAGGCCTGTTTTGTGATCAGGGTCTATCGGGGTTTTCCTTCCCCCGGCTGCTGGCAGCTGGCCCCACTCCTGCCACTGCCACTGCTTGCCATTTGTGTGAAGCTGCGCCCCCCCCCCACCACCACCACCACTGGTTGCCTCCCTCTGCAGGCAACAGGCATGGTGTGGAATTGTTTGGCTTGCCTGGGCCTCCCTCTGTGGGGCAATCAATTGCA
Organism: Plecotus auritus; assembly: GCF_963455305.1. Classification (NCBI taxonomy): domain Eukaryota; kingdom Metazoa; phylum Chordata; class Mammalia; order Chiroptera; family Vespertilionidae; genus Plecotus; species Plecotus auritus. The sequence continues at coordinate 103,992,495 of NC_137772.1, forward strand.
GGTTCCCCAGATCTATTGCCCTGCAGAGGGATGCCCCACCCACCCGCCACAGAGCCGCCAGCCAGGTGGCCTGGGTCTCCCTGTTTGGGACGATCGATCACGGGGCTCCATGATTGATAGCCCTGCAGAGGGATGAGTTGCCCACCCAGCTGAGGCTCTGTGATCGATCACCGCACAGAGGATGGCCTGGGCCTCCCTCTTTGGGGTGATTGTGGAGCCCCTCCCTTCTCCCCATTGATCACCCTGCTGGCTGGTGGCCTGGGCCTTTCTCTTTGGGGCAATCAATCGGGCCTCCCTCTTTGGGGCAATCAATCGTGGAGCGCGCCCCCTATCGATTGCCCTGCAGAGGGTGGTCTGGGTCTCTCTCTGTGGGGTGATCATGGGGCGATGGCAGGGCCCTCTGACCAATTGCTTCGAACCTACCTTGGCTGGCCTGGCACCAGTGCGTGTCATAGCATGGTCATCCGGAAGGTCATCCAGACAGTTGTTCTGCTGTTCAGTGGTTCGTTCAATTTGCATGTTATGCTTTTATTATTATATATGATTTTTACAGACTACTCACAATTGAAATGAAATATTTGAATTTGTAACACTACTTAATCTTTTTTTCTGTTTGTCACAATATATTGGTTTGGGTAAAAGTAGGTTTACAGTTGTGAATATGCAAAACACAACATTTATTCTTGCACTAGATGCCTGGTGCACGAAATTTGTGCACGGGAGGGGGGATGTCCCTCAGCCCAGCCTGCACCCTCTCCAATCTGGGACCCCTCGAGGGATGTACAACTGCCCGTTTAGGCCCGATCCCATTGGGATCGGGCCTAAACGGGCAGTCGGACATCCCTCCCACAATTTAGGACTGCTGGCTCCCAACTGCTTGCCTTCCTGCCTGCCTGATTGCCCATAACTACTTCTGCCTGCCAGCCTGATCATCCCTTAACCACTCCCCTGCAAGCCTGATCGATGCCTAACTGCTCCCCTGCCAGCCCAATTGCCCCTAACTGCCCTTCCCTGCCAGCCTGGTCGCCCCTAACTGTCCTCCCCTGCAGGCCTTGTCACCCCCAACTGCCCTCCCCTGCTGGTCCAGTCACCCCTAACTGCCCTCTCCTCCTGGCCTGGTCACCCCTAACTTCCCTCCCTTGCCAACCTGGTCTCCCCCAACTGCCTTCCCCTGCCGGCCCAGTTGCCCCCAACTGCCCTCCCCTGCTGGCCTGGTCACCCCTAACTTCCCTCTCTTGCCAGCCTGGTTGCCCCTAACTGCCCTCCCATCCTGGCCCAATTTCCCCTAACTGCCCTCCCCTGCAGGCCTGGTCCCCCCCCAGATGCCCACCCCTGCAGGCCCAGTCACCCCTAACTGCCCTCCCCTCCTGGCCCGGTCACCCCTAACTTCCCTCCCATGCAGGCCTTGTCCCTCCCAACTGCCCTCCCCTCAGGCCTGGTCGCCCCCAACTGCCCTCCCTTGCAGGTCTGGTCCCCCCACAACTGCCCTCTCCTGCTGGCCTGATCACCCACAACTGCCCTCCCCTGCTGGCCATCTTGTGTCAACATGGGGGTGGCCATCTTTGACCACATGGGGACAGCCATCTTGTGTGTTGGAGTGATGGTCAATTTGCATATTAGGCTTTTATTATATAGGATTATTTTTATTAACTTTTGTGTTATTTTCCATATGAAAAACTGTAACCTCCTTTTGCTCCACCCTGTACATGTTTATGTAAAATTTAAAACTTAGAATAGGTACACTTTGTAGAGTGACAAGTAGAACCAGAATTAAGTATATTATTTAGAGAACATGCCCATCATCTATTAAAGAATAGTTTGATAATCAGCAGTCTCCACATAATTTGCTTTGTCATAAAAAGAACTATATAATTTTCTCTCAAAACTTTTCTTTGTATCATGAATACAACCAAAATAAAGAAAAAAACAAACTGGAATATTACTTCTATCTACGTTAATACTCTTCTCTTTCACAAACCCTACACTCTGCCCAATCTGCTCTGTCACCCATTTTCCTGTCCACATATTCTGCCCTCTGTCTCTGAACTTGTACTTATGTCACTCTCTTTTTCACAAATAAAGTCCACCTTAAAAACTTCAACATTCTTTAAAATTTGCTTGAATCCTCCCTCAGCCCTGGTGTCTTTCCTGTTCTTTCTGACCAGAAAAATATTCCTCTTACAAATTCTTGGAATATTTATTTTCTATATCATTCACTTAACCCTTAAATATCATACACCACCTTATTAAACTACATGCTACCTTTACCCTTTAATATTTCAAGTGATCAAAGGGCAGGAGTCCTGTCATACATATACTGCCATGCCTCTCAAAGTACCTTGATAAATACATATTTGGTGAAAAAAATGAAAAGTAAACTACTTTCAGGTCTCTATAAGTGCCAAGGAAAGTCAGAAAAAAAGAGAAACCAGCTTTATAGAACTCATTATGATAATACAATCAGAGAAGTAGGTATGCTAACCCAGGCCAGGAGCTGCAAAGCAAAGCAAACAGAAATGTGTGCATGCACATATTATGTTGTTGGATCTACATGCAACTTGATGGGGACTAATGTTTTACCCTTTTGGGGATTAAAATGTATGCATGGTGACAAAGTATTAGAAGGAATATGCTGATTAAATGGTGTTATGTCTTGGATTTCCTTCAAAATAAGCTAGAAAGCAGCTAGGCAAAATAATGATGAAACAAACTAGTTTGTTGGTAATTACTGAAGCATTGGGATGGATACATGGGGTTTTATTATACTAGTCTCTGTAGTTTTGTCTCTATTTAAGGAGTTCAATAATAATTTTTAAAAAGATTTATGGTTAAAGTTTTAAGATATGTTAAATGAAGAAGATATAACATTGTCTCACTTATTCAATAAGTAAATTATATATAACTTATTTGGTCAAAAATAGCACAAAGGTCCACAGTTAGAAGGGTTCTGTTTCCATGCTGCACTGCCCTTCAAGCCATCACTAAAATACTACAGCCCTGTGTTCATCTTATGCTACTTTTGAATAATGATACTACATACTTCTTTGTTCATTTAAAACTGTACTGAAAATCTACTATGTGTTGAATACATTAGGTGCTAAGCTACCTGTCTGAAAGAAGTTCCTAGTCCATTACAGGGAGTCATTAAAATCTTGGATCTTTCCTTTTTCTGTAAAAGTACAACTCAACCCCAAAATTTGGGAATTATCCTTGATTCTTCTCTTTCCCTCATTCCATATATCCAATGTCAACTCTACTATCCCTAATATTCCCAGTTTCCTCTTCTATACTTACTTTGACTACCTTCTTTTTTTCTTATTTCTACTAATTATCATAATCTGTTGCCGGAACTACAGCAGTCTCCTAATTGGTCTTCTTGCTTCCATTTTTTGTATTCCTATTATTCATCCTCCAAGAGTAATCTGAAATAAATATATATCAGATAATGCTCCTCACCACTGCTCAAGAGCCTCTTCTAGGTTCCCATTGCATTCAGGATGGAACTTACAGGACCTGGCCTCTCTGATTTGAACTCATACCACTCCCTCTCCTTTTCACTCTGCAGCAGACCCACTGGCTTACCTGAAGAAATGGCATGTGCTGCACTACAATCCATTCCAGGTTGGTTGGAAAACAAAATCTGCCAATTTTCTCTATATGTGACATATTATCTTTCCTAAGGAAATGTAGAAGTGTATAACCTGGTACTGCCATAATCACATTACTATAAGCAGTTAGGTTAATGTAGTTGATATTAAGAAAAATGAGAATAAATGTAACTATGAAATTCTTCTATACTCCTAGCAAGTAATTATAAAGTATTTTCAGACTTTCAGCATCAACATTACACCCATGAAATGAATGTGCGTACTATTTATTTATACAGCAATATCTCAGTAAGTTTTAATGTGTTTGCATACTAATTATCACATAAAAGTTTAAAGGCTGGATAGAAGTTAAATGATAATCTCTAAGTGAAAATAGTAACTATAAACAAAAATCCAAGAAGCAAACTACCTAACCTAGAAAAGTAGCACTTGATATAATTAGTTGATATTTATAAATTGCTTTCAAAGCAGAAAATGCAACATAAATATAAATTACTTTAGGAGCCAGAAGAAAGTTTCTGGGAACACAAAAAGTCCTAAATACAAATTGGAGATAATTTAAAAGGGAAACACATACTTGGCACTTCTTCCTGACCCCTGATCTATCTAAGGACAAAAATAAAAATCTTCCTAAGGGTAAAACTAGTGTATGTGTGGGTAGCAGATAATTTTATTTTTCCAAGAAGACACTGAACAGAAGAGAAACTCCTACAGAAATTCACTGTTAGGACCTATATTGAGGGGTTGTTGTTGAAGTTGGGAGTTGCCTAAGTGCAGTACAAGGACTCTCTTCCCAGGGCAAAATGAGGGCAATTATTAAATCTTTCTCAGGTTGGATGTCTTTGGATTGCGTACTCAAGCAAAGCCATTTGGAAGTGAGTATGCAGGATGGGAGAACTTACAGTGTGCCAGGCACTCAGACAGATATTTTAACTATACCATCTCTTTTAATCTTCACAACTCCTTTAGGTAGATTTTATTATATCCAGGTTATAGATGGTAAGTACATTTGATAGTATGTCTGAATTATATGTTTTGGTCTCCTCAATTGCCGGGAGCCATAAAAGCAGTTCGGTCTTACTTCCTGGTCAGCCCTACTTCCTGATTAAGCAAGAACAAAGAAAGCCCATGCGCGCCAAAGAAGCCCGCGCGCGCCAAGGGCCAGAAGAACCTCCCACATCAGAAAAACCAATCAGCTAGGACAGATACCCAGTCCCCAACCAATCATCCCATGGCAACTCCTTATCCTACCCCTCCCCTCCTGAGTGCTTATATACCGCAACACTCGAATAAAAAACGAGGCTTGATCAGAACCCTGTCTTGCCTCCATTCTTCGCGTTCCTTGTTTGTTTCATTCTCTTAGGTGGTTCCTGCGTGCCCTTGTTGCTGCCCCGCGGGCTGGGGCATCTGGCGCCCAACATGGGGCACCCTGGGGACCCCCGACGAGAACGTCTACCGGAGAAGCCCTGGCCAGGCACACCCCCAGAGTCGCCGCGAGGACCCGCGAGTGAAGACTCAGCACTAGATCGCCACGGTCCCACCCGCCGTGAGACAGATCGGAGTAAGGTAGGTAGAGGATTTTTCAAACAAGATTTCAGAACATTTCACCCCTTTTTGCTCGACTGCTATTATTGGCTCTCTTGGTCAATTCCTTCCTGCCCACTAATAAGCCCTCACTTGTCGATTTGGGGAAGAGTGAAGGGTACCCATCTCCGGCTGTGAGAACTCTGATTCACTTGAATTAGTATCGTCGCCCGTCCTTCTTGTCGCGGATTCTCTCCAATTAGACCTACTCTTAAAACCTTGAGCTTGCTTTGAACAAAAGGTCGTTCACCTCACAGACTCAACAAAGGGAATTCCTACTCCCTGACAAGGGCAAAAGGGGTCTTCCCGTCTGTGCGGATCCGTGTAGGCAGATTATACCTACCGACTGTTTCATGCAAGCAAGGGAGTAAAGGGTAGAGTCGAAAAGAGAGTAATTCCGCCTGAATCCCTGGGTTGACGGGAAAATTCAGGCTGACCTGGACGGGGATTATACGTCCCGGAGGCTTACGTGGGAGAGGAAGTCACTCGGAGAGCCATCCAGTTGACCAATAATGGGGAATTCTTTGAGTACTCATGAAATGTTCCTTGACGGTCTCAAGATGTCCCTCAGAGCACGAGGAATAAGGGTTAAAAGAAAAGACCTTAGGCAGTTCTTTGAGTTTGTTCATGATACCTGCCCTTGGTTCCCCCTAGAAGGAACTATTAATCAAAAACACTGGGAACGGGTAAAAGATGCCCTACAGGATTTTTATCGGGCCTTTGGCCCTGAGAAGATTCCCGTTACTGCCTTTTCTTATTGGAACTTAATTCATGACATTCTAAAAATCCATTCTCAAGACCCTGATGTTAAAGAGGTCATCAAAACAGGAGAGGAGATTCTTAAGGAAAACTCCCGCCCCCCCTCAACATGCCCTTCAGTCGTTATAGATCTCCCAGGAGAACCCCCAGAGACCCCTAAAGCCCAAAAACCTTTAAATATTAAAAAAGAACCAGAAAAGCCACAAGAAAAAATCCCCAATATCTACCCCTCACTTACCTTTAAAAAAGATTACTCGGATCACCTAACCCCCGAAGAACAAGAAACCTTAGATGAGGAGGCGGCTTGCTATCATAATGACCCTTGGCGCCTAACTGCCCCGGCGCTTCATAGACCACCCCCCCTATAATCCCAATTCCCTAGTTCATCCTTCTCCTCTTCCAGATTTTGACTCCCGTCCATCTGACCCCATCAGACAAGCTAAAATAACCCTTGCTCGAGAAGTTTCTTCTTTAAAGGAAATTTTACAGCAGAAACGAGAGCATGTCCAACTTATTAAAGAAATTCAAGCCCTCGAGGCTGAGCTTTCCACCCTAAATCCTACCCAACAAAATACTCCTCCCTCAACAAAATCACCCCCCAACAGACGAAAAACTAAAACTAAAGCCCCGCCCCAGGCCCTGTCGGCTAAAAACAAACCCCCTCTCCTTGCCTTCCCTGTCACCCGCAGTCACGGCCCTAAACCCCCCTCAAAAGATATAGGGGAAGAGGAAGAAAACTCCCCTGATGAAGATGATACTCCCCCAGACTCCCAAAATCCTGATCAAGACCCTACAGATAATGACTCTGAAACAGAGGACCCAGACCCTGTGGGCCCCAACACAAGAATCAGAAATACCGTCGCCTAAACCTTAAACACATAAAAGATTTAAAGGCGGCGGTTACTAATTACGGGCCCACGGCTCCTTATACAGTAGCTATACTCGAAAGCCTGAGTGATCGCTGGCTAACTCCTAATGATTGGATCTCTCTAGCCCGAGCGACACTCTCGGGGGGTGAATATGTCCTCTGGAGAACAGATTTTGTTGAAAACTGCCGAGAAACCGCCCAGTGCAATAGTGAAAGCAAAACCTCGCGCTCTTGGACGAGAGATAAGTTACTCGGCCGGAGTCCCTATGACTCCAATGAGGCACAGGCGGCCTTCCCCCCTGGGTTATTAGCTCAAATTCAAAACGCAGGCCTTAAGGCCTGGCACCGACTCCCCCCAAAGGGCTCAGCTACAACCTCCTTGGCCAAGGTCCGACAGGGCCCTGATGAGCCTTATAGCGATTTCATCAGTCGCCTCACTGATGCCGCGGAACGGCTGATTGGCGAGGGCGAGAATGAGAGCACATTTATTAAACATCTTGCCTATGAGAATGCCAACCTGATATGTCAGGAAACCTTAAGACCATACCGGTGTGGGAGCCTTTCTGATTATATCAAGTTATGTTCAGGGATTGGTACTTCCCAACTCTCTTGGCCTAGCTATAGGGGCAGCTTTAAAGAACTTCGGCCCGGAAAAACAAAGAGCCTGTTATAACTGTAAACAACCTGGGCATTTTGCTCGTGATTGTCCTACAAAGGATCCTCAGATGCCAACTCTCCAGAAACCCCCCTCTAACAACTCATCAGATCGAAAACCCCCTAGAACCCCCTGCCCACGCTGCCGGCGCGGTCTTCACTGGGCTAAGGAATGCTACTCTAAAACGGATATAGAGGGCAAGCCTTTACCACCAAAACAGGGAAACTTCCAGAGGGGCCAGCCCTCGGCCCCAAACCAGGGACTGAATCAGGGGGCTATCTGATTCGTCCCACAGACGCTACCCCCTCAACAGATCCTTCACACTCAGGAGTCAGTTCCCTCCTCTGGGCCACCCCCGGCAGTGCAGGATTGGACCTCTGTCCCACCACCAAATATGTACTAACTCCCGATATGGGTCCACAAGCAATCCCTACAGGGATTTATGGACCATTACCTAAGGGCACCATGGGACTTATTTTAGGAAGAAGTAGCTTATCTATGAAAGGATTAGAAGAATATCACTACTTGCTCCTGGGAGAGGTGCAGAGAATGTACAGTTTGAATTTGAATTGCCATTGGCTTAGAGCAAAGAATATCCTTACATGGTATTTTTCCTGGTTTGTATGCTTAAAGAATGTGGTTTCTTGTTCAAATTAAAATCTTAGTTTGTATTTGGAATTTAAAATCTATAATAAGAAATGAAACTCCACTCCTGAAACAGCCTCTGGTGTGGAGAAATTCAATGGTGGCAGGAGAGGGCAAAGCTATCTGCTCTCCTGCAATGAGATTACTTAAAAGTTTTCTTTAAAATTCATAAAATAATCCGCAGGAAGATTCTGATCTTGGCCAAATTGGGTGTTAGTTATAAAGAAAAAATTTGAGATCTGTCTTTTAAGCATGAAAAAATGTGGCCAGATCTGTTGCAAAAACTTCCCCTAAAGTAAGCAGGATGTAGGGGAAGGGAGAGACACATGGCAATCCAATATAGACACCACTCCCCGAGAAAGCCACCATAAGAGGCCTCATATTCGCCATCTTTCCTTTTTCCAGCTAATGAATTAAAGTTTTTACAAATTCATAAATGCATCGGGGATTTCTGTGCTCATGTAAAGTGAAAAGGCCAGTTTACAAACGAGTGCGCATAGTTTTTGAGCTGGGCTTGACACTTTTCTGTGTACAGAATAAAAACCCTAGAGATTTTAGCTTTAAAGATGGTGAAGATGAACTGGGAGACAAATTAAAGCTAGTTTCCCAAGGCATTTTAAGCAGCCCCTTTTGAAATTCCCACCCTGAGGCAAGTAACCAGCAGGAAGTAAATAACAAGTTTGCATATGAATGGAGGATGCAAAAACTAGTAAATCATATATGAATATAAATATTTGTTTGATGGGTGTTTTTTTTCATGTTAAAATTTCAAGGCCTTAACAGAGATGATTCTTGTAAAGCTCCAAGGGCCCAGAGTAATACAAGAAAATTATTCTCTCTTCTTAAAAGAAATCCTTTTAAAACATCTAATATACTTGAAATTGCATGGTATTATTCTACAATGTCATTATAATTTTTGATATTTTACAAACAGCATATTGTACAATTAATCCAAACAAACTTAAAAATCTAAAATTTTTTTAATGTTTGGCAGCAATTTAAAAGGGACATGAAAGGATTCAATTCCTTCCACTGTGTGAAAGGCCCCTTGGGAAGGTACTTGAGCATTCTATATTGGCCCTTTTTGTCAAAAGGAACCCTCTTCTCACAATTCAATTGCCCACAGCTGTTGCTTGAGTTTTCAGTTCATTCTGAGGTTGAAACCTCATGTTGGATGGCACCATAGATCTGTCTCTCGCACAATGGCGTGAGCTGGGCCCTCCCTGGAGAAGAAACCTGGGTTCCCCAAGATATATGATCAATGCCGGGGCCCCCCACCAGTGGGGGGATCCCAAGGCAGGTGCTGGGCATGGAGGCCATAGAGGCATAGGCTACCAAGGAGACAGAACTGAACCTTACATCACCCTGCTTGGCCCCGGAGGATGGCTGGTTAGTCAATGATGGGTAAGACTCCTCAAGGGAGGGGCAATTTAAGACAGGCACAGTTGCAGGGGGCCATCAGGAGAGAACTTGGGGGTCAACAGAGGTGTGGCACAGATCCTCACCCCCGCAACATTACAGGGGTTTGAACACTCGCCCCTTCTGAGGGAGGTCTCCTGCCCCGTGGCTGCTTCGTGCTTCCCATGCCCAGCTCAGATTGGGATGCAGGCAACAAACAGATTTGGCCCAGCTAAGACTGAGACCCAGGCAACAGAGAAGTGGTTGATGGCAGCTGCCCTATACCTAAATCTAGCCTAAATCCAGGAGTGCTCAGGGCTTTCTCAAGGATGCATATAATCCTTTCCATTAACTAAAATTGTTGTTAAAGTACTAAATTTGACAGTAAAATAGTCAAGTTTTCAGATTAATTTAAATTGGCTAAATGAAATAAGGGAATATTCAAGAAAATCTAATTGTACAAAAGGCTGTTCCTAAAGTATTAACCAAAATTTCTATTTGTAGTTCATTTCATGGTAAAATTGCTTAACATGCAATGAACCTAAAGCAGTCATATTTTTGTGCAAAAAATTAAAATTTAAAGTTATCAAGACTGCATTATATATTTTCCAAAAGCCTCCTAATAATTAAATCAAAAAAGGGGGGATAGTGGAGTAATATTATGTAAGGAAAAATACCTTGTAAGTAAATTACATCTAGAAAAATTTTTACTTTGAAAATTAATTTTCATTTGTTACGCTAACAGCAAGACACCCATGAAAAACACACATGGTGTCAAAATAAGTCAAAGGAAAATTAGTTGGGCAAAAATAAAAATGTTCCCAAGTCAAATTTATAGAAAAGACACCTTTATTAACTTTTGGTCGAGAATATGTTTGTATATTTTCAGAAAAAAAAAAACAAAACTCCAGGACCATGTGGATTCCTGTAACAGAGAGGAATTAGCAGGAAATAATTCAGCCATGAAGACAAGAGGAGACAGCATACGCTGAGGGGCTCTTCTATAGGCCCTACCTGCAACCTAAGACAGGCACTGAATCAGAGCGATTCAGTTAAGCCGATGACGGGTAATGCAGGCGTTAAACCAGGTATCCCGAGTCTCCCGACCTAAGACAGGCGCAGCCACCGCAGGGAAGGCTCTCTGGCCTTAATTCCAGGCTCTACCTCTCCTCCTCAAAAGATACCGAGAGCCGTTACCTGTGGGCTTGGGAAACCCACGGGAGGAGCCGGGTCACTACTCCCTCGCTCGGTTAAAGCCCACTCCCGCTTAAAAACAGAAAGGGAGGAGATTCCGGGAGCCATAAAAGCAGTTCGGTCTTACTTCCTGTTCAGCCCTACTTCCTGATTAAGCAAGAACAAAGAAAGCCCATGCGCGCCAAAGAAGCCCGCGCGCGCCAAGGGCCAGAAGAACCTCCCACATCAGAAAAACCAATCAGCTAGGACAGATTCCCAGTCCCCAACCAATCATCCCATGGCAACTCCTTATCTTACCCCTCCCCTCCTGAGTGCTTATATACCGCAACACTCGAATAAAAAACGAGGCTTGATCAGAACCCTGTCTTGCCTCCATTCTTCGCGTTCCTTGTTTGTTTCATTCTCTTAGGTGGTTCCTGCGTGCCCTCGTTGCTGCCCCACGGGCCGGGAAACTCAATCTCTGGGACTAAGGCCTCTTTCAATTGCTGCTCAAGGGGATGGTCATTAAGATCTTTACACTTTAGCCCTCCAGTTTAGTTCAGTGGTTAGAGCATCAGCCCAAGGACTGAAGGATAGTGGGTTTGATTCCTGGTCAAGGGCACGTACCTCAGTTGCAGATTCCCCAGCCCCAGTAGTAGCATGTGCAGGAGGCAACCAATCAATGGATATGTCTCTCTCACATCAATGTTTTTCTCACTTCCTCCCTTCTACCTCCCTTCCACTCTCTCTAGAAATTAATGAAAAAAATATCCTCAGGTGAGCATATAAAACAAAGAATCTTTACACTTTAGTTGTCATTTGGAAAATTCTAATGAGTTATCAAACTTTTGTTATTTAAGCAACATTAGAGAAAAGCTGCGAGCAAAGGTGCCAGAAACAAGGGAAGCTAAAATTGTTGTGTCACTTTTTAGCAATTGTATTTGTTCACAGGGATATAACCATTGGTTCTATATGAATGACTCCCAAAGAAGCCATCAACACCCTGAACTCTTCCCTCCAGCTCTAATCCTACATCTCCCAACTGGATTCTTTTGGACATCTAATTCAGTATTCTAAATCAGAATCATAATTTCTCTTCCCATCGTACTTACCTTCCCTTGTGCCTATTTTTTTTCTTTTTTTTTATTAAGGTATTATATGTGTACATATCTTACCATTGCCCCCCTACCCCACTCCCATACATGCCCTCACCCCCCAATGTTTTGCATCCGTTGGTTACTCTTATATACATGCATATAAGTCCTTCAGTTGATCTCTTATTTCCCCACCACTCCCTAACCTTACCACTGTAATTTGACAGTCTGTTTGATGCTTTACTGCCTCTGTATCTATCTTTTTGTTCATCAGTTTATAATGTTTTTCATTATCCCCATATGAGTGAGATCATGTGGTATTTTTCTTTCATTGACTGGCTTATTTAACTCAGCATAATGTTCTCTAATTCCATCCAGGTGCCTACAAATGGTAGTAATTCCTTCTTTTTTATGGCAGCATAGTATTCCATTGTGTAGATGTACCATAGTTTTCTGATCCAGTCATCTGCTGACGGGCACTTAGGCTGTTTCCAAATCTTAGCTATTGTAAATTGTACTGCTATGAACATAGGGGTGCATATATCCTTTCTTATTGGTGTTTCTAGTTTCTTAGGATATATTCCCAGGAGTGGGATTACTGGGTCAAATGGGAGTTCCATTTTCAGTTTTTTGAGGAAACTCCATACTGTTCTGCACAGTGGCTGCACCAGTCTGCATTCCCACCAGCAGTGCACGAGGGTTCCTTTTTCTCCGCATCCTCGCCAACACTTGTCGTTTGTTGATTTGTTGATGATAGCCATTCTGACAGGTGTGAGATGGTATCGCATTGTCGTTTTGATTTGCATCTCTTGGATAATTAGTGACTTTGAGCATGTTTTCATGTGTCTCTTGGCCTTTCTTCTGTCTTCTTTCGAAAAGATTCTATTTAGGTCTGTTGCCCATTTTTTATTGGATCATTTATCTTCCTTTTATTAAGTTGTATAAGCTGCCTGTAGATGTTGGAGATTAAACCTTTATCAGTGATAACATTTGCAAATATGTTCTCCCATACAGTGGGGTTTCCTGTTGTCTTGTTGATGGTCTCTTTTGCTGTGAAAAACCTTTTTATTTTCATGTAGTCCCATTTCTTTATTTTCTCTTTGGCTTCCATTGCCCTAGGGGCAGTATCAGTGAAAAAGTTCTTTTGGCATATGTCTGAGATTTTGCTGCCTGTGGATTCCTCTAGTATTTTTATGGTTTCCCATCTTATATTTAAGTCCTGTACCCATTTTGAGTTTATTTTTGTGTATGGTGTAAGTTGGTGATCTAGTTTCATTTTTTTGCATGTATCTGTCTAATTTTCCCAACACCATTTATTGAAGAGACTGTCTTGACTCCATTGTATGCTCATGCCTCCTTTGTCAAATATTAATTACGAATATTGGTTGGGGTCAATATCTGGATTCTCTATTCTGTTCCATTGATCTATAGGTCTGTTCTTGTGACAGTACCAGGCTGTTTTGAGGACAGTGGCTTTGTAATACAGCTTAAAATCTGGTATTGAGATCCCTCCTACTTTATTCTTCTTTCTCAGGATTGCTGTAGCTATTCGGGGTCTTTTTTTATTCCAGATGAATTTTTGAAGAGTACTTTCTAGGTCTGTGAAATATGCCGTTGGTATTTTAATGGGAAGTGCATTGAATCTATAGATTGCTTTGGGTAGTATGGACATTTTAATGATGTTGATTCTAGCAATCCATGAACATGGTATGTTCGTCCATCTGTTTACATCTTCCTCTATCTCTTTTTTCAGTGTCCTGTAGTTTTCCGCGTATAGGTCTTTTACCTCCTTGGTTAGGTTTATTCCTAAGTATCTTAATTTTTTTGGTGCGATGGAAAATGGGATTGCTTTTTTAGTCTCTCTTTCTGTAAGTTCACTATTGGTGTATAGAAATGCCATAGACTTCTTGGCATTAATTTTGTATCCTGCTACATTGCCAAATTCATTTATTAAGTCTGTTAGTTTTTTGATGGAATCTTTCGGGATTTTTATGTACAATATCATGTCATCTGCAAATAAGGACAGCTTTACTTCTTCTTTTCCAATTTGGATGCCTTTTATTTCTTCTTCTTGCCTAATTGCAATGGCTAATACTTCCAGTACTCTGTTGAACAGGAGTGGTGAGAGTGGGCATCCCTGTCTTTTCCTGTTCTTAAGGGAAATGGTTTTAGTTTTTGCCCATTGAGTATGATGTTACCTGTGGGTTTATCATATGTAGCTTTTATTATGTTGAGGTATGATCCTTCTATTCCCACCTTGTTGAGAGTTTTTATCAAGAAAGGGTGTTGGATTTTGTCAAATGCTTTTTCTGCATCAGTTGATATGACTATGTGATTTTTATCTCTCAATTTGTTTATGTGATGTATCACATTTATTGATTTGCGGATATTGTACCATCCTTGCATTCCTGGGATGAACCCTACTTGGTCATGGTGTATGATCTTTCTGATGTACTGCTGGATCCGATTTGCTAGAATTTTGTTGAGGATTTTGGCATCTACATTCATGAGGGATATTGGCCTGTAATTCTCCTTCATTGTGTTGTCTTTATCTGGTTTTGGTATTAGGGTGATGCTGGCTTCATAGAAGGAACTTGGAAGTGTTCCTTCCTCTTGAATTTTTTGGAATAGTCTGAGGAGGATAGGTTTTAGTTCTTCCTTGAATGTTTGGTAAAACTCTCCTGTGAAGCCGTCTGGCCCCGGGCTTTTGTTTGCCAGAAGCTCTTTGATGACTGCTTCAATTTCTTCCATAGTTACTGGCATGTTGAGCTGTTTAGATTCTTTCTGATTGAGTTTTGGAAGGTTATATTTTTCTAGGAATATGTCCATTTCCTCCAGGTTGTCCTGTTTGTTGGAATAGAGTTGTTCGTAGTATTTTTTAACAATCCTTTGTATTTTGGCGGGATCTGTTGTTATTTCACCTCTTTCATTTCTGATCTTGTTTATTTGGGTCCTCTTTCTTTGCTTCTTGGTGAGCCTGGCTAGAGGTTCATCAATCTTGTTTATCCTTTCAAAGAACCAGCTCTTGGTTTTGTTGATCTTTTGTATTGTTTCTTTGGTCTCTAGGTCGTTTATCTCCACCCTGATCTTTATTATTTCCTTCCTTCTGCTTACACTAGGCTTTTCTTGTTGCTCTTTTTCTAACTCTTTGAGTTGTTGGGTTAGGTAATTTATTACCATTGTTTCTTGTTTTTTGCAGTAGGCTTGTAGAGCTATGAACTTCCCTCTCAATACTGCTTTTGCTGTGTCCCATAGATTTTGGATTGTAGTGTTTTCATTGTCATTTGTTGCCATGATGTTTTTTATTTCTTCTTTGATCTCTCTAGTAACCTAGTCATGGTTTAATAGCATGCTGTTTAGTCTCCATGTGTTAGATTTCTTTGGGTTGTTTTTATTGTAGTTGATTTCCAGTTTTATGCCACTGTGGTCTGAGAAGATGCTTGATATGATTTCTATCTTCTTGAATTTGAAGAGACTTGGCCTATGTCCCAACATATGGTCTATCTTTGAAAATGACCCATGTGCACTTGAGAAGAATGTATATTCTGAGGCTTTGGGGTGAAATGTTCTGAAGATGGTAATGAATTCCATCTGGTCTAGTGAGTCATTTAGGATTGCTGCTTCTTTGCTGATTTTTTGTTTAGAGGATTTGTCCAATGGTGATAGTGGGGTATTACAGTCTCCTACTATGATTGTATTGCTGTCAATCTCTCCCTTGATATCCTCCAGGAGTTTTTTTATGTATTTGGGTGCTCCTGTATTGGGTGCATATATGTTTACCAGAGTTATTTCTTCTTGTTGGATTGCTCCCTTTAGTATTATGAAGTGGCCTTCCTTATCTCTTGTTATGTCCTTCACTTTGAGATCTAATTTGTCAGATATAAGTATTGCTACCCCAGCTTTTTTTTTCAGTTCCATTTGCCTGGAAAGCCTTTTTCCATCCCTTCACCCTCAGTCTGTGTGCGTCTTTTTTTCTGAGGTGGTTTTCTTGTAGACAGCAGATATATGGGTCGTGTTTTTTTATCCAATCCGTTACCCTATGTCTTTTGATTGGGGCATTTAATCCATTTACATTTAAAATTATTATTGATAGGTACTTATTTGTTGCCATTCCTATTCTTTACCCCTGTGTTCCTTCTTCACTTCCTATTTCTTTTTTCTTTCTTTCTTTTTTTTTTTTTTTACAGCAGACCCTTTAGCATTTCTTGCATTGCTGGTTTGGTGGTAATAAATTCCCTTAGTCCTTTTTTGTCTGTGAAGCTCCTGATTTCACCTTCAATTTTGATTGACAGCCTTGCTGGGTACAGTATTCTTGGATTCAGACCCTTCCTTTGCATGACTTTGTATATTTCATTCCATTCCCTTCTTGCCTGATGAGTTTCTGTTGAGAAATCAGTTGCTAGTCTGATGGGAGTTCCTTTGTATGTAACTTTCTGTCTCTCTCTTGCCCCTTTTAAGATTCTTACTTTGTCGTTGGTGTTTGCCAATTTAATTATAATGTGCCTTGGCGTCGGTCTTTTGGGGTTCATTTTGCTTGGGACTCTGTGAGCTTCTTGGATTTGTATGGGTTTTTTCTTCCCTATGTCAGGGAAATTTTCTGTCATTATTTCTTCAAAGAGGTTTTCTATTCCTTGCTCAGCTTCCTTTCCTTCTGGAACCCCTATTATGTGGCTGTTGTTTTGTTTCGTGTTGTCCCAAAGTTCCCTTAGGCTCTCCTCCTGCCTTTTAATTTTTTTTTCTAGAAGTTGCTCTACTTGGGTATTTTTTCCCATCTTGTCTTCTAGCTCACTGATGCGGTCCTCTACTTCTTCTAGTCTACTCTTGATGCTTTCTATTGAGTTCTTTACAGCAGCGATGTCATTTTTCATTTCTTCTTGGTTCTTCTTCATTTCCTCTTGGTTCTTGCTCATATTGTCGAATTTGTCTTCCATTCTTTTCAGCCACCTTATGACCATTTATCTGAATTCTTTTTCTGGAAGGATGCTTGCCTCCATTTCATTTATTTCCTTTTCTGGTGATGCCTGCTTTTCTTTCATATGCGGACTGTTTCTTTGTCTCCCCATGGTCTCTCTTCTCTGGGTGTCTGGTTATGTAGTTCTCTCTCTCCTGCGTTGATTTAAAGGCACAAAATACAGCACTGCCAAGTACAACTCACAAGGCACTGAACAGAAATGTATTCACGATATTAATAACCTCCAATAAAGGTGACCACCAGAGAAAGCCAAATTAGGTGATAGGAGAGAAAGAAGAAGAGGAAAAAGAAAGAAAGAAAAAAAAAAGGAGTGTCAAAATGAAATTGGGAAAAGGGAAAGAAAAAAAAGAAAAAAAAAAAGTAAGAGAGACAAGAAAGAGACTAAGAGAGAAAGGGGAACAGACTATATATATTGGTGATAAAACTCCAATAGAACAATCACTAATCCCAGCAAATGCCAGCAACAAGTGCCTGGGGATTAGTACAAACTACAACACCAACTAATATGGAGTGAGGCAAGGGAAAGCTGAAGCCAAAACAAACAAAAAAATAAACAAAAGAAGAATAAGCAAAACAATCTCACAAAAAAAGCATAAAAATTAGATATAATCTACATTCAAGCGAACAACAACAAAAGGACAGAGAGAAAAACAAGTTTTTGGATAGTTAAGACAGCAAAGAGAGAGGTGTGCATGGATTTGGAGCAGGGGATTGCAGATTAGATATGTAAGTAGGGTGAAATTTTAACAAGGGGTAAACAGAAAGAATAGGGAAAATCTAAAGCAGGAAAGGGGTAAGATAAACAGGACACCGAAACGGGGCAGTTTAGGAAGAGAGTGATGGCATAAAGGTAGAGTTGAGATAGAGTAAAATGATGCTAAAGGAAAGATAAAAATAGAATGTAGAACCCTAATCCCAAAATAAAATGAAGAGAAAATAAAATGACACTTAAAAAAAAAAAAGAAAATAGCAGTAGTAATAATACGGATTGAAAATAAAAATGTAATAATTAAAAAGGTAAAATCAAGTGATGAAAAAAGAAAAAAAGTTAGTTTCTTGAGTAAAAGATGCAAAAAATGAAAAAAAAATAAAAAAATAAAAATAAAATGTGGAGTAGTGAAGGTCATTCACTTCCTCTGTTGTTCTGTTTGGCACGCCTGTTTCTCAGTCCAGACAGTATTGCAGTTCCCTGCGATCCACTGCTCTTCAGTGTTGTAAGCCAGTCCTGATTTTAAGCAGGCTGTGTGTCTTAATTTCTCGTATTCCTTTATTTTTGATTACACAAGAGTCAATTTGTGATTCAGCCCCTGGGTGGCAGTGTTTCTGGATTGACTTCCAGGTCTATCTATGGCCTCTCTAGGCAGTGTTAGAGCCTTCTTTCCCTGTGGCACTCACTACCGGTTTGTGGGAGTGGGCTGCCTCAGAGCTGACTCTCCAATGGTCACTCCCCGCTCCGATCCCCAGGTTCCAGAAAAACAACTTTCCCCTGCAGTCTCCCAGGGTGTCCCCAACTGGGTGATCCTATGTATTGGGCTTAGTAATCAGAAGCAAGAATTTCAAGAGGAAAAAGCCCAAGTGTGCGAACTCCGGGGCTGCGCGTAAGCGTAAGCGTAAGCCTAGGCGCCGGGGGAACTCCAGGGCTGCATGTAAGTCTGGACAGCCTGAAATTCTTAGGGTGTCCCTGCACTTCAGATCAAAATGGGTTGCTTTTTAGAGAGCCCTTCTGTTAGAAGCTCTGAGGACCCCTTTCCACATTCACAGATGACGCCAGCCCCTACAGCCACGGATTTTTCTAGGCACAGACTTCCCTGGTCCTCCAGCTCCCGCAAAACGCACGTTTCTCTCTCCCGCCGGGACCAGAGACCTCACCTTATCCCAGGCGAAATCTGACCTTTCCGTGGTGGAGTGTAGAGCTCCTCTGAACCCGTGTGTTTGCGCCAATTGGGGAGCGTTGTTCTGGGGCTCGCAGCTGTTCTGTGGGTGCCGCAGTTGTGGATTCTTAGGCTTCCGATAAGCTCCACTTTCCGGATCAAGATGGCGCAGACTCTGCGTCCAAGCCCGCAGCTCCGGGAGGGGACCCAGCAGCAGTTGGTGCTGCCAGGTCAGGGGAACCCCGTCTAGCAGTCCCCCACCTTCTTCTGGAATTCAGCTGTCTCCCAACTTGCCAACAAACACTCCTTGTGCGACCCTCAGCTGTTCTTTCTTTCTGCTCCGGGACAAGGCTGGGAACACGTCTGTCTATTCCGCCGCCATTATCCAAGTTCCTCTTGTGCCTAATTTTTATTAAAGATGCTGATATCTCTACAGGCATTTGAAACATTTTTAACTTTAGTTTTTATCTCTTCCTGCTCCCTCCATCCAATTAATCCATTGACACTTCTTGTTATACTTAGCAACCACCTGATCCTTGCTCTCTGTATGGGTAACGCTCACCAATGGAATGGTATGAGAACAGAAGATATATGGTAACTTCTTGGCCAAGACCTTCACTGACCTTTCCTTTCTACTATTGCACAAAGGTGAGCCACCTGCTAACAAGAACATATGCCTCAAACTAATGTGTTGAGTCATTACTTACTGAAGCACAGCCTACCATAAATATATATACTTGCTATGTGTCAGGCATTGTTCTAAGCACCTCACTTAATTCTCATAATACAACTATGAGGAATGTATTATCACCATTCCTTTTTAACAGAAAACAAAACGAGTTTATATGGTTCAAGAAACCTGTGCAATATCACAAGTAAGTTTTAGAACTAGGATTCAACCCAAGATTGACTGATTCTAATGCCTACTTCTTAACCAATACTACTTGACCCCTCTTACCTCCCCACCAACAAAAAACAACAACTAGTAATTTTAAGAATCAGAATACTATGGTTTCTCTGCCTTTGGACCCTTTTGAAAGATGTTAGGGAGGTTGTGGCCTATTGAATCACCAAAAAGTCTAGTTAACATGGACTGCCTCTCAACCTGAGTATTGGTAGAAAGAATTATAAAAAACTGGAATAACTTATATTCCATTAAAAATTTTAAGAAATCGAGTTTACCAGATACTTGCATAGACATTGGGTACATTAGCAAAGACATAATATTAGAGCAGGGGTGATAGGGAAATTTCATAAAGTTATTAATAGTACACAACAATCTGTGAAACAACAAAAGCAGGCATGGTTACCCCACTTCACATAAAAAGGAATTGAGACATTTGACTTAAGATTAGTATAATCTTATTCAACAAGCTAATGACAGGGCCAGAAGTAGGACCCTGGTCACCTGACCACACATACCCCAAATAATCTATTCCAAGCAAGGTGGAGATGAGGGAAGATGATGTTTTCAGATACCAGCTATACTGTTTTAAAGTCACTGCTACCTTGGCTGGTGGCTCAGTTGGTTGGAGCGTGGTCCCATTCACCAAAAGGATATACATTCAATTCCCAGAGCACATTCCTAGGTTATGGTTTTGATCCCCTCATAGAGGCATCTCTCTCTCTCTCTCTCTCTCTCTCTCTCTCTCATTTTCTTATTCTCTCCTTCCCTCCTTTCCCTTTCTCTCTCTCTCTAGAAATCAATAAAAGTATATCCTCTGTGAGGATTTTAAAAAATGGCACTGCTAAGATCACCTTAAAATATGCATAAGATTTTAAGCCAAATGCTACTGTGTTGTTTTTCACACACAAAAAAAGTCAAAATTGACCTCACCATACAGTTATACAGAGAGGCAGAGATCTGTTTGCAGAGATGTGCTACAAATATCTTTCTGCATGATGTATAAATAGAAAGCAGCCATGCAGGACAGTAGACCCTGATTCCTGGGAATATGTTACAGTGATGGCAGAATTGCAACATTTCATCCTTAGCTTTTAAGGCACACAGATCAATTTAAATAAACTCCCAATTCTATTTTATTTGATGGGTTCACAATTCAAGTTCTATAGGAAGGAATACCTAATACTCTCTAAAAGTTTTCTTTCCACTCTAAAATATAACAGGTTTATGGCTGTGTTTCAGAAGTAATTGATTACCAGAATGAATTTACCACTCAATCACATTAGCTTCCCAGTTGTTTTTTGCTCCTTGGGAAAAGTTCATATGATCATGTGATTGTTATGCCTATCTGCAATGCAAACAAATACATTTTCATTCTTAAAAGCAAAACAAAATAAACTTTCAAAATGTGCATAAATCTTTGCAGCACTAATAGGCTAAGCAGCAAACCTAAATTTACTGTTTTCTACATAGCTAGAATAGAAAATGAAATTAACTGCATAGAAACAATATTCTTTCATTATAGCTGCTTTATACAGTACGTCTTTATTCAGAGAAGTATACACTATCTATATCTATAAACTCACTTCTAAAATAAAAGCCTGGCAAAGGAAATTACATATTATACTTACCTTTCAACAAATTATAAACCAGATGGTGCCTTCTTTTTTATCTGTAATCTCAAGAGTGTAGATTTAGCCAGGGGTTTTTTGTTTACTTTTCATAGCAAGCCCTTTTTTATTTAGAACTTTGTCATCAGTTTATAATTATTTTTCCAATATTCAACTGTAAATAAGAAAAATACGCCACAAATTACCAACCCTGATAATAGTGACATTTGGGACTTGAAGATTCTTTGTCATAGTGGTGATGGTGTGATGGGGTCCTGTGCATTGTAGGATGTCTAGCAGCATCTCTGTTCTCTAACAACTAAAGCCCCCTCCCTCATACACCTCTCTCCACTGCTGCCCAAGTTAGGACTTTTACAACCCAAAATGTCTCCAGACATTTCCAATTGTTCTCAGTAGGGGTGAAAGGCAGAGAGCAAAATCACCAGTTGAGAAATACTGACATATACTTATGCTGCTATGTAACTCAATGCAGTTTTATTGTTCAATACTAAAAACTAAAGCATGTAACAATACCCAGGAAATGTCCTCAGCTACTTGGCTTTATAATCAATTTAGGATGATGTGGAGTCATGTGTATACAAAGATGGGACCTGAGTCCCTTAAGTGAGGAGCAGGTCTAACATTGAAAATAATATGTATAGACAATCTATTATTCATCCTGTGGTTTCTCCATAGATCTGGCGTTAAATTTAGTTTGGGCCAAGGAAATTGTCTAGATTGTAGAGTATCTTTGGCTCCTTTCAGGTTCAAAGGTATCTAGAGAAACCAGTGTACCCCAAAGACAGGCAGCTCAGCTATTCTCTGAAAGGGTCAGACATGGCCTCAGGGACTCTGCCTTTGGGGGATATCTTCATAAACATACACTGAAATGAACCTATAGTCTTTGAAAAAACATGAGGCCTAAACTACTTATGATTCAGAGGTATCCTTTGACTTGTTGGTTGGCTTGTTGATTTGTCATTTTTCAAATGTATAACAGGCACAGGGGATACAAAAATGAGTAAGATAACCTCCTACCTCAGGGAAATATGTATAGTGTTCAGAATATTCATAATAATTTATATATAATATATTGTTTATAATATATACTTTATTAAAGCCCTACATGGACCCTTATGTAATACAAAGTTAAAAATAGGTAGTATCGCCGAAACCGGTTTGGCTCAGTGGATAGAGCGTCGGCCTGTGGACTGAAGGGTCCCGGGTTCGATTCCGGTCAAGGGCATGTACCTTGGTTGCAGGCACATCCCCAGTGGGAGGTGTGCAGGAGGCAGCTGATTGATGTTTCTAGCTCTCTATCCCTCTCCCTTCCTCTCTGTAAAATATCAATAAAATATACTTAAAAAAATAGGTAGTATCATCTACATTTTTAAAACAAGGAACTAATACTCAGAACTGTAAATTTTCTTAATTTTCTAGACTTAAGTGTCAGAGCTCACATTTAAAACCACACTTGAATTACTCCAAAGTACATATTTTAAGACATGCTTATGAGCTATTATTAAAAAGGAATGTGCTAACTACACCATGAATGTATGTATAAGTTTCAACAATTATATAGAGAAAGAGGAGATTAAATATTCTTTGAAGGGAAGAAGCAGCTTCACAGAAGATCATTTACACCAAATACTTAAGGATAGATAAGAGTTATCATTTTCCCATTTTATTTTCTTTTTTTTAACTGTCTAAAGTTTTACATATGTCTCCTTTTCCCCCAATGGACCCCTCCCCCAGCCATTCCCACCCCGAGTAAGCCCCCACCGCCCCAGTGTCTGTGTCCATTGGTTATGCTAATATGCACGCATACAAGTCCTTTGGTTGCTCTCTAACACCTCCTCCCCTACCATTTGTCTCTAGATCAATCTATTCTTGTTCATCAAATTATGTTGATTATTATATCCCACATATGAGTGAGATCATGTGATATTTATCTTTCTCCGAAAGGCTTCTTTCCCTTAGTATAATGCTGTCTAGTTCCATCCATGCTGTTGCAAATGGTAAAAGCTCCTTTTTTATAGTGGTGTAGTATTCCAATGTGTAGATGTACCACAGTTTTCTAATCCACTTATCTGCTGATGGGCACTTAGGCTGTTTCCAAATCTTAGCTATGGTAAATTGTGCTGCTATGAACAAGGGGTGTATAAATCCTTTCTGATTGGTGTTTCTGGTTTCTTGGGATATATTCCTAGAAGTGGGATCACTGGGTCAAATAGGAGTTCCATTTTTAACTTTTTGAGGAAATTCCATACTGCTCTCCACAGTGGCTGCACCAGTCTGCATTCCCACCAGCAGGGCAGGAGGGTTCCTTTTTCTCCACATCCTTGCCAACACTTGTCATTTGTTGATTTGTTGATGATAGCCATTCTGACAGGTGTGAGATTATATCTCATTGTTGTTTTGATTTGCATCTCTAGGATGATTAGTGACATTGAGCATGTTTTCAATGTCTCTGGGCCTTCTGTATGTCCTCTTTTGAAAAGTGTCTATTTAGATCCTTAGCCATTTTTTGATTGGATCATTTATCTTCCTTTTGTTAAGTTGTATGAGTTCTCTGTAAATTTTTAGATTAAACGCTTATCAGAAATATCATTGGCAAATATGTTCTCCCATTCAGTGGGCTTTCTTGTTGTTTTGTTGATGGTTTCTTTTACTGTGCAGAAGCTTTTTATTTTGATGTAGTCCCATTTGTTTATTTTCTCCTTAGTCTCCATTTCCCTAGGAGTTGTGTCAGTAAAGATAATGCTATAACATATGTCTGCTATTTTGCTGCCTATGGAGTCTTGTAGGATTTTTATGGTTTCCCATCTTACATTTAAGTTCTTTAGCCATTTTGATTTGTTTTTGTATATGCTGTAAGTTGGTGATCTAGTTTCATTTTTTTGCATGTATCTGTCCAAATTTCCCAGCACCATTTATTGAAGAGACTGTCTTGACTCCATTGTATGCTCTTGCTTCCTTAGTCAAATATTAATTGAGCATAATAGATTGGGTCGATTTCTGGGTTCTCTGTTCTGTTCCATTGGTTCAGGAGTCCTCAAACTTTTTAAACAGGGGGCCAGTTCACTGTCCCTCAGACTGTTGGAGGGCCGGGCTATAGTTTAAAAAAAAACTATGAACAAATTCCTATGAGCACTGCGGGCCCTGGACAAGTCGGCTGCTAAGCAGGACAGGCAGCAGCACCCGGCGGGCCTGATAAATGTCCTCGGCGGGCCGCATGTGGCCCGCGGGCCGTAGTTTGAGGATGCCAGGATGTCTGTTCTTTTGCCAGTACCAGGAAGTTTTGAGAACCGTGACTTGGTAATATACCTTGATATATGGTATTGTAATCCCTCCAACTTTGTTTTTCTTTCTCAGGATAGCTGTGGCTATTCGGGGGTCTTTTTTTTTTTTATTCCAGATGAATTTTTGGAGAGCTTGTTCTAGATCTTTGAAATATGCCATTGGTATTTTAATGGGGATTGCATTGAATCTATAGATTGCTTTGGGTAGTATAGACATTTTTTTTTAATTATTTTATTAAGGTATTATATGTGTACATATCTTACCATTGCCCCCCCCACCCCACCCCATACATGCCCTCACCCCCCAATGTTTTGCATCCGTTGGTTACTCTTATATACATGCATACAAGTCCTTCAGTTGATCTCTTATTTCCCCCACCTCTCCCTAACCTTCCCGCTGTAATTTGACAGTCTGTTTGATGCTTTACTGCCTCTGTATCTATCTTTTTGTTCATCAGTTTATACTGTTTTTCATTATCCCCAAATGAGTGAGATCATGTGGTATTTTTCTTTCATTGACTGGCTTATTTCACTCAGCATAATGTTCTCTAATTCCATCCAGGTGCCTACAAATGGTAATAATTCTTTCTTTTTTATGGCAGCATAGTATTCCATTGTGTAGATGTACCATAGTTTTCTGATCCAGTCATCTGCTGACGGGCACCTAGGCTGTTTCCAAATCTTAGCTATGGTGAATTGTGCTGCTATGAACATAGGGGTGCATATATCCTTTCTGATTGGTGTTTCTAGTTTCTTGGGATATATTCCTAGAAGTGGGATCACTGGGTCAAATGGGAGTTCAATTTTCAGTTTTTTGAGGAAACTCCATACTGTTCTCCACAGTGGCTGCACCAGTCTGCATTCCCACCAGCAGTGCACGAGGGTTCCTTTTTCTCCGCATCCTCGCCAACACTTGTCATTTGTTGATTTGTTGATAGCAATTCTGACAGGTGTGAGATGGTATCGCATTGTCATTTTGATTTGCATCTCTCGGATAATTAGTGACTTTGAGCATGTTTTCATGTGTCTCTTGGCCTTCCTTCTGTCTTTTTTGAAAAGATTCTATTTAGGTCCATTGCCCATTTTTTTATTGGATCATTTATCTTCCTTTTATTAAGTTGTATAAGCTGCCTGTAGAGGTTGGAGATTAAACCTTTATCAGTGATAACATTTGCAAATACATTCTCCCATACAGTGGGATTTCTTGTTATCTTGTTGATGGTCTCTTTTGCTGTGAAAAAGCTTTTTATTTTGATGTAGTCCCATTTTTTTACTTTCTCCTCGGCTTCCGTTGCCTTAGGGGCAGTATCAGTGAAGAAGTTCTTTTGGCATATGTCTGAGATTTTGCTGCCTGTAGATTCCTCTAGTATTTTTATGGTTTCATTTTATGTTTCATTTTTTTGCATGTATCTGTCTAATTTTCCCAACACCATTTATTGAAGAGACTGTCTTGACTCCATTGTATGTTCATGCCTCCTTTGTCAAATATTAATTGCGCATAGTGGTTTGGGTCGATATCTGGATTCTCTATTCTGTTCCATTGATCTATATGTCTGTTCTTGTGCCAGTACCAGGCTGTTTTGAGGACAGTGGCTTTGTAATACAGCTTGAAATCTGGTATTGAGATCCCTCCTACTTTATTCTTCTTTCTCAGGATTGCTGTGGCTGTTCGGGGTCTTTTTTTATTCCAGATGAATTTTTGGAGAGTTCTTTCTAGCTCTGCGAAATATGCTGTTGGTATTTTAATGGGGAGTGCATTGAATCTATAGATTGCTTTGGGTAGTATGGACATTTTAATGATGTTGATTCTACCAATCCATGAACATGGTATGTTCTTCCATCTGTTTACATCTTCCCCTATCTCTTTTTTCAGTGTCCTGTAGTTTTCCACATATAGGTCTTTTACCTCCTAGGTTAGGTATATTCCTAAGTATCTTAATTTTTTTTGGTGCTATGGTAAATGGGATTGCTTTTTTAGTGTCTCTTTCTGTAAGTTCACTATTGGTGTATAGAAATGCCATAGATTTCTTGGCATTAATTTTGTATCCTGCTACATTGCCAAATTCATTTATTAAGTCTGTTAGTTTTTTGATGGAGTCTTTCGGGATTTTTATGTACAATATCATGTCATCTGCAAATAAGGACAGCTTTACTTCTTCTTTTCCAATTTGGATGCCTTTTATTTCTTCTTCTTGCCTAATTGCAATGGCTAATACTTCCAGTACTCTGTTGAACAGGAGTGGTGAGAGTGGGCATCCCTGTCTTGTTCCTGTTCTTAAGGGAAATGGTTTTAGTTTTTGCCCATTGAGTATGATGTTACCTGTGGGTTTATCATATGTAGCTTTTATTATGTTGAGGTATGATCCTTCTATTCCCACCTTGTTGAGAGTTTTTATCAAGAAAGGGTGTTGGATTTTGTCAAATGCTTTTTCTGCATCAGTTGATATGACTATGTGATTTTTATCTCTCAATTTGTTTATGTGATGTATCACATTTATTGATTTGCGGATATTGTACCATCCTTGCATTCCTGGGATGAACCCTACTTGGTCATGGTGTATGATCTTTCTGATGTACTGCTGGATCCGATTTGCTAGAATTTTGTTGAGGATTTTGGCATCTACATTCATGAGGGATATTGGCCTGTAATTCTCCTTCATTGTGTTGTCTTTATCTGGTTTTGGTATTAGGGTGATGCTGGCTTCATAGAAGGAACTTGGAAGTGTTCCTTCCTCTTGAATTTTTTGGAATAGTCTGAGGAGGATAGGTTTTAGTTCTTCCTTGAATGTTTGGTAAAACTCTCCTGTGAAGCCGTATGGTCCCTGGCTTTTGTTTTTCGGAAGCTTTTTGATGACTGCTTCAATTTCTTCCATAGTTACTGGCATATTGAGCTGTTTAGATTCTTCCTGATTGAGTTTTGGAAGGTTATATTTTTCTAGGAATATGTCCATTTCCTCTAGGTTGTCCAGTTTGTTGGAATAGAGTTGTTCGTAGTATTTTTTAACAATCCTTTGTATTTTGGCGGGATCTGTTGTTATTTCACCTCTTTCATTTCTGATCTTGTTTATTTGGTCCTCTCTCTTTGCTTCTTGGTGAGCCTGGCTAGAGGTTCATCAATCTTGTTTATCCTTTCAAAGAACCAGCTCTTGGTTTTGTTGATCTTTTGTATTGTTTCTTTGGTCTCTAGGTCGTTTATCTCCACCCTGATCTTTATTATTTCCTTCCTTCTGCTTACACTAGGCTTTTCTTGTTGCTCTTTTTCTAACTCTTTGAGTTGTTGGGTTAGGTAATTTATTACCATTGTTTCTTGTTTTTTGCAGTAGGCTTGTAGAGCTATGAACTTCCCTCTCAATACTGCTTTTGCTGTGTCCCATAGATTTTGGATTGTAGTGTTTTCATTGTCATTTGTTGCCATGATGTTTTTTATTTCTTCCTTGATCTCTTTGGTAACCCAATCATTGTTTAATAGCATGCTGTTTAGTCTCCATGTGTTTGATTTCTTTGGGTTGTTTTTATTGTAGTTGATTTCCAGTTTTATGCCACTGTGGTCTGAGAAGATGCTTGATATGATTTCTATCTTCTTGAATTTGAAGAGACTTTGCCTGTGTCCCAATATATGGTCTATCTTTGAAAATGACCCATGTATTTCTAATGTAATGCTGAATCTGATTTGCTAGAATTTTGTTGAGGATTTTACCAACTATGTTCATCAAGGATATTAGCCTTTAGTTCTCTTTTTTATTTATTTATTTTTTTGTGGTGTCTTTATCTGGTTTTGAGATTAGGGTAATGCTGGCTTCATAGAAAGAGCTTGGAAGTGTGCCTTCCTCCTGAATTTTTTGGAATAGTCTGTGAAGGATAGGTTTTAGTTCTTCTTTGAATGCTTGGTAGAACTCCCCTGTAAAGCCATCTTGACCAGGGATTTTGTTTGCTGGAAGACTTTTGATCGCTGCTTCAATTTCTTTGGAGGTTATTGGTCTATTCAGGTTTTTTTTATTATTATTATTCTTGAGTTTTTAATATTCTTGTATTTTTTCTTAAACTATGTCCATTTCATCTAGGTTGTCCATTTTGTTGGAATAGAGTTGTTTGTAGTATTTTTTCATAATCATTTGTATTTCTGTGAGATCAGTTGTTATTTCACTTCTTTCATTTCTGATTTTGTTTATTTGTGTCCTCTCTCTTTGCTTCTTAGTGAGCCTGGCTAGAGGTTCATCAATCTTGTTTATCCTTTCATAGAATCAGCTCTTGGTTTTGTTGATATTTGGTATTGGTTTTGGGTTTTGTTTTGTTTTGTTTTTTTTTGGTCTCTATGTCAATTATTTCCGCTCTGATCTTTATTATTTCCTTCCTACTGCTTACACTGTGCTTCTCTTGTTGCTCTATTTCTAACTCTTTGAGTTATAGGGTTGGATAATTTATTACCATTTTTGTTTTTGTTTTTTTGAGGTAGGCCTGTAGAGCTGTGTATTTCCCTCTCAGGACTGCTTTCATTGTGTCCCATAATCCAAAGAACAATTGGATTATTGTATTTTCATTGTAATTTGTTGCCATGATACTTTTTATTTCTTCTTTGATCTCTCTGGTAACCCAGTCATTGTTTAATAGCATGTTATTTAGGCCTCCAGGTAACTGATTTTTTTTATTGTCTTTATTGTACTTGATTTCTAATTTCATGCCACTGAGATATGAGAAGATGCTTGATATGATTTCTATCTTCTTGAATTTGAAGAGACTTTGCCTGTGTCCCAATATGTGGTCTATCTTTGAAAATGACCCATGTGCACTTGAGAAGATTGTATATTCTCTGGTTTGGGGGTGAAATGTTCTGAAGATGTCAATTAATTCCATCTGATCTAGTGAGTCATTTGGGATTGCTGCTTCTTTGCAGATTTTTTGTTTAGAGAATTTCTCCAGTGGTGTTAGTGGGGTATTAAAGTCCCCTACTATGACTGTATTGCTGTCAATCTCTCCCTTGATATCCTCCAGAGGTTTTTTTTATGTATTTGTGTGCTCCTGTATTGGGTGCATATATATTTACCAGAGTTATATCTTCTTGTTGAATTGCTCCCTTTAGTATTATGAAGTGACCTTCCTTATCTCTTGTTATGTCCTTCACTTTGAGATCTAATTTGTCAGGTGTAAGTATTGCTACCCTAGTTTTGTTTTTGTTTTTCCTTTCCATTTGCCTGAAAAAACTTTTCCCATCCCTTCACCATAAGTTTGTGTGAGTCCTTTGTTCTGAGGTGGGTTTCCTATAGACAGTAGATATATGGGTCATGTTTCTTATCCACTCAGCTACCCTATGTCTTTTGGTTGGGACATTTAATCCATTTACATATAAAGTTATCATTGATAGGTACTTGTTTGTCACCATTTTTATTCTTTATGCCTATGTACCTTCTTCCCTTCTGTTTATAGCAGACCTTTTAGCATGTCTTGCATTGCTGGTTTGGTGGTAATAAACTCTCTTAGTCTTTCTTTGTCTGTGAAGCTCCTGATTTCACCCTCAATTTTGATTGATAGCCTTGCTCCATACAGTATTCTTAGATTCAGAGCCTTGCTTTGCATGACTTTGTATATTACATTCAATTCCCTTCTGGCCTGACATGTTTCGGTTGAGAAATCAGTTGATTGTATGATGGGAGATTCCTTGTAGGTAACTTTCTGTCTCTCTTTGGCAGCCTTTAAGATTCTTACTTTGTCATTAGTGTTTGCCAATTTCATTATAATGTGTCTTGGTGTCAGACTTTTGGGGTTCATTTTGTTTGGGACTCTGTGAGCTTCTTGGAATTGTGTGAGTTTTTTCTTCCCAATATCAGGGAAGTTTTCTGTCAATATTTCTTCAAACAGGTTTTGTATTCCTTTCTCAGTTTCCTCTCCTCTGGCACCAGTATTATGTGGATGTTGTTTCATTTCGTGTTGTACCAAAGTTCCCTCAGGCTCTCCTCCTGTTTTTTTTAGTTTTTTTTTTTCTAGATGCTGCTCTGCTTGGGTATTTTTTCCTACCTTGTCTTCTAGCTCACTGATGCGGTCCTCCACAACTTCTAGTCTACTATTGATGCTTTCCATTGATTTCTTTATTGCAGTGATGTCATTTTTTATTTCTTCTTGGTTCTTCTTCATTTCCTCTTGATTCTCACACATATTGTTGAATTTGTCTTCCAACCTTTTCAGAGTCCTTATAACAATTGCTCTGATTTTTTCCCTGACATATTTCTTGCCTCCATTTCATTTACTTCCTTTTCTAGTGATTCCTTCTTTTCTTTCACATGTGGGATATTTCTTTGTTTCCCCATGATTGCTTTTCTCAGGTTATGTAGCTCTTTCTCTCCTCCATTGACTTAAAGGCACAAAATACAACACAACAAGACACAATGCACAGGGCACCAAACACAAATGTAGTCACGATACTAATAACCCCAAATTAAGGTGACCACTAGAGAAAAGAGAATTAGGGGATAGATAAGAGTATAAAAATGATATTGAGCAAAGGAAAAAATGTAAGAGAGAAAAGAAAGAGAAGAACAAAGAAGGGGAAAAATATATATATGGGGAGAAAATCCAATAAATCAACAACTAATCCCAAAAATGCAAACAACACCCAAACAACAAATACCCAGATGAATCTGAGGAGGCAAAGCTTATTTCCAGAAGGTAAGATCAAGGAATTGAATGATTGGGGAAATAGCCACAATTCATATAGAGGAGGTAGAAAGAGAATGAGTGTATAAGAAGAAAAGTAAAAAAGAAAATACAAAAAAGAAAAATATATATATATTAAAAATATATATATATAATTTCCCCCCTTTTTTTAATCTATCTATGTATGTGTTTACTATTGGAAAAGGAGAATAAAGAGTTGATAGGCCCGAGTTTATGATTGAAATTAGTTAAGCTATTAGTAGAAGAAAAGAATAAGCAAGGAGAGGAAAACAGATGCAAAAAAAGAAAAAAACACACAAACTAACCAATAATCAAACAAACAAAAACAACAAGACAGAAAGAAAGAAAAAGGGAAAAAAACAGAGGAAGAAAAAAATTTGGATAGTGAAGAAAGAGAAGAGAGAAGTGTGCATAGACTTGGAGTAGGGGAGAGGAAATTAGATATATGAATAAGATCAATTTTTAACAGGGAGTAAAAAGAAAGGATAGAGAAAAACTAAAGCAGCAACATGGTAAGAGAAACAGGACAATAAAGGGGAAAAGTGAGGAAAAGCATGTTGGCATAAAGGAAAAATTGAGATAAGAGTAAAATAATGCTAAAATAAAAATAAAAATAAAATGTAGAATAGTATTCCTATCTAATAAAAGAGTAATATGAAAATTAACCATCACTCCGCTACACCCACAAGCCACGCCCACCAGACAATCAGGAGCCAGTATGCAAATTAACCCAACCAAGATGGCTGTGGCCACAGAGTGATCAGGAGGCTTGGGTTTCCCTGGTATTGGAGGAAGCCAAGCTTTCTGCACACCCTGGCTGGCCTACGCCTCCACTCAATGCTACAAAGTTTCAATTATAGAAGATAAATAAAGCCCAACAAAAATGGTGGCAGCCACGGAGCAAGCAGGAGGCTTGGCTCCGCTCAAGGCTACAAAGTTTCAATTATAGAAGATAAATAAATTCCAGATACCATGGCCTCCACTTGGGTCGCTGGGGGCATGACCAGCCTGAAAACCACCACAGGACCCTCGCCCAGGCCACCCCATGCTCCAAGGGAACCCCCACCCTGATCCAGGACACCCTTCAGGGCAAAGCAGCTAGCCCCCACCCATGCACCAGGCCTCTATCCTATCTAATAAAAGAGTAATATGCAAATTGACCATCACTCCAACACACAAGATGGCTGCCCCCATGTGGTCAAAAATGGCTGCCCCCATGTGGACACAAGATGGCTGCTACAAGATGGCCAGCAGGGGAGGGCAGTTGGGAGGGACCAGGCCTGCAAGGGAGGGCAGTTGGGGGTGGCCAGGCCGGCAGAGGAGGGAAGTTGGAGGCGACTGGGCCTGTAGGGAAGGGCAGTTGGGGGGGACCCAGGCCTGCAGGGGAGGGGAGTTAAGGGTTACCAGGCCTGTAGGGGAGTACAGTTAGGGGCAAACAGGCTGACAGGGGAGTAGTTAGGCATCAATTAGGCTGGCAGGGGAGTGGTTAGGGGGTGATCAGGCTGGCAGGCAGAAGCAGTTAGGCACAATCAGGACTGCCAGCAGTTGGGAGCCAGCAGTCCTGGATTGTGATGTCCAACTGCCCATTTAGGCCCAATTCCGGTAGGATCCTAGATTGGAGAGGGTGCAGGCTGGGCTGAGGGACACACACCCCCGTGCACGAATTTCGTGCACTGGCCCTCTAGTCATACAATAAAATAAAATAAAATAAAATAAAACTTTAAAAAGGGTAAAATAATAGTAGTAATAATAATAATTAAAAATAAAATTATAATAGTAAAAAAGTAAAATCAAGTGAGGAAAAAAATTGGTTTAAGTAAAAGATAAAAATTAAAAAGTGAAGTAATGAAGGTCATTCACTTCCTCTATTGTTCTGCTTGGCACGTCTGTTTCCTGTCAGGCAGTCAGCATGGTATTTAAGTTCCGTTCAATCCACCACTCCTCTGTGTCATAAGCCACAATCCTGTTTTCAAGCTCTCTGCTTCCTTTGTTTCTCAGCCTGACTTTAGTTATATTTCTGATACAACCCTGGGTGGCAGTGTTTCTGTATTAATATCCAGGGCTAAAAGGCCCCTCTACCCAGTGTTTAGATTTTTCTTTCCCTGCCGCACTTTATACTGGGTTGGAGGGATGGACTGCCCCAGAGCTGGTTTTCTGTTCGTCTCTCCCCATTCTGATCCCCAGTTTCCAAAAAAACAAACAACTTTCCCCTGCAGTCTTGGTGAGTGTTTTTAATTGGAAGATTCTATGGACTGGACTTAGCAAGCAAAAGCAAGGAGTTAAAATGGGAAAAAATCCAAAGGAAGCGTGCAGACTAGTGTCTTTTTCCCCTGGCACTGTGCAGCCAGTATAGAAATTCAGGCTGCCTTTCTGGGCCCAGCCCAGCTATGGGCTAATATCTAGAGTCCCCTTCTGCCAGCAGCCCTGTGGACCTCCTTCCACATTCGAGGGCTACACTGACCCCAACAGCCGCGGATTTTGTGGGGGTGCAGTCTTCCTCTGAGACTCGAGTTTCTGCTGTGCATATTTCTCGCTCCAGCCTGGATCCCAGACCCCACTTTTCTCTAGGACAGTGGTTGGCAAACTGCGGCTCGCAAGCGGCGGTTTGCCGCTCTGTTGACTAATGAGTTTGCCGACCACTGTCATATACTACCCTTTACCTCTTTGCACACAATATGCCACAATTGCCTAATGCTCACAGGTACCTAACTACATGGTAACATTTAGTCTAGTACAGTGGTCGGCAAACTCATTAGTCAACAGAGTGGCAAACCGCGGCTCGTGAGCCACATGCGGCTCGTGAGCCGTGGTTTGCCGCTCTGTTGACTAAGTTTGCCAACCACTGCTCTAGGAGATATCTGACCTTTCCATCCAGGGATTGCCTCACCAGCTGTGTTTAATTCTCCAATTCTGGCTGGGTGTTGTTTGATTCAGCTTTTCCTTCTATCTGCTCTGTGAGAAGGCGCAGGGCCTATACACGTTTTCAGCGCCGCTTTGTCTCTCTCCGGACAGACTTTTTAGGCACCCGCGTTTGGGGAGGCTGGAGTCCTGGTGTTCGTGGGTTTGCAGCTGAGGTAGCTTGTCCCTGGGCATTGTGGTTGTAGGGTCCTGGGAAGTATTGAGGTCTCTCCGGTTAAAGGTAAGGCTGGGCTTCTGATCACAGCCGGTCTCCCCTTCAAAATGGTGCAGTCTCTGCAGCAGAGCCAGCTACTCTGGGAGAGATATCAGCAGCTGTAGAGAGCCGTCTGGGAAGGCACATGGATACTTTTTTAATTCTTATTCAGCTGAGCCCAAGGGCACTGGCAGAATCCTGTTATCAGTACTGATTCCATGTACTTGGAATGAGGAACAAAAAGGACCTTGACCCACCCAAAATAAGGAGCTTACTCAGATCCTGATGAATAGGATTTGGGCACACCCGAAACTCCTTTTTATCATAAAATCCCTTTTGGAAACCAATAAATATGCTGTGTTGTCTGAGGTGAGTGTGACTGTCTCTCTATCAGAGGACAGGAAGCCACCGGCACCCAGCTTGAATCTATTTCTGTCTCTTGTCTTTCTTTCTCTAATTTCTTAACCCCCAGCTCCTCCCCTCAGGAACCTGTCTTTATCCCTTTCCGTGCGGGACTCGGAAAAGGAAGAAACACCACACCACAAGCAGCAGTAGAGGCTGCCTGGCCAGGGGATCCTGGTCTGCCAGTCCCCAATAGTCCTGTGGAATATAGCTGACCCTGACTCAGAAATACAGACACTCCCTGCATGTCCACACACTCTCCTTTCATTCTCTCACTCATACACTATCTTGCAGCCTGCTGTCCCATTGGCAGGCATCTTCCCAACAGTCCATTTTTCCATTTTTCACTGACTCATTTAAATGGTCAACAATCAAAGGATACTGAAAGCTAACCATGTATAAAGGCTTTATGCTGAGAGTTAAGAGTTTTAGGCAGTGCTTCTCAAAGTGTGGTCCCTGGATCAGCAGCATCACATCAATGGAAACCAGTTGAAAATGGAAATTCTCAGCTCCCCCCCCCCCCCCAGGCATACTGAATCAAATGCTCTATTGATGGAGCTCAGAAAATTGTATTTTAATAAGTCTTTCAGATGATTTTTATAAACGTTAAAGTTTTAGAAGCACTGGTCAATTCATTATACAGCTTACTACATGAAAAGAAAATAAACTTGAAATTAATAGTATAAAGCAGAGCTCTTTTACAGGTGTGCCATGATCTTGATTTCCCTTCCACCCCTATGACCACTTGGTGGGTTTGGGGTAGCTAAAGACCCAGTTTGTTACTTCTACCTATGAGAAACCTCATTAATATAGTCCAAAATGCTTTAAAAATATCTATTTTTGCCTAAGTGCCAACAGTATGAACGTGTTTGGGAGTCTCTGATATAGACTATAAATGCCATCAAATTTCAAAAGGGAGAAAACATTTTGGGTCAAACTATTGGAAAAGCATTCATTGAAAAGATGAAATATGAAAGGACCTTAAACCTGTCATGTTTTCTCTTCTTTCTTTAACCCCACTATACCCACTCAGGTATCGCCTGCTTCAATTAATAAAATTGAGTCTCTCCAATGTAAAGTAGAAAATATTTTTAGGAACTGGAAAGAACATACACACAAAAATCTAATTCTACTGGATTGTAAATATTAATATAAAATAATAAATATTTTAGAGGAAAATATGAAAAAATATTTTTTCATTTAAATTATTTATTGTTTAAAGTATTACATATGTCTCCTTTTTCCTCCACTGACTTCTCCCCACCCCCCAGTAAAAGAACATCTTCATGGCCTTGAGGAAAATATAACAAGAACGTCTACACATGACAGAAAAGGCATTCATCATAAAAGAAAAAATATGGGTTATATTAAAATTCAAAACTTCTGTTTACTAAATACATCAAGAAAGAAAATGCTGGAGGAAGAGATGAAACAAAGATAGATGCATGTCCAGTAAAGTTGGGGTGACAAAGGGAAGGTACTTGCCTGTCATTCACACCTGGGGACAGAGATCAATGGCTAGCATGGTCATGGCCACTGCAAGTGTGGGAAAATTTGGGAATACATAATCTCCTAAACAAAGGAAGTTCTCTCTCTTGATTCATCTTGGTTCCTGGGGCTCTGTTGGTCCTACTTCCTTGTGTTCTCCTGTTTTTCCTCTATAGCCATGTAATCCTGACGACCTCACGTGCAGTAGACTGATGGGCTGTAGTGGGAAACACAAATTAAGCTAGCCTGATGCTGGATTGGACTGTGCAGGCATGGAATGGAAACTCTGAACACTGGCTCTGATTTTAGCTCTAATAAAGACCCAGCTACATTTCTTTTATGACTGGGCAAAGGGAAATGCAACTTTGGAAACTCAGGAATTTAATTCCACAGAAATAAAATTTTCTACCATATCGCATCCTTCTGTACAAGCCTCACAAAATTATTTTTCTCAGAATATTGCAAAAAATTCACCCCCACTAGCAACAGCTGAGGATAAGGATCCCCACCTCCAACTTCCTCTGGTAACAAAACCAGTTTTAAAACAAAACATTTGTATTAAAAATATTTCTGACTTTCAAAAAAGCACCAGGAAATCAGAAAATTATCTATATATATAAAAGGCTAAGTGTTCATCCACCCGTCCATCTGACCATCCGACCAACTGACGGGCTGGTACATATGACTCGTACTGGCAATTCAAAAATAAATATTGGCTCGCACATGTGCAATATTTGTCCCCATCTGACACTGGCCTCCCATGTAAATTAATTGGAAGAGTTTCCCATGATGGCAGCATTTGCGATAACTAATAATAAATAACAAGGACAAACTCTAGACAGAGTAGGAATATTCCTACCTGAACCCGTTTTCACGCATGGTCAGTTATATGTTGCTTTCTCACGAGTTCGAAGAGCGTGTGACATTAAAG
This sequence comes from Plecotus auritus, assembly GCF_963455305.1. Taxonomy (NCBI): domain Eukaryota; kingdom Metazoa; phylum Chordata; class Mammalia; order Chiroptera; family Vespertilionidae; genus Plecotus; species Plecotus auritus. The sequence goes on from NC_137772.1 coordinate 104,029,537, forward strand.
TTAAAGTTGTAAATATTTCATCACAAGGGAAACTACATAGTCAAGCACTCTGAAAGTGTTTTTACCCTTAATGTGGTGCACAGGGAGATATTAGAATAAGTTTAATCAATTTATCAGTCATTGTTTGTATCAATGTTGTTTTTATATCATGTCTTTGTTGATATTAATCATGTTGTTATTGTTTATTTATTAATCAGTTTATCAATCATTGTTTTTATCAATGTTGTTTTTATATCATGTTTTTGTTGGTTTTATATCATGCTATTGTTCATTTATTAATCAATTTATATATTATTTTCATATACATTTTACTAATTTTCTTTAATCTTTGATACTTCTATTATAGAGAAAGGGCAAATAGTGATGTTAAAATATTTTGTATTTTAATTTTATAATACTACTAGAGGACCGGTGCACAAAATTTGTGCACAGGTAGGATCCCTAAACTGGCAGGGCGAAGTATCTAAATAAACACTTCTCCAAAGTGGACATAGAGATGGCTAAGAGACATATGAAAAAATGCTCAGTCACTGATCATCAGAGAGATGCAAATTAAAATGACAATGAGGTATCACCTCACACCTGTCATAATGGCTACCATCAACAAATAATGACAAGTGCTGGCAAGGATGTGGAGAAAAGAGAACTCTAGTACACTGCTGGTGGGAATGCAGACTGGTCAGCCATTATGGAAAACAGTATGGAGTTTTCTTAAAAAAATTAAATATGAAACTGCCATTTGACCCAGTGATCCCACTTCTAGGAATATATCCTAAGAAACCCAAAACACCAATAAGAAAAAAATGTATGAACCCCTACTAGTATGTTCATAGTAGCACAATTTACAATAGCTAAGATCTGGAAACAGCCCAAGTGACCACCAGTAGATGAGTGGATAAAAAAGCTGTGGTACATTTGTACCATGGAATACTATGCAGCAGTAGAAAGAAGAATCAAAAGTCTCTGCACAATTGGAGCAGAAAGCTTCAGTTCTTTCTAGAATACCAGTCCTTAGTGTAGAAGCACAGTAAACATTTCCTTCCCACATTGACTCAAATGCCACTTTATCAGAACAAGCTCTCTACTCCGTCAACTCCTTATCCACTTTCTCACTTTTCTTTTTCTCTACCCCCCGCTACCTCAGTGCACTTATTGCCATTCAGCATACTGTGTATTTTACTTAATTTTGTTTATTGTTTTCTCACTCCACTAGGGTAAATACTAGAAGGGCAGAGATTTTGTTTTAACATTGCATCCCCAGGTCCTAAAACAATATCTGACATTTAGTATGCCTTCCATACATATTTGTCAAATTGAATAAATTAACTAATACTTGGAAGAACAGGGTCTAATTGGAAGATGTGTCAGGAGCCCAGGCCATGGGGAACTGAGCAGTGACAACTCTGGTAAAGGCAAGTGGCAGAGTACATGGAAAGGACTTATAAATAGAACCATTAGAGTTTAAGGCCCTCCTTTTTTACCTACATTGACCTTTGCATTAGCTTTCTCAGTTTATTTTTTAATATATTGCATGGGTCATTGTCTACTGCCCATGAGAAGAAAGCTAGAGATAGAACAGTGGTCAACAACTGGCTGATAGGATTGTAATCCCGGTAAAACTGCCTGGAGGCTTGAGCAAATAGCTTTTTGGTGAAATGAAGGCCTTGGCTTTCCCCCCCATGGTTAGCAAAATAAAAGTGACCAGCTGACCACTTAGGACAACTGCCAAACAGAGAATTTATGTGATACACTCAATAAAGTTTACCATTTCAAGAATTTCTCTGTTGTTATACAAAAAAAAGAAAAGAAAAAAAGAAATAACTAGCCCAAAGCACTTAAACACAGTAGGAAACATAAAAACAAATGCACTCCAAAGTGGTAAGGAATCTACATATGGTTCCCAAGACAAATCATCCAAAATCAACAGTGTGGTGTGTTGTAGCTAAATGTTATCTAAGCTCACTAGCTATACATTCCCAGGAAATGACTCAGTAACTCTCCATTTCCTGCCTACACTTCCTTTAGCTCTAGAACTCACTGTTAGCTTGGATTTCATGTGTTGCAATGCTATTTCTAACTCAGCTCCTGTAGACCAAAAAACTTTTTAGAGAATGTAGAACATATGAGAACAAAATCAGAAGTCAATTTGTTTCCCCATTTGATTCACTCTTATAATTGTATCTGTCAATCAAAAACATTCAGAACTCACCCTAACTGGTTTGGCTCAGTGGATAGAGTGTCAGCCCATGGACTGAAGAAGGGTCCAAGGTTCGATTCCAGTCAAGGGTATGTACCTTGGTTGTGGGTTTGATCCCCAGTAGGGTGTGTGCAGGAGATAGCTGATCTATGTTTCTCAATCATCGATGTTTCTAATTCTCTATCCCTCTCCCTTCCTCTCTGTAAAAATCAATAAAATACATTTTAAAAAATACTCAGAACTCTATCACACCAGGTTTTCTTTGATATCACTTAAAACTTTGGAAAGAAGTACTTGTGTTTTGCATGAGAGAATTGTTATGGAAATACTAACTTAAACAATATGAGCTCCTCTATAGTTGATACTATTTTAAAAAACCCTCAAACATAAATTATAAACATTAACAATGGCAGCATAACCTAAGCTAAAGGACTGAAAAACTTGAACACTTTCTTCATGTAGATAACTTACTTTTTTATTAGTCTTGAGTAAAATATTTAAATATTTGTGTCTCAAATTTTCCATCTTCTAAACAGGATAAAAATAATTGCTGTGTATATATTACTGTTGAATGAAGCTGGTAGACAGAAGGAGGAGATTAGGGATGGTTGTGAATTGATCTGTATTATTCTCTGTATTCCACCCTTCCCCTATAATGGATGATTTAAACCAGGTTTCATCTTGGGCTATATTTCCATTTAACATTTTATATGTACTAGAGGCCCAGTGCATGAAATTCATGCACGAGGGGGTGTGTCCCTCAGCCCAGCCTGCACCCTCTCCAATCTGGGACCCCTCGAGGGATGTCCGACTGCCCGTTTAGGCCCGATCCCAGTAGGATTGGGCCTATACGGGCAGTCGGACATCCCTCTCACAATCCAGGACTGCTGGCTCCCAACTGCTCACCTGCCTGCCTTCCTGATTGCCCCTAACCACTTCTGCCTGCCAGCCTGATCACCCCCTAACCACTCCCCTGCCAGCCTGATTGACCCTGACTGCCCTCCCCTGCAGGCCTGGTCCCCCCAACTGCTCTCCCCTGCAGGCCTGGGTCCCCCCCAACTTCCCTTCCCTGCAGGCCTGGTCGCCCCCAACTTTCCTCCTCTGCTGGCCTGGTCACCCCTAACTGCCTTCCCCTGAAGGCTTGATCGCCCCCAACTGCCCTCCCCTGCTGGCCTGGTCCTTCCCAACTGCCCTCCCCTGCAGGCTTGATCGCCCCCAACTGCCCTCCCTTGCAGGCCTGGTCTCTCCCAATTGCCCTCCCCTGCTGGCCATCTTGTGGTGGCCATCTTGTGTTCACATGGGGGCAGCCATCTTTGACCACATGGGGGCAGCCATCTTGTGTGTTGGAGTGATGGTCAATTTGCATATTACTCTTTTATTAGATAGGCTTTATTTATTTTTACTATTTTATTTCTTATTTCAGACAATGATAAATGTAAAATAAAAAATTACAATAGCATAGTAAATATACTTCCATCTAAAATAATGCTTCCTTTTAATTTACTAATATCTGTATACACTGAGTGGCCAGATTATTATGATCTCTGAATGCATAATAATCTGGCCACTCAGTGTAGACCGACCACAGAGTTGGGATTTTAAAATAAGGTTTTTCCGTGTATAAGAACTGCATTGTGGGTAATTAGAAAGAAGCAGAGGATTTACTAGCCAGAGGCTGGGGGCCATTATCTCCTAGTCCCTTGACATATCAAGATTTGCAAGCTTTCCCTTATACATAAGTATACTGAATGGCCAGATTATTATGTGTTCAGAGATCATAATAATCTGGCCACTCAGTGTATATACTAGAGGCCCAGTGCATGAAATTCGTGCATGGGGGGTGTGTCCTCAGCCCAGCCTGCACCCTCTCCAATCTGAGACCCCTCGAGGGATGTCCGACTGCCCATTTAGGCCTGGACAGTCGGACATCCCTCACACAATTTAGGACTGCTGGCTCCCAACGGCTTGCCTGCCTGCCTGCCTGATTGCCCCTAACCGCTTCTGCCTGCCAGCCCTATCACCCCCTAACCCAGCTGTGGGCAAACTACGGCCCGTGGGCCAGATCTGGCTGTTCTATCCAGTTCTCTTGCTCTCCCCTCTGCTCCTTTACTTCGAATTTATATTAGTTCACACAAACACTCCATCCATGCTTTGGTTCCGGCCCTCCAGTCCAGTTTAAGAACCCATTGTGGGCCTCGAGTCAAAAAGTTTGCCCACCCCTGCCCTAACCACCCCCCTGCCAGCCTGATCAATGCCTAACTGCTCCTCTGCTGGCTCAATTGCCCCTAAATGCCCTCCCTTGCCAGCCTGGTTACCCCTAACTGCTCTCTCTGCTGACCTGGTTGCCCCTAACTGTCCTCCCCTGCAGGCCTGGTTGCCCCCAACTGCCCTCCCCTGCAGGCCTGATCTTGACCCCAACAGGCCTCCCTTGCAGGCCTGGTCCCTCCCAACTGCCCTCCCCTGCTGGCCTGATCACCCACAACTGCCCTGCCCTGCTGGCCATCTTGTGTCCACATGGGGGCAGTCATCATTGACCACATGGGTGTGGGCATCTTGTGTGTTGGAGTGATGGTCAATTTGCATATTACCTCTTTATTATATAGGATAATAGAGAAATATGCTAATTAACCAGAATGCTCTAATGGGTCAACCAGGCAAGAGGAGGTTGTGCACACAGCGTCGGGAGCAGGGCAGCAGGGGCCTCCGTGTGCCTGTGCTTGGAGAGGGCCTGGTCAGCAGCCACCAAGGCTGCTTCAAGGGCCAGAGAGGGAGGCAGGGCCAGACCAATGACTCCAGGGTGAGGAGCCAGGCAGGGGTGGACCGGCGACTCCAGGGTGGGTGGCACAGCCAGACCTGCCCCGAGGTTGGTCTGGCCATGCAGCTTGACAGCAGACAGCAGGGCTTGCTTGGCTGTAGCCATGGCAACCCTCAAGCAGGCAAGTGGGCTCACAAGCAGCACCCAGCAGGACCTGCTTGGCCGTTGCCGCGGCGACCCGGGAACAGGCAAGTGCGGCCCTCAGGCAGCACCCAGCAGGGCCTGCTTGCCCATCACCATGGTGTGGAGCAGGCAGGCCCCACAGAGAGCAGAGAACCATGGGGAGCGTGCCTAAGCCATTAGTAGGATATCCCCTGAGGGATCCGGATTGGAGAGGGTGCAGGTTGGGCTGAGAGACCCTCACCCCCATGCATGAATTTCATGCACCGGGCCTCTAATCTATGTATATAAAAGGCTAAGTGACTGACTACACATCCACCCGACTGTCCAACCAACCGACCAGCCAGTACATATGACGTGTACTAGCAACTTAAAAATAAACATTGACTCACACATGTGCAATCCATATAAAGCTCTTACTGGTGCCAATTGCACTTAACCAGCTGGTATGTATGATGCACACTGGCAAACTATATATATAGAAGTCTAGTGACTATTACGACCAAATGACCAGAACAACCAGTCAACCAGTTGCTATGATGCACACTGACCACCAGGGGGCAGACGCTCAATGCAGGATCTGCCCCCTGGTGGTCAGTGCAGTCCCACAGCCAACCTCCCGTGGCCCCTTTCCCCAGCCAGCCAGCCCCCTGATAGGCTTCCATCGCCGACCAAGCTGAGGGACCCCCACCCATGCATGAATTTGTGCACCAGGCCTCTAGTTATACTAATAATAAGCTACTTAGAATAATTGGTCAGTTTCCAAAATATCCTCATGGTCAAAACTTCCTTTTTGGTCCCATTCTTTTTTTTTAATTTTTTAAATTTCTTTATTGATTAAGATATTACATGTGTCCTTTTTCCTCCTACCTCCCCCACTCATGCCCTCAGCCCCCTAGTGTCTGTGTCCATTGGTTATGCTTATAGGCATGCATACAAGACCTTTGATTGATCTCTATGTAAGTCTCTCTGACACAAAATCTTACTGAATATACAATTTCCCTTCTTCTTATACACAATGTTAATATTATTATTAAATTATTTATTCACATCAGATAAGTGACATATGAATTCCTTTATATGGAATCACCTCTATGTCAAGGTATACATAGTATGGTTTTTTGTTAAGCACCCAAATGGGCTCCTATGTTTATTAACTCTCTGTGTAAGACCTAGGACAGTATACACACACAAAAGTGCTTTTAAATTTCATAATGTTGTTGCTGCTGCTGATAATATAGTTTCTGCATACTTAGCACTGTTTTTAAATAAGAAAGAAATGAGTCTTTTGTTAATATCAAATGGCTAATTTTGAACACTGTTATATCTTTGAAAACAGTCTCATTCCAGGATAAATTTTGGCTATGTGATATAACTGTTTTGTTTCTAATATCCTGCAAGTATCATTTTTGTCAACTAAACCCTAGATATACACTGAGTGGCCAGATTATTATGATCTCTGAACTCATAATAATCTGGCCACTCAGTGTACTTATGTACAAGGGAAATCTTGCAAATCTTGATATGCCAAGGGACCAGGAGATAGTGACCCCCAGCCTCTGGCTAGTAAGTCCTCTGCTTCTTTCTAATTACCCACAATGCAGTTCTTATACACGGAAAAACCTTATTTTAAAATCCCAACTCTGTGGTCAGTCTACACTGAGTGGCCAGATTATTATGCGTTCAGAGATCATAATAATCTGGTCACTCAGTGTATATGAAACAGATGTTATCTAAAAGAAATCTGTTTGGGATTATTTTCATACCAGATTTCCTTTGTGATTATTCTTTTATGGCAAGAAAAATAGACCTTGGCTTTCCTTACACATTTTTAGAATATTAAAAACATGTTTAGCTTAGTTAGAATGACCTCAAATTCATCCCATCATATTCTGAAACATTTTAAGTTTTCAAAACCATTAATCTAATTGTTGTGCTGGAAAATCTGATCTAGTTCATGTCTTCATGCTAAATGTATGTTATTGGTGTTATGTGCTGAAAACTCAGACATAACCAACATAAAGTCTGCTTCCTTTTCATGAAGACTAAATGTCTCTGAATAAGGTTAGTTGCTTTGAGGACTAAAATACTCTCAAATTCTCCCTACCACAATGCAACCAGATATTTTATTTCCATTATCAGCCAATAGAGTTGAAGCTATCATTTGCCAATAAGCATTCCACCCCCAATCAGGTCAGAGCTTAGCTTTTACTATCTATTTGCTTGGGAAATCTCCATCTTGATAAAGAAGTGAGAATGGTTTTCCAAGATCATAAAAATATTCAGTAAACAGGTGGGAATACTAGTTTGTAGTGTTAAATCACAACTAAATCACCAAGTCATCCACCTGTTTATCTTTATATTGATCTATTTCTTTACCTTGTCTCTTCAATATGAAAATGTTTTAAGTTCATCTGGTGGCCTATTAGCTGATTTGCTTATTTTATGTATCATCTGACAGGGGTCCTCAAACTTTTTAAACAGGGGGCCAGTTCACTGTCCCTCAGACCGTTGGAGGGCCGGACTGTAGTTTAAAAAAAAAAACTATGAACAAATTCCTATGCGCACTGCGAGCCCTGGACTAGTCGGCTGCTAAGCAGGACAGGCAGCGGCACCTGGCGGGCTGGATAAATGTCCTCAGTGGGCCGCATGTTGCCCGCGGGCTGTAGTTTGAGGACCCCTGGACCACCATCAGCCTTTCCTGCTCTACTTATAGCTAATTACCATGGTTTCATATCCACAAAGTAACAAATATGTGGGCTACTGTCTCCGTATGGACCCAAGAGCCCCACTCACTATGGAGAGGATTGGGTCTGGTGAAGATGGAGTTAAATCTGTGACGGTTTCCTGGAGTGTATAACTCTTGAAACTGAAATAGTAAACTATTTGGTGATTTGTGGTAATTTTTGTGGTTCAACTATGTTACTTTAGTAGCATGGGAGTTGATAAATATAGTCATACAAACCTCTGAAATATGAAACGATGAGTCCTTTCACTGTGTGTATCAATAACAACTAACCTTTTACTAATATAAGTAATTGAAATAGTGTCAAATAAAAAGAGCTGTGGTAACAACAGAACAATTTTAGTAACACCAACTAGAATGCCACTGATATTTCCATGTATCTGAACTAAAGTTTATTTATTTATTTATTTGAGTATTACAGCTGTCTCCCCTTTTTCCCCCCCATTGCTCCCCTCCACCTGGTCCCCATCCTGCCCCAGTCCTTTACCACCCTATTGTTGTGTCCATGGGTTATGCATATCCTATATAATAAAGAGGTAATATGCAAATTTACCATCACTCCAACACACAAGATGGCTGCCCCATTGTGGACATAAGACGGCTGAAACAAGATGGCCAGCAGGGAAGGGCAGTTGTGGGTGATCAGGCCAGCAGAGGAGGGCAGTTAGAGGGGACCAGGCTGGCGGGAGAGGGCAGTTAGGGGCAATTGGGCTGGCAGGGGAGAGCAGTTAGGGGTGACCAGTATGGCAAGGGAGGGAAGTTAGGGGTGACTGGGCCAGCAAGGGAGGACAGTTGGGGGTGACCAGGCCTGCAGGGGAGGACAGTTAGAGGCGACCAGGCCAGAAGGGGAGGGCAGTTAGGGGCAATTAGACTGGCAGGGGAGCAGTTAGGCATTGATCAGGCTGGCAGGGGAATGGTTAAGGGGTGATCAGGCTGGCAGGCAGAAGTGGTTTGGGGCAATCAAGCAGGCAGGCAGGCAAGTGGTTGGGAGCCAGCAGTCCTGGATTGTGAGAGGGATCCCAGATTGGAGAGGGTGCCGGCTGGGCTGAGGGACACACACCCCCATGCACGAATTTCATGCACCGAGCCTCTAGTCCTATATAACCAAAGGCTAATATGCAAATAGTCCCCTTGGGAGTTTGACCTCTTGTTATGATGTGCGCTGACCACCAGGGGGTAGCATTGAATGAAGAAAGGCCACGGCTGGCAGCTGGCAGCCGGGGAAGGAAGGCCCCGGGTGGCAGCTGGAAGGCCCCAATCAGCTCTGATTGCTTGCCAGGCCTAGGGACTCTACCCATGCATGAATTTCATACACCAGGCCTCTAGTATGCATATAAGTTCTTTGGTTAATTTCCCCTCTCCCTGCCTTCCCTCTGAAATTTGTCAGTCTATTACGTGATTCCATACCACTGGTTCTATTTTATTCGTCAGTTTATTTTATGCATTAGATTCCACATATATGTCAGATCATGTGATATTTGTCTTTCTTTGACTGGCTTATTGTGCTTAGCATAATACTTTCCAGGCCCCTTCATGCTGTCTCAAAGGGTAATAGATCCTTCTTTTTTTTTTTACAGCTGCATAGAATTCCATTGTGTAAAGTTTTAAAAGCACGTAAGTGTTTACAAACAGAGAAAAATAACATATTTATTCTTGAGCCTTAAGCCAACATAAAATATTTACATGCACAACATGACAACTTACATGCTTCAATTGTAGAAATTTGGAATTTTCCACTGCTAAGTTTAGTATAATGGAAGTGAAATGTTACTCCAATGTTGATGAGTCTTATAATGAAGATTATAAAAATAGGAGTTAAATTCAAATTTATCTAATCACTTTCATTAGGGATTCTTAGAGTCTTTTATTTCAGAACATTTTTATGTGTAATGAATCTGACATTTTAAAATATTTGCATTTTTGTGATGGTGAAGAGATAAGGTAATAAATAGGACCTTACTAAAATTCTTTCTACTGCAAATAAACTAATTTGAGTACCATTGCAGGTCAAATTCTAGCACATTAATGAACCTCAGAAATTATTTAGTCCAGTAATCTTACTTTTATGGATGACAAAAGTGAGGCTGAGAGAAGTTAAGTGATCTGAAAAGTTTACAAATATTTATCATGAAAGTAAGGATAAGAGCCCAGGCTTCCTGAAACCTTGGACTGCCACCTTTTCATTCTAATTTACATTATTTAACATTTAAAATTAATTATGCAATATTTAAGAGTCAAAATAAAGCTAAGAATTAGAAAATCACCTGAGAAGGGAAATGAGATGTACAATTTTCCACAATGCTGCATAGTTATATGTATTATAACTTTTCTATGCATCTGGTGTCCAACTCTCATCATTTAACTATGTGCTTTTTTAATTATTAGTCTTAACAGTACCTGAATATAATATTTTAGGAATTATCAATGAAAAATTTTAATTTCTGCTAAATAAATGCATTATGGGTATTCTTTGGCTCATTACTTCTTGAGACACAATGACTTGGTGCTTGATGAACTCCTTTCTGCCTCAGACTATGACGGCTTCTTCTAACAATCATAACAATAAAAGGCCAAGAGGTGTCATGACCAAAACGACCAAATGACTGGTCACTGTGAGGTGCATGGAGCACCTCTCAGGCCCTCCCTCATGGTCCACAGGCTCCAATCGCAGCAAGGTTGGCAGATGGCAGATGGGCGGGGTGGCAGGTGGGCAGGACACAGCGAGGAGGGTGCGGCTGCAAGCATGGCTGTGAGATAGCGGGTGGGTGGGCAGGGCTGCGAGGTGGGTGGGGCATAAGTACAGCAGAGCAGTGGACAGGTGGGCAGGGTGTGTGCATGTGGGCTGGGCCACGCAATATTGTGTGCTGGACCTCTAGTCCATATATATAAAAGCCCAACAACCAGAACAGCAGAATGACCAAAAGAACTGGAACAACTGTTGGCTATGACATGCACTACGGCAGCCAAATGGCCAGATCCGGGCCCCAGTCAGCACCCTTCCAAGCCAGCCCCACCCCTGATTGTTCCCCAACACCCTGATCAGGGGTGGGGCCAGCCGGCCAACCACCCATGGCCCCTCGCCCCCACTGACCCAGCCTGATGGGCCCCCATCAGGGCAGGCTGGCTGGACCCCACCTGTTCAGGAATTCATGCACCAGGCCTCTAATTTATTCATAGATTTGGCAGTAAGGCTGCCAAGTGTTAATAAAGTAGAACCAACTATAGCAAGGATTCTATCATGAGGGCAGCATCACTCATGAAATTAAGCAGTGAGATAGAAAATTCTAGTCATAAATCTAATTTCTAAATTCATAATATTAAGAAACTGATTTTCTTTCTGTTAAGTTTGTATGATGAGGACAACAAACTTATTTAAAGGATTATCTAATGATGCTTCAGTATGAATGTTATAATGATAAGATGCTTGCTCTGTAAGAAATATAGTAGTAGCAATTGTAAAAAAAAAAAAAAAATAAGATGTTAAAATAATACAACCTGAAAACAACAACAATAACAAACCACCATTTCTCTCTTCTACCTGTCCTAATTCCCTTCAAATTTTTTCATATATCCTCCTAAAAGTAAATTACATTAGGCAATGGCAGCAATAGTTATTTTGAAATATTGCTAGGAAGGTCCTGATTCTGAGACAAAGTCTTCCAATTACAGCTTACATCTTGAACTATCTCAAAGAAAGGTTGTTCCCCAAATTTGGCTCATGGCAGATGGGATGTTTGGTTAGAACTAAGCAGAGAAAGATCAACACTCCCCTTCTAACTACATGAATCTACAATCAATGCTTATTGCTCTTGCAAGTATACACTGGGAAGTAAATGAATGGAAAGAAGGAAATAACTATTGGGTGTTCTCTATGTGGCAAGAAGAACATTAAGTTTCACAATTATGATGCCATTATATCATTTGTACAAAAGGGCCCCCGTTTTCTACAAATGAGGACACTTAGGCTTAGGGAGGTTAAAAAAAAAAAAACCACATCAGTTAGTTGGCAAATAGAAAAGCAGAATCCAAACTTGGGTTTCTCTATTCCTAAAAATCAATTTAGTAAATAATTAAACAAGTAATCAAAAAAATTTACACATAATTAACTCACAAGTGTTTTAAGACATAGTAATTTCTTAAAAATGAAATTTCATATATAGTAAGGCAAAATTAAATATTTTAAATAAGAAAAAAGTATTTAGTGTTTTACATAGATATTAAAAATACCAAAACATAATATTATCCCTTAAAATTATTCTTAAGCAACAAAACTTTTTAAATGAAAGTAACACAATTTTTAAATTTGTCTGGCAAACAAGTTTGCCAAGAATCAATGCTTCCTGACTTAATTACTTGTTAAGTTAAACTGACTTTTTCTCTTCCAATTCTCAAAGCAAATTCAGAACAGAATATTCCAAATCTAAGTTGACATGTACTGTTGCAATGACAAAAAAAGACAGATAAAATTCAGGGGGCTAGCCAAAAATAGCAGCTCAAGCTAATGGGTCCTTTTTATGGTGGATCTCAATAAAAAGTCTTTATTTCAATTCTTACAAGAACGGATGTGTTTCTCAAAGTGTGGTATCCAGATATTTGTGCAAAACAATGGTGAGTAAACTATTGGCACTTTAGCACATGTGATCACAGACTATATCTACAGACATTATACTTCAATGCCATGCACTAGCAAAGGAAAAACAAAGTGTAAGTTTCATTTAAGAATGTCCTTTATGGCCCAGCTGGCTTGATTCAGTGGATTGAGCATCCTCCCCTGCACCATAGAGGTCACCAGTTAGATTCCTGGTCAGGGCATACGGCCAATTGTGGGCTAGATCCCCAGTAGGGAGCATGCAGAAGACAGCTGATGTTTTTCTATCATCGATGTTTCCATCTTCTCTCCTTCCCCCTTCCTCTCTTTCTAAAAAAATCTATAAAAACATCTTTTAAAATAATGCCCTTTATGAAGGAGCAAAAATTGTTTATTTTATTAAATCTCAACCCTAAGTATACATATTTTTAATATTCTGTATAACAACTTAAGAAGTAAACATAAAGCATTCTATTGCATAAGATAATATAATGGTTGACACAATTAGATGCTTTTTCCATGGAGGACCACATTTACTTGAATGAACAACTGACAGACTATACTTATTCAGACTTAGGTATTTGAAAGACAAAAATTAACAAAGTGAGACTGTCATTTAAAGGTAAAGTGATAATATTAGTTGCCAAGGATAAAATTCAAGCTTTCAAGAAAGAATTAGAATTTTGGGAAATTTGTATCTACTACTATAAACTTGACAGCTTCCAAATAATTAAAGACTTTACTGAGAATTGTGTAATATAAATGAATATACTTTTAATAAATATATAATAAAATGTGTCAACATTTGGAAGATCTGCATAACCAACATTTTCCAAATAACCAAGGCATGATTAAAAAATTATGCATAGGCAAAATATACATTCAAAGAGCAAATTTGACCAAGGAATTTTAATGTAAGAGAATATGAAAAGATCATTGATATAGTTTCAGTTTCTACATGTCAAGAAATTACTACTGCCAAAACCGGTTTGGCTCAGTGGATAGAGCGTCGGCCTGCGGACTGAAAGGTCCTGGGTTCGATTCCGGTCAAGGGCATGTACCTTGGTTGCGGGCACATCCCCAGTGGGAGGTGTGCAGGAGGCAGCTGATCAATGTTTCTCTCTCATCGATGTTTCTAGCTCTCTATCCCTCTCCCTTCCTCTCTGTGAAATATCAATAAAATATATTTAAAAAAAAAAAAAAAAAAAAAGAAATTACTACTTCCCCTAGCCGGTTTGGCTCAGTGGATAGAGTGCTGGCCTGTGGACCAGAGTCCCGGGTTCGATTCCGGTCAAGGGCATGTACCTTGGTTGCAGGTTCCTCCCAGGCCTGGGCCCTGATCAGGGCTTGTGCAGGCAGCAACCAATTGATGCGTTTCTCTCACATTGATGTTTCTCTTTGTCTTTTCCTCTCTCTTAAAATCAATGGGAAAATATCCCCTGGTGATGATTAATAGGAAAAAATAAATAAATTACTACTTATTGGGTTTTGGTATAGTATAAAAGAATATGTATAGTTATCTAAAATACATTATTAAAATATTCCTCCTTTGTCCAGCTTCTTAACTGTATGAAGCTAGATTTTTTTCATATACTTCCACTAAAATAACATAGTAATCCACTGAAGCAGAATCAGATGTAAAAGTCCAATTGTCTTCTATTAAATCAGACATTATAGAGATTTGTAAAATGTGAAAAAAAGAGCAAAGCAGCCAATTTAAAACAAATATAAAACTCTTCTTATTAAATTTTTTGTTTTGGAAAATATAATAATGTTTCATTCAAATATTCTAATTATGTAAATATTTAATGAGTTTATTATTTTTATTTTAAAATATATTTTATTGATTTTTTACAGAGAGGAAGAGAGAGGGATAGAGGGTTAGAAACATCGATGAGAGAGAGACATCGATCAGCTGCCTCCTGCACGCCCCCCACTGGGGATGTGCTCGCAACCCAGGCACATGCCCTTGACCGGAATCGAACCCGGGACCCCTCAGTCCGCAGGCCGACGCTCTATCCACTGAGCCAAACCGGTTATGGCTATTATTTTTATTTTAAAATGAATTTACAAAATTTTTTTTAAATTTCTGCTCTTATTTCTAATACTGAAATTTTCTGATTTCTAATACAGTAAATACCAATAGCTATAACCCACATAAACAAAGGCTTTTTAGAGTCCTTGATAATTTTTAAGAGTTAAGGGGTTCTTGAGACCAAAATATGTGAGAACCACTGTGCTAAAGAAATAATATGAGTTCAACAATTATATTATGGTATGCGTATAACTAAGACTTGTTTTTAGTATTTGCCTTCTTGTAAGGTGACTTAATAAATGTTGGGGACATAGGTTTTTAACCTAGCACCTCTTCAGGAAAACTGCACCCCTGAAATTCTCAGTCTAAGAGGCTGAACCTGCTCCTGGATCAAGAGTAGGTCAACATGTGTTGCAGATCTCACATGTCAGACTATTACATCTTGAAGAATAGACAGGAGACATAGACAAACCAAAAAAGGAATCTCTGCATGTACAATTTTGGTTGTGTTGCTAGCTCTGAGAATCTTGCAAACCTAGATTTGCTGGTGGCTCTCTTTGCTTAAAAGTTGGACAACTATTAGAATCTGACCAACTTAGGTAGTGAAGATAAGGGGAAAAAACGTGTCCTGATAACATTAATCCTCTATAACCAACATGTTTGAAGGCAGTTGCCTCTCTGGCCTTTCTGGTTATAGAAGCCAATAAATTCCTTCTATTTAAACTTTTCTGAGCTGGATGTCCATCATTTGGGCCAAAATTAATCCTAACTAATCCAGAATTTGATACCTGAAAATAGAGTATTACAAATAACAGACTTTAAAATGTGATATTGGATGAGCTGAACTGAGGTGGAGGATTCACCCATTCCAGGAAAGGGGGGAAAGCTGTTATTTGAGTTAAAAGTTGCCTAATGTATTTTAGAACTCAAATCATATAAATATCAAGAATACAGTTTTAGGGGTCCAAAAAAGAAGTGTCAAAATCTTACAGGGTATTGCCTACTTCTTTGAGACTCCCAAGAGAAGGATGTTCTTCAGACTAACCTGGCACTTCTGGAAGCAAAGAGGAAAGAGATTCAGTCCTTACTAAAAGTTATACTTTCTTTCCTATGCCTGGCACTCCAAATTGGCCAGTAGCAGATAACCATGTATCGTTTGAGAGGCCAGATAGATAAACCCATGCCCCATACTAAAGTTAGTGCAAGTGGACAACATAATGGAAAAAGAGATCGGGATCCTGGTGAAACAGGGAACTGGAAGATTATTTATAAACACTCTTGCTGTACATTCCCTGAGTGACAAAGGGAATGTGTTATTCCTCTATAAAACTATCCCCAGAAACCCTACAAAGGAAGAGGGGTGGTTAGGAAGAAGGGACCTCAGTCCATTGTCTCCCAGTTTAAGGTCCAGACAGTTTGGGGGATGGGCAAATTATAAAGACATTGCTCAGAGGAAGATTCAATGAGGGCTGACTATACAAAAGCCAATCCAGAGACTGTTCAGGTAATAAACAGACTGACTATTCTATCATGAGAACCAGTAACATTACTAGAGAAATGCCAAGTTTCACCAAACAGCTCTGAGAATCTCCAACTCACAAGGCAAATTTCAGCCCCCAATAAGCAGGAGGAACTGAAATGTTTTAGCTGCTAGGATGAAAGCCTCCCCAATTTGCCATGTCGCTAAGCAGGACAATGGAAAAGGGAGTTCCTCCCAGAAAGCAGTGAGAGGCCAGCCAGATTTTTTAATGAAAAACTTCCTTCACTACCAGGTCAGAAAGTCCTTGCTCTATCTGGCTAGCATTAGATAATTGCTATGAACCTGGGATCACTATTGTGGTCAACCTTTTATCCCTTTTCCAAATAAAAGCTTGTTTGTTTAGTTCTCACCCCAGGATATTTTTTATTTTTTCCATTGATTTTTTTAGAGAGAGTGGAATGGAGGGGGGAGAGGGTCAAAGATAAGAGAGAGAGAAAGAGAGGAGAGAAACATCAATGTTAGAGAGACACATCCATTGGTCGCCTCCTGCAAGCACCCCAACCAGGTCCAGGGATCTAACCTGCAACCTAGCTGTGTGCCCTTGACTGGAATCTAACCCATGACCCTTCGGTGTGCAGGACTGATGCTCTAGAGTCAGGGGTCCTCAAACTTTTTAAACAGGGGGGCAGTTCACTGTCTCTCAGACCGTTGGAGGGCCAGACTATAGTTTAAAAAAAAAACACTATTAACAAATTCCTATGCGCACTGTGGGCCCGGGACGAGTCGGCTGCTAAGCAGGACAGGCAGCGGCACCCGGCAGGCCGGATAAATGTCCTCGGTGGGCCGCATGTGGCCCGCGGGCCGTAGTTTGAGGACCCCTGCTAGCCACTGAGCAATTCAGACCAGGGTTCAAAATAGAAGTTTTATTGTAGCAATATTGTTTTATCTCTGCCACTGTTAATCAGTAGTGTTATATATATTATTTAGCCAGAGGTTGCCTAGACAGGAGGAGCTATGTTTAGACCCAACCAAAAAATGCTGTAACTTAGAGATTCTGGGATTAAAGTTGAAAGCAGTAACTAAATGAGCCTAAAAGTTGTCTTCCTTTAAAGTGAAGGTAGGGGCATTTTTCCTTGCAGAGGTGAATTTGCATTATATCAGCCAGGACTATTTGGGAAATTGTATGAATGGGGAAAAAGGTGCATACCCCTTCTGGGAAAGAAAGAGGAGGAAATGTAATGGGAGATGCCAGTGACCTATGTTTTGTTCAGCCTAGAATCCCTTTGGAAACTATCTCTTCCTCATGCTGAGTCCAAGTGGTTTGGGTCCAGTGAATACCATGTCTTTCCTGTAGCTAGGAGTGGGCACATGCCAGGAGTCTGATCAGTTACTCCATTTTTTCAGCCACAATTATTAAATCCAGGAATGGCCAAATGAACAAAGCCAGAGCAATAAAAGCTTTCCTTGCTGGAGCTGTTGAAAATCAGACTATTTAAAAAAAATTATTATTATTAGAATTCCAGCTGACAGTACAATGCAAACCCAGAAGTATTGCTAGTCATTTATGCTGCATTTTAAGGGAAGCCTGACCAATAATGAGCAAACACTTGATTTAGCAAAGCAGAGAGATTAGTGAAAGAGTCTGATTTTGAACTTCTGGGTCTAGCCATATCTACATTAGTCTATATAATACTTTCCAGCTTTCAAAATTACTTGAGCCAATATATACATTTTTGTGCTAAAATGAGTCTGAGTTAAGATTCTGTCACTTTCAAGAAAAAAGAATACTAATGAACACAACTAAAGTGATTTTTATTTAATTTTCTTTCAAAGAGAAATAATTAAACTACTATATAAAACAATTATTTCTTTTTAAAAACTGATGTATTTCTGGAGTCTATTATGCATTTGTTTTTTTAACAAATATAGCACTTCAGGAGAGAAATCATTGATTAAAGAATCTATGGGAGACAAAAAAAATCACTGTAACCTGAGGTGGCATTAGGAGGTAATTAAGGTCACTAAAATCTGTGACCCTGGACAAAGTGGTGAGAGCCAATCATCTATTATTTATACTCTACTTACATACAAAAAGTTTTGTATCTCTTTGAAATAAAAGGCAGTATGTAATAAACCACTGAAGCAAGTAAAAATAAAAAGGTCCAAATTACAAAGTGAAGGAGAAAAATGAACTGAAAATCCTAGGTAAGGTCTCTCTATGATAGTCAAGTACAAAAGTTGTCTCTGAGCTTCTGAAAAGGCAAAGAAAAATGGACAGTGGAAAAGTTCTGTAGCCTGTTATCATAATGAAGGGAAATAGCAAATCAGAGAGATTATTTCATTTATAGCCCTAAAATGTAGAAATAATATATTACTTAGTTCCTCATGTATTAGCACCAAATAATATAATTAGAGTCTTTAACAGAAGTTTCAAAAGATATGCAGAAATATTCTTTTTATGGCAATTATAAAGAAAAATTTTACCCTTAATAAAAACTCAGAAGCCCTCGTTAAGGCACAAATCTAAGAAGACAATTCTGAGAGAGGGTTAAAATACATACATTGTTCTTAGTCGTGTTGCTTGATATAGGAGCAGATTTTATAAAGTATTCTAGATGAAAGGTAGGTGAGGGTTGCATGTTCCTTAAGACCACCCCCCACAGTCATCCCTTGACTTATAAAAGCTCATAATAAAGGTTAAACCACTAGAAACTATACAAAGATTAATCATAGGAAATTAAGTGCCTAAAGAAGACTGCTGACTAAAAGGATATCTATATGCACTAAAAATCCTTTAGGTGAGCAAACTTTTACAATGAAAGTCAAGGTTTGATTTGTATTTCTTCAAAGATGGGGAGTGATCAGTATTGTAAGAACATATAACAGATTAAAAATGGTGGAGGAATAAGTGTATGCTGTATGTACACGCTCCCAGGACCAAACTGGAATTACAACTAAAATACAGAAAAAAAAATGCTGAATAATCAACAGTAGACTCACTGGAGAGAACCTGATAACAGAGGTCCAAAAGTGGAGACCACACAGAGACTGATAGGAGGGCCACAGGACTGAAAGGGCTGGCCAGCCTTCCACACACAGCAAACTGAAGTTCCAGAGAGATATCTCAGCTGTGGGGGGTTGCCACTGGGGTCTAATCCCCAAGCTGAGTCTCCCAGCAGAGAGCACTAGAACTGAGAAGGATAGCCACATAACATCTGGCTGTGAAAAGCAGCAGGGTTGGAGACTGCTGGAAATTCAGGCATCCTCTTAAAGTGCCAACGCACAAAAATCTCTGAGGAGCCACTCATCTTGTGCTCTGGTAGAGGGAGGGGAGAGTGGATTGGAGCTGTGTGAGTAGAAGCCAGCATCAGCGGTTCTGGGGTTAAAGCTCAGAAGGCAGACACCCTAGTTTCTTATGCTGAGTCATTCCCTCATGCTGCGGATGTCATCTTTCTCAAACAGGCAATTGCTATATGGGCAGCTTTGCCTGGGAGGAAGACAGCTGACCCACCTTATTGGAAAACACCTTGCCTCATGGTGCTGAGTTTCTGAGGCCCAATAAGAGACTGAGAATAACTATTAGCCTCCACAAAGAAGCAATTGCCCCACCATGTTGGAAAAGCCTCACCACACCCGTGGACATTTAACTGAGGGCAATTTAAGATGGAATCTTATCCGTCTATAGGCAGAGGTGGTCTCTGGAGGCTTTGAGTCTTTGCCTAATCTAACTAGTCAAAAACAGTGTTTGACATTGTCCTACGCTAGAGATTGAGAGGCATAGCAGATCTACCTAATGTACAGTCACAAACCCAAACAGGCAGCCAAAATGAGGAGACAAAGAAACAACCCCAAAATGAAAGAACACGAGAATTCTCCAGAAGAAGATATTTAAAAAAATGAAGATAAGAAATTCAGAATATAGAGTTCAGAATAATGATGGTGAAGATGCTCAACAACATGATAAAATATACAGTAACTATAAAAGCAGAAATAAAGAATGGTGTAGCACAAATAAAGAACACATTGGAAGGAATACACAGCAGATTAAGGGAAGCTGAGGCTCGAATCAGTGAATTAGAAGACAGGGTTGAAAAAAATAGTTCAATCACAGAACAAAAAAAAAAAAACAATTAAAAAACAGGAGGACGGCTTAAGGGAACTGTGGGACAACATGAAATATAACAATATTTGAATAGCAGGTGTGCTAAAAGAGGCAGAAAGGGAGCAAGGGATAGAGAATGTGTTTGAAGAAATAATGGCAGAAAACTTCCCTAGCCTGGTAAAAGAAAAAGTCCCACACGTTCAGGAGGCACAGAGAACCCCAAGCAAGAAGAACCCAGACAGGTCCACACCCAGACACTTCATAATTAAAATGCCAAAAATTAAAGACAAAGAGAGAATCTTAAAGGCAGCAAGAGAAAAGCAAATTGTTACCTACAAAGGAGCTACCATAAGGCTGACACCTGATTTCTCATCAAAAACTCTACAAGCCAGAAGTGGATGACATGAAGTACCCAAGGTAATGGAAAGCAAGAAACTGAAACCAAGATTATTATATCCAGCAAGATTATTATATCCATCCATTCAAAATAGATGGTGAAATAAAGAGCTTCCCAGAAAAAAAAAAAAAAAAAAAGGCTAAAGGAGTTCATCACCACCAAGACATAATTACAAGAAATGCTGAAGGAACTGCTGTAATAAGAAGAAACAAAGAGAGAAACCTAGACATACAGAATTAAAAGGGCAATAAATACTAGTAAGTACCTATCAATAATAACCTTAAATGTAAATAGATTAAATGCTCCAATCAGAAGACAGGGTGGCTAAATGGATACAAAAACATGACCCAACTATATGCTGTCTACAAGAGACCTACCTCAGATCAAAAGACACATACAGGATGAGATTGAAGGGATGGGAAAAAAAATTTCCATGCAAATGGGAAAGAAAAATAACCTGAAGAGAGAGATCCAAGATGGCAGCGTAGGTAAACACCTAAACTGCTGCCTTGAACAACAATTTCAAAACTACAACTAAAAGACAAAACGTCTATCACCCAGAACCATGGGAAAGCTGGCTGAGTGGAAGTTCTACAACTAGAAGGAAAGAGCAAACAGCATTGAGGGGTGCACAAGCGCTGAAAAGCTGAGGTACAGAGACGCTCAAATCGGGCTGGCGACGGGCATCTGGGAGCGCTGCTGTTTTCAACCCGAAGGGAGATAAGCTCCCAATTACTCCGAACTCGTTTCTGGGGAGACGCGGGGGACCCAAACTCCTACGGGGAGAAGCTGGACTGTCTGCCGTGGGGTCAGAAAGTGAGGGAGGCTTGCTTGCAGGGCTGCGTGCAGGAATAATTGTTTATTGTGCTGGGGCGTGGGACACGGGGACACGGTCGGAGACGGCAGAGCCGGCTTACTGGCAGCCATTGCTGTTTGCCACGCCCTAGCCTAGTCACGCCCTGAGACCCCGCCCTGCACAATTTACGAACCCACCCAAGCTCCAAACAGTGGCTTTAGCATATGAATGGCCTGCCCTATTGAAGCTTAACCTAGCAAACTTGCAGCCCGGGTCAGACAGCTCCAAAACCTCCAAACCCCAAGCAAAGAGGAGAAAACTGTAGTTCTCGCTGTAGCTCCTGCTGGATGGCCTCAGACAGTAGCTGACCTGCACCCCATTGGAGATCCAGAAGCCAGTGTACCTAGTGGTCAGTGTGAGACACCAGATTTCAACTCCTCACATCTATAAGTGACACATTCAAGAGGCAGACTCAGTGAGCACCAAAGCCCCACTGAAACAAGTCCTGCACCATAAGTGTGTCTCCAGTGCAGCAGTTCTTCCATTATAGACACAGCTGATCCTCACAGCCAATTGGCCTGGAGGTCAATTCCTCCCAGTGTACCAACAGCAATCAAGGCTTAACTACACCAAGACTTTGCACTCAGCCCACAAAGGGGTATACCAAAGGCGTCCACCTCAGGTGATTGGGGAGGCTGAGCTACTGGCCCCTATAGGTCACCTACCACACAAAGCCACTCCATCAACACAAGGAAGCAGCAAAATGCAGAGACAAAGAAACATGTCACGAATGAAAGAAATGGAGGAAAGCAAACTAATGGACGACATAGAGTTCAGAACCACATTTATAAGGTTACTCAAGAATCTTCTAAAAACCTCCGAGAAACTTGATGAGACCTCCGAGGAGCTTAGTGAGACCTTCAAGGACCTTAATGAGAATGCCAAAAAAATGGAAAAGGACCAGTCAGAAATTAAGCATACACTGTCTGAAATAAAGAATATACAGAAATTCAACTGTAGATCAAAGGACCCCAAGAATCAAACCAAAGATCTGAAATATGAGGAAACAAAAAACACCCAACCAGAAAAACAAGAAGAAAAAAGAATCCAAAAATATGAAGATAGTGTAAGGAGCCTCTGGGACAACTTTAAGCGTACCAACATCCGAATTTTGGGGGTGCCAGAAGAAGAGAAAGAGCAAAATTTTGAAAACCTATTAGAAGAAATAATGACAGAAAACTTTCCCTACCTGGTGAAAGAAATAGACTTACAAGTTCAGGAAGCACACAGAACCCCATACAAGAGGAATCCAAAGAGGACCACACCAAGACACATCATAATTAAAATGCCAAGGACAAAAGACAAACAGAGAATCTTGAAAGCAGCAAGAGAAAAACGGTTAGTTACCTACAAGGGAGCACCCATACGACTGTCAGCTGATTTCTCGGCAGAAACTATGCAGGCCAGAAGGGAGTGGCAAGAAATATTCAAAGTGATGAACAGCAAGAACCTACAACCAAGATTACTCTACCCAGCAAAGCTATCATTCAGATTTGAAGGTCAGATAAAGAGCTTCACAGACAAGAAAAAGCTAAAGGAGTTCATCACCACCAAACCAGGATTACATGAAATGCTGAAGGGTGTTCTTTAAGAAGAGGAAGAAGAAGAAAAAGGTAAAGATAAAAATTATGAACAACAAAATGTCATCAAATACATACCTACCAACAAGTGAATCTAAAAATCAAGTGAATAAAAAATTTGAAGAACAGAATGGACTGATGAATATAATAGAATCAGGGACATAGAAAGGGAGTGGACTGACAATTCTCAGGGGGGAGGGGATGTAAGGGGTGCGGGAAGAGACTGGACAAAAAGCTTACACCTATGGATGAAGACAGTGGTGGGGGGTAAGGGCATGAGGTGGGGTGGGGAATCAGGTGGAGGGGAGCTATGGGGGAAAAAAAGAGGAACACCTGTAATAATCTGAACAATAAAGATTTATTTAAAAAAATAAATAAATAAATAAAACCAAAAAAAAAAAAGAAAAATAACCTGAAGTACAAATACTCATATCCAACAAAATTAGACTTTAAAATGAATGCCATCAAAGAGACAACAAAGGTCACTACATAATACTAAAGGGATCAATCCACCAAGAGGCTATAACCCCAAGAGGCTATAAACATATATGCACCTAATACAGGAGCACCTAAATATATATTTTAAAAAACTTCTATAGGACTTTAAGGGAGAGATCGACAACAATACAGTCATAGTAGGGGACTTTAACACCCTGATATCTTCATTGGATAGATCTTTCAGACAAAAACTTAACAAGGAAACAGTGACTTTAAAGGACACTCTGGATCAGATGGATTTAATTGACATTAATAGAGCATTTCACCCCAAAGCTGCAGAATATACAATCTCCTCAAGTGCACATAGATCATTCACAAAGATAGACCATATGTTAGGACACGAAACAAGTCTCTACAAGTTCAAGAAGATTGAAATCATATCATGCATCTTCTCAGATCACAGTGGAATGAAATTAGAAATCAACTACAGTAAAGACACCCAAAAACATTCAAACACATGGAAGCTAAATAGCATGTTATTAAACAATGAATGGCTTAACAATGAGATCAAGAAAGAAACTAAACCTTCCTGGAAACAAATGAAAATGAACATACAACAACCCAAAATCTCTGGGACACAGCAAAAGCAGTTCTGAACAGGCCTACCTCAAAAAACAAACAAGAAAAATCAACAATAAACTATTTAACCCTACAACTTAAAGAACTAGAAAGAGAACAAGAAGAAAATCCCAGAGTACATATAAGGAAGGAAATAATAAAGATTAGAGCAGAAATAATTTGCATAGAGACTAAAAAAAAAAAATACAAAAATCTATTTAACAAATAGCTGGTCCTTAGAAAGGGTAAAAAAAAGAGTGATGAACCGTTAGCCAGACTCATCAAGAAACAAAAAGAGAAGATGTAAATAAATAAAATCAGAACCAAAAGCAGAGAAGTAACCACTGACACCACAGAAAAACAAAGGGTTGTAAGAAAATACTATGAACAACTACATGCCAACAAGCTGGACAATGAGGATGAAATAGACAAATTCCTAGAAAAATACAATCTCCCAAAACTGAATCACGAAAAATCAGAAAACCTGAATAGGCCAGTGACAACTGATGAAATAGAAGCAGTAATCAAAAAACTCCCAGCGAACAAAAGCCTGAGTCTGGATGGCTTCACAGGGGAGTTTTACCAAACATTCAAAGAAGAACTAACACCTATACTCATCAAACTATTCCAAAAAATCCAAGAGGAAGGAACATTTCTAAATTCTCTTTATGAGGCCAGCATTATCCTAATTCTCAAACCAGATAAGAACATAGATACTAAAATCCTCAACAAAATATTAACAAATTGGATCTAGCAGTGGGATATATTCCAGGGATGTAAGGCTGGTACAATATTTTCAAATCAATAAATATGATACATCACATCAACAAATTAAAAGACAAAAAGCACATGTATTTCTCCCCTGCCAGAAAAAACATTTGACCATTTTTTTTAAAAACTCCCAGAAAGTGGGAATAGAGGGAGCATATTACAAAATGATAAAGGCCATATATCACAAACCTACAGCAAACATCATACTGAATGGACAAAAACTAAAACCTTTCCCTGTAAGAACAGGAATAAGACAGAGATATCTGATTTCACCATTCTTATTGAACACTAGTGACCCGGTGCATGGATTCATGCACATCAAAAGGAAATTAATTAGAAGGTGGCTGGTGCAGCAGGACTGGGCAAGATGGGCTGGACACACCCTGGAATCAACCTCCCATGGTCCTTCCCCAGTGTCTGTGGAGTAAGCGTGGTCCATCCAGCAGATGGGCTTCCTCAGCCTGGCCTGTGGGGATTGGGCCAAAACTGGCTTTCCAACATCCCCTGAGGGGTCCTGGAGTGTGAGTGGGCATTCTGCAAAGTTGGTGTCATATAGACTGTGGAATGCAAATGTAAGTGTGCAGTAAACCAGATTCGGGGTGATATCAATCCAGCAACAACGTAACCCATGGCCAAAGGTGAAATCACGCAGCCCTGTGAGGAATCGGGTTCCCTCCTCTCTGGTTTTGGGATGCGTCTCCCAAGAACCACCGCTGCTGCCAAGTAACTGCAGTTCAGCAGCTCCTGTGTTGAGTGTCATAGCAACTGGTTGGATGGGCAGAGGAACACTTAGCATATTAGCCTTTATATATATATATATATATATATATATATATATATATATATATATAGAGAGAGAGAGAGAGAGAGAGAGAGAGAGAGAGAGAGAGAGAGAGAGACTAGAGGCCCAGTGCACAAAATTCATGCACTGGGGGGTGTCCCTCAGCCCAGCCTGCACCCTGTCCAATCTGGAAGCCCTCGGGGGATGTCCAACTGTGGGATCGGGCCTAAACTGGCAGTCAGATATCCCTCTCACAATCTGGTACTGCTAACTACCAACCACTTGCCTGCCTGCCTACCTGATTGCCCCTAACCGCTTCTGCCTGCCAGCCTGATAACCCCCTAACCACTCCCCTGCCAGCCTGATGGACACCTAATGGCTCCCCTGCAGGCCTGATCACCCCCAACTGCCCTCCCCTGCTGGCCCCATCATCCCTAACTGACCTTCCCTGCTGTCCTGGTCGCCCCTAACTGCCCTCCCCTGCTGGCCTGATTGCCTACAACTGCCCTCCCTGGCTGGCCATCTTGTGGTGACCATCTTGTGACCACATGGGGGTGACCATCTTGTGTAAGGGCATGATGGTCAATTTACATATTACCTTTTTATTATATAGAACTAGTGGCCTGGTGCACGAAATTCATGTACAGGGGGCGGGGGGAGTCCCTGAGCCCATCCTGCACCCTCTCCAATCTCAGACCTTTCTGGGGATGTCCGACTGTTAGGCCTGTGGGATCAGGCCTAAACCAGCAGTTGGACATCCCTCTCACAATCTGGGACCACTGGCTCCTAACCGCTTACCTGCCTGCCAGCCTGATCACCCCCTAACTGCTCCTCTGCTGGCCTGATTGATGCCTAACTGCTCCTCTGCCAGTCTGATTGCCCCCAACTGCCCTCCCCTGCTGGCCTGATCACCCCTAAGGCTTTTATTAGTATAGATATGACCCTTCACAGAAAATTTCACTAACCCTGCTTTACAATAAGGGCTTGACAATTGAATCATTGGGGCCAGATACCAAGATTTCCTTTCTTTGAATAGTGGAAGGAATAATTATCTTGTCTTTAAGTTGCCCTGAACATCAAATGAGATAATGACTTAGAAAAGTTTAAAAGCACCATATAAAGACAACTGTCTTTTTCATGTACTGAAAAGACAATAAAGTGGTAAAATGAAAAACACTATTTTTATTCCCCCCTTTCTTTCTTTACAGCCTTTATTTAAATTTTGAAATTTATAAAAATTTCACTCCTATTTTCATTTCTTTACATTCAATATTATTTTGTATTGGTTTCAGGTTTTATATTAGTTACAGAATAGTGGTTGGTTATATATATATAACCAACCCACCTGGCATCATACCATCATTACAACACTGTTGACTATATTCCCTATTTAAGTGACAATAGGTTTACAGGTTCCTTCCAATCTTTCTTTTGTGTTGCTCGCCCCTCCTTTTCTTTCTCACCTCTTCACTCATTTCTTTATATAGTATTTCAATTGGCCCTCAAAGCTCAGTGAAGGCACTGGGACATGCTCAATCCATTTTATAGACCAGGAAACTGAGGCCAATTCCAGTTGGCTGTGGAACTGGACTCAGCTGCACAGGGAGCCCTCACAACTGCGCTCCCTGCCTTTCCTAAGGGGCAGCCACAGGGCAAACAGAACAAACTTCCCCATGAGGCTTCCAAGCCTCAGCTCGTTCTCAAGCACCTCTTCATCATGGATGCTCCACATTCTTTTCTCTCCCTCACCCCCAGCCCCCATTCTTTACTGCCTCCCCTTCTGGGGAGCAGGCGGTAGGCTTCACACTCACTGTGCAGGCATGTGCCACAGTGGGGTGGGGCAAAAAGTGAGGGCAGGGTGGGCACGGGCTTGCTTTTGGGCCAAGGCAGATGTCTCGGCCTCTCAAGTGCACAGGCAGTGGCAAGGCCCAGTTAGCATTGGGAGCTTCACCAAACCATCGCAGTGGGGTATAAGACAGTATGATGCCCCTCCACTGAGGTGGCACCGCCCCTTAACCCCCGCCTCAGGGCTGCGGGTCCACACCCCTCCGCCCGGTGTCATTCCACACTGGCAGTCATCGCCTCTTGTTTCCTGCATCTTGGGGCCAGCACAGAACCTCACTCTCCTCAGGTGAGGCATATCCCCGCCTGCCAGCCTGCCCTAGCCCGAGCCCCCTCCAGTGCATCCTGCCTTGGCATTGCTCTGTGCTCCTTGGGTTGCCTGCCTCCTGCGCTTAGCCAAAGCTTCCTTTTTTCCTTCAGGTGCTCTCCTCAGACCCCCGGGAGCTTGGCTCCAGTGTCCCCGTTCCTCCATGGCTCCCTGCAGCCCCCACTCCACTTGGCTCCCCTGGGTTGCCTCCAGGCCAGGGCCAAGCGGGCCCTGCTGTGTGCTGACTGTGGGGCCTGCTTGGCTGCTCTCGGGTCACCATGGGCGATGGCCAAGCGAGCCCTGCTGTGCGCTGACTGCAGGGCTATTTGGCCACTGCTGGGTTGCCACGGGCGATGGCCAAGCAGGCCCTGCTCTCAGCAGCGGCCTGGGACTGGAGGACTCCAGTGAGGCTGAGAGGACTGGGCGCTGCCACCTTGTGGCTGTGGGCACCGTCATCTTTGTTGGATTAATTTGCATACTCACTCCTGCTTGGCTGTGGGCATTGAGGAGGTAAAGTCAATTTACATATTTCTCTTTTATTAGTGTAGATAGTACTGGAAGTCTTAGCCATGGTGATCAGACAAGAAGAAGAAATAAAAGGCATCCAAGTTGGAAAGGATGAAGTAAATCTCTCATTATTTGCAGATGACATGGTATTGTACATAGAAAACCCTAAAGACTCCAACTAAAAACTACTGGATTTAATGATGAATTGGGCAATATAGCAGGATACAAAATTGATACCCACAAATCAATAGCTTTTTAATACACCAATAATGAATTCTCAGAAAGGGAAATTAAACAATTCCATTTACCATTGCAACAAAAAAATTAAGATCCTTAGGAATAAAATTAACCAAGAAGGTAAAAGACTTGTACTTGGAAAAGTAAAGGATGTTGATCAAAGAGATAGAAGAAGATATAAACAAGTGAAAGAATATACCATATTCATGGGTTGGAAGAATCAACATAATTAAAATGTCCATACTATCCAAGGCAATCTACAGATTCAGTGCAATCTCTATTAAAATGCCAACAACATATTTCACAGATCTAGAACAAATATTCTAAACAGATAGATAGATGATAGATATAGATAGATAGATAGATAGATAGATAGATAGATAGATAGAATCATAAAAGAACCCAAATATCTGCAGCAATCTTAAGGGGAAAAAACAAAGTTGGAGGAATCACAATACCAGATTTCAAGTTATACTACAAAGCCACCATAATCAAAACAGCCTGGAACTGGCACAAAAACAGGCATATAGATGAATGGAATAGAACAGAGACTCCAGAAATCTTCCCAAGTCATTATGCTCAATTAATATTTGACAAAGGAGGCAAGAGCATACAATTGAGTCAAGACAGTCTCTTCGATAAATGGGTTGCAAAAATTAAACAGATACATGCAAAAAAATAAAACAAGACCACCAACTTACATCATACACAAGAATAAACTCATAATAGATAAAAGACTTAAATGAAAGTCATGAAACCATAAAAATCCTAGGAGAAACCATAGCCAGCAAAATCTCAGACATCTCTCAGAGCAATATGTTTACAGATACATCTCCTAGGGCAGTGGTCAGCAAACTGCGGCTCACGAGCCGTAGCCACGGTTTGCCGCTGTTGACTAATGAGTTTGCCGACCACTGACCTAGACTCTCGATTCCAATAATTACAGGCTGTTGTTGTTCCTTGTGATTAAGCCCCTATCCCAGTGGTTGGCAAACTCATTAGTCAACAGAGCAGCAAACCACGACTTGCGAGCCACATGTGGCTCGTGAGCCACAATTTGCCAACCACTGTCCTAGGGCAAAGGAAACTAAGGAGAAAATAAACAAATGGGACTAATCTATGTATATAAAGAACCAGGGTCCGTAACGACCAAGGCTCGACGGAACACCAGCAGTCAGTGCTGGGTTGCCGTGAAGACCCAGCACTGTCTGTGGCCGGTGAAGGCACATTGACCCAGCACTGAATGCCAAGGGGGCTGAGGATCAGGCCCAGAAAGAGGCCTGCAGAGAAAGAGGCAGGGTTTGATCCCCAGTCTCTGTGGTAGCTGTTGATCAGCCATTGCCTCTATCTTTCTCTCCTAGCTTCACCAGAAATTGCGCCTCTGTTTCTCTCTGGGCCTCCTCAGGGGCTTCTGATCAGCCCCACCTCTTTGATCAGGCCCAGAGATAGGCCTGGAGATGCTCACTGGCATAGAAACCGACCAATCAGAACCAAATCTGGGTGAAGTGCCAGGAGCCGATGGCTCCCTAGGAGGCAGTGCTTTTGATGCTGACTGGCATAGATGAACAATCAGAACCTAATCTGGGTGAACTGTGAAGGCAGAACCTAAGGTGTGGGCTGAGGAAGGGTTTTAAGGACAACAGCTATTTGGTGTAAGGTGTAAGAAAGTGGTTCAATTTTTTCATGACTGGTTTGGTAGTATAGTGCATATGGTTTGCTATCAATCCAGATATAAGGATTATGTGTTTTTGTCTGCCAAGAGCATTTCCTCCTACTGAAAAAGGCTTTCCTCCCCATTTAAGCAATCTTATCCTATATAATCTATCTATACTACTAAAAGGGTAATATGCTAATTAGACCAGGTCAACCAGCCATCTTATGATATGATATCATTGTGAGATTGAAATGGGATCATGTATGAGAAAAGCCTATACTTTAATAAAGTGTTATTATTTATTAGTGGTTCTGAGTGCACTAATTTCCAGCTGTCACCTGGTGTAAACATGTATTTATGTCTTACAAACCTATTTTCCAAGAAAATAATTTTTCTCACATATACAGGTGTTTTGGCAAAACCTAGAGCTGCTTGATTTTAAGGGCCTCTGCCTGTGTACTCCAAGAAAACACAACTAGAAAAATACAGCTATAGCTGACAGGAGAAATGAAGGTAGAAAAGTATTTTGAGCAGTAAAAGTGGGGACCATAAAAATCTTGGCCTTAGTTTAACATTTCTTAAAGTATTAAAGGGTCTATGTGATCATGTTGGTAGTGATGTTTCTACTGGGGAATCTTAATTTTGAATTGCTTACCAATCTGTATTTTGTGTGTCCAAGAAGAGCCATTTATCACTTTTATGAAGCCACCAAAAGCCCACATGGAGGAGGGAAATCTAATTATTGAGCAGTACGTGCCTTAACACTAAATCTACAGTGAAAGTAATAGGCTGAAGACTCTAAAGATCGGTAATAAATATTTTGAGAAAACAAATCAAAGAGTGCCCCTAATAGAATGACAGCCCTCCCTCACCTCCACTAACTCTCTGTCTCATGAGGGAGGAAGTTTCCAACATTTAATTATTCTCTGAAAAGATGAATTTTCCCTTGTAGGTGTCCCTAATAGCTCATCTCCACAGAACAGCCCTCCGCAGTCATAACAATACCCCTCCATGTATGTGAGTTTCAAAATTAGCAAAGCACTTCATATAGGTTAAACTTACCTTACTGTAGAAAGAACTTACTTAAACTCAGGGAAGTTATTATGCAGATTAGATTCAGGAAGTTCCCTTTCTGCATTAGGTTTATACATTGGTGGGATTTATAAAGTCATCCTATTTGGAATCCACCTTTATTTCTACTCTTGCTCCAGGGATAGAGCTGCTTTTCTTTCTTAGTAAAGAAAACCAAAATAATCTTTGAATAAACTTCAAGTTCATCCTTTAATTAAAGTAAAAACTGATCTCCTTACAGCTATCTAAAGCCTGTCTTGGTAATTTCTACCCTAGTCACATAAATCTTTCTTAGCCCATCTATTTGTTGGGGATAACTGTCCAGGTAGTTGATTCTCTTATTTTCTCTCATTATTTATTTAACTATAGGACGGGTGCATGAAAATTCATGCACTGGAGCGGGGGGTCCCTCAGCCCGGCCTGCCCCCTCTCACAGTCTGGGAGCCTGCAGGGGCGGGAGGTGACCCAGCGATCAGGGGAAGGCTATGTCCCCATCACACCTCTGCTGCTGCCACTGCCAGCAGCACAAGCCTCGGCCAGCCCTGGTTACCTGAGCCTCGGCCGGCCCTGGGTGGCTGGACAGCTGCCATCTGAGGCTTGCCTGTGCCTGGGGCATCAGCTGGGCAGCCACCATCCAAGGCTTGCCTGCACCTCTGGCTGGCCCTGGGTGGCTGGGGGGCTGAGGTTGGGTCTGGCCTCACTGTGTGCCTGCCCCCCCCCACCAGTGGGGCTGAAAGGACTGGGGGACTCTGGCGGGGCTGAGGGGACTGGGCACTGCCATCTTTGTGACAGCGTGATGGTCAATTTGCATATTCCCTCTTTATTAAATAGGATGCTCTCTTTGACTTAGATTCTATAATGATTTTTGACCATCATCATGTCTTTCCCCCTGGCTTAGCATCTAGAGCTGCTGTCCACTAGTCACATGTAGCTACTGAGCACTTGGAGAGTGGCTAGTCCAAATGGAGATATACTGTAAGTAAAAAAAAAATAAATAAATACATGGCATATTTTGAGGACTTAGAACCCCTCAAAGAATGTGATATCTCAGTGGTAATTTGTGTGTATTGATTACATTTCAAAATGACAACATTCTTGATGTATTGGTTTCAATAAAATATATTATTAAAATTAATTAATTTCATCTCTTCCTTTTTTTAAGTGGTTAGAAAAATTATATTACATATGTGGCTCACATTATACCGTGGACAGTGTTGACCTAGAGCTTTTAACTTCACATACTAGGTGTTTGTCCTGGCTGCCCTCCTCCTTCCTCTCATTTAAACCCCATCTCCTGGCCTATTTTATTTTTCCGTAAGCATTAATATTCTCATGGAACTAACCAATCTGTTTGATTACGTCTATCTTCGCCAAAGAAGAGTTTCTCAGCTCACATCAGTTGGGGGATAAATATAAGTGCTCATTGCCACTCATAGCAAGTATGCTGTCCCTGCAGTTATTCCAGTAAAAATAAAAATAAAATAAGTTTTGCTTATTCCTGAGATAATGTCTGGAGGCTTAAATGAAAGTAGGCAGAGAGAGGCAAAGTATTCACAGATATTCCTACTGTGTCTGGAAAGTAAAACTGGCTTCTTGGAAAATTACATTCAATAAGATAGTTCCACACGGAATGAAACAAATTTAGTCCTGATATTCAAGGAAGTGCATAAAGGTTCCTCTGAGAATGTGGAGTTCATAAAAATGTATGGTGAAACTGGTTGTGTTTTTCTTGAAGGAAGTTCATAGCACTATCAACCCAGCCCAAGGGAGCAATGGGGCTGAATATTTTCCAAGTGCTTGACATAAACAGCAAAACTTATTTTCTCCATTGAGGTTTGCCATTCTTTTTACACTTACATTTTTACAGATAAATCAATCTATGCACAGACTTGTTTATAACAAACCACTTTTAATTTTTGATATATTCAAACTTGACTTACAAAGACAAGAACATAGAAAGACATACCTGCCTTGTTTCTGTGCCCTCTCTACCTACTGCCTCCTCTGGGCCATGTTTTCTTTCTTCAGCCTAAAGTACTGCCTGCATACCATAAAAACAAACAAACAAACAAACCTTAAAGCTTTTAGGGGGTCGGTGAAAAAGCTATGGGAAAGCAGGAAACCATTTAGGAGCTGGTCTCTGGAGTTCTGCCTGCCCCCTCGGAACAGTTTCCTGTGGGTTGCTTGATTTGCTTTTATTTCACTATGTTACACTAACAGAATTACCCCACTACAGATTTCTTTGGGTTAAGAGAAAATCTTTTAAAAATGCAAATAGTACTTGAAAGTGTCAAGGGGCCTTCAGTAATGTACAAGTTAGTGTGAATTTATTGAATCAAATTGCCTCTCTGTTCCCAGTGATAAGCAGCCTTTCAGCACTCACTGCTCACCTTCCTCAGCAATAAAGACAAATATTTAATTTCAAATAACAGATTAGAAAGTTTCCTACATGTGACTACTCCTTAAATCTATCAAATTATTAACATTTTAGTGACTAAAAAAGCATGTCAAGTCTTTTGAGAAATTTTATTGTAGGGTAACGAATTCATAGCATTCTTCCTTGTGGTGAAACTGCCTCTAGGATTTCCTCCAGTAAAATGGTGTGAAAACTAGGAAGCTTTGAGGAAACTTCATTTTTGCTATATGGAGGTGGGAGCTGAGGCAGGACATCAATATATGCTCCTGTGGTTTTAACTTTAGGGAAGGTAATTTCTATCTTTAGTTACAGCTGTTGAGGAGGGCAGGGAAGACAAACAGTTCACTGGCATAGTTCACTGGCTCACCCATTCCACTCATTCTCCAGGAACACTGCAATTAGTAAAGGATATGTGCTTAGGACTTTACTATGTTGTTTTTGTACCAAATCTATTATCTCACCTAACCAGATCTTGCACATGTGTTCGGCCAACACAGTAGGGCCAATCTTCTATAGGTCACTTAAGGTCATAACACATACGCAATTCAAAAAGCCACAGAAAACACTGTCCTTGATGGCTAAAATATTCTCATTCCTGTTTCAAATTCAATAACATAAAAAATCAAAAGTGGAGAGACCTTGAAAACTTAGGAAATCATTATTTCTCCAATATTCTTATAGGAGATGATATATTAGTAACACTTTTAAGCCCTACATACAGACAACCCAACACAAAAACAGCAATCCTTACATAGAATAGGCACTCAATAAATATTTTTGGACTGACCTGTTTAATGTGTTTTAAAATAACTATGAAATGTACACCCTGTTCTCCTCTTAAGTGTATGTTCTCTAAATACCATCTTACCAAATCATTTTCAGTTACCATCTGTTGCATAACTTTGGCATAGGCATATGTACTACATAGGTCTGCAGAGTAGGAAATTTATTACAACATTGATGCTGTTATCCATTCAAGACAGAGGAAATATGTTTAATCAGTAAAAGCTATAAAACAAACCAAAAGGAAAGCCTTGAATTTTTAGATTCACCATGTTTAAAAATACTTTTTTAAAATTCAGAGGAGCCCTAACAGGTTTGGCTCAGTGGATAGAGCGTCGGCCTGCAGACTGAAAGGTCCCAGGTTTGATTCCAGTCAAGGGCATGTACCTTGGTTGTGGGCACATCCCCAGTAGGAGGTGTGCAGGAGGCAGCTGATTGATGTTTCTCTCTCATCGATGTTTCTAACTCTCTATCCCTCTCCCTTCCTCTCTGTAAAAAATCAATAAAATATATTTTAAAAAATAATAATTCAGAGGAGAAATAGTGTGTTTGGTGGTAGCTGGGGTGATGACATGGGCAGATACATCTAGTCAGTGTTTCAAGAATAATGGCCACATCTGGCTTTTGACTGCATAATTTCAATCTCACAATTGTGCTGCATTCCTGAAACAGATGTCATTTAAAAGAGGTGTGACTCTATACATGTTAGGTCTGGTAAGTACTCTCTAAATCTGCAGGCAACAAAATGAAGGACCTAAACATTCTAGAATAGTCATGTTTTAATCATGGAACACAATATAAGGAATAGTGTTTTATTCCCTAGGATATTACTTTTTAAAACACAACCATGAGCAGTCTCTATTTTTCATCTGCTGGACCATGTTTTACATACAGATAGTCCCTGGGAATTACTACCTCAGCCTGGTGGACAAAGTCACACGCTTCACCATAGCTGCTGCTGTGAGATTATGTTTCACATTTCCTTCTCATTTATTTGACCATGCAAAAGCTTTTGAACTTCTTCCACTATGGATGCCAAGCTGGGATCCATATGGTAGTTATGCTGGAAATAACGAGCAAGGAAGAAGTAACAAAAGGCAGAATACCTCCCCCAGCATCACCACCTGAGGCTTCTCCTCTCCACCATTTCCATAGCTACCTCTCTTCCAGTTAGGGTGCATGATCATCTGCCAAACCTTTTCCATCCAACTCTTAAAAGCCCCCATCAATTTCTTAACTCTTACTTAACTTCTTTAATTAGATTCCAGGAAATTCACTGAACATAGGTGGCCTCTAAAGTAGAGATAAACATTACTTGAGACCCACAGTCTATCTGTGTCTTATCTCCCTCTAAAACTCTTGAGAAAAAATGGAAAGTATAGATAGGAGAATATTATGTGGAGCCCCTTTAATCATGATCTCTTTCTTATAATTTCCAAAGAAAGTCCTTAGAAAAATTGCAGAAGAAAAAGCAATTCTTTTTTTTACTTTATTTTTTTCTTTATTAAGGTATTACATATGTGTCCTTATTGCCCCATTGCCTCTCCACCCTCACCCCACTCATGCCCTCACCCCCTATTGTCTGTGTCCATTGATTAGGCGCATATGCATGCATACAAGTCCTTCGGTTGATCTCTCCCCCTTACACCCACCCTCCCCTACCTTCCCTTTGAAGTTTGATGGTCTGATCAATGCTTCTTTCTCTGGATCTGTTTTTGTTCATCAGTTTACGTTTTTCATTCTTGTTGGGTCTACTTATTTCTCACTAATTCAGGAATGAAAGAAATAATAGCTGCAAGTAAAGAAGGTATCAGTGAAATGAGCAGTATGTTGCTCAAACCCTGGTGCGATAAGAGGAAAAAAAGCGAGGTGACCAGAATTCTAACATGGGTAGAAAAATTATTCTAGGAATTTCTCCTAGATAGAAAGTCTTCAGTTTTTGACATCCTGGAATCCATTAACTTTTTGTGGTGTGAATGTATATTTATCTCCCTTTCTAGTATTAAAACCTTGCCTAAACATTAGTCCAAATATGTCTTTAGTAGCAACACCTGCCACAACCACACAAGAGAAAGGAGACCCTCAAGCTCGAAAAATTAGAATATACTACAGTCTGAAACATTATAGAGTGCATACTATTTTCAGATACTATGCTAAGTAACATATGTTTCTGAGATAAGTGATAAAGTTGGAATTCAAACTGCTTCAAGTCCAGTGCAAAGAAAAAACAAAGAAATATATAAATAATATTAATGTGACAAATGCTAGGTGAACAAGGCTTTTCCAATAGATTGAGTCTTGATAACCTAGTGAAGTGAATCAGTGTGAAAAAGATAGGGAATTCTAGGTTGAAGGAACAATTGAATACAAGGAGTGTGAGAAGGATCCAAAAGTAGTTTGATATGGCTAAAACACTGAGTGAAAGTTGGAAGAGACAAGAGAGGAGAGAAAGAAGAAGTAGGCATGGCTAAATTATAAGCAGTGTTATCTAACATCCACAGTAATTTGATTTTCTATTCAAAAAAATGTGAAGACATTGAAGAATTTTCAATAGAACAGAGACAGGATCACTCTTTTTTGCATTTTGGATAGTGGATATAGGGTATTATTAGATATCAAAAGCCAATTAATAGGCTGCATTTCAGGTGAAAAATGATCCAGAGCAGTGGCATTAGGGATACAAAAGGGGTAAGTTAGTGCATCATTAGAAATGTAGACTAGACAGGCCTTAGTGACAATGAATGTGCATTTAAGAGAGAATGACTCCCAGGATTCTCGCCTGAATTATGAGTTGACTACAAGTGGCTTTTGCTAAGATGGTGTAGTTCAAGACTTGACAGACTGAGTCTCAGGTGCATAGGACCATGCAGCTAGAGATGCCAAGTCAGCCAGTAGGGCATAAGGATCTGGGTTCAGGAGGAAGATGAGGATGCAGATACAGGTTATGGAGAATACATCCTATGGAGCTGGCTAGTCCATACTCCACCAATTCTTCCCTGCATAGGATATAACTCCCTGCATCAGTTTGTGCTGCCCCTTCCACCTACACACTACTCTGGGAAGTACTCATAAATCAAAGCTGTTCATGAGTCACTGGCTTCAGAAATGTGGCAGGCCTGCTCACTCAAGTTGAGAACAGAGAGCCACAACAGGCCCAGATTTTCAATTGGTGGCTCTTTATCTTTGCTTTTCCTTTAAATATTCTTAGCCTTGGCAACCTAGCTACAGAATCTGTAGGTTGGCCTCCGGGGCTTTGTTTCTCTCAACCTATCCTGGCACATCCTGTAGCCAGGTCATATGATGTTTTTATAAAAATTAGAAAAACAGTGTCCTCTTTGTCCTAATTAGAAAAGATGGCTCCTGTGCAGGGCACAGGGCATCCATCTGTATGTGCAACTCTGAGTTGGCTTCAGACTGAGCTATTTGGCTTTTTGGTGAGAATCTTTATGCCCAGTGTTAGTCTTGAACTGTTCTGGTGTCTCACTTATATTGGCAGCTGCC
This sequence comes from Plecotus auritus, assembly GCF_963455305.1. Classification (NCBI taxonomy): domain Eukaryota; kingdom Metazoa; phylum Chordata; class Mammalia; order Chiroptera; family Vespertilionidae; genus Plecotus; species Plecotus auritus. The sequence goes on from NC_137772.1 coordinate 104,067,379, forward strand.
ATCAGTGGCTTTCATGTTTCACTTTGCCCCTAGAGCCTAGGGCAGCCGTGGGCAAACTACGGCCCGCGGGCTGGATCCGGCCCGTTCGGCTGTTCTATCCGGCCCGCGGAGCCGAAAGAGCGGAGGGTTCTCTTGCTCTCCCCTCTGCTCCTTTACTTTGAATTTATATTAGTTCACACAAACACTCCATCCATGCTTTTGTTCCGGCCCTCCGGTCCAGTTTAAGAACCCATTGTGGCCCTCGAGTCAAAAAGTTTGCCCACCCCTAGGGCCTAGACAAGTATATTTCAGAGGAATAATTATGAATAGTCCTAACAAGGTGAAAGCCCATACTCCAAACTTTGGGAATGTTCTACTAAAAAGTACTAAGAAGTCTTGACAAACAAAGTGTTAAACACCTTTGTGGAAGGAAAAAGGGGCCACATACTAAACATGACAAACTCAGGGAAACCCAGAATGGTGGGCCTTACATAGACCTAAAATAACCACATAGGATGGTCTGAAATTAAAACTTCCTAACTAAAAACGTGTTATGGCATGTAGTCATATCTTAGACAAGAATCTTCTTTGAAAAAGGTCCATCGTTACCTTAACTGAGCCTGTCTATTGTTTGTTTTGCATTTACAATAATATACCTTTGAAAGTCAGGATAATCCCCTCTTTTCCAAACCCCGCAGGGCACAATCTCACACCAGAGCACAAGACCATGGAACCCCTAATTGTTATCTTGTTTCCCAGATACCATCTCTATGTGTTGCAAATGTTAATTAACTATCCTATACCCAGCAAAGTAAACAAAATATTTGTCTCTTCATTTTTTACCCTTTATTTGATCTCAGAGATTTCCCTGAATTTCTTTCCCTAGCCTCTCTAATCTACCACCAATGAGTTTCATGTAAATCTCCTTATGCCTCCTCCTTTGATTGTATAAAATAAACTACAAAACTGCCATTCTCCTAGCATTTTCTCAATTCATTGAGATTTTGCTTCTTGGCAATTGTCATCAGTTTGGCTCAAATAAACTCACAAAAAATATCCACAGGTTTAGACATTTCTTACATTGACTCCTTTATCCTACAGGGCTAATCGATAGTAAACCTATATCGAGTATTTTTCAGACAGGGTTATGTTCAGAACTGAGCACATTTTCCTCGGCATGTTCCACATTCTATACTAGTACATCACGTACTTTATGGGTAAAATTAGGTTTTGCAAGCTAGTCTGAGAAAATACGAAAATAATAACTTCAGATAAATGAATGTACACTGAGTGGCCAGATTATTATATCTCTGAACGCATAATAATCTGGCCACTCTCTCTATATATAAATTAGAAGCCCAATGCATGAATTTGTGCATGGGTGGGGTCCAGCCAGCCTGGCCAGCGGGAGGGGACATGGGCGGTTGGCCGGCCTGCCTGCTGGTCGAACTCATGCCTGCTGGTTGAACTCCTGGTCCAGAGGACAATTTGCATTTTAGCCTTTTATTATATAGGATTATTATATAGGATATACACTGAGTGGCCAGATTATTATGCATTCAGAGATCATAATAATCTGGCCACTCAGTGTATATTAGGCTGATGTAAATATGTGTGGAAGGATTTGTCCCCTATCTTGGAAGCAATTTAGCCAATGACACACTTCCTTTATTATGGGGCCTCCGAGTTCATAGCTTACTCAGAAGAAATAATTAAGTGAGTTGCCTTTTGTAAGTATTCCCCAGAAAAGGAAAACAGCAGGGGAAGCTTTTAAGATCCAATGTCCACCTACCTAAAAATGCACAGAGCAGTAAAAAACAGTTCCACCCAGCTAACCCTTGTTTGCATGCTGCCTATTTATAAGTGAGCTTCTTGGAAGAAATGTCATGGCACATATTGGTGAGAACAGGTAACAGAAAGATTTTCAGAGGCTATAGAGATCCAAGTATTAACATTTGAGGTTATGCTTTCCTCCTCTCCAAACCCTGTGGCAGTAAGAACTGACTCAGGACTCCAATTATGATTTTGTTCTGAAAGGGCCAAAAAAATGAAATACTTCCTACCTAATAATGTATAAAGTTAGGTTGTTCCTAACCTGAATGAGTTAATTTGGAAATAAATTATCTGCCCCAGGAAAACTAAAAGCTGATTGTAAAATTAAAGTTACAAGATGAAAAAAAAATAGAAAATCAGCTAAGACAGGTCCCACATGCCTCGTTAATAAATGACATTCCTTTAAGAAGCAATAGGCAATGGATTATAGCATCAAGCTGAAGATAATGGCTTTCTCCTTTTTTACTTTCATTGTTAAACTTAAAAAAAAAAAGATAATAAATTGATTTGTAGTACATGGTTTCTTTTTGGGCTGAGGAAAATTCAGAGAAGAAAGCCTTGTGCCCTGGCCAGGTGGCTCAGTTGGTTGGGGGGTCAACCATACACCAAAAAGTTGTGGGTTTCAATTCCCAGTCAAGGGCACATATCTAGGTTGTGGGTTCGATCCCCTATTGGGACACATTCAGGAGGCAACCGATTGATGTTTTGCACATCGATGTCTCTCTCTCTCTCTCTAAAAATCATTAAAAATATATTCTCGTTCTTACAACCATCTTAGAATTATTGGGTTCCCTTAACCCTGCCCATACCTTTGTAAGTAATGCCTTAAATGATCTCTTTTGAGGTAATTTGAGGCAAATAATGTTTGCCTTTCATATTTACAGGCAAAATTATTATTACTTTTTTACATTGTAAAGTAGCCAGGACATCATAAAATCAAGAAACATAAGTAACTCAATAAAATCTTACAAATTATTGCTAACATCCCTTTATATCTAACACTGCTCATAATTCATGAAGAGGGAGTTTTGGATTCTATAAGAAATATGAAAAAAAAATTAGAGATTTGAAAAAATTATAAAAATGGTTAAAATTTATAAAGTATCAGTAATAAAGGCTGGTCAATTATTCCTCATTAAAAATATACCCCCCCCCCCCCAAAAAAAAACACATTAAAAAATACCTTGAGTATTCTCTGAGTAGAACAAACACAATTATTTAAACAAAGTATATTTAATGTTTGTAGCTGATGTGTTTGCAGATGTTTTCCCCAATAGGATGACTCCTCTTTTCTGGAACTCTAAATAGTGAGATATGTACTACCCCAAAAGGGAAAATGTTTGTAGTAATTGTTCAAGGAGAATTTCAACTGCAGCATGAATTTTCACTAATAATAAAGAATTGACTTGAAGTGAATACAGTGCATGGCTATTACTCTACTTATCACAATGGACTAACCATTTTACCTTAAGAATATTATTTTTTTTCCAATTTTATAAATACATGTAATAATGAAAAACAGGTCAACCCTAACGCTAAATTAAAAACATACAAAAATAATAGAGAACAGGTGAATGTGGTGATTTCTTTACTGAATGAGTGAGGCATGTACTCCATCCCAAACATCTATAACTATACTAGTGGCCCAGTGCATGAAATTCGTGCACATTAAAAGGGAATTAATTAGAGGAAATATTTTAATATTGCTATTTGCCCTTTCTCTATAATAGAAGTGTCAGAGATGAAAGAAAATTAGTAAAATATATATGAAAATCTCCCTCCTGTCAGAGTCTGGGGCACGCTGCAGGACCCAGAGTCAAGTCCCTGCCCACCCGCTTGCACCTCGAAATCATGCAAGACCCAGACCTGGCTGGCCTCACCCCTGTCAAGCCCCGCAGGGTGGAGGTGCAGCCTCAGGTCCACTGTCAAGCCCCACCAGGAGGGGGACGCAGCCTCAGGTCCCCCAGCCCAGCCTCAGGTACCCCATCAAGCCCTGCCAGGTGGGGGGTGTGGCCTCAGATCCCCTGGCCCCAGCACCAGGGCAGGGGGTGCAGCCTCAGGTTTCCCAGCCCAGCCTTAGTTCCCCCGGCCCTGGCGCAAGGGCACAAGGGCATGACAACCATTTGCATATTAGCTCTTAATTATATAGTATATATAAAAGCCTAAGTGACCAAATAACTGAATGGTCAACCAGTTGCTATGATGTGCACTGACCACTAGGGGACAGATGCTCAATGCACAGGATTGGCTCCCTCCTGTCTGGATTGGGCCTGTGGGGATCGGGCCAAAACCGGCTATCCAACATCCCCTGAGGGGTCCCAGATTGCGAGTGGGCACAGGCCAAGCCAAGGGACACCACCGGTGCATGGGCCTCTAGTTCTATAATAAAGCTACTTACTTACTTTAGTCTTTGTTTGAGCTGGTGTTGACATTTGGTTTGGCACACCAGCAAGTTTCAGGATGTTTCCAGTTTTATTTCTATAAATTGCTTTCTTATAATTTTTAAAATGATTTCTTCAATTTTATTAGATACTGTAAAAAAATTAAACAGGTTTTTTTGTTTGTTTGTTTTGGTTTTTTTGCACATACAAAGAATTATTCACAGGCAGTAATTCAAGTAAGTTAGTCAATAAAATATACTTTAATAAACCATGTTAGTTTTGAAGATTAACATAAACTGTGAGAATATTCCTAAATATTAAAATGTTTTCCAAAGACATTTATGTTTAGACTCAGTGAGATCAGCCCTAGCAAAGCCTGAAAACTTGTTGTAAATCTAAGTTTATAAAATAAAAATAATTTTAAACTACCACTATAAAATTTGGTACTATAGATATATTTTAAAACTTTTAAAAGCAAAGCCATGAGTGTTTTAAAAATTGAAATAAGATGTGACTCATACAGAACTACATTATTATTTAATTCTTATGCTTTATGATCTCAGTCTATATATTTTGTAAAAATTTTGTAATAGTAGGGAACAAATTATAAAGTTATATTTCTAAAGGGTAGCTACAGAAAATGATTACAAACATATTAGCAATAAGAAAATCCTAAACTTTCCAAATACAGTAAAAGCTATTTTTCTAGAATGTTGGATACATTCTTATCAAATTGGAGTAATTAAGTTTGTCTTCATTAATTCTTCTCATCACTTGGAAGTCTTCCACATTTCTCTAATAACAAGTTTCTTAATACAGGTTACCTAGAAGTCTCTATTGCAATGTTCTGTCCTAGTCTATACCCTTTAGAAAAAGTATCAAGTTTTGCAGAAGTGCAGAAGATTGGAAATGAAAATATTTTTTATTTAATGAAAAATTTAGTCATTAATCATGAGGTTGTTCTTTGTGGGGAGTGATAAAAGGTATAAAATAAACAGACTTGTTTTTTAATCTAGCACTGCTAAATAATAGCTATATAACCTTGGACTTAATTTCCTCAATTTTTAATTTATTCACCTGTGAAAAATACTTTCAAACAATTATTGGACATTTCTTTGTGCCTGGTATATTTGGCCAATTGAATGTGAATACACAGGAACATGCCAAGTCTGACCAAAACCTTTAAATGTGCTACTTGGAAACTATATTTATTTAGCTTTTGATGCTTCCAGCAACTCCTGGATGGGAGGAGAATCCTATATAATAAAAGGATAATATGTTAATTGTCTGGTCGGCTGGACGGTAGTTCAAACAATTCTATCTAATAAAAGAGTAATATGTAAATTAACCGTCACTCCGCGACAAAAATGGCGGCACCCATAGACACAAGATGGTGGCACCCAGTCCTTTCAGGCCTGCCGGAGTCCCCCAGTCCCAGGGAGGGCTTCAGCTGAGAGCAGGCAGTGTGCAGCCTAGGCCATCGCCTTGCAAGGTGCCCGCGCACCCCCGGCACGATCCGCTGCCAGCCACGGACCGGGCCGTCAGCCTGCAAGGCGCCCATGCACCCCCAGCGTGATCTGCTGCCAGCCGTGGCCCCGCCCGTGCCCCCTCCCCCATTCAACCCCCAACTCTGGTGCGATCCGCTCCTAGCCGTGGCCTGGGCTGTGGGCCTGGGAGGTGCCCGTGCCACCTATCACGCCCCCAGCAATCAGCTCCCATCCATAGCTGGGGGGTGTAGGCCTGGGAGGCAGCCTCACCCCCCAGAGCTATCCCCTCCCAGCAGCAGCCTGAGGTGTCAGCCTCCAAAGGGCCTGTGCCCCCATGGAGTGATCCCACACACACACACCTATAGCCTTGGAACTTCCCTTTCCCCCAGCCACGTGATTGGAGATGGGGAGTGATATCTGGGCAATGCTGCCCAGCAAACCTCTCCCATTGGGTAGAAACTTCTGACCAGGTTAGGGAGGTAAATGGGTTTTGTTTAAAATATTTAGAAACTGCAATGGAAATGTCTGAGGTATGGTTTCACATCGGAAGTAACTTACAACTAATTTCTGAAGGCAAACGGGGACATTGCAGTTACATTACTGGAGAGTACCCCGAGGTCCAGAGGTTGGCTCTGTAAGGGCAGTGGTGTGTACTCCCCACCCTGGTTCCTCAGCACCTTGGGCAGGGCTTGAGCCCATCCAGGAAGGCCTATTCCCCTATAGTTTTTACCAAGGCAGGGAGGTTTTGTAGACATGAATAAGAAGTGCCCATGCACAAGTCCTGAAGATGCTGGGGCCGGCAGAAATGACAAACAAATTGGGAAAAGAGCAAAACCAGAAACACCACCGATCCCAACATAGATCATCTTTTTCTTCAGATGACGGTGTTTCCCTCTTCTTCATCTTCTGGAAGCAAGACAGATTCAAATACTGATGATTCTACCAATGGAAAAGTTAAGAGAAAGAGAGGACAGAAAAGAATAAAAGGAAAAAAGAAAGAAAGGACAAAAGATGAAACATCAAGAAAAAGAAAGAGAAGGAAAAAAGGAAGAAACAACCACATGATATCACCTTTCCAAGGTCTCATGAAATTCCTGTTTAAGGAGTTTATTTTATGACACTTTTAGTTTGGGTTTACATTTTTACGGGTTTGTCAAGACCACGGCAGGTACACTGTCCAATATGTTAAAGAAAAAACCCTATCTAATAAAGAGGGAATATTCAGGGGAGGGCAGTTGGGGATGATCGGGCAGGCAGGGGAACAGTTAGACGTCAATCAGGCTGGCAGGGGAGTGGTTAGGGGGTGATCAGGCTGGCAGGCAGAAGCGGTTAGGAGCAATCAGGCAGGCAGGCGAGCAGTTGGGAGCCAGCAGTCCTGGATTGTGAAAGGGATGTCCGACTGCCTGTTTAGGCCCGATCCCTGTGGGATCGGGCCTAAACAGGCAGTCGGACATCCCCCGAGGTGTCCTAAATTGGAGAGGGTGCAGGTTGGGCTGAGGAACACCCTCCCAGTGCACAAATTTCATGCACCGGGCCTCTAGACAAAGCATAATATGCTAATGATATGCTAAGGCCACTCAACCGCTCGTTATGATGTGCATTGACCACCAGAGGGCAGACAGTTGACTGGTCGACCAGTCGCTATGATGTGCACTGACCACCAGGAGGCAGACACTCAATGCAGGAGCTGCCCCTTGGTGGTCAGTGTGCTCCCACAGGGGGAGCACTGCTCAGCCAGAAGCCCTGAGCCAGGCTCATGGCTGGCGAGCACAGTGGCAGTGGCGGAAGCCTCTCCTGCCTCCGCAGCAACACTAAAGATGTCCGACTAATGGCTTAGGCCTGAATGGGAGAGGGCCTAAGCCATCAGTCGGATTTCCCCCAAGGGCTCCCAGACTGGAAGAAGGTTCAGGCCAGGCTGAGGGACACCCCCCCACCACCCAAGTTCACAAATTTCGTGTACTGGGCCTCTAGTTGAATATAATGATGAGAATAACAATGATATGGTAATGATAATGGTAGCTAATATTTTTTGACAGGCACTGTTAAGTGTTTTATATATTTGCCTTTTTGAGAGAATCTCCTTATTTGTTCATTTTCATAGAATTTGCTAGCTTAAAAATGTGTCTGGGAAAAATTTAAATGACATATGAGTTTATATACACTTCTGCCCTTGAGAAAAGGCCAAGAAGAAGCTATTGGGACCATGTCTAGTTTCAAGTACACAGTGACTTTGAAAGGTATAAAGTTATTAAATTCGAGAAAAAAACAGTGACTAACTAAACCGTTAAACAGGCAGCCAGTGGAGCTGATGATACAATGAGTTGGCCATTGTGTTGACTAATGAGTACTACACTCTTTGGTTATTGCTAATGTCTGGTGGTGAACATAATTTGACAGGTGCCTAAAGGAACACCTACTGTTGGCTCATTTGTAAAATGCGGGCACCTATTTCAGCAGACTTTTGTGGTACTGCCTGAAAACCCCTTAAGTACTGCTGTTATTGTTATAACACAGCTGATGGGAGGGATAGTCCTATTTTTCATCTAAAAGTGAGGAAAATATATACAGGAAAAAGTATCATTCTATGACAGAATATTAAACACGGGATCCTGTGTATAATACTTTCACAGGTATTACCTCACTTTTTTCTTCTCAGCAACTTACTCACCTCTGTGAGGTGTTGGTTGGCCCAAATTTATAAAAATATTCCTACAGAGAATAATTTGCTTGACTAGGATCACATAGCAAATTAAGAATGCTAAGATCTCTTGATTCTTCCAGTGATTTCTTTAATCTGCCACATTTCTCTCTGCATCTTGGCCAAGCATTGCTTGCTTGACTTCTAGTTAAATCCCAGTGATGCTTTGTTCCATTGTAATTCCTCTATTAGCTGGTTAAAGGGCTTATGCTCCTTTTAGTCCCAAATCTGATAAATAGCTATGAATATTAGAAAATGGGACTGAATTTGCAAGAATGAATTCACCATTACAACTTGGAAGCTTTCTAGAGGTTCCAGGACATAGGGACAGCCACTTATAGAACTTATTGAATTTATGGAAGGATGCTTTATAATTTCAATGTTATAAATAATACTAGAGGCCTGGTGCACGAAATTCATGCACAGGGGGTGGGAGGTCCCTCAGCCCGGCCTGCACCCTCTCCAATCCAGGACCCCTTGGGGGATGTCCGACTGCCGGGATCGGGCCTAAACCAGCATTCGGACATCCCTCTCGCAATCCAGGACCACTGGTTCTTAACCACTAGCCTGCCTACTTGCCTAATCGCCCCTAACCACTCTGCCTGCCTGCCTGATCACTCCTAACTGCCTCTGCCTGCCTACCTGATTGCCCCTAACCACTTTCCTGCCTGCCTGATTGCCCCTAACTGTTCACCTGACTGCCTGATCATCCCTAACTAATCTCCTGCCTGCCTGATTGCCCCTAACCCCTCTGCCTGCCTCTGGACTAAACTTAAAGTCCATAAGTTTAGCATCTATGTTTTCTTCTATTTATTATTTCAGATCTTACATTTAGGTCTTTTATCCATTTTTAATTAATTTTTGTACAAGGGGACAAACTCTAATCACCCCTAACCACCTCTGTCTGCCTGCCTGATCGCCCCTAACCCTTCTGCCTGCCTGCCTGATTGCCCCTAACTGCCTCTGCCTGCATGCCTGATCACCCCTAACCACTCGCCTACCTAATCACCCCTAACCATCTCTGCCTCGCCCCTGCTGCTACAGCTTCATCAGGAAGGATGTCTGGAATGACATTCTGAAGGTTGTTCAGCTGTCTGGTCTAATTAGCATATTACACTTTTATTATTATAGATCCTTTTATAAAACTTTATTTTCTATTACTGGTATATAGAAATTGAATTGATTTTTCTTAATTGATGTTGAACCATAAATATTTGTAAGGTCTATATTAATTGTATACTATATTTGGAGAAGGTTGTTCTTATACTCCTACATTTGGGACTAATACAGTTTTGTTTCCTTTCCATTCTGTATACTTTTCTTTATAAATTAAATTTATTGGGGGTAACATTGGTTAATAAGGTCATATAAGTTGCAAGTGTACATTTCTATGATACATAATCTGTATAGTGCCTTGTGTGTCCACCACCAAAAGTAAAATTATTTTCTGCCACCATTTTTGGCCCCCCTTTATCCTTCACTACTCCCCACCCCCTTCTCTCTGGTAACCAACATACTGTTGTCTGTCTGTGATTATGAGTTTCAGTTTTACATCCCACATATGAGTGAAATCATATGGTTCTTAGCTTTTCTGACTTATTTTGCTTAGTATAATATTCTCAAGGTCATCCATGTTATTGCAAATGGCAGTATTTCAGTTTTTCTTATGACTGAGTAGTACTTCATAGTATAAATGCATACCATATCTTCTTTATCCAATCCACCATCAAAGGACACTTTGGTTTTATCCATGTCTTGGCCAACATGGAAATGCTGCAATGAACATAGGAGTGTACAAGTCTTTCCGAATAAATGTTTCTGAGTTTTTCAGGTAGATACCCAGAAGAGAAATTGCTGGGTCACATCGTAACTCTATTTTTAGTTTTTTGAGTAATTGCAATACTGTTTTCCATAGTGGATGTACCAGTTTACATTCCCACCAGCATGAGGATTACTTTTTCTGCACAACCTCATGAACACTTATTATTTGCTTTGTTGATGATAGCCATTTTTCAGGTGTGAGGTGGTATGTTATTATAGTTTTGATTTGCAGTGAAGTTGAACATCTTTTCATATATCAGAAGGCTGTTTGTATGTCTTCTTGGGAGAGGTGTCTGTTCAAGTCCTCTGCCCATATTTTAATTGGATTTTTATTTGGTGTTGAGTTGTATAAGTTCTTTGCATATTTTGGCTATAAACCCCTTGTTGAAGCTTTTGCTTTGACATATCATCCTCATCCCCCCTCTCCCTGCCTTCGGTTGGTTGCCTTTTTGTTTTGTTGTCAGTTTCTTTCTTTTTTTTGTTTTTGTTTTAATTCTCATCCAAGGATATGTTTTTTTATTGATTTTAGAGAAAGGAGGTTGATTTTAGAGAGAGGAGGGAGTGAAAGAGAGAAACGTGGATGTGAGAAAGAAATATCGATCACTTGCTTCTGGCACACACCCCAACCAGGATCAAACTAGCAACCTATTGGTGTACTGGATGATACTCAAACCAATTGAGCAACCTGGCCAGGGCTGTTGGTTATTTTTGCTATGCAGGAGCTTTTTACTTTGATATAGTCCTATTCAATACTTTTTGCCTTTACTTTCCTTGCCTCTGGGGTTAAATTCTTAAAATGTTCTGTATGACCAAAGTCCGTAAGTTTAGTACCTATGTTTTCTTCTATTTATTATTTCAGATCTTACATTTAGGTCTTTGATCCATTTTTAATTAACTTTTGTACAGGGGGACAAACTATAATCTAGTTTAATTCTTTTGCTTATAGATTTCAATTATCCCAGCACCATTTATTGAAGAGAATTTCTTTTCCCCATTGTAGGGTTTTGGCTCTTTTGTAAAATATTATTTGTCCATATACCTGTGGTTTTATTTCAGGGTTCTCAATTATGTTCCACTGGTCTGTGTGTCAACTCTTCTGCCAATACCATGCTGTTTTATCGTAGCTCTCTAGTATAATTTAAAGTCAAGTAATGTGGTACCTCCATCTTTGTTCTTTTTTCTCAAGATTGCTTTGACTATTTGAGATCTTCTGTGATGCCATAGAAATCTGATGACTTTTTGTTATATTTCTTTTAAAATGACATTGGGATTTTAATGGGGATTCATTAAATATGTATATTGCTTTGGATAATATGACCGTTTTAACTATGTTGCTTCTTCTAATCCAAAAACATGGAATATCTTTACATTTTATTGTGTCTTTTTCAATCTCTATTTTTTTTTTTTTTAATCCTCACCTGAAGATATTTTTCCATTGATTTTTAAAGAGAATGGAAGGGATGAGGAGAGAGAGAGAAAGAAAAACTTCAATGAGAGAGACACACATTGATTGGTTGCTTCCCACACTCACTCTGACCACAGCTGGGGATGGAGCTTGGAATCAAGGTACCCATGACCAGAATCTAACCTGTCATCCTTCAGTCTGTGGGCTGATTCTCTGTCCCCTGAGCCAAATTGGCTAGGGCTTTTTAAATAATGCTTTGTAGTTTTTAAGTATATAGGTCCTTCACATATTTAATTTTATTCTTGGGTAATTTATTTTTTTGGTTGTAATTGCAAAAAATAATTGTTCTTTTCATTTCTTTTTCTGAAGTTTCATTGCTAGTATATATGAAAGCAGTGGATTTTTGTATCCTGCAACTTTATTATATATGTTTATTATTTCTAACAAGAGGCCTGGTGCACAAAATTTGTGCAAGGGGGGTTCCCTCAGCCCGGCCTGCACCCTCTCCAATCTGGGAACTCTTGGGGGATGTCCAACTGCCGGTTTAGGCCCGATCCCTGCAGAATCGGGCCTAAACCGGCAGTCGGACATCCCTCTTGCAATCCAGGACCACTGGCTCCTAACCGCTCACCTGCCTTCCTGCCTGATTGCCCCTAACCACTCTCCCTGCCTGCCTGATGCCCCTAACTGCTCCCCTGCCTGCCGGATCACCCCTACCCTCTCTGCCTGCCAGCCTGATCACCCCTAACCACCTCTGCCTCAGCCCCCGCCACTGTGGCTTTGTCTGGAAGGACATCAGAAGGATGACCGGAAGACATCTGGTCTATTAAGCATATTACCCTTTTATTAGTATAGATGGTTACTGAGCAGTGCATTCTCGGAAACATGGGGAAGCGGTCCTATGACTCAGACACTAGGGACTCAACAGGAAGCTGGGAGATCTGGTTTCACTCAGCAGAGGACAAGCCTTGGATCATGGGTGAGGCCTGGACTGTGTTTAGGTCTGAGGAGCCTCCCTCCTCCAGGTACCACTTGCTTAGTGGCCTCCCACATACACCCTGACCTAGATTCAAACCCACAACCTTTCAAAGTACAGGATGAAGCTCTAACCAACAGAGCCACCCAGCCAGGGCAGTTATTCTTGGCTTTTATTTTCTTTTACTTTTTTATTTTATTTTTTACTCCTTTTATTAAATTTTCACTAGAGGCCTGGTGCATGAAATTCATGCACAGGGGGGGTCCCTCAGCCCAGCCTGCACCCTATCCAATATGGGACCCCTTGAGGGATGTCCGACTGCCTCTCACAATCCAGGACTGCTGACTCCCAACCGCTCGCTTGCCTGCCAGCCTGCCTGCCTGATTGCCCCTAACCGCTTCTGCCTGCCAGCCTGATCACCCCCTAACCACTCCCTGCCAGCCTGATCGACGCCTAACTGCTCTCCTGCTGGCCTGAATGCCCCAAACTGCCCTCCCTGCAGTCATGGCCCCCCCCCCCAACTGCCCTCCCCTGCAGGCTTGGTCACCCCCAACTGCCCTCCCCTGCAGGTCCAGTCACCCCTAACTGCCCGCCCTTGCCAGCCCGGTCCTCGCCGACTGCCCTCCTTAGCAAGTCTGGTCACCACCAACTGCCCTCCCCTGCAGGCCTGGTCACCCCAACTGCCCCCCCCCTTCAGGCCTGGTCACCCCCAACTGCCCTCCCCTGCATGCCTGGTCACCCCTAACTGCCCTCCCCTGCAAACCTTGTCTCCCCCAACTGCCCTCCCCTGCAGGCTTTGTCCCTCTCAACTGCCCTGCCCTGCAGGTCTGGTCCCCCCCCAACTGCCCTCCCTTGCAGGCCTGGTCCCTCCCAACTGCCGTCCCCCGATTGCCCACAACTGCCCTCCCCTGCTGGCCATCTTGTGGTGGCCATCATGTGTCCACATGGGGGCAGCCATCTTTGACCACATGGGGGCGGCCATCTTGTGTGTTTGAGTGATGGTCAATTCGCATATCACCCCTTTATTAGATAGGATTGTTGAATGGTTTACATAGGTCCCCTTTCTCCCCATTAACCTTTTCCAGCCTACTACCCACCCCAGGCCCTCGCCACCCCATTGTCTGTGTCCAGGGGTAATGCATATATGCACATAAGGCCATTGGTTGATCTCTTCGCACCCACCCACCCTCCCTGCCTTCCCTCTGAGGTTCCACAGTCTGTTCATTTCTCTGTGTCTCTGGGTCTATTTTTGTTCATCAGTGTATTTGGCTCATTAGGTGTTAAAAGTGCTCTGCTTGTGATCACTTGGGTTTTCTAAAGATGCAGTCATATCACGTACAAATCTTTTTTCTTTTTCCAAATGTACTTGTGGACACATTGGGAATATAGATACCAGAAATAGAAGTCTGTGAATAAGTTGGGAATAGGATGCTTTTTCTTTCGTGTCGTTGTGTGCATGATCCTATGCTCCCGCCGTGTTGAGAACACCCAGTACTGTGGCCCAGGGAATCTCTCATTGGCAATTCATCCACATAGAGCCATAGCCTCCCTCTCCATCAGCCACAGCTCCCAGGACTGATGCATGCACCCCTCAGCAGAACTGGGGGCACTTGGCCACCTCCCTCAGGCATGCCCTGTCAATACCTGGTGGGGCCCACTTTCCACATATCACCCTCTTGTTCCTACTCCCAGGTCTTTCCATGCACTTCCTCTCACCCAGGCCCCTCCCTCCTCCTGTCATGTCTGGTGCCACAGGTGCTGTTCCTGTGAGGTCTGTGACACTCTCTACCAGACCATTTCATCTTATTCTTTCATGACGTCCAGTGTTCCTTCTGCCTCATTAACTTGGTTTGAATCTGAACAGAAATGGCTCCATCTTCTATTCCTTTTTGTGTCCTTTCCACCCCTAAGTTAATGACGTGTCCTTAGTATGAAACTATGAGATGTCTCTGTGATTGAGCTGGGAAACCTTTCATGTTTCCCTTTCCTTTTCTTTCATCTCAGGATAACTGAGCTCTGCGGTTTGTGTGGGGCCAAAGGCCCTGGGAATACAATGCTGAGCCCTCTGAACTCATTTTATTCTTTATTGTATTATTTGATTCCTGGGGTTGAATTAAACACGAAAACAGAAGAAAATATACCCTTAGATATACAATCTGAGTTATTACCTGGATATTTCCGTGGGAGTTGACACTGAGGCATGAGACACATGTGTTTATTGGTCAGTTTCCTCAACTATGGAACGGTTTAACCTGCCCCTCGAATCCTTTGGAGATTGAATATGATGCATCCAGAGGGATTAACTGGAGGCTGGGAGAGTAAAATCAGAAGTCAACAGACACTTTGTTTCCTTTACCCAGACAGAGTTAGAAAAAAACAACTCCTTTTATCATAACACCTGGAAGGGCTATGCCTGTGGGAGGAGGTGCAGGGAACCAGGGCTGCCCCCTTTTTTATTTTTATTATTTTTATTTTTTTTATTTTTTTAATTGTTTGAAGTATTAAAAATAGTAGTACATATGTCTCTTTTTTTCCCCCATTGACCTCCCCCCACCCTTCCCTTCCCCCCAGTACATGCCTTTACCTGCCCCCCCCCAGTGTCTTTTATCCATTGGTTATGCTTATATGCATGTGTACAAGTCCTTCAGTTGATCTCTTACAGCCCCCCACCCCAAAACCTCCTCTGCCTTCCTGCTGTAGTTTGACAGTCTGTTCAATGCTTCTTTGCTTCTGTATCTATTTTTCCCCCTTTTCTTTCCTTTAAAAAATCTTGCCTCTGCAGACTAGAAATAAACATATAATAACAAAAAAATGTTTGAGTCCCAATTTCAATGTCCAACAGTTCTGAGTTCCCGTTTCAATGTCAAACAGTTCCTTATGTGTACATGTCAGCAATGATATCTGGATGGTGGGCACATGGTGGCAATGCAGGTCCAACCCTCTCTGGTTTGGTCCTAGGCACGCTGCTGCGTCACACAGCTTCTGACTGCTAGCGTGGCCAGGCGTCATCAGCGTCTCCCATCTCTGGACTGTTTCTCCTCTTGTCTTCGTGGTTGGAGCAGACCTGTCAATTCCTCTCTGTTGCAGGAATCCACATGGTCTTGGAGTTGTTTTCTGAAAATATACAAACATATTCTCGACCGAAAGTTAATAAAGGAATCTTTTCTATATAATTGATTTGGGATCCTTTTTATTTTTGCCCAAACGATTTTCCTTTGTCTTATTTAGACACCATGTGTGTTTTTCATGGGTGTCTTGCTTTTAGCATTACAAATAAAAATTAATTTTGTAAAGTAAAAGTTTTCTAGATGTAATTTACTTATAGGATATTTTTCCTTACATGATATTACCCTACTATCCCCCCTTTTTTGATTAATGGAGGCTTTTGTAAATTTTATAATGCAGTCTTGATAACTTTAAATTTTATTTTTTTGCACAAAAATATGACTGCTTTAGTTTCATTGCATGTTCAGGAATTTTACCATGAGATGAACTACCAATAGAAATTTTAGTTAACACTTTAGGAACAGCTTTTTGTCCAGTACAATTAAATTTTCTTGAATATTCACTTATTTGAATTAGCCTATTTAAATTAATCTGAAAACTTGATTATTATTTTACTGTCAAATTTAATACTCTACCAACAATCTTAGTTTACCCTGTAAATATTAGTGGAAAGGATTATTTGCATTCTTGAGTAGGCCCTGAGCATTCCTGGTGCTAGGCTGGATTTAGATATAGGGCAGCTGCTGTCAGCCAAGTCTCTGTCTGTTACCTGAGTCCCAATCTGAGCTGGGCCAAGTCACACTGTCTGTCACCTGTGTCCCGATCTGAGCTGGGCGTGGGAAACAAAGCAACCATGGGAGCAGGAGACCTCCCTCAGACGGGGCGAGGGTTCAGGCCCCTGCAAGGTTGGGAGGGTGGGGGTCTGTGCCCCACCTCTGATGATCCCCAAGTTCTCTCCTGATGGCCCCTCTGCGACTGTGCCTGTCTTAGGTTGTTCCTTCCCTGAGGAATCTTACCCGTCTCTGGCTAACCAGTCATCCTCTGGGGCCAAGCAGGGTGATGTGAGGTTCAGTTCTGTCTCCTTGGTAGCCTATGCCCCCGTGGCCTCCACGCCCAGCACCTGCCTTTGGATCCCCTGGCCTGCTGGCGGGGCAGGGCTGCCCCCTTGCTCCTGCCCCGCCCTCCCTCTCTCCATCCCTGCACTGGCCCAGACACCTGGCTCGGCCCCTCCCCCATTGCAGAACCGCTCAACTCAGGCTCTGGCCCCACCCATCCCACAGGGAGGAGCATGCGCAGTTTCTTTCAGACAAGGAAGCAGCTGTGGAGCAGGGAGGTGGTGGTTTTTCCCCAGGAGGGTGTTTGTGCTTTAAAGCTGATGCTCTCCATCCACCTCCCAGCAGTGAAAGCTGAGGGTTGCTGCAGTTGCTGAAGTGCTTGTTGAAGTCTCCACTCAGAGCCTCTCACAGCAGTGAGTCCACATCTCAGTAGGCAGTGCAGTGGAGGCGTCACACTCCTTTCAGAAAAAACAGGATTGATCAGAGCCTGCTGGCTGGGGGGAGGGACCAGGAGGTCTTCCTTGTGCCTACTTGCCAGTCCCTGGTCCTGCTCCACTGCCACCCAGACCAGTTCCCCTTGGTTCTCTGTTGGCCATCCAGCAATGGGAGCCTGCGGGCGGGGGCGGGGAGGGACTGAGAGGTGCTCCATGCATCTCCTGGTGACAGTTCATTTGATCATTTTGGTCGTGATGCCTCTGGCCTTTTATTATTATGATAGTTTTTATGGTGGGATCTTCTGGGTTTTTGTATACAGAATCATGTCATCTGTAACAGTGACACTTTTTACGTCTTCCTTCCCAATTTGGATGCCTTTTCTTTCTTTCTCTTGCATCATTGCTTTGGTTAGCACTTCCAGAACTATGATGAATAAGAATGGTGAAAGTGGGCATCTTTGTCTTGCTTCTGATTTTAGAGGAAAAACGTTCAGTTTTTCGAGTATAATATTAGCTGAGAATTTGTCTCATATGGCCTTTATTATGTTGCGGTACTTTCCTTCTATACCAGCCGTGGGCAAACTACAGCCCACGGGCCGGATCCGGCTGTTCTATCCGGTTCTCTTGCTCTCCCCTCCGCTCCTTTACTTTGAATTTATATTAGTTCACACAAACACTCCATCCATGCTTTTGTTCCAGCCCTCCGGTCCAGTTTAAGAACCCATTGTGGCCCTCGAGTCAAAAAGTTTGCCTACCCCTGTTACACACTTTAATGAGTGTTTTAATCATAATTGGATGATGTATCTTATCAAATGTTTTTGCTACATCTATGGATAAGATCATATGATCTTTATCTTTTTCTTTTTTTGTTTGTTAAAGTGGTATATTACAGTGATTGATTTGTGTATGTTTAATCATCCTTGTGCCCTTGGAATGAACCTCATTTGTTATTGATGTATTATTTCTTAATGTATTGTTGTATTTGATTTGCTAGTATTTTATTTAAGAACTTTGCATGTGTATTCATCAGAGATACTGGTCTGTAGTTTTCTTTTGGTGTGTTGCTCTTGCCAGGTTTTAGTATCAGGGTTATATTGGCCTCATAAAATCTGGTAGGATGCATTACCTCTTCTTCAATTTTTTGGAAGAGTTTGAGAAGGATAGGTATGAAATCTTCTTTGAATGTTTGATAGAATTCATAGTGAAGCCATCTGGTTCTAAACGTTTATTTTGGATGAGCTTTCTGATGGTTGTTTCAATTTTCTCACTGTTTATCAATCTATTTAGATTTCCCATTTCTATATGATTCAGTCAAGGAAGGTTATATATTTCTCAGAACTTATCTATTTATTCTGGGTTGTTTATTGAATTTGTTGACATGTAGTCTTTCATAGTATTCTAGTATGATCCTTTGTATATCTGTGATGTCTGTGGTAACTTCTCCTCTTTCATTTCTGATGTGGTTTATATGAGTCTTTTCTCTTTTTTCCCTAGTTAGTCTGGCCAGCAGTTTGTCAATTTTATTAATATTTTCAAAGAACCAGCTCTTTGTTTTATTAATTTTTGTATAGTCTTTTTGTTCTCTATTTCATTACATTCTACTCTAATTATTATTTCTTTTCCTCTGATGACTTTGGATTGCTTTTGTTCTTTTCTCTAGTTTTTTTAATGTAATATTTGGATGCTTATTTGGAATTTACTAGTATCTTGTTTCTTGAGATAGGCCTGCATTCTCTCAGGTGTATTTATGCATTGAACAGGAATCTTTAAAAATCAATTTCTCTGATATAGCCTTTTTGTTCCTTATTTACATTGCTTAGTAGGAATAGCCTAAACATTAGGTTACACCAGTTATTTTGAACTAGTATGTTGAAAGAGGTACACTGGTGGGCCACAAAAATTTTTAAAACATGCAATACCTGATGATTTAGTCAGGGGCAGACAGCTTTTTCCTTAGATTATCAAATTTAAAAATGACAACAGCCAAAACAAGAATCATCCAGTATTAATGAATCAAAGTTATACCTACTTTTTTTGTTAGATTGTCAAAAAACATTTTTTGGTGTTCTGAAATGAAATGAAAAGGGTCAAAAATCCTTGGGTTAGACAGACTCAACACTTGTAGATAAGTCACCTGTCTTGTTAGATGTCAGCTTTATCACCACTGCCTCTAGAAAGCCTGGCAGCATTGCTGGTAAATGTTTCTGTGGATTCCTGTACTTCCTCTATCAAATCATTTGTTTCACATTATTATTAAAATTTATTTAATGAGTAGTTTTATGTTAAATTGTAAGCTTTATGAGAGCAAAGGTGAGTTCTAATTTACTACCATGTACTTAGCAGTGTCTGAAACAGTGAGTACTCAATAACTCTTTGTTGAATAAACAAGTAATTTCTTGTATCCACGTGTTTATGTGCCCATATTTTCCATAAGGCCATCAGTTTTAAGTGACATTTACAGCTACCATACCAAAGAGCAGAAAAGTAATTTTTAAAAAAAGCCAGCAACAATCTAAGATGGCTGTCGATGGGATGGCAGGCTGCAAGATAGTGTGTGAGTGAGAGAGTGCATGGACATGTGGGGATTATCTGTATTTGTGAGTCAGGGACAGCTATATTCCCTAGGGCTGTTGGGGACTGGCAGACCAGAATCCCCTGGCCAGGCAGCCTCTACTACTGCTGAAATCTCTCCCAGAGTGGCCAGCTCTGCTGAAGAGACCATGCCATCATGAAGGGAAGACCAGCTGTGATTGGAAGCCCAGCCTTACCTTCAACTGGGGAGACCTTGGATACCTCCCAGGACCCTACAACAATAACACCCAGGGACCAGCTGCCTCAGCTGAAAACCCATGAACACCAGGACTCCAGCCTCCCTGACTGCAGGTGCCTAAAAAGTCTGTCCAGCAGGGGACAAAGTGGCGCCGAATATGTGTATGGGCCCTGCACCTTCTCACAGAGTAGACAAAAGGAACAGCTAAATTAAATAACATCCATCTGGAATTGGTGAATTAAACATAGCTGGTGAGGCAATCCCTGGAAGGAAAGGTCAGATATCACCTACAGAAAGCTCTGTCTCCTCAGATTCATCTGAGTGTTTGTTGTTTGGGTGTTTGTTGTTTGCATTTTTTGGATTAGTTGTTGTTGTTTTGGAGTTTCTCCCCATATACATATATTTTTCCATCTTCTTTTTTCTTCTTTTTTTTCTATCTTACATTTTCTCCTTTTCTCAATATCATTTTTGGACTCTTTTCTATCCCCTAATTCTCTTTTCTCTAGTGGTCACCTTAATTTGGGGTTATTAGTATTGTGACTACATTTGTGTTTGTTGCCCTGTGCATTGTGTCTTTTCATGTTGTATTTTGTGCCTTTAAGTCAATGCAGTAGAGAAAAAGCTACATAACCAGACAACCTGAGAGGAGCAATCATGGGGAGACACAGAAACAACCCACATACGAAAGAAAAGGACAAATCACCAAAAAGGAAGAAAATGAAATGGAGATAAGCAATATGTCAGAGAAAGAATTCAGAGCAATGGTCATAAGGATGCTAAAAAGGATGAAAAATTGAACAATCTGTGTAAGAACCAATAGGAAATGAAGAAGAACCAACAAGAAATGAAAAATGACATTGCTGCAATAAAGAACTCAATAGAAAGCATCAATAGTAGGCTAGAAGAAGTAGAGGACTGCATCAGTGAGCTAGAAGACAAGGTAGGAAAAAAAAATACCCAAGCAGAGCAGCATCTAGAAAAAAAACTTAAAAAAACAGGAAGAGAGCCTACGGGAACTTTGGGACAACACAAAACGAAACAACATCCACATAATAGGGGTAACAGAAGGAGAATGAAACTGAGCAAGGAATAGAAAACCTGTTTGAAGAAATAATGACAGAAAACTTCACTGATATTGGGAAGAAAAAACATAAGTCCAAGAAGCTCATAGAGTCCCAAACAAGATGAACCCAAAAAGATCAACACCAAGACACATTATAATGAAATTGGCAAACACCAACAACAAAGTAAGAATCTGTGTGTTTTTTTAATATATTTTATTGATATTTTACAGAGAGGAAGCGAGAGGGATAGAGAGTTAGAAACATCAATGGGTGAGAAACATTGATCAGCTGCCTCTTGCACATCTCCTACTGGGGATGTGCCCACAACCAAGGTACATGCCCTTCACCAGAATTGAACCTGGGACCTTTTAGTCCACAAGCTGTTGCTCTATCCACTGAGCCAAACCGGTTAGGGCCAAAGTAAGAATCTTAAAGGCTGGCAGAGAGAGACAGAAAGTTACCTACAAGGATTCTCCCATCATACTATCAACTGATTTCTCAACAGAATCACATCAGGCCAGAAGGGAATGGAATGAAATATGCAAAGTCATGCAAAGCAAAGGTCTGAATCCAAGAATACTGTACCTAACAAGGCTATCAATCAACACTGAGGGTGAAATCAGGAGCTTCACAGACAAAAAAGGTCTAAGGGAGTTTATCACCACCAAACCAGCAATGCAAGAAATGCTAAAGGGTCAGCTATAAAAAGAAGAAATATGAAAGGAAGAAGAAACACAGGCATAAAGAATAAAAATGGCAGCAAACAAGTACCTATCCTATATAATAAGGAGGTAATATGTAAATTGACCCTCACACCCTCGTGTCACAATATGGCTGCCCCCACATTCTCAAAAGATAGCCGCCCCCACATTGTTAGAAGATGGCCAGCAGGGGAGGGTAGTTGGGGGACCAGGACTGCAGGGGAGGGCAGTTGGGGGTGACCAGGCCTGCAGGAAAGGGCAGTTGGGGGTGATCAGGCCAGCAGGGGAGCAGTTAGGTGTCAATATACCGGCAGGGGAGGGGTTAGGTGTCAATCAGGCTGGCAGGGGAGCGGTTAGGGGGCTATCAGTTTGGCATGCAGAGTGGTTAGGGGCAATCAGGCAGCCAGGCAGGCGAGTGGTTAGGATCCAGCAGTCTCAGATTTTGAGAGAGATGTCCCCCAAGGGGTGCCTGATTGGAGAGGGTACAGGCTGGGCTGAGGGACACCTACTCCCCCGCCTAGTGCACGAATTTCATGCACCTGGCCTCTAGTCAATAACTTTAAATATAAATGGATTAAATGCCCCAATCAAAAGACATAGAGTAGCTGAGTGGATAAGAAAACATGACCCATATAAATGCTGTCTACAAGAGACCCACCTCAGAAAAAAAGACGCACACAGACTGATGGTGAAGGGATGGAAAAAGATTTTTCAGGCAAATGGAAATGGAAAAAAAAGCTGTGGTAGCAATACTTGTATCTGAAAAATTAGACCTCAAAGTGAAGGCCATAACAAGAGATAAGGAAGACAACTTCATAATACTAAGGGGAGCAATTCAACAAGAAGATATAACATAGATAAACATACATGCACCCAATACAGGAGCACCAAAATACATTTAAAAAATTCTGGAGGATATTAAGGAAGAGATTGACAGAAATACAGTCATAGTAGAGGAATTTAATATGTGACTAACAACACTGGGCAAATACTCTAAACAAAAAGTCAGCAAAGAAACATCAATCCTAAATGACTCACTAGATCAGATGGAATTAATTGACATCTTCAGAATATTTCACCCCTAATCCAGAGAATATACATTCTTCTCAAGTGCAAATGGGACATTTTCAAAGACAGACCACATATTGGGATAGAGGCAAAGTCTCTTCAAATTCAAGAATATAGAAATCATATCAAGCATCTTCTCAGATCACAAAGGCATAAAATTAGAAATCAACAATAAGAACAATCCAAAAAAATCAAAGACCTGGAGGCGAAAAAGCCTGAAATTAAACAATGATTGGGTTACCAGAGAGATCAAAAAAGAAATAAAAAGCATCATGGCAACAAACAAAAATGAAAACACAACAACCCAAAGCCTATGGGACACAGTGAAAGCAGTCTTGAGAGGGAAGTTCAGAGTTCTACAGGCCTACATCAAAAAACAAGAAAAAACGGTAATAAATTATCTAACCCTACAATGGAAAGAGTTAGAAAGAGAGCAACAAGAACAGCACAGCATAAGCAGAAAGAGGAGATAATAAAGATCAGAGTGGAAATAAATGACATAAAGACCAAAAATATACTACAAAAGATCAACAAAACCAAGAGCTGGTTCTTTGAAAGGATAAACAAGATTGATGAACCTCTAGCCAGGCTCACCAAGAAGCAAAGAGAGAGGACCCAAATAAACAAAATCAGAAATGAAAGAAATGAAATAACAACCGACCCCACAGAAATACAAACGATTATGAAAAAGTACTATGAACAACTCTATTCCAACAAAATGGACAACTTAGATGAAATGGACATATTTTTAGAAAAAATACAAGCTCCCAAAACTCAATCAAGAATAATCAAAAAACCTGAATAGGCTGATAACTACCGAAAAAATTGAAGCAGCAATCAAAAATCTTCCAGCAGACAAAAGCCCTGGTCCAGATGGCTTTACAGGGGAGTTTTACCAAGCATTCAAAGAAGAACTACAACCTATTCTGCTCAGACTATTGCAAAAAATTCAAGAGGAAGACATACTTCCAAGCTCTTTCTATGAAGCCAGCATTACCCTAATCCCAAAACCAGATAAAGACACCACAAATAAAGAGAACTACAGGCCAATATCCATGATGAACATAGATGCTAAAATCCTCAACAAAATTTTAGCAAATATCATACACCATGACCAAGTGGGATTTATTCTGGGGATGGAAGAAGGGTACAATGTACTCAAACCAATAAATGTGATATATCACATATACAAATTGAGAGACAAAAATCACAAAATCATATCAATCAATGCAGAAAAAGCATTTGACAAAATCCAAAACCCTTTGATAAAAACTCAGCAAAGTGGGAAAAGAGGGATCATACCTCAACATAATAAAAGCCCTATATGACAAACCTACAGCCAACATCATACTCAATGGGCAAAAACTAAACTCATTTCCCCTAAGTGCCGGGGGCCATAAAAGAAGAATTTGGTCTTACTTCCTGGTCAGCCCTACTTCCTGAATCAGCTAGGACAGATACCCAGTACCCAACCAATCATCCCATGGCAACTCCCTATCCTACCCCTCCCCTCTTGAGTGCTTATATACCGCAACACTCGAATAAAAAAACGAGGCTTGATCAGGAACCTTGTCTTGCCTCCGTTCTTCGCGTTCCTTGTTTGTTTCATTCTCTTAAGTGGTTCCTGCGTGCCCTCGTTGCTGCCCCGCGGGCCGGGGCACCTAAGTACAGGAACAAGACAGGGATGCCCACTTTCACCACTCCTATTCAATATAATACTGGAAATGCTAGCCATAGCGATCAGACAAGAAGAAGAAATAAAAGGTATCCAAATTGGATAAGAAGAATTAAAACTGTCCTTATTTGCAGATGACATGATACTATACATAGAAAACCCCAAAGATTCAATCAAAAAACTATTAGATCTAAAAAATGAATTCAGCAATGTAGAAGGATACAAAATTAACACTCAGAAATCTATGGCCTTTTTATACACCAATAATGTACTCACAGAAAGAGAAATGAAAAAAACCAATCCCATTTACCACTGCACCAAAAAATTAAGATACCTAAGAATAAACTTAACTAAGGACGTAAAAGACCTGTACTCGGAAAACTACAGGACATTGAAAAAAGAGATAGAAGAAGACATAAACAAATGGTAGAACATACCATGTTCATGGATTGGTAGAATCAACACCATTAAAATGTCCATACTACCCAAAGCAATCTACAGATTCAATGCAATCCCCATTAAAATAGGCATATTTCAAAAACCTAGCACAGTGGTCGGCAAACTCATTAGTCAACAGAGCTGCAAACCGTGGCTCGCGAGCCGCAGTTTGCCAACCAGTGACCTAGCACAAGCTCTCAAAAAATTCATCAGGAATAAAAAAAAAAAGACCCCAGAACAGCCACAGCCATCCTGAGAAAGAAGAACGAAGTTGGAGGGATCACAATACTAGATATCAAGGTATATTACCAAGCCACGGTTCTCAAAACTGCCTGTTATGGTTACAAGGACAGACATATAGACCAATGGAACAGAACAGAGAACCCAGAAATCAACCCAAGCCATTATGCTCAATTAATATTTGACAAAGGAGGCAAGAGCATATAATGGAGTCAAGACAGTCTCTTCAATAAATGGTACTGGGAAATTTGGACAGATACATGCAAAAAAAAATGAAACTAGATCACCAACTTACACCATACACAAAAGCAAACTCAAAATGGCTAAAGGAGTTAAATGTAAGATGGGAAACCATAAAAATCCTACAAGACGCCATAGGCAGCAAAGTAGCAGACATATGTCATAGCAATATCTTTACCGACACAGCTCCTAGGGCAATGGAAACTAAGGAGAAAATAAATAAATGGGACTACATCAAAATACAAAGCTTCTGCACAGCAAAAGAAACCATCAACAAAACATCAAGAAAGCCCACTTCATGGGAGAACATATTTGTGAATGATATTTCAGATAAGCGTTTAATCTCCAAAAATTTACAGAGAACGCATACAAATTAACAAAAGAAAGATAAACGATCCTATCAAAAAATGGGCAAAGGATCTAAATAGACATTTTTTGAAAGAGGACATACAGAAGGCCCAGAGACATATGAATACATGCTCAAAGTCACTAATCATCCGAGAAATGCAAATCAAAACAACGAGATACCATCTCACACCTGTCAGAATGGCTATTATGAACAAATCAACAAACAACAAGTGCTAGTGAGGATGTGGAGAAAAAGGAACCCTCCTGCACTGCTGGTGGGAATGCAGACTGGTGCAGCCACTGTGGAGAACATTATGGAGTTTCCTCAAAAAGTTAAAAATGGAACTTGCATTTGACCCAGTAATCCCATATCTAGGACTATATCCCAAGAAACCAGAAACACCAATCAGAAAGTATATATACACCCCTATATTTATAGCAGCACAATGTACAATAGCAAAGATTTGGAAACAATCCAAATGCCTATCAGCACAAGTGGATTAGAAAGAATCTAAACATCTCAATAGGCCGATAACTATGGAAGAAATTGAAGCAGTCATCAAAAAGCTTCCAGGAAACAAAAGCCCGGGGCCAGATGGCTTCACAGGGGAGTTTTACCAAACATTCAAGGAAGAACTAAAACCTATCCTCCTCAGACTATTCCAGAAAATTCAGGAGGAAGGAACACTTCCAAGCTCCTTCTATGAAGCCAGCATCACCCTAATACCAAAACCAGATAAAGACAACACAATGAAGGAGAATTACAGGCCAATATCCCTCATGAATGTAGATGCCAAAATCCTCAACAAAATTCTAGCAAATCGAATCCAGCAGTACATCAGAAAGATCATACACCACGACCAAGTAGGATTTATCCCGGGGATGCAAGGATGGTACAATATTTGCAAATCAACAAAGGTGATACATCACATAAAAAATTTGAGAGATAAAAACCACATAGTCATATCAGTTGATGCAGAAAAAGCATTTGAAAAAAATCCAACACCCTTTCTTTTTTTTTTTTAATATATTTTATTGATTTTTTACAGAGAGGAAGGGAGAGGGATAGAGAGTTAGAAACATCGATGAGAGAGAAACATCGATCAGCTGCCTCCTGCACACTCCCCACTGGGGATGTGCCCGCAACCAATGTACATGCCCTTGACCGGAATCGAACCCGGGACCCTTGAGTCCGCAGGCCGACGCTCTATCCGCTGAGCCAAACTGGTTAGGGCCCAACACCCTTTCTTGATAAAAACTCTCAACAAGGTGGGAATAGAAGGATCATACCTGAACATAATAAAAGCCATATATGACAAACCCACAGCCAACATCATACTCAATGGGCAAAAACTAAAACCATTTCCCCTAAGAACAGGAACAGGACAGGGATGCCCACTCTCACCACTCCTGTTCAATATAGTGCTGGAAGTATTAGCTATTGCGATCAGACAAGAAGAAGAATTAAAAGGCATCCAAATTGGAAAAGAAGAAGTAAAAAGGTCCTTATTCGCAGATGACATGATACTGTACATAGAAAACCCTAAAGACTCCATCAAAAAATTACTAGACTTAATAAATGAATTTGGCAATGTAGCAGGATACAAAATTAATGCCAAGAAATCTATGGCATTTCTATACACCAATAATAAACTTACAGAAAGAGAGACTAAAAAAGCAATCCCATTTACCATTGCACCATGAAAATTAAGATACCTAGGAATAAACTTAACTAAGGAGGTAAAAGACCTATACGTGGAAAACTACACGACATTGAAAAAAGAGACAGAGGAAGACGTAAACAGATGGAAGAACATACCATGTTCATGGATTGGTAGAATCAACATCATCAAAATGTCCATACTACCCAAAGCAATCTATAAATTCAATGCACTTCCCATTAAAATACCAACGACATATTTCACAGACCTAGAACGAACTTTCCAAAAATTTATCTGTAATAAAAAAAGACCCCGAATAGCTGCAGCACTCCTGAGAAAGAAGAACAAAGTAGGTGGGATCTCAATACCGGATATCAAGCTGTATTACAAAGCCACTGTTCTTAAAACACCTGGTACTGGCACAAGAACAGACATATTGATCAATGGAATAGAATAGAGAACCCAGAAATTGACCCAAATCACTATGCTCAATTAATATTTGACAAAGGAGGCACGAACATACAATGGAGTCAAGACAGTCTCTTCAACAAATGGTGTTGGGAAAATTGGACAGATACATACAAAAAAATGAAGCTACATCAACTTACACCATACACAAAAATAAACTCAAAATGGATAAAGGACTTAAACATAATACGGGAAACCATAAAAATACTAGAGAAATCCACAGGCAGAAAAATCTCAGACATATGCCAAAGGAACTTCTTCACTGATACTGCCCCTAGGGCAATGGAAACTAAACAGAAAATAAACAAATGGGACTACATCAAAATAAAAAGCTTTTGCACAGCAAAGGAAACCATCAATAAAACAACAAGAAAGCCCACTGCATGGGAGAACATATTTGCCAATGATATCAACGATAGGAGTTTAATCTCCAACATTTACAGGGAACTCATGCAGCTTAACAAAAAGAAGATAAACAACCCAATCAAAAAATGGGCATCTGATCTAAATAGACACTTTTCGAAAGAAGACAGAAGGCCAAGAGACATATGAAAACCTGCTCAAAGTCACTAATCATCAGAGAGATGCAAATCAAAACAACAATGCGGTACCATCTCACACCTGTCAGAATGGCTATTATCAACAAATCAACAAATGACAAGTGCTGGCGAGGATGTGGAGAAAAAGGAACATTCGTGCACTGCTGGTGGGAATGCAGACTGGTGCAGCCACTGTGGAGAACAGTATGGAGTTTCCTCAAAAAACTAAAAATGAAACTCCCATTTGACCCAGTGATCCCACTTCTAGGAATATATCCCAAGAAACTAGAAACACGAATCAGAAAGGATATATGCACCCCTATGTTCAAAGCAGCACAATTCACCATAGCTAAGATTTGGAAACAGCCTAAATGCCCATCAGCAGATGAGTGGATTAAAAAACTGTGGTATATCTACACAATGGAATACTACGCTGCGGTAAAAAAGGAGTTCCTAGCATTTGCAACAACATGGATGGAGATGGAGAGTATTACGTTAAGTGAAATAAGCCAGGCAGAGAAAGATAAATATCACATGATCTCACTCATTTGTGGAATATAATGAACGGCATAGACTGATGAACAAGAACAGATCCAGAGACTGAGAAACGTCGAACAGCACATCATACCTCAGGGAAGGTAGGGGAGGGTGGGGATAAGGGGGAGAGATCAACCAAGGGACTTGTGTGCATGCATATGAGCCTAATCAATGGACACAGACAACAAGGGGGTGGAGCATAAGTGGGGGTTGGGGGGTTATGGGGAAATAGTTTGTGTTTTTGCCTCCCTGACAAAGTTTATATAAAGTTACAAAAAGAAATTGTCAGCCAGTTTGAAATTGAATTGCCATGGCCTAGAGCAAAGAATATCCTTACATGATATTATTCTACAATGTCATTATAATTTTAGATATTTTACAACAGCATATTGTACAATTATCCCAAACAAACTTACAAACTAATTCTTGGAATGTTTGGCAGCAATTTAAAAAAAAAAAAAAAAAAAAAAAAGAGGACATGAAAGGATTTAATCCCTTTCAGAAGGAATTAAGGCACGGGGAAGGCACTTGAGCATTCTATATTGGCCCCTCTTGCCTTTTGTGCCAAGAGGGACCCTCTTCTCACAATCCAATTGCCCTCAGCTGTTGCCTGAGCTTTCTTTTCATGCTGAGCTTGAAGCCTCATGGTGGCTGGTACCATGGATCTGTCTCTCGCCCAATCGTGTGAGCTGGGCCCTCCCTGGAGAAGAAACCTGAGTTCCCCGAGATATGTGATCAGTGCTGGGGCCCCATCAGCAGGCCAGGGGATCCCAAGGCAGGTGCTGGGCGTGGAGGCCATGGGGGCATAGGCTACCAAGGAGACAGAACTGAACCTCACATCACCCTGCTTGGCCCCAGAGGATGACTGGTTAGCCAGAGACGGGTAAGATTCCTCAGGGAAGGAACAACCTAAGACAGGCACAGTCGCAGAGGGGCCATCAGGAGAGAACTTGGGGATCATCAGAGGTGGGGCACAGACCCCCACCCTCCCAACCTTGCAGGGGCCTGAACCCTCGCCTCGTCTGAGGGAGGTCTCCTGCTCCCATGGTTGCTTTGCTTCCCACGCCCAGCTCAGATTGGGACACAGGTGACAGACAGTGTGACTTGGCCCAGCTCAGATTGGGACCCAGGTAACAGACAGAGACTTGGCTGACAGCAGCTGCCCTATATCTAAATCCAGCCTAGCACCAGGAATGCTCAGGGCCTACTCAAGAATGCAAATAATCCTTTCCACTAATATTTACAGGGTAAACTAAGATTGTTGGTAGAGTATTAAATTTGACAGTAAAATAATAATCAAGTTTTCAGATTAATTTAAATAGGCTAATTCAAATAAGTGAATATTTAAGAAAATTTAATTGTACTGGACAAAAAGCTGTTCCTAAAGTGTTAACTAAAATTTCTATTGGTAGTTCATCTCATGGTAAAATTCCTGAACATGCAATGAAACTAAAGCAGTCATTTTTGTGCAAACATTAAAATTTAAAGTTATCAAGACTGCATTATAAAATTTACAAAAGCCTCCATTAATCAAAAAAGGGGGGATAGTAGGGTAATATCATGTAAGGAAAAATATCCTATAAGTAAATTACATCTAGAAAACTTTTACTTTACAAAATTAATTTTTATTTGTAATGCTAACAGCAAGACACCCATGAAAAACACACATGGTGTCTAAATAAGACAAAGGAAAATCGTTTGGGCAAAAATAAAAAGGATCCCAAATCAATTATATAGAAAAGATTCCTTTATTAACTTTCGGTCGAGAATATGTTTGTATATTTTCAGAAAACAACTCCAAGACCATGTGGATTCCTGCAACAGAGAGGAATTGACAGGTCTGCTCCAACCACGAAGACAAGAGGAGAAACAGTCCAGAGATGGAAGACGCTGATGACGCCTTGCCATGCTAGCAGTCAGCAGCTGTGCGATGCAGCAGCTTGCCTAGGACCAAACCAGAGAGGGTCGGACCTGCATTGCCACCATGTGCCCACCATCCAGATATCATTGCTGACATGTACACATAAGGAACTGTTTGACATTGAAACGGGGACTCAGAACTGTTGGACATTGAAATTGGGACTCAAACATTTTTTGTTATTATATGTTTATTTCTAGTCTGTAGAGGCAAGATTTTTTAAAGGAAAGAAAAGGGGAAAAAATAGATACAGAAGCAAAGAAGCATTGAACAGACAGTCAAACTACAGCGGGAAGGCAGAGGAGGTTTTGTGGGGAGGCTGTAAGAGATCAACTGAAGGACTTGTAGGCATGCATATAAGCATAACCAATGGTTAAAAGACACTGGGGGGGGGGGGCAGGTAAAGGCATGTACTGGGGTAAGGGGAGGCTGGGGGGAGGTCAATGGGGGAAAAAAAAAAGAGACATATGTACTACTATTTGTAATACCTCAAACATTTAAAAAAATAAATTAAAAAATAAATAAAGGATTATAATTTAAAAAAATAAATAAATAAAAGAAACGTACGCATTTATAAGTATTTATGTCTTAAAATATTTAAAATACTATTAATATCCAGTTCAAACAAGGGGCATAAGTAATACAATATTAGTATCAGTTTTGATAGCAAATATAAATGATGTGAGCCAAAGGTCAAAGTTATGCAAAGACTGAAAGTCATCCTTGCCATTTAACTTTCAAGTAGATTTGTTTTATATCTCAAAAAGGAAGCCCATGGAATTAACCTCCAGGAAACATTAAAAACACAAAGAACTTTAAGCCTATGTGAAAGTTTCCTGAGATGAGCTAAACTAATAGGTATTGAATTCATTGTTTACTATGTTTCTAATCTGTTCTTACTATAACTGAGACTAATTTACTTGTCCTACTAAATGACTAAGAAAGGCATACTTGATTCCATATCTGAAAATGAAGGGCCTTCTATCTTTTCATATTCCTATTGCTCAACACAATGATAACTACCATTTATTTAGTGCTTATTATATTCAGTATAGGGAAAGCAGGCATCTGCCTAAATTCAGATCTCAATTGTTCTGCTTACTATTCTGTGACCTGAAAATTTTATTATATTTTCAGTGTCTCTGCTGTCTCATGGATTAAAATAGGGAATATTAATAGGACCTACTCACAGTTTTATTACTTCCCACTTTTATATGTTGGCGCATTTTTTAACCAAGATATTGTCAGAACTTCAGAACATCAGAGTTCTGTGTTATACTCTCCATGAGAGCTACGACTATACCCTTTCTGATGGGTCAAATACTGAAAAAAAAAAAACACAAAAAAACACAATGACATTTTATTTTTTTTAATTTATGAATTGGAATATATTTATACAGAGATATTTCCCCTCATTTACTATTTGTTTGCCTAGTGTTATACAGTTCATATAAAAAAGCAAAGCAGAATAAATGTTTGAGTCTTTCACTTCATTTATTAGTTAAGATAATGAATTGGTTCCCTAAATCCACCAAGAGAGATGGATCAGTTAGGTTTTTAAAAATTACCATTATGCACTCATGGATTTAAATATATTTGATGAGTTTCAACCCATTTAAATTATACTAATTGAAGTTCAAATTGTCCTATATTTGGCCAGTGGGAGCCTTTTCAAGGTGGCTCCTGAGACCCTAGTAATGTTTAATAGTTTCCTTACCACTGTATGACAAGCTCTTCTAAGCCCATCTTACATATTTCCTCCCCTAAACATAGAATTAGAAATTTATTCAAGAAAAATAAGCATTGATCAGACTGTCAAACCTCAGAGGGAAGGCAGGGGAGGGTAGAGGGGAGGGGGAAAGATCAGCCAAAGGACTTGTATGCATGTATATAAGCATAACCAATGGACACAGACACTAGGGGGGGTGAGGGCACGAGCAGGGGGGTGGGGGCAATGGGAGGATAAGGACACATATATAATACCTTAATCAATAAAAAAAGAATAAATTGGTTTCTTTTAATGAGGAAACATATTTTAAGAATATGATTTGTGACAATCATTGCTACTGGGTTGGTCGTTGTTTCTAGTTGTTTTCACTTGAGGGAATGTTTCCTTTAAAACCCAGTAACTGTACACTAGAATGTCTTGATGTAACCAGTCATTCCGGGTTGATAATTTTTAGTATTTTCTTCTGGTCCCTAGTTTTAATTTTTTTCTTTTTTTATGGCTTGTGCTTTTTTTTTAAGTCCCTTTTTGGAAATTCTTCTATATCACAGTTATAAGAGCATTCTAAAAGTTTTAAAGCTTTGACTTTATCTCTTAAGCTATTAATACACCTGGAATTGAGTTTTTTGTATAATGTGCTGTGTACAAAATTCTTTTCATGAAAAAAGAGAAATTTATCATATGGTTTATCAAAAATGTTGTACTTCTCAGCAATTGTTTATTAGTATCTCATGGAATTATGAATTAGTCTGATTCATATCTGGTTCCTGATTCAGACATGAGGAATATAAAAGTTTAGCAACAGCCATGCTGGCTTAAGGCAGTATAGCAGAAAGAGCCATGTTAGGAGCTAACTGTATTTCTACACATAGCCAAGCCAAAGAAAGACAAATGGTTCAGTCAAGAAGTCTCCTAAAAGGTACTTTGTTGAAGAGATATACTTCAAAGAGAGAGCCACTTAAATGGGTACTGGGACTCCAACAAAAAAAATCTTGGTGAGGTGAACACATTAGTTGCTCTCACCTACGTATTGGCTGAAGTTCTAAATGGCCACTCAGAAAAAAGACCAATCGAATAATGTAGTTAGAGATTCCAGGCAAGGAATGTAGAGATCTAGGAGTGGGAAGATATTAACCTGGGAAATTTGCATACATACTAGAGGCCCGGTGCACGAAATTCGTGCACAGGGGAGGGAGCTGTCCCTCAGCCCAACCTGCACCTTCTCCAATCCAGGACTCATCGGGGGATGTCCAACTGCTGATTGGGATTGGGCCTAAACTGGCAGTCGGACATCCTCTCGCAATCCGGGACCGCTGGCTCCTAACCGCTCACCTGACTGCCTGCCTGATCACCCCTAATCACTCTGTCTGCCAGCCTGATCACCCCTAACCACTCTGCCTGCCTGCCTGATCCTCCTAACTGCCCTCCCCTGCCGACCTGATCGCCCTAACTGCTCTCCCCTGCCAGCCTGCTCACCCCCAACTATCCCACCCTGCCCGCCTGATCGCCCCCAAATGCCGCCCCCCCGCCAGCCTGCTCACCTCCAAATCCACCCCCCCCCCCCGCCAGCCAGCTCACCCTCAACTGCCATCCCCCTTCTGGCCAGCTAGCCAACTGCCCCCCACCAGCCTGATCACCCCTAACTGCCTCTGCCTCATCCCTGCCACCATGACTTTGTCCGGAAGTATGTCCAGAAGGTCTCCAGTCTAAATAGCATATTACCCTTTTATTAGTATAGATTATTTTGGAATACCAGACTTTTGGAATAAGAGTATATTCTTTGGAATGCCACTCAAGTTCAATGAGATGACAAAGCAATGAGATGCACTGCTATGTGTAAAGTTGCCTCTAAGCAGTGAAAGAGCATTTGCACAAAACAAGGAAAACAGTCAGTAAAAATGATAAGAGAAAGGTTATGTAATCTCTTTGGGATACACATGTAATTCCACAGGTAGGCTTTTGCTTTTTAATTACTTGTCATGTAACCTTTGTTTTAAAGATGTTTGAAACTAGATGTCTAATTCTTTTCATGCAGTTTTATGCCTGCATTTTGTGATCTTAGACATTGTTATTTAGGAGAAAAAGAACATTTTCTTTTCTAATATATTTCATTTATACATAGAATCCACTGTTGAAACACTGCTAAAAATGGTCTTTGGATACCTTCTTAATCTAGTTACTAAATGCCTATTATAATTACTATAAGGGAAGGAGTTGTCTGTTCTAACATCTATATGTATATAAAAGGCTAATATGTAAAGTGTCCCCGCGGGAGTTCGACTGGGAGACTGGGAGTTCTATTGCTCACTATGATGTGTGCTAACCACCAGGAGATGGCACGGAACAAAGGAAGGCCCTGGCCAGCAGCCAGCAGCCAGGGAAGGGAGGCCCCGGCCGGCAGCCAGGAGGCCCTGATCGCCAGTCAGGCCTAGGGACCCTACCCATGCATGAATTTCGTGCACTGGGAGGCCTAATGCATGAAATTCGTGCACAAGTAGGCCTTCCTTCCCCGGGCTTCCAGCATCGGCTTCCCTCTGGCACCCAGGACCCAGGCTTCCCTTGTAGCCCCGGCTTTATCCAGAAGGACGTCTGATCTAATTAGCATATTACACTTTTATTATTATAGATATTATTGCATTATATTGTAACTTATGATCTTCTATCATGAAAACTATTCATCACAAATGAAATACTACCCCAAAGAGGGATAGTAGGAAAAACTAACATGAAGTGTTTTCTTGATGAAAGAAGGCACTAACTGGAAATTTTAGCCTCAAGTCTTTATTTGAATGTTGATATTGATGATTTAAAAGTAGTGTATCATAGATGATTAAATGCTGATGATTTAAAAACAGTTCAGGAAGAGTTACATGAAATTATTTTTGAACTATAATTTCAAATTAATATACTTAAGTAAAAAACAATTTATATTTTAAGTTTTATCACAGAAAATCAAAGGCAATCAATTAAGGATAGTATTTTTTATTAATTTAAAATAGAAATCAAGAAGCATATAATTTAAAGAGGAAATGTCAATTTATGGTTTTAATTTTAAACATAACTCAACATGAATTAAAGAGATGAGACAAAGACATTATCCAAAGTGGGGAAGGGGGTAGTTCTTATCAGTTACTTTGTACTAATTTTGTACTAACATTAATTTTATCATGAACATATAAACTTATATTCTTTCTCTTATCACAAAAGCTCAAGTAAATGTGTTCCAGCCCTCAATATGATTATTTGTGTTTTGGGGATAAAGGGAATTCTGCACCCTTATTTATGGCTTCTTCCTTCTCTACAATAGCCCCATTCAGGGAAATAAAGGGCACCTTTGTTTCACTGATCCCATCTAAGCACATTCTAGAAAGCTACATGACTGCCAGCCAGAAAATCTATACTTAAACTTATTGGAATGTAATAGGGCTGAGCAACTACTTATAGAACACAGAGAGGTCAGATTTAACACTCCAGCTTGACCTCATCATGATCTGCAATAAGAGCATTTAGTGATTTTTAAGACATTAATAGAGCAGGGTTATGGGAAAGGTACTCTAGATTTGACACTTCATTTTTTAGTGTGTGCACAAAAGTGAATTCAATATATGACTGTTCCAAAAGAAATATGAAAAAGTCCAGTTTATCCAGTTACAGAATAGATACAATTAAATGTCAAACCCTAGTGATACAATTAGAGAACTACAAACTCAAAACAAAATGGTGAAGCAAGATAGAAATGAATAAGATGACTAAATTGTATTGTCATTACATCTTTGAATATCTATATTAATAAAAGTATAACATGCTAATTAGGGCAGACGTCTTCTGGACATCCATCCAGACGTCCATCCAGACAAAGTCACAGTGGCTGCGAGGGCCTAGGGCAGGGGTGGGCAAACTTTTTGACTCGAGGGCCACAATGGGTTCTTAAACTGGACTGGAGGGCCGAAACAAAAGCATGGATGGAGTGTTTGTGTGAACTAATATAAATTCAAAGTAAAGGAGCGGAGGGGAGAGCAAGAGAACCCTCCGCTCTTTCGGCTCCACGGGCCGGAGAGAACAGCTGAACGGGCCGGATCCGGCCTGCGGGCCGTAGTTTGCCCACTGCTGGCCTAGGGCCATTGTCACACGGGAGGGGCAGACAGGTCTGGCGCTCAGGCACCATGCCTCCACAGAGGCTGGACGGGGTGCAACCTGCTGTGCCTCAACACCCCACAGCCCCTCCCCCAGCCAGCCTGGCCCCAGATCGCCTCCCACCCACCAGTTGGTGAGGGGTGGGGCCAGCACTAAGAAGCGAGGGCTGAGGGCTGGCAGCTGCAGTGGCCAGCAGTGGCAGCAGCAGTGGGGTGATGGAGGCAGCGCCTTCCCCTGATCAGCCCGGTCGCCTCCCGCAGAGGAGGACATCCCCTGAGGGCTCCTGGACTGTGAGAGGGGGCAGGCTGGGTTGAGGGCCCCCCGCAGTGCACGAATTTTCTTGCAACGGGCCTCTAGTGTATTTATAAGAAAGGAAATAATCAGTGCAATATAATCTGGATCATTTTATGATAAATACTGATAATTTCTTATTTTATCTGTTTCAAGCTACATTTGTTCATTCTATCAGTAGGAAAATTAAAACACCAAATAATAAAGGAAACCAACCCCCCAAAAACAGAATATTCAATTTTGAAAGGTATTTTCTTATCATGGCAGAATCTCTTACTGTATCTGAGAATGCTATAAAATTATTCATTCCATATTTACTGCATAATTATTATGCTCCCTTGGTAGGGGAGGAATTAGGTAGACATTAGGGATGGGTATGAGAGTAGATATATAAAAACTGAAGACAACTGTTTGTATTAGAACAATCAGAAGAGGAGTGTTAAAAGGGAAACGCTGGCAGATAGTTCTTTTAGTGAATATTTAACTACAAAACAAACTGGTTTTCCCCTTTAAAGAAAGAATAAAGCCCTCTGTCAGCACAACAAACAGAATTTCCCTGTGATGTCTGATAAGAGCATATCTTCCAATCTCTGGACAAGTCATGCTAATTACTAATACCCTACAGCAGAGCTTGGGTTC
The DNA here is from genome assembly GCF_963455305.1 of Plecotus auritus. NCBI lineage: Eukaryota > Metazoa > Chordata > Mammalia > Chiroptera > Vespertilionidae > Plecotus > Plecotus auritus. The sequence goes on from NC_137772.1 coordinate 104,104,911, forward strand.
TATTTTGTTATACAGTCTTTTAAGTGAAGCTGCCTCACTACACTGTTCCATTGGTTTATTAGTAATAAAAATCTTTTGGAAGTCATTCATTTTAGAGCTGCTCTTTATTAAATTTTATTCCAGGTTAAACTTTATCAAATTTTATTCTAGGTCAGTAGTCGGCAAACTCATTAGTCAACAGAGCCAAATATCAACAGTACAACGATTAAAATTTCTTTTGAGAGTCGAAAACCGACTTCTGCACATGGGCCACGAAGTTTCAATCGCACTGTACGTGCGCGCCCACATGTGGAAGAGCCACACTCAAGGGGCCAAAGATCCGCATGTGGCTCGTGAGCCACGGTTTGCCAACCACTGTTCTAGGTTATTCTATTATAGTAAATTTCATTCTAGGTAACAAACAGTATTTCAGGATTCATTAAATAGCAGCAAGAGAACAAAGAACACTATGGTTAATAAAAACTGTTTAGAATAATTCTGACCTTGGTTTTCAATAAAATGGATAAGCTACATCTATATAGCTGTGAGACAAATTGATTCATTGTTTTTTCATCCTCTTGTATTAGTGTAGTGTTCAGTATTAAATAGGGTCTCAATTCATGTTTATTGAATAAAGTAAACTCTTTAATTAGCAGAAATCTTGAAATATTATGGGTTCTGAAATACTGTTGCCATGTGACCAAGTTATGGCTGACGAGTTTCCCTTGAAGTTAAAATTGCCTTTCTACATAAATAATAGAAACTATCATGGATCAGACACTACAATCTTTTTTAAGCCCAACAACCACCCTGGAAAGTAGATACATTGTTTTTCAAATTAGTGAAACTGAGGCTTAGAAAACTTAAATACCTTGCTCAATTTCACCTATACAAGAAGTAGGATATCAAGAATTATGTCCTGCTCCTTTTGAACTTTCTATAGCACACCTATGAATGGCGGACAATGTTTTATAGAATTACTGCTAAAAATAACAGTAAGAAATCAAATCCATTCTGTCTGGGGTGCATATACTATTATTTATTGATGTCTATAAAAAATAGAAGGATGTATTTCTTCCTGCCTGACTGAAAGATATGCTTATATTATAGAAGTACCAAAGGTGACAGATTGAATTTACAGCTACAGCATGGTAAGGTTTGGTTTGGGTGGAAACAGAACTTCCCTGGTCCCCCAGTAACAGAAGATGAGGGCAGAAAACAAGAACTAAGGTTATTTCTTAGGAACCTATCTGTGGCAAGAGAATAACACCTTAAAGAGGGCCCAGAGACACCTCCAGAAGTAAGACAGAAAGCCACTGGCATGTCTCCTGGGTTATTTCTGGTGTTTGAGGAAAAGAAGTGGTGACAATGGTTTAGAAAAAGGGCACTACCTTTATTAGCAACACCGAGACTCCCATATTAAGAAGGACTTCCATTTTTGCCAATGATGGACTTTTTTTTTTTAGCCTCTTAACTGTGAAGTACTAGAAAAGCTGGGTAAAAATACAAAAAGGATCTTTTAGATGTCATCTTGACAGGATAAGATCTGAAGAAAAAGTGCAGAAAAGTCTGCCCATAATCAACTCTGTTTTCCCCTTTGACACATTTGGAAGCTTTCTAGAAGCTGAGAAATCACTCAGAAAGTGGCAGCTAAGAAGCAGAGAAGCCTAACAGAACTTTCAGGAATCCCACAGTTCACTCACATTGATGTTTCTCTCCCTATGCCCTCCCCTCCCCTCCACTCTCTCTAAAAATCAACGGAAGAACATCCTCAAGAGAAAATTAACAAAAAAATAAATTACTTGCTACAAGCCTTTTACTTGGGACACATAAAAAGGCCACCCTAGAAATAAGAACCTGAAATAGACTAGATAGAACAGTCTGAAAACCATACAGATTAAGATGTTTTACTACTGGTCTAGTTTCTTAACAAAAGTAAAATATTTTATGGAAGTAAAAAAAATCACTTGTAGCATAATTTTTTCATAAACAAAGAATTTCCATTAAGAATTTCTGGGCATACCAGGATACAGGCATAAGAAAATTACAACAGAAACAAGATCCATAGCTGATCTAAATATTGGAGTTATAGGGCACAGACTTCAGAATTTCACGAGAGAAGCCCAATGTATAAATAACAACCAAATGAAAATTCTAGAACTGAAAACTATGATTTAAGAAGCTGGAAATTTGAATTTTAAAAATTAATTTATGGCTCTGGCTGGGTAGCTCGGTTGGTTAGAGTTATCCCAATAAACAAGGTTGCAGGTTTGATCTCTGGTCAAGGCACATATAAGAATCAACCAATGAATGGAGCAACAAATTGATGTCTCTCTCTCTCACATCAATAATTTTTAAAAATTGTTTTTAATTAAAAATGTATTTATAATAAATTAAAAAACATAAAATACTTAGGAATAATTTTAATAATATATACATAAGACCTGTATGGTGAAAATTACAATGAGAAAAAAGAAAGTTGGATAAGTTGGCATAAGGACAGACATATACTAATCAATGAACCTGAACAGAGATTCGGAAAACTTGGTGATTTTCAACTACGGTGCCAAGGTAATTTAATGGAGTAAAGAAGACTCTTTCACAAATGCTGCTGGAATAACTGAATTCTGTTTTTTAAAAAATAGGAATATTAACTGAGTGTTATACCATACAGAAAAATTAACCTTCAATGGATTATAGGTCTAAATGTAATACACTGTGAATATTAAAAGGACATAAGACAATTTTATGTAGGATTTCATACTAATTAACTTTAAGATGTAGATATGTTCAAATCCCAGTGGTTGGCAAACTCATTAGTCAACAGAGCCAAATATTAACAGTACAGCGATTGAAATTTCTTTTGAGAGCCAAATTTTTTAAACTCAAACTTCTTCTAACGCCACTTCTTCAAAATAGACTCGCCCAGGCCGTGGTATTTTGTGGAAGAGCCACACTCAAGGGTCCAAAGAGCTGCATGTGGCTTGCGAGCCACAGTTTGCCGACCACTGCTCTAGAAAAATTCAACTTAAAAATTGCTCTTCAAAATACATTCAAAGGCCACAAACTTGGAGAAAAATATTTACAACACACACTTCGACTAAAACATGTATATAGGGGAAGGGGAAATGGTATTAGTCAAAAGGTACAAAGTTTGCTCTACAAAATGTATTTGCAGGGAAGTGATTTAACTGCCACTATTTGTGAATACATAATTATGGTATAAATAAATAAACTGTGAAGAGCTATATTAGTGTAACTTACTGGTATAATGGTGGTAAAATAAAGGTACAGGAAATGTATAGAAAGTCAAAATAAGCAGCTAAATGTGATATATCAAGAGCTGAAACATCTAATGATGAAAATAATTTATCTCTTATTCTACACATTAATTTTGTGGTCTAAAAACTATTTTTTCTTACCATATTCCAAATCAGCCTTTCCATCTCAAATTACATCTTTAGCTCTGACTTCTCTTTCACATGTTTTCTAATATCTTCCATTACATTCCTCTCCCTGGAAATCTTGTCTCTTGATCATCTTATTTCTAATCAGTCTAATGATATCATGACATTGCCTACATTTCTTTCTGGCTTTTCACATAAACATATGTAATGGCTTTCAAGTCAGATAACTTTCTTAACGTTGTACCAAGACCACAACAGGTTTTACCAAAAAACAGTAAAATGCCTTCATTTGGCTACTCCATACGATCTACCTTTCTTCTACAGTATTGCCCAGTTCACCTGTTTCTCTTGTATATCATGCTTTAAGTCTATTCCTTTTACTCCTGGTTTCACAAGCAATCAGTTTTTATGTAGGCCACAGACTGGAAAGAACTCTTAAACACAAAAATGAGTGTTTACCAAGGCTGAAAAAAAATTCTTCAGAGAACATAGCCCCTTGCAGCTGACACTTTTAGAATTACAGCATAAATCAGAAGTGGGTGGATACAGATGAACAGGTTTCATTTTTACAAGAACTTTATTGTTTTATGCTGACATTAAAAACAAAACAAAGCCATTGCACCCTTATGAGTTACTATGGGCCATCTATTAAAAATGATTTCCCTCTATCTTGTAAAAATGGAAAAGGGGCAGAACTTTCCTTTGGAATGCTTTGTACAAGAGGCCTTTCTTTAGTTAACAAATTTTTATAAGAACTAAGACCACACCATACAATACAAAATGTATATTCTGACAAAAACGGTAAAATAAAGGACATGAACTCCTGAAATTCTTAAGCATTGCTAAAAAGCCAAAGACACGCTTCTTTAACTGAAAAATGTTTTCGCTTCCACAGGAAAAGTCTATTTGCCCGCGTCCCTTTCCTTGATGACATCCTTACCGCCTCAGGACTGATGCTTAGAAACAGAGCGGGTGTGTGGAGCCAGTTCAGGGAGAGATTTAGAGGGAAAGGCTGTCTATCCATCACTGGGACTGGGACCGCGCCCAGCAAGCATTTGGATTCCTTATGAGTCAAGAGGAAAATACAGCGCGAGTTAGTAGTATCATACACTAACTTTCCACAAAGATTTCCAGAAACCTGACTCACAGCCAGAAACTCAAACCATGTGGGTGGGAAGAAAAAACAAACAAAAAAGAATACGCCACCATTTCTGCCTTGTGGGGCCAGCAATCACGCATGCAAGGAGCAGACGCGCGGGCCAGCGGCGCTGACGTCCCCAAAGTTCGCGAGCGCGCGCGGCGAGGCCCCGCCCCCTCAGCTTCCGCCAATGCGAGGCGCGCGCCCCAGAAACCAGCTCCCTCGGGCACTGTTAGTGGCTTCCGCCCTGAGGCCCAACGGTCGCCATTCGGTTCCGGTTCTAGCTCCACCCTCGCGCGGGAACCCTTCGGAAGTCCGGGACCAGAGGCTGGCGCCAGCGTGCATTTCCGGCGACGGACACGAAGGCAAGCATCCGGTGACGCCTCTTCCTGTCTCCCTGAAACCCGCCAAGGCTCTGGCTCTTGGTGCGGCAGCGCCATCTGGTGCCGAGTGAGCCGAGCCTTGTTCTTAGGCTCTACCTGAGAAACCGCCATGGCTTTCTTTCCCGCCTTGGGGAAAGAAAGGACTTGGGTTCCCGCCCCCAGGAGGGGCTTTGAAGTGGAAGCAGCTTGTACAGCGTTGAGCAAAAGTAGGATTACGGTGTGAGTACGCGTAACACGGAGTTTATTATTGTATTATTATTTATTAATGTGTTATTTTTTTAATAGGAACAACTGTAGATCTACTTTTGCCCCACCCTATAGCTTGCCAGGCTCTGCTGCCTCACAATATTGGCAGAGTGGAGTCATGTTGTCTCCTAGGGGGTCTTTCCAGTTACATTCACAATGTATGTTGAAGTGTTGTGGAGACTCACCTACTCTCATCATTTACTTGCACAATAAAATGAATGATATTTCAGTCAGCTCTATAAAAATTAAAAAGATTAAGACCATTGAGTTCTGGGAAGGATTTATGGACATTGAATTCCCCCATTCAAGTTGGCAGGAATATGTCTGTTGCAGCCACTTTAGACAGCAATTTGACAATACCTAGCGGGGCAAAAGTAGTTGTGAGTTTGCAAAACACAGTTTATTCTTGTATTATTGTTTATTAATTATTGCATTATTTTTCCATAGGAATAACCTGTAAACTTACTTTCCCCCCACCCTGAATACACCCAAATAGAGAGGAAACAGTTCTTTTTTTTTTTTTTTTTTAGTTTTAAGCCCAGAAAAAAAGCAATTCTCACTTTATTTTTTCTTCCTTAGTCTGTCGAGATTGGCAGTGTCCATTCCTCGCTTTGGTGGGAAGATGGCACAGGCTTTGTGGGCTTAAATTGGCCTCTGTGCTAAAAACTTTGGTTTTCTGTCACCTATAAAAGCAGTGTTGTAAAGTGTGCATTGCACATGTTTGGAGCTCATGGAGAAGCAGAATTTCGTGGATAAACGGCTTTAAAACAGGCTTAGAAAATTCAGAAAGGTACCTTCGGAAACAGGCGGCAGATTTGTTTGCATGGCATATTTATTTTAGATAACCTGAGAGGGAAAATAATTTCCCCAAAGTCAGCAAAATCAACATAAACTCTCTCTTGATAATGAATTATTGCTTGAAAACAGATTTTCTTGGGAGCTTGTAGATATGACACTACTAGGTAGCTAGCAGTGGATTGTTTTCTGTGTTTCTTTGGAATGGTGATTGAGTGTCAAACTATATAGTGAAAGTTGGTAAAATGTTCCCCTTGGAATTCATATAACAGTACCTACTAACTTGACTGTTACTCTGAGCATTTCTCCTATAACAGTGGTTCTCAAATTTGAACATGGAAGGCTTATTTAAACAAATTGGTCTTAACTGAAAGTTTCTAACTGGGAAGGTATGGGTAGAACTAGTGTAAGACCCCCAAAGGGACCCTTACTCTATCTCACGGATCGGCGGCAACCCCAATCATCCGCAGGAGGCGTCACTTGATGCAAACAGCAAGAGGCTTTATTCCAGCGCGCTGGGGCTCAACTCCTGACTCACGCGAGCGAGGAGTAGAACCGCGAGCAGACAGTCTTACAAGTATATATAGGCAAAAACTATACATCGGGGGGTTACACATGTGAGGGGGAAGAGAGGACAAAGCCGCCAGGAAATTCCAACAGGGCTCGTTAATAACATGTTTAATGACAGGGCCTAAGTTTTCAGTCAACAGTCCCATCCTGTAATCTCCTGTCCTGCTTTTCTTATCTGTCAGAGCACTATTTGCTTTATCTGCTCTTAACTCAGTGCTATTTTCCTGGGACAGGTCCAAGGGTCTTGTTCCCACCACCGGCGAAGGGGGAAGACCTGAAGACCTTGGAGTTTTAAGATAAAACGGACAGCTGTAAGAAAACTTTACTCTTTCAGTTAGGGTTTGCTTTTTTCCTGAAGCTCCATTTTCCATTGTTGCTTTTTAATCTCTGGAGTTAAGAAGTTCAGGATTTGCCTCGATAAGATAAACAAAATTCTTTACCTTTCACTAGAAAATTATAATTCTCATAAATTCTTTGTGACACTTAAATTGTTGGTGCTAGGACCCCACCTGGAATAATTTAGAGTTCAGGATTGCATTGTCATTGCTCTTTCTTCTTGCAGGAGGGATACTGATAGTATTAAAACTGGGTAAATTAGTAGACCTTCTGACCCCATTGCTGGAAAGTAATAAGCTAAACTCTAAAACCAAGAAAGTTCTACATAAATTTATATGTATCTTAAAGCAACTGGTACATATAAATGTATTGTGTATATGACCATGTGATAGAGGGTACTGTGATACCAGGCTTCCTAAATATTTAAATTATTCTTCAGTAATTTCTGCCCTTCACATTAGCTGTTAAAGTCAATAAATTAGAAATAATTAGAATTAAGGATAAAGTTATTTCAACATTCTAATTTTATCTTTTGATAGACACCAGACTTTTAAAAAGTCCTTTTACATCTTCCCATATTCCCTTGTTTCTCAGAATCTTCTACCAACCCATCCCCACTCCCACCATTACATTTCCAAATGTACACAATGCTTTCATTTGTAAGTAAAAAGGGTCATTTCTTTTATAGAAATGGCTTGCCTAATCTTTTCTGCAGGCCTTTTAAGTGGTCAAATCCTGATGCTGCATTTATTGATCCTGACAGGGTGAATAAAGTACACTGCACACTCTGTTTTATCCTTGCCTCTAATTGAATACAAATAGGGATTGGCTATACTTATAGTTGAAATTATTCATAAAACTAATCAAAAGTTCAGAATGTTTGCTCTGTGTTTCTGACTTTACTACAGAAGCTGATATACCCTTGATTTGTAAATTAATATACCTAAAAATCAATGAAGACAATAGAAATGCTGCTTTTGTAATTCATTAAGGTTTCTAGTAATCAAAAGTAATAATAATGCCACTGATTAAAGGAATGAATCATTGTGAGCTCTGAGGAATGAATCTATATAGTTTAAAATGTAACTATCCATTTACCATACAAGAATCTTTAGGTCAACAACAGACAGCATATACAACTGTGGTCCCATAAGATTCTAATGGAGCTGAAAAATTCCTATTGCCTAGTAATGTTGTGGCTGTTGTAATATCATGGTGCAATGCATGACTCATATGTTTGTGGTGATGCTGATATAAACAAACCTACTGTCTACCACTCATAAAAAAGTCTAGCATATATACTTCAGTAGTAGGCTATACATCTAGGTTTGTATAAGTGTACTCAGTGATGGTTACACAATGATGAAATTGCTTAATGACACATTTCTCATTATATAATTATTCCCATAATTAAGAGGTGCATGACTATAATTTATCACAAAAGTATATCACATCAATGAGATTGAACCTTATATCCTGTGTAATAAAAGGGTAATTTTGAGAGTCCACCTTATAGAAAAATGCAAGGCTCACTTTTTTGTACTTAGGTTTTGTTAAAGAGAAATCCATGGGCTCCAAATAGTGTCAATCATGCTAAAAGCCCATAATACCAAACCTAGATTTAATACTTGATCTAATTCAAGTTTCAGCCTCTCCCAGAAATAATTTTAATCAATCAGTCTGGAGTTTTCTAACCAAGCACCGTAAAGTAATCTGTCACATAAGCCCTCTCCATTCTGCTCCAACCTCCAAAAGGAGAAGTAGTCTTCATGATGAAAACCTTTCCATTCTCTTCCCCCAAAGAAGAGATGTCCAGGCCCTAAAACAATCCTTTTTTTCTTCCTTCCTTCCTTCCTCCCTCCCTCCCTCCCTCCCTCCCTTCCTTTCTTCCTTCCTTCCTTTCTTTTTTTTGTTAATAGCTCCTTTGCCCCACCCTTCTTCCTATACAAACCTTCCATTTTATATACCCCTTCAGAGTGACCTAGTTGATATATGGAATGCTTCCCTATTCATGAATTGATTAATAAAGCCAGTTAGATATCCAAATTTACTCGATTGGATTTTGTTTTTTAACAATATGATTGAGCTTGATTTTATAGACTCATTTTTACTGACACTTAAAGGCTTCTTAGTAGTAGCCTGCTGAATAAGTTATTCAAGCTTACAAAATTTGGTATTTATAGACTAAAATTATTGCATTACCACAAATAACTGAGGATTGTAATTCAGTACTCTATAGAGTTGTGTGGTGTCACCAGTTAGTGGCAAACTTTCTAAACTCTTGCTCTATAAGCACACATGTAGGCAGTTGGAAATCCATAATATTCAATATAAATATACCATGGAGTACTATGCAACAGTAGAAAAGAACACTCTCTTCCCCTTTGAGACAGCATGGAAGGACCTGGAGAGTATCATGCTAAGTGAAATAGGTCAGTCAGAAAAAGACAAGTATCACATAATCTAATTCACATGTGGAATCTAAGTAACAAAATCAGCTGATGAACAGAATGGATCCAGAGACATGGAAGCATGGAATAGAGTGCAGAATCTCAGAGGGAAGGCAGGGGAGGGTGGGTGGGTGGGAGGTAATCAACCAAAGACATTGTTTGCATATACCAGTATGCATAACCCATAGAAACAGACAATAGGGTGCTGAAGGCCTAGGGTGGGAGGGGGGTGGGGGTGTGTTGGAGGGGGTCAATGGGGAAATAAAGGGGGCATATGTAATACTTTCAACAAAAAATATTATTTAAAAAAAAGAATGTTGTTTTCCTGCCAGTATATAATCAGTGTTATAGTGAGATGTTAGCTATTCTTAATTATTCATATTCTTTTAACTACTGTCTTTTTAGAATTATGTGAGGTTTTATATTTGTGAATTGTTTTGTACTTTTGTAATTGCCAGATATTATCATTTGGCTATTATTTTCTACTTTTCAATATTGTAAATTCATTGTTATTTTGTTCACTGGACTTTAGTGGGTTTTTTTTTTTCCTTTCCATTCTACCATGAATGAGCTTCCATTAAAAAAAGAACACAAAAGCAAAAATGGTTGAGTAAAACTGCCCTAAAACCTTGGTATTGCCCTAAAATTCTGAGTACTTTGTATCTGAGTAATTATTAACCATTTAAACCAAGAAAAGAAAGGTACATGTTTCGTGCTTCTCTTTAAACCAACTTTGTAGTAAATTCATTCATAATGAAGGGAGGTATGATATAAAACACAAATACTCATTAGCAATGATAGTTGCTATATTTTGGGAGAATTATTAAGTAACCCTATTTTGTTGACTAAATGTAATTTTAGTAGTTTATGATGTTTATTTATTACTAGTGGCCCAGGGCATGAAATTCATGCACATTAAAAGGGGATTAATTAGAGGAAACATTTTAATATTGCTATTATTCCTTTCTCTGTAACAGAAGTGTCAGAGATGAAAGAAAATTAGTAAAATGTATATGAAAATCTTCCTCCTGTTAGAGTCTGGGGTGCACCACGGGACCCAGAGTCAAGTCCCCGTCCACCCACGTGTGCCTCAAAATCGCGCGAGACCCAGACCCAGCTGCCCCCTCCCCCCCCCACATTGGGCTAGATCCAGACCTGGCCGGTCCCACCCTTGTCAAGCCCCACCAGGAGGGGGAGTGGTCTGAGGTCCCCTGTCAAGCCCTTCTAGGCAGGGGGTGCAGCCTGAGGTCCCCCGGCCTGGAGCCAAGGCAGCGGGCGTGGCCTGAGGTCCCCTGGCTTGGTGCCGGGGGGTGGTGTGGCCTGAGGTCTCCCATCAAGCCCCACAGGGGTGAGGGGGCGCAGCCTCATATCCCTGCTGATTACTCGTTAAGGCTTGTTACGGGAACTCAGCCTCCGCTATAGGTGCAGCCATCTTTGTGGTGGAGTGATGGTCAATTTGCATATTCCCTCTTTATTATATATGATGGCTATTAACATTACTACTTATCTTGATTAATTTTGTCATTAAGCATTATGTGAGATGATGTAGATTGGTGGAGTTTGATACAGCAATTAGATTCAGATTCCAATACCAGATTTGCTTTCAAACTTTTTTTTCATTTACTACATAATTTTTTTATTGAATTTATTGGTGTGACATTGGTTCACAAAACCATATAGGTTTTAAGTGTACAACTTAGTATTTTCTATTATTAATTACTTTGGAGTTAAATTTTCTGATATTTTATCTTCCATCTTATTTTCTAAAAACATAATACACAAGTGCTGGCGAGGATATGGAGAAAAAGGAACTCTCGTGCACTGCTGATGGGAATGCAGACTGGTGTAGCCACTGTGGAGAAAAGTATGGAGTTTCCTCAAAAAATTAAAAATGGAACTCCCATTTGACCCAGTGATCCCACTTCTAGAAATGTATCCCAAGAAACTTGAAACACCAATCAGAAAGGATATTGCACCCCTATGTCCAAAGCAGTACAATTCACCATAGCTAAGATTTGGAAACAGCCTAAGTGCCCATCAGCAGATGAGTGGATTAAAAAACTGTGGTACATCTACACAATGGAATACTACACTGCGGTAAAAAAGAAGGAGTTCTTACCATTTGCAACAGCATGGATGGAACTGGAGAGCATTATGCTAAGTGAAATAAGCCAGTCAGAGAAAGATATATATCACATGATCTCACTCATTTGTGGACTATAATGAACAACATAAACTGATGAACAAAAACAGATCCAGAGACAGAGAAGCATCAATCAGACCGTCAAAACTCAGAGGGAAGGTAGAGAGGGAAGGTAGATCAACCAAAGGACTTGTATGCATGCATACTAGTATAAGCCTAACCAATGGACACAGACACCAGGGGGGTGAGGGTATGAGTGGGGGGGGGGGCAATAGAGGGATAGGGACACATATGCAATACCTTAATCAAAAAAGAAAAAAATTAAAAAAATAATACAAAAACCTAAACATCTGTGGACAGAAGCAAAGGGAAAGTTCATTCAGCTTTTGTGGTGTCTTAACTGTTATAGATACCTTTTTATCAGTTATTTTGGCTACAAGCAGTGGACTTGTTAATACTTTTCATTTTAGTCTAGTAATATTAATATTCACATTTTGCCTCAGTATGGGGATTTACTCTTCTATTCTTTATTCTTTTTGCACTGACTATATAATTCACTTGCAGTTGAATCTGTGTAGCCATAATACTGCCTCTTCATGGGTTTTGACTTACAGTTCTCAGACTTTCTAATCTTTCGGCTTATGTTTTAAATTTCGTTCAAACTTCCTATCATTTTTGTCAAGTTATTCTTTGGAAATAAGTTGGAATTAATTGCTCTGCTGTATTCATTTTAATGCCTGTTCTCCCTAGTGGTAAGCTACATTTATATTATTAAAATAATAACATTCATTGTTTTCAATGAATTTAAATAGCAAACTAACACACTGCATGTGTTTCAGTTTTAATTGATATATTTTGATATAAGATGAATTAAAAGTAATCTTTTAAAGCGGTGACAATACTGACACATATCATATTTTCTATAATACCGCATTTAAAGCTCTTAGCATTTGATATGGGTAAAATATTTTAACTAAGTTTGCATATTACTTTGAGCAGGGCCAATTATTTTAATACTGTAGAAAAAGTAAAAATATGAGTATTTTTATATGAGTTTTAAATATTACCATTCAAAATAGCCATTTCCCAGATCTTTTTCACCTATTATGGTATACTATTTCATTAATAATCTTTCAGCATGTATTGGTCAGAATTAGTCATTAACATTCCTGAACTATCAGCTATTCTTCAGTAGCCTTGGTGTTTTGCTTATACAAATGTAGCCATCATATCAACCCCATTGTCTTAAATGTGCTTCCATACCAGATGAAACTAAGTCTCAATAAGCAAATTTCTATTAAACACATTGTGTCAAGTACAGTAGTGTCTTCCTAACTGCAATCCTGTTATACAAAACTAGTGGCCTTGTGCACAAAAGTTGTGCACAAAAAAAGGGAATTAGAGGAAATATTTTAATACTAGAGGCCCAGTGCACAAAATTTGTGCATTCAGGTGAGGGTTGTCCCTCAGCCCAGCCTGCACCCTCTCCAATCTGGGATCCCTCTCACAGTCTGGGACTGCTGGCTCCCAACCACTCACCTGCCTGCCTGCCAGCCTGATCATCCCCTAACCACTCCCCTGCCAGCCTGATTGATGCTTAACTGTTCCCTTGCTGGCCTGGTCACCCCCAACTGCCCTCCCCTGTAGGCCTGGTCACCCCCAACTGCCCTCCCCTGTAGGCCTGGTCACCCCAACTGCCCTCCCCTGCCGGCCTGGTCGCCCCTAACTGCCCTCCCCTGCAGGCCATCTTGTGGCAGACATCTTGGACCACATGGGGATGGCCATCTTGTGTGAGGGCGTGAGGGTCAATTTTCACATTACATCTTTATTATATAGGATTGCGATTTGCCCTTTCTCTGTAATAGAAGTGTCAGAGATGAAAGAAAATTAGTAAAATGTATATGAAAATCTCCCTCCTGTCAGAGTCTGGGGTGCGCCACGGGACCTAGAGTCAAGTCCCTGCCCACCACCTGCATGCGCTTCGAAAACGCAGGAGACCCAGATCCGGCTGGCCCCACCCCCATTGGGTGAGATGCAGACCCGGCCGGCCCCACCCCATCAAGCCCCTCCGGGTGGGGGATGCAGCCTCAGGTCCCCTGTCAAGCCCTGCTGGGTGGGGGGGCGGCCTGAGGTCCCCTGTCAAGCCCCACGGGGCAGGGGGCGTGGCATGAGGTCCCTCGCTCCGGCCAGGCGCCATGCAGCCTCAGGTCCCTGCTATTCAGTCATGATGTTATAGCATCCTGGCTAATTTTCATATCCCTCTATTATATAGTTTCTACATATGTGATTTATGTATTTGTACTTTTCCCACAAATGTGAAAATATAGGATACTATATTTGTAAACATGAGCAATTTTTCTTGAGAATAATTTTTAAAATTACAACAAACTCATGGGATCCTAGGAAGAGAAAGAGGTAAAATATATAGAAAAACAAGTTTATGTAGATGTTTTTGAAATGTAATCTTGGGAGAAAATACAGGAAACAGGCAACGTAAACCAAAGGAAAGGAATTGAGACATGTGAAAGCTTCAGGATAAGAGAAAGCTATGGTCATCTGTGCACTGACATTAAGTTCTCTTAAACATAAAACAATGCATTAGGAAGGGTTTGAGGAATATCTCTCAGTATGCTGGCATTTTCTTCTATTATCCTAAACTACATAAGATAATAGAATCATAAAAAAACACTTTTCATTTGTGAGAGATCCATGGGAAAATGCTTCCTACAATTCATATTTATAACAAAACAGAGCTTATTGAAACATTTCATGGGATGAAGAAATCCTAGCCCTACCCAGTTTGGCTCAATAGGTAGAGCATCAGATTTCAGGTTTGATTCTTGGTCAAGGGCATTTGCCTTGGTTGCAGGCTTCATCCCCAGCTTAGCATGCAGGAGGCAACCAATCAGTATTTCTCTCTCTGTGTACCCCCCCCCCCCCCGCCTTTCCACTCTCTAAAAATCAATGGAAAAATATCCTTGGATGAGGATGAACAAAACAAAACAAACAAACAAACAAAAAGCAATCCTAAAAACTTTTTTAGGAAGAAGAGCTAATAGTTATTGAACATTGCCAATTACTACTATTTAAAAATATTGAAAATTCATTAGTTGATTTATTTAAGTGAACTGTCTGTCATTTCAGATTTACTTAAAACTATAATCCATTAACTCTGCTTTACCTATAAAGTCTTAACTATTTCATCCCTGTTTTCTCTTACAACAGTTTTTGAGATTATAACTGTCATGTTAAGTATTACTATGGGAATGGATAGAATTAAAACAACTGCATACTTGACAAAAACAATTATAAACACTATGAGTATCTACTACAATACACTGAATAAAGTTTGCCTAAATAATATTCTATATAAAAAGAATTATATTTCATTTCTTTGAAATGAGTGAAATATACATACACCAAAACAAATTCTAAGTAGGCCAAAATATATGTAAAGAAAAACAAAACCAAAAATCAGAAGAAAATGCAGATGAATATCTAATATCTGGATGGGTAAGGACTTTTTAATCACAAAGGCAACCAGAAATCAAAGGAAAAGACAACTGACAATTCTTGCTACATAAAAATTATAAAGTCTGTATATTAAAAATTTACAGAACATAAATTAGAAAAAATGTCCTTAGTATGTCAATAGATGCATACAGGGTGTGGCAAACGTAGGTTTACAGTTGTGAGTATGTGAAATACAGAGTTTATCCTTGCATTATTATTAATTACTAGAGGCCCGGTGCACGAAATTTGTGCACGAGGGGGTGTGTCTCTCAGCCCAGCCTGCACCCTCTCCAATCTGGGACCCCTTGAGGGATGTCCGACTGCCCAGGATCGGGCCTAAACAGGCAGTCGGACATCCTTCTCACAATCCAGGACTGCTGGCTCCCAACTGCTCACCTGCCTGCCTTCCTGATTGCCCCTAACCGCTTCTGCCTGCCAGCCTGATCACCCCCTAACCATTACCCTGCCAGCCTGAGTGATGCCTAACTGCTCCCCTGCCATCCTGTTTGCCCCTAACTACCCTCCCCTGCAGGCCTGGTCACCCCTAACTGCCCTCCCCTGCAGGCTTGATCACCCCCCAAATACCCTCCCTTGCAGGCCTGGTCCCTCCCAACTGCCTGGCCTGATCGCCCACAACTGCCCTCCCTTGCAGGCCTGGTCCCTCCCAACTGTCCTCCCCTGCTGGCCATCTTGTGGCAGCCATCATGTGTCCACATGGGGGCAGTCATCTTTGACCACATAGGGGCAGCCATGTTGTGTGTTGGAGTGACGGTCAATTTGCATATTGGTTTTGTTTTTATTAGATAGGATAGAGGCCTGGTGCACGGGTGGGGGCTGCCTGGTTTGCCCTGAAGGGTGTCCCGGATCAGGGTGGGGGTTCCTTGGGGCATGGGGCGGTCTGGGCAAGGGGCCTGTGGTGGTTTGCAGGCTGGCCACGCCCCCTGGTGACCCAAGTGGAGGCCCTGGTATCTGGGATTTATTTATCTTCTATAATTGAAACTTTGTAGCCTTGAGTGGAACCAAGCCTCCTGCTCACTCCGTGGCCGCATCCATTTTTGTTGGGATTTATTTATCTTCTATAATTGAAACTTTGTAGCCTTAAGCAGAGGCCAAGGCAGGCCAGGGCAGGCGGAAAGCTTGGCTTCCTCCATCACCAGGGGCAACACAAGCCTCCTGCTCTTTCCGTGGCTGCAGCCATCTTGGTTGGGTTAATTTGCATACTCCTGATTGGCTGGTGGGCGTGGCTTATGGCTGTAGCGGAGGTACAGTCAATTTGCATATTACTTTATTAGATAGGACTAGTAGCCCGATGCACGAAATTCATGCACGGGGTGGGTGTTTCTCAGCCTGGCCTGCACCCTCTCCAATCTGGGACCCTTCGAAGGATGTCCTACTGCTGGTTTACAGGGATCAGGCCTAAACGGGCAGTCGGACATCCCTCTCGCAATCTGGGACTGCTGACTTCTAACCACTCACCTGCCTGCCTGCCTGCCTGATTGCCCCTAACCACTCTGCCTGCTGGCCTGCTTGCCCCCAACTGCCCCCCACCACTGGTCTTCTCACCCCCAAATGCCCCCCATGCCAGCCTGATCACCCCAGTGCCAGTGTGCTCCCCCCCAACTGCCTTCCCTGCTGGCCTGCTCACCCCCACCTGTCCCCACTGCTGGCCTGGTCAACCCCACCTCCCCTCCCCACTGTCCTGCTTGCCCCCAACTGCCCCCCTGCTGGCCTGCTCACCCCCAACTGCCCCCCTGCTGGCCTACTCACTCCAAAATGCCCCCCCGCTGTCCTGATAACCTCCAACTGACCCCCACTGATGGCCTGCTTGCCCCCAACTGGCCCCCCTGCTGGTCTGCTTACCCCCAACAGCCCCGCCCCCCACCATCCTGATCACCCACAACTGCCGTCCCCTCTTGGCCTCTAACCACCTCTACCTTGGCCCCGCCACCATGGCTTTGTCCAGAGGAACGTCTGGAAGGTCTCCCAGTCTAATTAGCATATTACCCTTTTATTAGTATAGATAGAGGCCTAGGGCATGGGTGGGGCTGGCTGGTTTGCCCTGAAGGGTGTCCCGGATCAGGGTGGGGGTCCCGCTGGGATGCCTGGCCAGCCTGGGTGAGGAGCTAAGGGCCGTTTTCAGGCTGGCCAGAGCCCCTTCAGGGTGGGGGTACCCACTGGGGTGCCTGGCAAGCCTGGGTGAGGGGCTGAGGGCTGTTTGCAGGCTGGCCACAGCCCCTTCAGGGTGGGGGGTCCAGCTGGGGTGCCTGGAAAGCCTGGGTGAGGGGCTGATGGCTGTTTTCAGGCTGACCACAGCCCCCGGCAACCCAAGCTCCCAGCCCTTCCTTTTTTGCTTTTTTTTTTCAGCACCTCCTTGAGCGGAGGCCAGGGCCGACTGGAAGCAGGTATCTGGGATTTATTTATCTTCTATAATTGAAACTTTGTAGCCTTGAGCAGAGGCCAGGGCCAGCCAGAGCGGGCAGGAAGCTTGGCTTTCTCCATCACCAGGGGCAACCCAAGCCTCCTACTCGCTCCTGATTGGCTGGTGGGTGTGGCTTGTGGGCGTAGGGGAGGTACGGTCAATTTGCATGTTTCTCTTTTATTAGATAGGATTGTATTTTTTTTTAAATATATTTTATTGATTTTTTTACAGAGAGGAAGGAAGAGGGATAGATAGTCAGAAACATCAATGAGAGAGAAACATTGATCAGCTGCCTCCTGCACACCTCCTACTGGGGATGTGCCCGCAACCAAGTTACATGCCCTTGACCGGAATCGAACCTGGGACCTTTCAGTCCGCAAGCCGACGCTCTATCCACTGAGCCAAACCGGTTTTGGCATAGGATTGTATTTTTCATGTGGACAACTGTAAGCCTACCTGTACCCTACCCAGTATGTATAATTTAGAAAGAGACTTAAGCAGATTTTAAAAAATGAATTATACATAAAAGTTCTACTTTTCTCATTTGGCAGATATTTTAAAAATTAATACTCAATTCTGACAAAGGTGCAGTGGGGTTAAGTTTTCCATATATATATTTATAAATAAAAATAGAGTAAGCACAATTAAATTTGAAATTCAGATAAACAATACATAGTCAATATTTGGGACATACTTATACTAAAACCATATTTGATGAATATCTGAAATTCATATTTAACTAGAATATTTTTTTCTGGCAATCCTGAGTTTGTGGATTCTTCCATAAGTACCTGCTGGGAGTTGAAATTTTAATAGATTTTTTGGAAAGTAAATTGTCATTCTTCACTATGAACCTTAAAATTGGTCATGAACCTTGACTTAGTAGTTTAATTATAGATCAAGGTAATAATCAGATGAATAGGAAAACATAGGTGGGAAGACATCTCTCTATATCTAAATATATAAAAGCCTAAGCGACCGTCACAACCGAAACAACCAAATGGATGACCGAACAGGCTGCGTGGGGCAACCAGGCTGGTAGGGGGGTTAGTGAGCGCCGACCAAATGACTGAGCAGCAGGCTGTGTGGGGCGACCAGGCCGGCAGGGGGGTTAGTGAGGAACGACCAAATGACTGAACAGCAGGCTGCGTGGGACAACCAGGCCTGCAGGGGGGTTAGTGAGGGATGACCAAACGACTGAGCAGCAGGCTGTGTGGGGCGACCAGGCTGGCAGGGGGGGGCAGTTAGTGGTGACCAGGCTGGCAGGCAGGGGCAGTGAGGGGCAATCAGGCTGGTGGAGGGAGCAGTTGGGAGCAACCAGGCCAGCAGGGGAGGCAGTTGGGGGTGACTAGGTCATCAGGGGGGGCAGTTAGTGGTAATCAGGCAGGCAGGCAGGTGAGCCATTAGGAACTAGTGATCCCAGATTGTGAGAGGGTTCAGACTGGGCTGAGAGGACCCCCCTCTTGCACAAATTTCATGCACCAGGCCTCTAGTCCTATCTAATAAAAGAGTAATATGCAAATTGACCATCACTCCAAGACACAAGATGGCCGCCCCCATGTGGTCAAAGATCCTGCCCCCATGTGGACATAAGATGGCCACCACAAGATGGCCTGCAGGGGAGGGCAGTTGTGGGCAGTTAGGGGTGACCAGGCCAGCAGAGGAGGGCAGTTGGGGGGAACCCAGGCCTGCAGGGGAGGGCAGTTGTGGGTAATCAGGCCAGCAGGGAGGGCAGTTGGGGGAGACCAGGCTAGCAGGGGAGGGCAGTTGGAGGAGACCAGGCCTGCAGGGGAGGGCAGTTTTAGGGGTGACCAGGCCAGCAGGGGAGGGCAGTTAAGGGTGACTGAGCCAGCAGGGGAGGGCAGTTGGGAGTGACCAGGCCTGCAGGGGAGGACATTTCGGGGCGACCAGACTGGCAGGGGAGGGCAGTTAGGGGTGACCAGGCCAGCAGGGGAGGGCAGTCAGGGGCAATCGGGCTGGCCGGGGAGCAGTTAGGTGTCAATCAGGCTGGCAGAGGAGTGGTTAGGGGGTGATCAGGCAGAGGCAGGTGAGCGGTTGGGAGCCAGCAGTCCTGGATTGTGAGAGGGATGTCCCAGATTGGAGAGGGTGCAGGCTGGGCTGAGGGATAACCTCCCCCCCCCGTGCACGAATTTCGTGCACCAGGCCTCTAGTATATATATAAAACCCTACTATACAAATAGACGGAATGATGGAACAACTGAACAACAGAACAACCAGTCTCTATGATGTGCGCTGACCACCAGGGGGTGAGTGCGGAACATGGCGGGTGTCGGCAGCAGGCAGCAGAGCACGGAACATGGCGGGCATCGGCCATGGCAGGATGGTGGAGAAAGTGAGCGGGGGCGCCAGACCAAGATGGGGCACTGTCATCGGGGCAAGCCTCTGGTGGTACTGAAAATTCTTTGCTGCCACACACCGCGGTCCCGCCAGGCGCTCGCACCTGCTGCTGGTGCTGGCCCTGCTCACACCTGCTGCCAGCGCCAGAGCCACCGCTCACACCCACTGCTGGCATCCCGCACTGGTCCCAATTGCTTGGCACTGGCAGTGGGTTTGAGCAGCGGCTGCTGGCCCTGATCGCCCCTGAGGGCTTCTCCCCTTCCCCTGCTCCTGAGGAGTGATCGGGGCAGCAGCCGCCACTCGCACCTGCTGGCCCTGCTCACACCCACTCCTGGCACCGGCCCTAATCACTCCGCACTGTCAGCGGGTGTGAGTGGGGCCAGCCAGTGCTGTTAGCACATGAGAGCGGCGGTGACGGGAACAGGGCTGCCAACAGACAGGGGACTGGGGGCCATGGCAGGAGGGGCCAGGTGGGGGTGTGGAGGATGGGCTGAGACCTGCCCCTGTGCTCACTGCAGCCTCACGGTCCACAGTTCCTTTCAAGGTGCATGAATTTGTGCACTGGGCCCCTAGTATCTATACTAATAAAAGCCTAGGTGGCCCTCGCATGCAATGTAGACACAAGATGGCCTCCACAAGATGGCTGTGCACACAGCGGAGGTGAGGCCTGGCGGCTGCTCTGTACAGTAAGGCCTGGGGGGTCCTGCGGCTCCACGCGGCATGGAGGAGACCGGTCCTGGCGTCTCCACCACCTCATGTGGAAGAGGCGGGTCCCAGAGGAGGAGGCGGGTCGCGGCAGGGGAGGGAAATTTGGGGCAATCAGGCCGGCAGGGGAGGACAGTTGGGGGCGATCGGGCCGGCAGGGGAGGGCAGTTAGGGACGATTGGGCCGGCAGGGGAGGGCAGTTGGGGGCGATCGGGCTGGCAGGGGAGGGCAGTTGGGGGTGATCGAGCCGGCAGGGGAGCAGTTAGGCATCAATCAGGCCAGCAGGGGAGCGGTTAGGGGGTGATCAGGCTGGCAGGCAGAAGTGGTTAGGGGCAATCAGGCAGGCAGGAAGGCGAGCGGTTAGGAGCCAGCAGTCCCAGATTGTGAGAAGGATGTCCAACTGCCGGTTTAGGCCCAATCCCTGGGATCGGGCCTAAACCGGCAGTTGGACATCCCCCAAGGGGTCCCAGATTGGAGAGGGTGCAGGCCGGGCTGAGGGACCCTCCCCCATGCACGAACTTCATGCACCAGGCCTCTAGTATTTATAATAGAAAATTAGGAACAAATGTACAGTAGGGAGATTGCTTATATAAACATATATTTGAAATAGGACATTTAGCTGCCCTTAAAATTATGTTGAAGAAATGTGTTGACTTGGAAAAATAAGTAAAAATCATACTACAGAATGGTATATTTGATGTCTTCTTCCCAAATGTATAGAAATGTGTTCAAGTATGTACCTCCAAATGTAACAGTCACTGTGTATGAATGATGGGATTGTGGCTTTTTTTTTTCTTTTGTTGTACCCGTACTTTCTGATTTATCTATAATGAAATTAATTATATAAGAGTCATAAAAATTATAAATTGCTTACATTTGCTCTCTAAAAAGTTTCTTAGAGTACATTGTACAATGAAATAAAATCCTTTGGTTTACTACTTACAAGAGATACAGCTAGAAATTTTAGAAAAATTACAAATGAAGCAATGAGCATACTTACAACAAACTAAGGAAAGCGTGAGTATTAATACTAGTATCAGATTAAGTAGAGTTTATGGCAGAAAGCAATGCATAGAATAATTTTTAAATGTTTAATACAGAAATATATCATAAAGAGAAAAATGAGTCAAAGTTAGGGAAGTGGCTTTGGAAGAAGAAAATCAAATTGAGCAAAAGAAGACATGGCAGACTTCAGGAAAACTAATGAATTTGGAAGGGGTTCTTAATGTGGAACTGAATAAAATCTATATGTAGGAGGCCCATCACTTCTTAAAAGCAGAATCTTGCATGGAAAGCCTATTGACACAACATAGCGATTTCAAGAAAAAGACTAATGCTATTCTGTGGAGTAGACTGGTGAGGAAAATGTGAAGCCTAAATCACAAAATCATGATTAGTTGAATATTTTACATATAGGTAAGTTTTTGCACAATCAGGCCTCTTGGAAAAGAGTAGATATATGTTATTAGCACTCTTCATATTAGATATGTGTGGAACATTTCAGTCAACTATAAACTTATAATAAATATTTTATTTTAAATAATATTCCAGAATACTTTAAAAGGTTATACTATCTTGGGCTATACAATAAAAGTAACTTAGAGAATTAATCAAAGTTTGTTTTTTTTAATATACACCTTACTATACAACTATCAGTATATTCTCAATAACACAAAAATGACATCAGGATTTTAAAAACATAACATGGCAAAATATCTATAGCTATGACAAAGTACCTAATTGATCTATTATTCAGTCACCAGGATAACTCAATAAATTCTCCAAAGTAGAAACAAGTAATAAACATCTTAATAAATGAAACAACAAGGTCAGTCAATCTTAAGTGTGGACCCCAGAGTGGCTTCAGCGTCACTGGAAACTTGTTGGAACTACAGATTCTAGAGTCTGTCCCAAACCTACTGAATCAGGAGGTCTGGAGGTGTAGTCTGGTGCTGTAAAATTTAAGAGTTTTAGCAAGCTCTCCAGGCAATCTTGATGGATATTAAGTCTGAGAACCAAACTAGATAAAGGAATGAAAATTAAAACAAAAATCTAATCTTCTTGGAATTAAGAAAAAACAATAATGCCGAAGAGGAAATAAGAAACAAAAATATATAAAAACAGACTTCTCAGAAAAATGTGAATGTTAATAAAATACTGTTAAATACTGTGCAAAGAAGTCACTCTGTTAGATACTTAAGGATATTAGTGAACAAAGGAATAGAAATACAGCCCTTACCGAGTTTTCATTTTAATGGAAGTATATATAGCTGCTAAACTCATACTTAAAAAAAATTCGTAGCTGGAGTTTTTTATTCTATGAGCAAGACAAACTAACCATTTTATTAAATAATTTTAAAATTAATACCTAAAGGCCCAGCTGGCATGGCTCAGGGTTTGAGGTCACTGTTTCAATTCCCAGTCAGGGCACATACTGGGTTGCAGTCTTGATCCCCTGTGGCCCCTGCAGGAGGCAGCTGATCAATGATTCTCTCTCATCATTGATGTTTCTATCTCTCCCCCACTCCCTTGCTCTCTGAAATCAATAAAAATATATTTTAAAAAAAGAAAAACCTAAAGAAGCTAAAGGAAGATTACATTTAAGAGCAGTAATAGTAGGTGCAGTAGCAAATAGGATAAAATGAAGATTATAATAGTAATGTGGAAATTCCAGTAAAAATAGTAAATGTGGAAATAGTAAATGTTGAAAATCCCAATAAAAATTAGATATGATAAAAGGAGTTATAACATGTAGAAAAAGTATGATAAATATATACATATAATTTATCACTATCAAATTGGAAATCATTAAGTGGATGATATATAGAAAAATCAAAATTACCTAAAATTATTGACCTTCTACCTATTAAAATTTTAGTTATCAAATTAATTGTTATCAAATTGACTTAATTAAAATTAAACTAAAATAATTAAAATTTTAAGTTAATTTAAAAGTTATTAAATTAATTTAGCATGACCAAGAAGGGTCTATCCTTTGAAAAAAAGTAGGGCAAATTTCATTACTTTTCACAAATATTCATTCTCCCTAGCCCTTGCTGTTGAAGGGGAGTATATTTCTTCACCTCATTGATATTGGGCATGGCCATGTGTCTTGCTTTGGCCAATTAAATCTGAATAGTTATTAGGTGTGCTGTTTTCATGTAGAAGCTTTTAGAGAAATTGCATGATTCATCTAAATGTTTCTGGTGTTTCCACTCTGCTAAGATTACTGTTGTTCCTTCAGCCTGGACATAGGAAGGAAATAATGGAGCAAACCTACAGTCAACCTGCAGACTATTACTGAGCTTGAAATATCCAACCTTAATGTATAACATGTTTGTGTTTTGGAGTTATTCGTTACATCAGCAAAAGTTAAAACAATAAAGATGGTTCAATATCAAGAAATCTATTGCTATCACATTATATCAATAGGTAAAATAAGAAAAATCTATATAATTACATCTATTAGATTTCCAAAAGTCATTTAGTGAAATTCCATACTTATTCTTAAATCTTTTTTTCAAAAGCATAATTTAGAATGCCAATTTCTTCATATGTAAAGATGTTTATTTTAAAGCAATGACCATTTTAATCTTATTTAATTTTATTGAAATATAAATTACTACGTCATTTCCTTTAAAATTCCCATAATTTTTATGTTAATTTTATGCCCTGAAAATTCTAGACAGTATAATAGGAAAGAAAATATTAACTTACAGAGAATATACTGTTTTAATTAGGACATTGGAATGCCTTTCTGAAGACTCCATTATGAGGACAGTTGGGAGACCACACCCTGAAAGACTGGGGTTCTGTTTTACAGGATGCAGTATATACTTTGAATTACAGACCATTATATGGTTCTGTTTCCCTCATTAGAATACATGGCTTCAGAAATTAAGGTGTGAAACAAATAATAACCTTGCAGAATTTTTGCTTTACATACCCATAATTTTGAGCTCTCTGGCTTGGAGATCTTAGTCCCCAAGCATGGAATTCTTCCATCAGGGACACAATAATGGTTCCATTGAATTGGAAGATAATGCTTCCAAGTGGCAATTTGGAATTCCTATGTTATTAAACCAATGGGGGTGGGGGATGGAGTAATTAATTCATCTTACCAAGGAGAAATTGGGTTGCACAATGGAGGCAAGAAGAACTATATTTGGAACCTAGGGGATTCACTGGGGCACCACTAATTACTTCCACGCGTAAAAATGAAAGTTAATCCTATCTAATAAAAGAGTAATATGCAAATTAACCACCATTCTGCTATACCCACCAGCCACGCCCACCAGCCACACCCACCAGCCAATCAGGAGCAAATATGCATATAAACACAACCAAGATGGCTATGCCCACAGAGAGCAGGAGGGAGGCTTGGGTTTCCCCGGCAATGGAGGAAGCCAAGCTCTCTGCCTGCCCTTGCTGGCCTAGGCCTCCACTCAAGGCTACAAAGTTTCATGATAGAAGATACATAAACCCAAACAGAAATGGCGGCAGCCACGAAGCTGGAAAGGACAGGAGGCTAGGGTTGCCCCCGGCGATGGAGAAAGCCAAGCTTTCCGCACACCCTGGCTGGCCCAGGCCTTGCTTAAGGCTACAAAGTTTCAATTATAGAAGATACATAAATCCCAATAGAAATGGCTGCCGCCACGGAGCAAGCAGAAGGCTTGGCTCCGCTCCAGGCTACAAAGTTTCAATTATAGAAGATAAATAAACCCCAGATACCAGGGCCTCCACTTGGATCACCAGGGGACGTGGCCAGCTCACAAACCACCACAGGCCCCTCGCCCAGGCTGCCCCACGCCCCAAGGGAACCCCCACCCTGATCCGGGACACCCTTCAGGGCAAACCAGCTGGCCCCCACCCATGCACCAGGCCTCTGTCCTATCTAATAAAATAGTAATATGCAGATTGACCATCACTCCAACACACAAGTTGGCTGCCCCCATGTGGTCAAAGATCCTGCCCCCATGTGGACACAAGATGGCCACCACAAGATGGCCAGCCAGCAGGGGAGGGCAGTTGGGAGGGACCAGGCCTGCAAGGGAGGGCAGTTGTGGGTGATCAGGCCAGCAGGGAATGGCAGTTGGGAGGGACCAGGCCTACAAGGGAGGGCAGTTGGGGGGGACCAGGCCTGCAGGGGAGGGCAGTTAGGGGTAAGCAGGCCTGCAGGGGAGGGCAGTTAGGGGTGACCAGGCCTGCAGGGGAAGGCAGGGGAAAACAGGCTGGCAGGGGAGCAGTTAGGCATCAATCAGGCTGGCAAGGGAGTGGTTAGGGGGTGATCAGGCTGGCAGGCAGAAGCGGTTAGGGGCAATCAGGAAGGCAGGCAGGCGAGCAGTTGGGAGCCAGCAGTCCTGGATTGTGAGAAGGATGTCCCAGTGGGATCGGGCCTAAATGGGCAGTCGGACATCCCTCGAGGGGTCCAGATTGGACAGGGTGCAGGCTGGGCTGAGGGACACACACCCCCGTGCATGAATTTTGTGCACCGGGCCTCTAGTGTAACACTATAACAACAACAACAAAAAACAAACAAAGAAACAAATAAAGCCACAGAACAGTTGAGGAGACATACTCTTCAGGAATAAAGATTTGAGTTACTCTACCAGGTAAAGAACTCAGAGCATCAAAGTCTTGGCTGAGGGTAAGGAAATAAGGAATGAATAATTAAAGAAGGAATTCATAGATTTCATCTACAACCTTGAGGCCAATTACACAAATGATTATTAGCTTTACATATTTTCCTTCTGCTTGCTATATGCATGTTTATTTATACACTGAGTGGCCAGATTATTATGATCTCTGAATGCATAATAATCTGGCCACTCAGTGTATATCCTATATAATAAAAAGCTAATATGCAAATTGTCCCCTCGACCAGGAGTTCGATCAACAGGCAGGCCGGCCAACCGCCCATGTCCCCTCCCCCTGGCCAGGCTGGCTGGACCGCACCCATGCACGAATTCATGCACCGGGCCTCCAATATATATATACATATATACTGAGTGGCCAGATTATTATGCATTCAGATATCATAATAATCTGGCCACTCAGTGTATACTAGAGGCCCGGTTCATGAAATTCATGCATGGGGGGGT
Organism: Plecotus auritus; assembly: GCF_963455305.1. Classification (NCBI taxonomy): domain Eukaryota; kingdom Metazoa; phylum Chordata; class Mammalia; order Chiroptera; family Vespertilionidae; genus Plecotus; species Plecotus auritus. Next base: position 104,131,454 of record NC_137772.1, read on the forward strand.
GGGTGTCCCTTCAGCCCAGCCTGCACCCTCTCCAATCCAGGACCCCTTGGAGGATGTCCGACTGCTGGGATAGGGCCTAAACCGGCAGCCAGACATCCCTCTCACAATCCTGGACTGCTGGCTCCTAATCGCTCACATGCCTGCCTGCCTGGTCGCCCCTCACTGCCCCCCCTACCAGCCTGATTGCCCCTAACTGCCCCCCCCCCCCCGCTGGCCTGGTCGCCCCTAACTGCCCCCACTGCCAGCCAGGTCTCCCTCAACTGCCCCCTCCCTGCCAGACTGATCACCCCTTACTGCCCCCCTGCTGTCCCAGTTGCCCCCAACTGTCCCCCTCTGCTGGCCTGGTCACCCCTAATTGCCACCCCTGCCGGCCTGGTTGTCCCACGCAGCCTGCTGCTCGGTCATTTGGTCATCTCTCACTAACCCCCCTGCCGGCCTTTTTGTAGGCAGCCATCTTGTGAGGGCATGAGGCTCAGTTTGCATATTACCTCTTTATTATATAGGGTACTATCTTCTTTTTCCCCCTCTCATTTTTATTTTATATGCAAGCTGCTGGAAGCTAACATAATGCAGTCGTTAGATAACAGAATATTTGGCGCCACTGTGACTGAATTTGAAAAGTTACTACTGTAGCCTGTGATGGCCACAATAACTGTTGGAACTTTGTACTTCCTCATTTTGGGAAAAGGAGGAGAGCCTCTTCACTTGTAATACTGATAGCTGTATTTTGTTAGTTGGAAATAGATTTTGTTGCTGTTTCAGAAATCAAATGTGTGTAGAGTTTGCATATTGAAGTGAATAATCCAAAGAATGAAATGTGCCAGTTATCAAAATATTGTTCCTCTGTTCTAAACTCCCCTTCCTTTCCTGTTCTATAAAAATGGATTTGGGACCTTCAAATATTTTTTCCTTTGCTAGCTTTCAATAAGCCTTATTATTAGCAGAGGGTATTGAAAAGACATTGAAGGAAGAAGGGGTTTTCCTTTCTAGTTCCAATGGGCTCACTTGATAGGCTATGATGCCTATGTTGCTAGCTTCTCCTGCTCCCAGCTCCTGCAATGCAAGCATCTTCTTTAGCATCTGGCTGCTGCAGCACATATGGCTACTTGGTGCCCAGCTCATATGTTGAGTGTGGCTTTCCAGCACCTAGATCCTGCATTTCATTGCAGTCAGCAGCATCCAGTGGCCTGCAGTTTCCTACTGGCCTGTTTTGTAGCAGAGTGCCTCTAGAGCAGGGGTTGGGAATGTCTGGCCCAGGGCTGTAAAAGGCCTGCAAAATCATTTGGTATGGCCCTGGCAAGGCTTTAGGGGTGAGTTAATTAAATATTTGACCAAATATAGCAGGCTAATTTTTTTTTTTTTTATTTTATTGATCCTCCACAGAAAGGAAGGAAGAAGGATAGATAGTCAGAAACATCGATGAGAGAGAAACATCGATCAGCTGCCTCCTGCACACCTCCCACTGGGGATGTGCCCGCAACCAAGTTACATGCCCTTGACCGGAATCGAACCCGGGACCCCCCAGTCCGCAGGCCGACGCTCTATCCACTGAGCCAAACCGGTCTTGGCACAGGCTAATTTTTAAGTTGAAAATTTTGTATGGCTCACAAATCTTACCTAATAATAGACAAACATGTAAATTGACCATACCTCTGCTACGCCCATAGCCAATCTGAGTGAGTATGCAAATTAACCCAACAAAGATGGAGATTAATTTGCATACATAGGCGCCCACCGCCTGGGTCCCAGGAACATCCTGGCACCCAGGTCACTCTGAGGTAAGCTCTGCATGGGCCCAAAGCAGCCTAGGAAGGGCCTGAGCCAGGGGGCTCCTGGGCAGGGCCAAGCATGCGATCAGAGCCGAGGGGGCAGGGCGGAGTCGGCAATCGGAGGGAGCTGGGGGTCCCCTGCCCAGGCCTAAAGCTTCGGCCAGAGGCTTTAGGCCTGGGCAGGGCCCAGCAGCGATTGGTGTGAACTACAGAGGAAACACCTTTTCTGACTGCTCATTGGCTAAGCTTCCTGTGTGCCACTGGTAATATTCTTAGTAACTTGGGTAATAAGAATCCAAAAAGGTGATCTAGGGTTTTTCCACCACACTTCTGGAGAGAAAAATGAAGGTCCACTACTGGAGGGCTAAGAAATGTCATTTCCTGCCCTAGCCGGTTTGGCTCAGTGGATAATGCCTCGGCCTGCCGACTGCAGGGTCTGGGTTCAATTCTGATCAAGGGCATGTACCTAGGTTGCAGGCTCCTCCCTGGCCGGGGCCTAGGTCAGGGCTCATGCAGGAGGCAACAAATCAAAGTGTTCCTCTCACTTTGATATTTCTCTCTGTCTTTCCCTTTCTCTTCCACATTCTCTAAAAGTCAATGGAAACATCCTCAGGTGAGGATAAAAAAAATAAAATAAAGAAAGAAATGTCATATCCTATGAAAGACACATCTTGAAAATGCCTAAAGAAAGTTGTCATTTTTTCATGGTGAAGGGACTGGAGTCCGTGTTGATGAAAACACCTTGGTGGCTGTGGTGACTGGCAGTGGCTGCAGCAGCGGGGTGATGGGGCTGGTGCCTTCCTCTGATCTTCCCGGTTGCCTCCCACAAAGGGAGGCCAGACTGCAGCTTAGGCCCGCTCCCCGTGGGGAGCGGGCCTAAGCCGTCAGTAGGACATCCCTTGAGGGCTCCCAGTATGTGAGAGGGGGCAGGTTGAGCTGAGGGACCCCCCACCCCCAGTGCACGAATTTCATGTACCGAGTCCCTAGTGATATTATAAATGTCCAAATGACCCTTGGCAGAAAAAAAGATTCCCACCCCTCCTCTAGGGAGATACTAGAACTTCCCTAGGAAGAGATTTTTCCAGCACCATAGAGGGGGATTTCCAAGTGTTGCTGGTGCACCTCCACTGTGACTTCTCTACCATTTAGTTAGCCATGGTTATGCCTTCTCCAACAAAGTTTATCTCTCAGCCTTAGGCACTTTACTTCAACCCTAGGGATAATGGCTTCTTATCTCTAGTCATGAATTTTTAAAGAATTCTCTTTATGTTTTAGTAGCCAATTCTTTATTACTTGAAAACCCAGCGATAGGTAGTAATTTTTAGGTAATAATTAAATTTGTTCAAATTACTACATGGTTTCTCTCTTGAGGAAAAATATTCTCAGGTGAGGATTAAAAACAACAACAAAAGACATGGAGGAAGCCAATATGAAAAGGCTACATCCTGTATGATGCCAACTATATGACCTTCTGGAAAAGGCAAAATATGGAGACTGTAAAAAGATCAGTGGTTGCCAGGTAGTGGGAGGAGATGAATAGGAAGAGCATAGAGGATTTTTATGATAATGAAAATATTCTGTATGATACTGTGTTGATGTATATACTTGGGTGAGCAAGAGTAGGTGTATAGATGTAATACAAGTAATCCTATATAATAAAAGCCCAGCGATCAAAACGGTGGAATGACCAGAACGACCAGAGACCAGAACTACCACAGCCCCTCACCCCAGCCGGCCACTCTCAGCGAGTGGTTAGGGGTGATCAGGCATGCAGGCAAGCAGTAAGGGGCAATCAGATAGGCATGCAGAGTGGTTAGGGATGATCAGGCAGGCAGAGGCGATTAGGGACTATCTAGCAGGCAGAGTGGTTAGGGACGATCAGGCAGGCAGAGGCGGTTAGGGGCTATCAGCAGGCAGGCAGAGTGGTTGGGGCGATCGGGCAGGCAGAGGTGGTTAGGGGCAATCAGGCAGGCAGAGGCAGTTAGGGGTGATCAGGCAGGCAGAATGCTTAGGGGCGGTCAGGCAGGCAGAGGTGGTTAGGGGAAATCAGGCAGGCAGAGGCAGTTAGGGGTGATCAGGCAGGCAGGCGAGTGGTTAGGGGTGATCAGGCAGACAGGCAGGTGAGCAGTTAGGGGCCAGTGGTCCCGGATTGCGAGAGGGATGTCCAACTGCCAGTTTAAGCCTGATCCACAAGGATCCCTGTGGGATCAGGCCTAAACAAGCAGTTGGACATCCCCCAAAGGGTCCTGGATTTCAAGAGGGTGCAGGCCAGGCTGAGGGACCCCCCAATGCACTAATTTCATGCACCAGGCCTCTAGTTAATAAAATAAGTAATAATGCAAGAATAAACTCTCTTTCATGTACGCACAATTGTTCCAAACCCATAGAATGAACAACACTAAGAGTGAACCCTCAGATAGACTGTGGACTTTGGGTGATTATGAAATGTCAATGTAGGTTAACCTTTGGTAACAAATGTTCCATTTTGGTGAATAATGTCAACAGTGAGGAAGGACATGCATGTCTATGGGGCAGAAAGTATATAACGATTTATGTCTTTTTTACTCATTTAAAAGACAGTATATAAAACAATAATATGAAACTACTAGAGTCCCAGTGCACAAAATTCTTGCACTCGGGGAGGGGGCAGTCCCTTAGCCCAGATTGTGAGAGGGTGCAGGCCAGGTCGAGGGACTCCACTGGTGCACAGTCGGGGCCAGGGAGGGACGCAGGAGGTTGGTCAGTCAGTGAGGGACTGCAGGAGGTCTCCAGGGCATGTCCAGCCCATCTTGCTCAGTCCCAATTGGCCAGACCTAGCAGCAAGCTAACCTACTGGTTGGAGCATCTGCCCCCTGATGGTTAGTGCACATCATAGCTACTGGTCGACTGGTCAACTCTCTGCCCCCTGGTGGTCAGTGCATGTCATAGCGAGCAGTTGAGTGGCCTTAGCATATCATTAGCATATTATGCTTTGATTGGTTGAATGGCCGACTGGATACTTAGCATATTAGGCTTTTATTATATAGGATTACTCAGCTTACAACATATGAAGATATATGAAAATAACATAAAAAAGGGAGGAAATGGAGCTATATTGGAGCAAAGTGTCTATTTTTTTCTGGCATTAGTTATTATTATCCTGAAGTAGATTGTGATTACTTACAGTAGATTGTAATAAAATACTAATTATTGTAAAGCCCAGAGCAGGGATCCTCAAACTTTTTAAACAGGGGGCCAGTTCACTGTCCCTCAGACCGTTGGAGGGCCGGACTATAGTTTAAAAAAAAAAACTATGAACAAATTCCTATGTGCACTGCGGGCCCGGGACGAGTCGGCTGCTAAGAAGGACAGGCAGCGGCACCCGGCGGGCCGGATAAATGTCCTCGGCGGGCCGCATGTGACCCGTGGGCCGTAGTTTGAGGATACCTGGCCCAGAGCAACCACTAAGAAAATGGCTAAAAAAAGAAGTCTAAAAAACAAAGAATTAACATAGTACACTAAAGGAAATCTGTTTGAAATAAAAGAAGGTAATAAAATAGAGCTAAAGGACAAAAAATACCCCAGACATAGAAAAATGCTAAAATAGCAGAAGTCCAGCCCTGGCTGGTGTGGCTCAGTTGGTTGGAGCATCATCTTGTATAATGAAAGGTGGTGGATTCTATTCCTGGTCAGGGCACATACTTAAGTTGCAGGTTTGATCCCTAAAGGGTTCCTACAGAAGGCAACCAAGTTCTCTCTCACATCAATGTTTCTCTCTCTCTCTTTCTCTCTCCCTCTTTCTCTCTTCCTCCCCCTTTACCTAAAATCAATAAGCATATCTCCTTGGGTGATGATTTTTTAAAAATTAGCACAAGTTCAACTATATCAATATTTTTTACACATAAATAGATTAAATGCTTCAATCAAAAATCAAAGATTGTAAAACCGAGTTTAAAAAACAAACACAATATCCAACTATATCTGTCTACAATATCCAACTATATCTTAAATTCAGATATAGTACTAATAGGCTGAAAGTTAAAGGGCTGGAAAAAGATATACCACACAAAGAGTAACCTTAAGAGTTGGAGTGAATATACTAATATCAGAGAAAATATGCTTTATATTTTTTAAAAAAAACTTGAGACAAAGAGGGACATTTCATAATGCTAAAGTCAATTTGACAGGGAAATGGAATATATAGTATATATACATACATATATATACATATATACATATATACATATATACATATATATACATATATATACATATATATATATATATATATATATATATACATATATATATATAATTTAGAGGCCCATTGCATGAAGATTCGTGCAATAGGCCTTCCTTCCCCTGGCTGCTGGCACTGGTTTTCCTCCAGCACCCGGGACCCAGGCCTTCGCTCTGGCTGCAGTGGAGAAGCCAAGCCTCAAGGATAGGCTTCTCTGCTCCAGCCACAGCAAGGCTTCTCCGCTCTGGCCGCAGCGGAGAAGCCAAGCCTCTTCAGTCTTCAGTCAAATTCAGTCTTCAGTCGTCTTCAGTCTTCAGTCTTCAGTCTTCACTCAGGCTAGAGCCTTCAGTCTTTGCTCCATGCCTGCATATGCAAATTAACCTACCATCTTTGTTGGGTTATTTTGCATACTCACACCTGATTGGCTGGTGGGCGTCACAGAGATATGGTCAATTTGCACCTTTCTCTTTTATTAATATAGATATACTATATAATAAAGAGGTAGTATGCAAATTGACCATCACTCCAAAACACAAGATGGCCGCCACCATGTGGACGCAAGATGGCTGGCAGGGGAGGGCAGTTGTGGGCAATTAGGCTAGCAGGGGAGGCCAGCTGGGAGGAACCAGGCCTGCAAGGGAGGGCAGTTGGGGGTGATCAGGCCTGCAGGGGAGGGCAGTTAGGGGTGACTGGGCCAGCAGAGGAGGACAGTTGGGGGCGACCAGGCCTGCAGGGAAGGACATTTGGGGGGGGACCCAGGCCTGCAGGGGAGGACAGCTAGGGGTGACCAGGCCAACAGGGGAGGACAGTTAGGGGCAATCAGGCTGGCAGGGGAGCAGTTAGGTGTCAATAAGGTTGGTAGGGGAGTGGTTAGGGCAGCCGTGGGCAAACTACGGCCCGCGGGCCGGATCCGGCCCATTCGGCTCTTCTATCCGGCCCGCGGAGCTGAAAGAGCAGAGGGTTCTCTTGCTCTCCCCTCCGCTCCTTTACTTTGAATTTATATTAGTTCACACAAACACTCCATCCATGCTTTTGTTCCGGCCCTCCGGTCCAGTTTAAGAACCCATTGTGGCCCTCGAGTCAAAAAGTTTGCCCACCACTGGGTTAGAGGGTGATCAGGCTGGCAGGCAGAAGCGGTTAGGGGCAATCAGGCAGGCAGGCAGGCAGGCCAGCGGTTGGAAACCAGTAGTCCTGGATTATGAGAAGGATTTCTGACTGCCCGTTTAAGCCCGATCCTGGTGGGATTGGGCCTAAACGGACAGTCAGTCATCCATTGAGGGGTCCCAGATTGGAGAGGGTGCAGGCTGGGCTGAGGGACAAATACACACACACACACACACACACACCATGCACGAATTTTGTGCACCGGGCTATATATATATATATATATATATATATATATATACACACATATATATATATATACACACACATATATATATGTGTATATATATATATACACATATATATACACATATATATGTGTATATATATACACATATATACACATATATATGTGTATATATATGTATATATATATGTGTGTATATATATATATATACACATATATATATACACACATATATATGTGTATATATATATACACATATATATATGTGTGTATATATATATATATATATATATACACACACACACACACACACACACACAGTGTCCAGATTATTATGATATCTGAATGCATAATAATCTGGCCACTCAGTGTGTGTGTGTGTGTGTGTGTGTGTGTGTGTGTGTATTAGAGACCCGGTGCATGAATTCGTGCATGGGTGGGGTCTGGCCTGCCTGCTGGTCGAACTCCTGGTCGAGGGGACAATTTGCATATTAGTCTTTTAATATAGGATATACACTGAGTGGCCAGATTATTATGCATTCAGAGATCATAATAATCTGGACACTCAGTGTATATATTAGATCCCCAAGTAAATGAAGCAATAAATGACAGAATTAAAGAGAAATAGACAAATAATAGTTGCAGACCTCAGCACCCCAATCTTAAGTGATGGAATAACTACTTAGAAATTAGCAAGGATATCTTTTACATCACTTATTCAACCAGTTTGACCTGAGATATTTAGAACAATCCACCAAATAAAAGCAGAATACACATTCACTCCAAGTGCACATGGAGCACTTTCCAAAATAGAACACATTCATAGAACATATCTCAATATATTTAAGAGGAAATAAATCACAGTATTTTTTCAACTGTTAAAGAAGTTAGTTATAAATCATCAACCAAAAGAGGAATTGTTTTGTTATGAGAGAAATGTTCCAAGACTGGATTGTGGTGCTGGTTGAACAACTCTATGATTTAATAAAAAATCATTAATTACATACTTAAAATGAAAACTTTATATGTAAATTATACCTCAATAAATGTTTAAAAATAATGAAAGGATAATCACATTTACCATATTGGCTTACATGAGTAAAATGATAAAGCTTTGAGAGAGTTAAAAGTAGAATAAATTGGACAAATAATTTTTCTATATGTCAAAAATAATACTTTAAGAATGTCAGTTACTTCTGAATTACTTTATAGATTTAATGCAATTTCAGTGAAAATCATAGTGAAATATTGATTTGATTTGTTTTCCAACCTGACAAAATCTAAAGTTCTTCTGGAAGTTAAATACACAAAAGAAATGCACAGAATATTTTGAAAGGAACAGAAATGAATTTCACAAGCTATACTAGAAACTGAACCATATTTCTAAGCTATGATAGCTAAAATATTATAATACCGATATAGGAATAGAATGTTAACTGGGCAAAATATCCAAGAAATACTTATATTTTATATGTTCTAGTACACATTAAAAGACATTAGAATACATTTTGAAATAATTCAGTAATCTTTGTTTGTATAAATGGTGGAAGCTTTTATATGGAAATGGGGTGAGGCTTAATTCACAATTGCATAAAATTTGAAATAATCTAAACACCTGAGTAGGGGATTGGTTAAGATAACCATAGTTAACTTATAACTCACAAGTAGGTTGGGATATCATACTGTAATAAAACTTATTATTCTCTGTCATTATATAAGGGATGGTTCCTGTAAATTATATGTTAAATGAAATAGGAAATAAAAGTTATATAAATGGTATGATTATAACTGAATAAACAAAACCAAAATAACTCCTTAAAGAGAATAATAGGAAATACACCAATATGTTATTTGCAATTTTGTGCTTCCTTGTAGACTGAGTAGAATTTTTAATATTCATTTATAATTTAACATTATAAAGATGAGCAAACATTTTTAGTAATTTTTTAAAGAATTATATCAAAATTTTAAATATTTATAGGCAATTTTTCAGGATTCATAGCAAATTTTTGAAAAAGACTTCTAATTTTAATATTCTGATTGTATTATACGGAAAATTTGTTGAGCATGCCAAGTGCTTATTCCCTTCATGATTTTTACACTTTCAACTATTTGGCCCAAAGAATACTAATAGACATTTAATCATATTTTAAAGGTGTAATAGTTAAAACAGTGTAATACTAATATAGGTATAGATAACATTTATTAAATAAAATACTTAGGAAATATAATTCTTTTAGGATCTGAATTTGGCAGTGAATTTAAAAACTCCTCCTGTATCAACATCATCTGGCCCCAATCCCATATATTTTAAGTGGGATGCAATTCTGCCATGTGTTTCTTGAAGTCAGTGATCATGGCAGTGATTCTAAGGCAGCAATTCTCAGTCTTGTATCAGAAGCACAGAGGACTTCTGATCCCATCACTTGATGTCTATATTACCTTAAGCAACTTACTTAACAGTCTCAGGATCCCCCTCTGAAGAGGCACTGAAGATAATACAGGGATTGGCAAAAGTACAGTTGTGAGTATGCAAAACAGTTTTTTCTTGTGGTATTATTTATTAATTATTGTATTTTCTATATTAACAACTGTAAACCTACTTTTGCCCACCCCTGTAATATTGTCCTCTTAAGAGGGTTATTATAATTATGTGAGTCAATATGTGTAATGTTCCTGGTATTGCATGTAGTTAGTAGTGAATAAATACCTGCTTCCATTATAGTGTATTATAAAGGAAAGGTATGTAACATTTATTGAGTATTATGTGTTAGGAATTCTATTAGCACGTTAAAGATATAAATGCATTACCTCATTTGTTTTTCATATCTACCCACTAAGTTAGTTGTTTTACCATTTTACAGGTGGGAAAGAAGGTCCAGAATCTTTGAGCTGTAATGGATATGATGAGAAGAAAAGACTTAGGGTTGCAAATTCTCCAGAGAAAAAATAATTTGCCAGTTAGGGTTAGGATCAAAGTGATATGTGTCTTATAACAAAGACCCTCCCATTGGTTTGCAAATGTTAAGTCTGCAAACTTTTTTTAAAATTTTATTTTATTGCTTAAAGTATTACAAGGAGTAGTACATATGTCTCCTTTTTTTCCACATTGACCTTCTCCCGGTCTCCCCTACTCCCCAGTATCTTGTGTCCATTGGTTATGCTTATATGCATGCATACATACAAGTCCTTCGGTTGCTCTCTTATCTCCCCACCTCCAACCCTCCTCAGCCTTCCTGCTGTATTTTGACAGTCTGTTCTATGCTGCTCTGCCTTTGTATCTATTTTGTTCATCAGGTTATAATGTTCTTTATTTTTCATAAATGAGTGAGATCATGTAGTATTTTTCTTTCATTGACTGGCTTATTTCACTTAGCATAATGCTCTCCAGTTCCATCCATGCTGTTGCAAATGGTAAGAATTCCTTCTTTTTTATAGCAGCGTAGTATTTCATTGTGTAGAAGTACCACAGTTTTCAAATCCATTCATCTGTTGATGGACATTTAGAAGTCTGCAAACTTTAAAAGTGCACCTGGGTTCTCCAGTATTCAGATACTTTGATTTAGTATTTGTGGGATGGGGCCCAGGAATCTGCATTTACAATAAGCACCTCCAGGGAATTCTAAGGCTGGTGGTCTGAGGACCATAATTTGAGAGCCTAAATAATCTATATCTATATAAAACCTTAATATGCAAATAGACCAAATGGTGGAACAACTGAACAACCAGTCGCTATGACATGTGCTGACCACCAGGAGGCACGTGTGGAACATGGCGGGCATTGGCAGCAGGCAGCAGAGCACGGAACATGGTGGGTGTTGGCCATGGCGGGATGGTGGAGCAGCTGAGCGGGGCGCCAGACCAAGGTGGAGCACCAGTTGCTGTCATTGGGGCAAGACTCTGGTGGTTACTGAAAATTCTTTGCTCCCCCACGCCACGCTTCCACCCAATGCTTGCACCCACTGCCAGCGCCTGGCACCAGCCCTGATCACTTGGCTCCATCAGCGGTTGTGAGCGGCTGCAGGCCCCAATCACCCCTGAGGGGCGATTGGGGTAGCAGCCACCACTCGCACCCGCTGATGGCACCAACCCTGCTCACATCTACTGCTGTTCCACAGAGTCCTCTGAGCAGCTGTCCATCATCCGTAGGAAGAAAGGTGTGTGCTTGTGCACAGTTACTGCCTGGTCCCGGGCAGGCAGGGGCACCCCGGCCCTGGACGTGTTCTTTCACTGGGTTCACAGAGGTGGGACAATCATTGTCCAGAATTCCCTTGTTTAACAAAGAAAGTTAAGTTCCCAGTGAGGCCCCTGGTTAGAAAGGGAGGGGATTGGGGAGAGGAGGAGGAGCCGAGCTGCCTCTTCCCCGCCTGCTGGAGGGCACAGAGCCTGAGACATGATCTCCAGCCCGCTCACCTGCCCCGGAAGGTTGCTTCCAGAGAGACCGTAAAGACCAGGCTCTGCTCCTGTGTCCTGGTGGGTCTGAAAAGCAGGAGGTAGAGCCGTGCTCTCACCTGGGCCTCAGGGCAGCAGCCTCCTGGTTCTCGGCAGAGACAGTGGCCCTGGGGTCTGACCACTCCTCAGTAGTTGGAACCACCTGTAGGAGCCGCTGGTGCAGGTGCGCCCCTGGGAGGCAGATACAGTGGGCAAACCATCGGACCCCATTGCCCGGGTGACGACACCAGCGTCCCGCCCCGCCCTCGGCCGCTCGGCGCCTGCATGCATGCGTGCTGCCCACAGGCCCGCCATCTTTGTTGGGTTAATTTGCATAGTCACTCCTGATTGGCTGTGGGCATTGCAGAGGTATGGTCAATTTACATATTTGTCTATTATTAATAAGATTACCTCTTAGGATCTGAAGTGATAATAAATAAATTTAAAGGAATGATCCTGTAACTGAATATTTACTCCATTAAGTAAAATAAACTAATTATAGTAATTTTCATTATCTATATATACTAGAGGCCCGATGCATGAAATTTGTGCAAGGACCTTGGCCCTCGCAGCTTCAGCAGCTTGCCTCAGCCCTCGCAGCCCCGGCTTCATCTGGAAGGTCGTCTGGAAGGTCAATTGGCTGTCTGGTCTAATTAGCCTATTACACTTTTATTATCTATACTAATAAAAGCAGACATCTTCAGGTCATCCAGTCCTCCTTCCGAACAAAGCCACGGTGGTGGGGGCTGAGGCAGAGGCGGTTAGGGGTGATCAGGTCGGCAGGCAGAGGGTTTAGGAGCAATCAGGCTGGCAGGGGAGCAGTTAGGCATCAATCAGGCTGGCAGGGGAGTGGTTAGGGGGTGATCAGGCTGGCAGGCAGAAGCAGTTAGGGGCAATCAGGAAGGCAGGCAGGCGAGCAGTTGGGAACCAGCAGTTGGGTCCCAGATTGGAGAGGGTGCAGGCTGGGCTGAGGGACACACACCCCTGTGCATGAATTTTGTGCACTGAGCCTCTAGTTAAAAGCCTAAGTGACTGAATAACTGAATGACCAAACGACCGGTCGGTATGATGCACAGTGACCACCAGGGGGAAGACGCTCACCACAGGAGCTGTCCCCTGGTGGTCAGTGAACTCCCATAGCGGGAGCGCCGCTCAGCTGGGAAGGCAGCCATCTATTACCAGGAAAAGGGTCCTCACCCAGACCAGAATCTGTTGGTACCTTGATCTTGTAATTTCCAGCCTCCAGAGCTGTCAGAAATAAATGTCTGTTGTTTAGTTTGTGGAACTTTGTTGTATTGGTCTGAACTGACTAGGACCTGTGGACATTATGAAAAGGTTTTGAGAACTTGATATAAAATAAGAAACTTATTGACATGATAGGTAATGTCCTAATGAAGGGATTTTAGAGACAAAAAAGGCAGTTTTAGGGAAGGAGGGTCCATGGGAGAGGAATGCATACATGACTGGCAGAGACAGCTCCAAGCTGTCAGATTGTTTACAAGAGTGTTACAAGATAAGGGGAAGAAGAAGAGGGGGGCACCAGGTGATCTTTGAAACTTTGAAACTGATACTATACAGGGAAAAGAGGGGAAAGTGGCCAATTAGGGGGGACATAAAATAAGGAAGGGTCCAATTAGAAAGTATCATGTTCAGACAAAGAAGCTGCTAGCATATATAAACCTGTAGACAAAGATACTCATTAGACTAGGTTTTTCCCATTTTAGAGAGCGGGCGGGGGAGGGGGCTTTCCCATTTTGTTGACCCCTCCTAAGAGGGAGTCTGTATACACTTGCAATAAACTTCCACATTTTTGTTAAAAATCTTTTAGTCTGCGAATTTTATTCTTCAAACTTTGTAGGTCAAGAACCCACAAGCTTGCCATCCTGCATATCACTTAAGGATAGTCTGTTTCCTTACCTATCTGTCCACACAGCTACATCACAATAATTTCTTATACTTACAGGCTTCAGTTTATGTATTAGTGCAGTGGTCGGCAAACTCATTAGTCAACAGAGCCAAATATCAACAGTACAACGATTGAAATTTCTTTTGAGAGCCGAAAACTGACTTCTGCTCACGGGCCACGAAGTTTCAATCTCACTGTACGTGTGCGCCTGCACTTGGTATTTTGTGGAAGAGCCACACTCAAGGAGCCAAAGAGCCGCATGTGGCTCGCGAGCCGCAGTTTGCCGACCACTGTATTAGTGCAACGTAAATTCTTTTAATATTTTTTTTCTCTAACTGAGCTTTAATATGGTTTGGAAACTTAAATTTAAATTCATTGCTATTAGTTTAAACTTTGTTTTAAAGGCCAAAACACTTTCTATATAGACTGTTTCAAAGGATGATACCTTAAGGAAACAGAATAAATTATTCTAAAGGGAAAATGATTAGCTTTCAAAAGAATAAAGTCCTGGGTTTTTATTTTTTTCTTCTTCCACAGAATCTAGAGTGATAAAAAACAATGGGAAATGCTACCTCCTCTAAATGTAGATAGAATGAACATAATCAATCTTGTAAAACATGGGTCACAGTAAAAGTATCCTTTCAGGCATCATAAAATTGCTGCCAGATGAAATAGAACAGGTCTTGGCAGCAATATCCCAGAGATACCCAACCACTTTTGAGAATATATAACTAAAGAATTCTTTTGTAGCCCACAAACTCTTCACCATTTAAACATTTTAAATACCTTATTGTCCATCTTTGATTTTAAAATATATATTTTGGAATCAGGAACATTATATGGTAAGTTCTAGTTTTTTGTTGCTATGATCTGGTTAGACTGGAACAATTTGCTGAAGCACAAAATCAGAGCCCTTCATATAAAGCCCCCCCAATTAAACACAATCTTGTGTAAGGTTTAAGTTCTTTCCATTGCTATTCTGTAATTTATTGACAATAGCTTAGTAGATTTGCATTCTTTGTAAATGATAACTTATGTTTTAATGCCTTCAGTGTAGGCTTTAATCATATTAAAGTCTTATTTCTCTCAAAGGCCTTTGTTGTCGGTATTGAATTAAAATATTTAAGAATTTTTGGTTACTATGTTACATTCTTAAATTTTTTCATTTTCTTCTTTCAATTTGCTATAAAAGTTCATAAGCTTGTACATTTATTAGTACAAAAAACTTGAATATTTTTTTTCTTTTTGCTCTGGACTTCTAACAGCTAGGTGTTAGCTTTGCATCATGATGATATTCTGAATGGTGTTAATTTAGTTAAAAAAAAAGAAAATAGAAAAAAATGGTATATAGGATTTATTATAGAGTTCAAAACATTTTCAAAGAATCTGAACATTTTTGCCACATTGATAAAATTATTTGCACAAATTATTTTATTCTGTTCATTTTACAACTATTTATTTTCAAATTTAAGATGTTTGTTTTTTCCCTTGATGGACTATTGCTAGAAATACTCTTTCTTGTAATTTTTAAAGTTGAATTACTAGAAATGTTTTTTTCCTTCACACCATTTCTTTTCTTTTTAAAATGCCTTTGTGGCCCACCATTCTAGCCCACCCTCAGCTAGGAGGGGTTAATGGGGGAGGGGGGGATGGGACATATGTAATACCTTCAACAATAAAGTTTTTTTTAAAATAAAATAAAATGTCTTTGTGACATATTACAAATTGGATTGGAGAGATCAATGCCAATGTACCTTACTGAAAATCTTTATTGTCTTTTACCAGTATATGAAGTTTAATGCATGAATAGCCACAAAAATTCAAATTGGTCTTCATTTTATTTTATTTTTTTTAATAAATCTTTATTCAGATTATTACAATTATTTCTCCTTTTTCCCCCCATAGCTCCCCTCCACCCAGTTCCCACCCCACCTTCTGCCCTTACCTCCCCCCCACTGTCCTCATCCATAGGTGTATGATTTTTGTCCAGTCTCTTCATGAACCCCCCATACCCCTTTCCCCCTGAGAATTATCAGTCCACTCCCTTTCTATGCCCCTGATTCTATTATATTCACCAGATTATTCTGTCCCTCAGGTTTTTAATTCACTTGATTTTTAGGTTCACTTGTTGATAGATATGTATTTGTTGTTCATAATTTTTATCTTTACTTTTTTCTTCTTCCTCTTCTTTAAGAATACCTTTCAGCATTTCATATAATACTGGTTTGGTGGTGATGAACTCCTTTAGCTTTTTCTTGTCTGTGAAACTCTTTATCTGCCCTTCAATTCTGAATGATAGCTTTGCTGGGTAGAGTAATCTTGGTTGTAGGTTCTTGCTATTCATCACATTGAAAATTTCTTGCCACTCCCGTCTGGCCTGCATAGTTTCTGTTGAAAAGTCAGCTGACAGTCGTATGGGTGCTCCCTTCATTTTAAATCTTCCCAAATTTGTTGCTTTTCAGTGCTACTTGATAATCCCTTGCAATCCAAAAATATAAGAGTAGCATACTGTAAATCTTTTTGTGCAGTACAGAGATCATTTACAGTATTAGTCAAACAATTCCAAAGGTGTCATTATTTAATAACCCTAACATAGGGCCATTATTGTATTACATAATGTGACTAATGCTCTGTCATTTTTTTCTGCTTAAACTACAGCCACATATTTGGCCTTCAGTTTTCTCAGTTAGCCTGAAAGCACTAGGTAGTCTTTTTCAACTTTAGCACCTTAATATCTCACTTCAAGTCTTTCAAAATATCCATAGCTAACATTTCCATTGCTATCTGAGGTTAATAGATGATTTATATTCTTTTTTGTTTGTTTCTTTTTTTTAATTTAATAAATCTTTATTGTTCAGATTATTACAATTGTTCCTCTTTTTTCCCCCCATAGCTCCCCTCCACCCGGTTCCCACCCCACCCTCTGCCCTTATCTGCCCACACTGTCCTCATCCATAGGTGTACAATTTTTGTCCACACTCTTCCCGCACCCCCCACATCACTTTCCCCCCCGAGAATTGTCAGTCCACTCCCTTTCTATGCCCCTGATTCTATTATATTCAACAGTTTATTCTGTTCATCAGATTTTTTTATTCACTTGATTTTTAGATTCACATGTTGATAGATATGTATTTGTTGTTCATAAATTTTATCTTTACCTTTTTCTTATTCTTCCTCTTCTTAAAGAATACCTTTCAGCATTTCATATAATACTGGTTTGGCGATGATGAAATCCTTTAGCTTTTTCTTATCTGTGAAGCTCTTTATCTGCCCTTCAATTCTGAATGATAGCATTGCTGGGTAGAGTAATCTTGGTTGTAGGTTCTTGCTATTCATCACTTTGAATATTTCTTGCCACTCCTGTCTGGCCTGCATAGTTTCTGTTGAGAAATCCGCTGACAGTCATATCGGTGCTCCCTTGTAGGTAACTAACTGTTTTTCTCTTGCTGCTTTTAATATTCTCTCTTTGTCTTTTGCTCTTGGCATTTTAATTATGATGTGTCTTGGTGTGGTCCTCTTTGGATTACTTTTGTTTGGGGTTCTCTGTGCTTCCTGGACTTGTAAGTCTATTTCTTTCACCAGGTGGGGGAAGTTTTCGGTCATTATTTCTTCAAATAGGTTTTCAGTATCTTGCTCTCTCTCTTCTTCTGGCACCCCCATAATTCTGATGTTGGTACACTTGAAGTTGTCCCAGAGGCTTCTTACACTATCTTCATATTTTTGGATTCTTTTTTCTTTTTGCTTTTCCGGTTGAGTGTTTTTGCTTCTTTGTATTTCAAATCTTTGACTTGATTCTTGCGATCCTCTAGTCTGCTGTTAGATCTCTGTATATTATTTTTTATTTCAGTCAGTTTATGCTTAATTTCTAGTTGGTCCTTTTTCATATCCTCGAGGGTCTCACTAAATTTATTGGCCTTTTTTACAAAATTCTCGAAAAACCTTATAACCATGGTTTTGAACTCTATATCCAGTCGTTTGCTTTCCTCCATTTCTTTCATTTGTGATGTTTCTTTGTCTCTGCATTTTTGCTACTTCCCTGAGTTGATAGAGTGGCTTTGTGTGCTAGGTGTCCTATAGGGCCCAGTAGCTCAGCCTCCCCAATTACCTGAGGTGGACACTCTTGGTGCACCCCTTTGTGGGCTGTATGCACAGTCTTGTTGTATTTAAGCCTTGATTGTTGTTGGTATCACTGGGAGAAATTTACCTCCAGACCAATTGGCTGTGAGGATTAGCTGTGCTGGAGACACCCTTATGGGAGAAGACTTGCAAAAGCCTCTGTGCTCAGCTTGAATTGGGCGGAGTCTCAGGGTGGAGCAGACAGCATTGGTTTCCCATCAGCCCTGCCCTAATAGGCCCCTGTGTCTCAGTGTCCTGTGATAATCGCTGCAAGCACCTCTGAGAGAAAGCCGCCCTCGAGTTCCGCCCGCTGCCAGACAGTCCCGTTTCTCCCTGAATGAATCTGGGTCCCCAGAGTCTCACCCAGAACTGAAGTTCAGTGCAGTCGGGAGCTTTTGTCTCCCTCCTGATTGAGAAAGCCAGCTGTGTACTCAGTTGCCTGCCCTCTCTGCACGCATGCCTCGGTACCTCTGCCTTCCGCAGTTCCTCTAAGTCTCAGTTTGCTTTTCTCTTTCCTGACAGTCCAGTTTCATCCCATATGAGTCTGGGTCCCCAGAGTCTCGCCTGGAACTGGAGTTCAGCACAGTTGGGAGCTTTTGTCTCCCTCCCACTTGTGAAAGCCAGCCGCGCACTCAATTGCCAGTCCTCTCCACGCGAGTCTCAGTACCTCTGCCTCCTGCAGCTCCTCTGAGTCTCAGTGTGCTTTTCTCTTTCCTTCTAGTTGTAGAATTTCCACTCAGCCAGCCTTCCTGTGGTTCTGGATGATGTCCGTTTTGTCTTTTAGTTGTAGTTTTGAAATTGTTGTGTGAGGCAGCAGTTTAGGTGTTTACCTATGCCGCCATCTTGGTTTCTCCTGATTTATATTCTTGAATGTTATTTGGTTATGAATCTCATTTAAATGTTCCCTTTTTCTTATGAGATGTAGAACCAGTGTAAATTTTGGGTTTGATGTATGTTAAGTGGTAATTTTTGAAGATATGTCCATTTAGAGAGTGAAATTGATACTGTTGTAATTAGCTAATTATTAATAATAGAAAAGGAGCAAATGGCCTGGCTGACATGGCTCAGTGGTCAAGCATCAACCTGTGAACCAGGAGATTATGGTTCAATTTCCAGTCAGGGCACATACCCAGGTTGTGGGCTTGATACCCAGTGTGGGCAGGCAGGAGTCAGCTGATCAATTTTTCTATCTCTCTCTCCCTCTCCCTTCCTCTCCGAAATCGATAAAAATGCACCATATATAAAAAGATGTAATATGCAAATTGACCATCATGCCATCACAAGATGGCTGCCTACAACCAGGCCGGCAGGGGGGTTAGTGAAGGACGACCAAATGACTGAACAAGCAGGCTGTGTGGAACAACCAGGCTGGCAGTGGGGTTAGTGAGGGATGACCAAACGACCGAACAGCAGGCTGTATGGGGCAACCAGGCCAGCAGGGGGATTAGTGTGTGATGACCAAACAACTGAACAGCAGGCTGTGTGGGGTGACCAGGCTGGCAGGGGGCCATGAGGGGCAACCAGGCCAGCAGGGGTGGGGCAGTTTGGGGCGACCAGGCCATTAGGGGGGGCAGTTGGTGGCAACCAAGCTGGCGGTGGGGCAGTTAGGGGTGACCAGGCTGGCAGAGGGGGCAGTTGGGGGTGACAAGGCCCGCAGGGATGGCAGTAAGAGGTGACCAGGCTGGCGGGGGGCAGTTAGGGGTGACCTGGCTGGCAGGGGAGTGCAGTTAGGGTGACCAGGCCAGCAGGGAGGCATTTGGGGGTGATTAGGCTGGCAGGGCGGACAGTGAGGGGTGACTAGGCTGGTGGGGGTGCAGTTGGGGGTGACCTGGCGGGCAGCGGGGGCAGTTAGGGGTGACTAACCTGGCAGGGGGGGCAGTGAGGGGTTATCAGCCCAGCAGTGGGGGGCAGTTAGGGGCGACCAGGCAGACAGGCAGGTGAGCAATTAGGAGCCAGCGATCCAGGATTGTGAGAGGGATGTCCAAGGGGTCCCGGGTTAGAGAGTGTGCAGGCTGGGCTGAGGAGACCCCCATGCATGAATTTCGTGCACCATGCCTCTAGTTTAATACATAAAAATAAAGAAAAGGAGCAAAGGGAAGGTGAGACATTATAGACATACTAGAGGCCCAGTGCATGAAATTTGTGCACTAGAGGGGTGTCCCTCAGCCCAGCCAGCACCCTCTCCAATCTGGGACCCCTCGGGGGATGTCCGACTGTTGGGATCGGGCCTAAACCAGCAGTCAGACATCTGGCTCCAGGACTGCTGGCTCCTAACCACTCACCTGCCTGCCTGCCTGCCTGATTGCCCCTAACCGCTCCCCTGCCAGCCTGATTGATGCCTAACTGCTCCCCTGCCGGCCTGATTGCCCTCAACTGCCCGCATGATCTCACTCCCAACTGCCCTCCTCTGCCAGCCCGATCGCCCCCAACTGCCCTGCCCTGCTGGCCTGTTCGCCCCCAGCTGCCCTCCCTGCCAACCTGATCACCCACAACTGCCCTCCCCTGCTGTCCATCTTGTGGCAGCCATCTTGTGGAGGCTATCTAGTGACGACATGGGGGCAGCCATCTTGTGATGATGTGAGGACATTGCGCAAGGGCACGAGGGCGTGAGGGCCACCTAGGTTTTATTTGTATAGATTCCCTGCAAAACACTGGGGGAAGGGATCCAACAAAGGGAAAGTAGATGCATGCCCAGTAAAGTTGAGGTGACATAGGGCAAGATACTTGTGTGTCAGTCACTCCTGGGGTCAACTATGGCTGTCCAGAATGGTTGTGGCCACTCCAAGAGAGCAAAGATTTTCAATACATTATTCTCTGAACAAAGGAGATGACTTTCTTGTGCTTTCAGGATTCTTAGGACTTGTTGTTCAGGTTACACTCTGTTGATTCTCTTGCATTTGCCTTTATGACCCACAGCCATGCAGAACCCATATACAGTGGACTAATTGACTGAAGCTGGGCTGATACTGAACTGGACCTGGCTCCAATATGGAAAAGAAACTCTGGATATTGGCTCTGAATTTAGTGCTACTGAAACCCCAGCTACACTTCTTCTATGACTGGACTAAGGGAAATGGAACTTCAGAAAACCAGGGGAAATAAAGCTTTCTACTATATAAGCCTCCTGTGGGGGCCTCTGGAAATGCTTATTCCAGCAATACCCCAAGAATCCCATTCCCCCTAGAAAGAGGGGGAGATGAGATACTCTCCCTCTAATAACAAAATCTTCACATTTATTTTATCTATTTCCTGCCTATTTTTTAACTGAGAAAGTTCTATTATACTTTTCTTTGTGACTGTGCCCATAAATAACTCTAAACCTCTGTTTATTCTTCAATGTGACTGCCTACACCTCTTTACTTATATGACCTTCCTTATATTTTTCTCTTTACTAAAATAAGCTTTTTCCATTCCCATGTGTCCAGTGTCCAGTGTCTAAACCCAGGTCCAATGACACTTACTTCATGAAGCCTTCTTTGACTCTCCACTCAAAATAATGCCTTTTCCTTCTGAAATTATATGGTACTTCATATACACTTTTAACTTCACATGCTTATTAATTAGGAACTTTTACAAATTTATACCACTTAACTTGCCAATCCAGGGATCCAGTCTTACCAAATTTAGTGTATATGCAACTAGAACTATTATCAAATTTTTCAAAGCTGTAATTGGCAAAAAATTATCTGATAAAGAGAAATCTCATCAATTGAATCAGTTGAATTCATCTAATCAAGAATCTATAATGAAATACTTGAAAAGAAGAAAAGATGAAAAATTAAGCAGGCTCTATTAAAGGAAATAGTTGATGTTTCCACTGCACAGCTACATGAGTTTGATTGGCAGCCAAAGCTTACACTTTCCAGTGACAAGATTGTTACATTACAAATGCCACTCTTAAACTTTCATCTATACGTAAAAGAAAATGGTGAAATCAAACCATATTCTATTGAAATGAGTAAAGAAGAGTAGTGGGATCTAATAAATTCCTTGGAAGCAGTGAATAAGGTCATCCTGCAGTTCAAATAACTGGAAATGATGAATACCAACATTATCAGATTCCATTGCTATGAATACTGTGTGTTCAGAAAACCTGCAATGTACTATTATGCCAAGCTAAGAAAGCAGCTGTGTTGAGATGACAAAGATAAGAATTTATCAAGTTCCCTAAGAAACAGGAAATTACATGGTCGACAGGAAATGCATTAAAATATTAAAGATAAAAATCTATAGTAGCAGTTTATATTTTCGTAATGACTGTTCTGTTTCATTTATTAAATATTTGAGAGATCTTTATATAGAGTTTTACTGAAAAATAAAAATAGGGTATAAAGTAATGTTAATATACAAAGCACAAATAAACTGAAATTTTGCTAAAAGAAATATGACTAGCAGAGATGTGTATTATGGATATATATGACTAATTTGTGATATTTAAAAAATAACTTTTAAAGAATGTATAACATATATCTATACATATAAAAGCCAAGTGACCAGAACAACAGAACGATCAGGACGCCAGCAACAAGCTAACCTACTGGTCGGAGCATCTGTCCCTGGTGGTCAGTGCATGTCGTAGCGACTGGTGGAATGGTCGAATGGTTAGACACTTAGCATATTAGGCTTTTGTTATATAGGATAGAATGCTAGAAAGAGCTCTGTACCTTTTCTTAAATATTTCTGTTCAAGGAATTTCAAACATTTAAGAGAAGTAGTACAGTACCCAAAGTAAGCTATTGGTTTAATTTTACTTGTGATGCAATTGAGCTTTGGTACCATGGTGTCCCCTGTTTGCACATGGCTGCTACCTACCACCATGTACTAAATAATTGAAAAAGAGTTAGTTTCTCAGGTTAGTTATATTCTTGATGAATATATCAGCAAGTTCGACAACATAAACAAGGGTATTAAACAGTGAACACATTAAATATATAAGGTGTTTATTTTTCTCCACATCCTTCCAGCATTTGTCATTTGTTGATTTGTTGATGATAGTCCTTCTGACAGGTGTGAAAAGATACCTCATTATCGTTTTGATTTGTATCTCTCAGATGATTAGTGACTTTGAACATGTTTTCATATGTCTCTTAGCCTTCTGTATGTCCTTTTTCAGAAAGTGTCTATTTAGGACCTTTGCCCATTTTTTGATTGGATTGTTTATCTTCCTTTTGTTAAGTTGCATGAGTTCCCTATACATTTTGGAGATTAAACCCTTGTCAGATATAACATTGGCAGATATGTTCTCCCATGCAGCGGGCTTTCTTGTTTTATTGATAGCTTTTTTGGATGTGCAGAAGCTTTTTCTTTTGATGTAGTCCCATTTGTACTTGAAAACTACAGGATGTTGAAAAAAGAGATAGAGGAAGACATAAACAAATTGAAAAATATACCATGCCCATGGAATGGTAGAATCAACATCATTAAAATGCCCATACGATCCAAAGCAATCTATAGATTCAATGCAATCCCCATTAAAATACCAATGGCATATTTCACAGACCTAATAAAAATCTCCAAAAATTCATATGGAATAAAAAAGACCTCGAATAGCTGCAGCAATCCTGAGAAAGAAAAACAAAGTTGGAGGGATCACATCACAATACCAGATATCAAGCTATATTACAAAGCCATTTTTAAAAAAAAAAAACTGCCTGGTACTGGCATAAAAACAGACATATACGCCAATGGAACAGAACAGAGAACCCAGAAATTGACCCAAGCCATTATTCTCAATTAATATATAACAAAGGAGGCAAGAGTATTCTATGGAGTCAGGACAGTTTCTCCATAAATGGTGTTGGGGAAAATTGGACAGATAGATGCAAAAAAAAAAATAAATAAATAAAACTAGACCACCAACTTACACCATACACAAAAATAAACTCAGAATGGATAAAGGACTTAAACATAAGATGGGAAACCGTAAAAATCTTAGAAGATTCCATAGGCAACAAAATATCAGACATATGTTGTAGCAGTATCTTTACCAATACAGCTCCTAGAACAATGAAAACTAAGGAGAAAATTAGCTTTATTTTTGGACAGAATTATTCTAATGACATATTAGGCTAAAGAATTTAGTTTTCCTATAAACATGCCTTTTAATTTTTTTTAAATACCAAAAACAATACTTTTTTAAAAGAAATTGCAAATATAACAGTGTAGGAGAAAGATAAAAGAATTTCATGGTGGGTAGACTAACCATTTTGATTCAACTGAGTGCAAATAGCACAAAGGCAAAATTTATTTAGCATTAGATCTAGACAACTGACAAATTAAAGGAAAGGAGAATATTAACTTATATACATAGTCTAATAGATGGCTATTTTATATATACCAAATAATCTTGTATATGATTGTATCGATGTTATTCAGAAAGTAAGTAGGACAATGTAAACTTCAGTGTTACTTCCCATTCACATCATACTGGTAAAAGTTTAAAATGGTTAAATACTATGAAGAGCAGTTTGGTAACTTGAATATGTACTGTCATGACATGAAGAGCTTATGGAAATTAATAAGAACATCTCCAGGAAGCTCTCCTTGAGCATCTGCCTGGGCAAAATTCTTTGTTCCAACTAGATAAATTATTTGTAATTAGAGGAGGGTCTATGTTTAATCGTGGAATGATTTTAAAGAAATGTTAACAATTTAATAATATATTATTTAGGACATGAAGTTAAAGGAAAAGGCATTAAATGAGGAGAAAATAAACAGAAAGTACGTTTCTGCATATTAGGTGACATCTCAGTTGAAATAAAGGTTTAAAAAACAAAAAACATTCACCAATCAGGAAATGATAATTACATGAGTATTTAAATTGTAATTAATTTACATTATTTGAATTTCAAACTATAATATATAGCAAAAATTATGCAGATTATTTCTCTACTGTATTTGTTTTGTTAAGATAAAATGGCAGCAGAGTAAATTATTAACCAAACTTTCAGATATAGAAATATTAACTTTCCTTTTGATTATGTTAATACTAGATACCCAGCGCACGAAATTTGTGCATGGAGGGGGGTTTCTCAGCCCAGCCTGCACCCTCTCCAATCTGACACCCCTCGGGGGATGTCCAGCTGCCAGTTTAGGCCCGATCTTAACCCGACAGTTGGACATCCTTCTCACAATCCAGGATGACTGCCTCCTAACTATTTGCCTGCCTGCCTGCCTGATTGCCCCTACCTTGCCCCCCTGCCAGCCTGATCACCCTACCTTGCCCCCCCTGCTGGCCTGATTGCCTTAACTTGCCCCCCTGACTGCCTGCCTGATTGCCCTTAATCTCTCTGCCTGCCTGCCTTATCGCCCCTAACTGCCTCTGCCTGCCTGATTGCCCCTAACCGCCCTCCCCTGCTGGCCTGATCTTACCCCCAAGTGCCCTCCCCTACCGGCCTGATCTCGCCCCCAACTACTCTCCCCTGGTGGTCTGACCTTGCCCCCAACTTCCCTTTCCTACCAGCCTGATCACCCCTAACTGCTTCTTCCTCGGCCCACACCACCATGGCTTTGTCTGGAAGGAAGTCAGATGTCTGGAAGATGGCCGGTAGACCTGGTCAAATTAACATATTACCCTTTTATTAGTATAGATTATATAAGATAGGATTGCTTAAATGGGAGGGGGAGCCTTTTTCAGAAGGGGGAGATTCTCTTGGCAGACAAAAGCACATAATCCCTATATCTGGACTGGTAGCCAGCCATATGCACGATACTGCCAAACCAGTCATTACAAACTTGAATCAGGTTTCTGAAGATGGCTGCCGAGAAGAAGGCAGACTGCAAGATAGTGTGTGAGTCAGAAAACAAAGGGAGAGTCTGTGGTTGCACGGGGAGTGTTTGTTGGAGAGTTAAGGGACAGCTATACTCCAGGAGACTGTGGGGGACTGCAGGATGGGGCTCCCCTGACCAGGCAGCCCCCACTGCTGCTGGGTTCCCTCCCAGAACAATGGGCACAGACGTGGAGACCACGCTATCTTGAAGGGAAAAGTGGATGTTATTGGATGCCTGTAAAGCCTGGGGAATTTACAAATATGGCAACAACCGAACAGCTGCGAACCCGAGAAGACAGGTCCCCAATTGGCGCAAGCACGCGGATTCAGAGGAGCTCTAGGTTCCCTCACAGAAAGGAGAGAGAGAAGTACACAACCAGACACCCAGAGAAGAGAGATCATGGGAAGACAAAGAAACAGCCAGCATATGAAAGAGAAGCAGGCATCACCAGAAAAGGAAGTAAACGAAATGGAGGCAAGCAACCTGTAAGAGAAAGAATTCAGATAAATGGTCATAATATGGATGAAAAGAATGGAGGACAAATTCAACAAGTGTAAGAACCATGAGAAAATGAAGAAGGACAAAGAAGACATGAAAAATGACATCGCTGCTGTAAAGAACTCAATAGAAAGCATCAAGAGTAGACTAGAAGAAGCAGAGGACTGCATCAGTGAACTAGAAGACAAGGTAGGAAAAAATACCCAAGTAGAGCAGCTCCTAGAAAAAAAAATTAAAAAGCAGGAGGAGAGCCTAAGGGAACTTTGGGACAACACGAAACAAAAGAAGATCCGCATAATAGGGGTTACAGAAGGAGAGGAAACTGAGCAAGGAATAGTAAACCTGTTTGAAGAAATAATGACAGGAAACTTCCCTGATATAGGGAAGAAAAAACCCACCTACACAAATCCAAGAAGCTCACAGAGTCCCAAGCAAAATGAACCCCAAAAGACCGACACCAAAGCACATTGTAATTAAATTGGCAAACACCAATGACAAAGTAAGAATCTTAAAAGCAGCCAGAGAGAGACAGAAAGTTACCTACAAAGGATCCCCCATCAGAGTAGCGACTGATTTCTCAACAGAAACTCATCAGGCCAGAAGGGAATGGAATGAAATATACAAAGTCATGCAAAGGAAGGGTCTGAGTCCAAGAATACTGTACCCAGCAAGGCTATCAATCAAAATTGAAGGTGAAATCAGGAGCTTCACAGACAAAAAAGAACTAAGGGAGTTTATTACCACCAAACCAGCAATGCAAGAAATGCTAATGGATCTGCTGTAAAAAGAAGAAGAAAGAAAGAAAGAAAGAAAGAAAGAAAGAAGGAAGGAAGGAAGGAAGGAAGGAAGGAAGGAAGGAAGGAAGAAAAAAAAGAAAGAAAGAAGGAAGAAAAAGGAAGCGAAGAAGGAACACAGGGGTAAAGAATAAAAATGGCGATAAACAAGTACCTATCAATAATAACTTTAAATGTAAATGGATTAAATGCCCCAATCAAAAGACATAGGGTAACGGATTGGATAAGAAAACATGACCCATATATCTGCTTTCTACAAAAAACCAACCTCAGGAAAAAAAAAAAAAAACGCACACAGACTGAGGGTGAAGGGATGGAAAAAGGTCTTCCAGGCGAATGGAAATGACAAAAAAAAGCTGGGGTAGCAATACTTATATCTGACAAATTAGATCTCAAAGTGAAGGACATAAAAAGAGATAAGGAAGGCCACTTTATAATACTAAAGGGAGCAATCCAACAAGAAGAAATAACTCTGGTAAACATATACGTACCAAATACAAGAGCACCCAAATACATAAAAAATCTCCTGGAGGATATCAAGGGAGAGATTGACAGCAAGACAATAATAGTAGGACATTTTAATACCCCACTATCACCATTGGAAAAATCCTCTAAACAAAAAATCAGCAAAGAAACAGCCATCCTAAATGACTCACTAGACCAGATGGAATTAATTGACATCTTCAGAACATTTCACCCCCAAGCCACAGAATATACATTCTTCTTAGTGCACATGAGTCATTTTCAAAGGTAGACCATATATTGGGTCACAGGCAAAGTCTCTTCAAATTTAAGAGAATAGAAATCATATCAAGCATCTTCTCAGATCACAGTGGCATAAAACTGGAAATCAACTACAATAAAAATAATCCAAAAAAACAACAAACACATGGAGACTAAATACCATGCTATTAAACAATGACTGGGTTACCAGAGAGATCAAAGAAGAAATAAAAAACTTCATGGCAACAAACGACAATGAAAACACAACAATCCAAAATCTATGGGACACAGTTAAAGCAATCTTGAGAGGGAAGTTCATAGCTCTACAAGCCTACTGCAAAAAACAAGAAACAATGGTAATAAATTACCTAACCCTACAACTCAAAGAGTTAAGAAGCGAGCAACAAGAAAAGCCCAGTGTAAGCAGAAGAAAGGAAATAATAAAGATCAGGGCGGAGATAAACAACATAGAGACCAAAAAAATTACAAAAGATCAACAAAACCGAGAACTGGTTCTTTGAAAGGATAAACAAGATTGATGAACCTCTAGCCAGGCTCACCAAGAAGCAAAGAGAGAGGACCCAAATAAACAAAACCAGAAATGAAAGAGGAGAAATAGCAACAGACCACACCGAAATAAAAAGGATTGTTAAAAAATACTATGAACGACTCTACTCCAACAAACTGGACAACCTGGAGGAAATGGACATATTCCTAGAAAAATACAACATTGCAAAACTCAATCAGGAAGAATCTAAACATCTCAATAGGCCAATAACTATGGAAGAAATTGAAGCAGTCATCAAAAAGCTTCTAGCAAACAAAAGCCTGGGGCCAGACAGCTTCACAGGGGAGTTTTACCAAACATTCAAGGAAGAACTAAAACCTATCCTCCTCAGACTATTCCAAAAAATTCAGGAGGAAGGAACACTTCCAAGCTCCTTCTATGAAGCCAGCATCATACTGATACCAAAACCAGATAAAGACAACACAATGAAAGAGAATTACAGGCCAACATCCCTCATGAACATAGATGCCAAAATCCTCAACAAAATTCTAGCAAATCAGATCCAGCAGTACTTCTGAAAGATCATAAACATGACCAAGTAGGATTTATTCCAGGAATGCAAGGATGGTACAATATCCACAAATCAATAAATGTGATACATCACATAAACTAATTGAGAGATAAAAACCACATAGTCATATCAATTGATGCAGAAAAAGCATTTGACAAAATCCAACACCCATTTTTGATAAAAACTCTCAGCAAGGTGGGAATAGACGATCATACCTCAACATAATAAAAGCCATATATGACAAACCCACAGCTAACATCATACTCAATGGGCAAAAACTAAAACCATTTCCCCTAAGAACAGGAACAAGACAGGGATGCCCACTCTCACGACTCCTGTTTGACATAGTACTGGAATTATTAGCCATTGTGATTAGACAGGAAGAAGAACTAAAAGGCAACCAAATTGGGAAAGAAGAAGTAAAACTGTCCCTATTCACAGATGACATGATATTATACATAAAAAAACCCTAAAGACTCCATAAAAAAACTAACAGACTTAATAAATGAATTGGGCAATGTAGCAGGATACAAAATTAATGCCAAGAAATCTATGGCATTTCTATACACCAATAGTGAACTTACAGAAAGAGAGACTAAAAAAGCAATCCCATTTACCTTCACACCAAAAAAAAAATTAAGATACTTAGGAATAAACTTAACTAAGGAGGTAAAAGACCTATATAAGGAAAACTACAGGACACTGAAAAAAGAGTTAGAGGAAGACATAAACAGATGGAAGAACATAATATGTTCATGAATTGGTAGAATCAACATCATTAAAATGTCCATACCACCCAAAGCAATCTATGGATTCAATGCACTCCCCATTAAAATACCAACGGCATATTTCACAGACCTAGAAAGAACTCTCCAAAAATTCATCTGGAATAAAAAGACCCCAAATAGCCACAGCAATCCTGAGAAAAAAGAACAAAGTATGTGGGATCTCAATACCAGATTTCAAGCTGTATTACAAAGCCACTGTCCTCAAAACAGCCTGGTACTGGCACAAGAACAGACATATAGACCAATGGATTAGAATAAAGAACCCAGATATCGACCCAAACCACTATGCTCAATTAATATTTGACAAAGGAGGCATGAACATACAATGGAGTCAAGAAAATCTCTTCAATAAATGGTGTTGGGAAAATTGGACAGATACATGCAAAAAAAAATGAAACTAGACCACCAACTTACACCATACACAAAAATAAACTCAAAATAGATAAAGGACTTAAACATAAGACGGGAAACCATAAAAATACTAGAGGAATCCACAGGCAGAGAAATCTCAGACATATGCCGAAACAATTTCTTCACCAATACCGCTCCCATGGCAATGGAAACTAAAGAGAAAATAAACAAATGGGACTACATCAAAATAAAAAGCTCTTGTACAGCAAAAGAAACCATCAGTAAAACAACAAGAGAGCCCACTGTATGGGAGAACATATTTGCAAATGTTATCAGTGATAAAGGTTTAATCTCCAACATCTACAGGGAACTTAAACAACTTAATAAAAGGAAGATAAATGATCCAATAAAAGAATGGGCAACAGACCTAAATAGAATCTTTTCGAAAGAAGACGGAAGGCCAAGAGACATATGAAAACATGCCCAAAGTCACTAATTATCCGAGAGATGCAAATCAAACTGATTTGCGGTACCATCTCACACCTGTCAGAATGGCAATGATCAACAAATCAACACATGACAAGTGCTGGTGAGGATGCAGAGAAAAAGGAACCCTCGTGCACTGCTGGTGAGAATGCAGACTGGTGCAGCCACTGTGGAGAACAGTATGAAGTTTCCTCAAAAAACTAAAAATGGAACTCTCATTTGACCCAGTAATCCCACTTCTAGGAATATATCCCAAGAAACTAGAAACACCAATCAGAAAGGATATATGCACCCCTATCTTCATAGCAGCACAATTCACCATAGTGAAGATTTGGAAACAGCCCAAATGCCCATCAGTAGATGAGTGGATTAGAAAACTATGGTACATCTACACAATGGAATACTGCACTGCTATAAAAAAGAAGGAATTCTTGCCATTTGCAGCACCATGGATGGACCTGGAGAGCATTATGTTAAGTGAAATAAGCCAGGCAATGAAAGAAAAATACCACATGATCTCACTCATTTATGCAAAATAATGAACATTATAACCTGATGAACCAAAAGATAGATACAAAGACAGTAAAACCGAATAGACTGTCAAATTACAGCAGGAAGGCAGGGGAGTGTTGGGGAGGGGGGGAAAGAGATCAACCAAAGGACTTGTATGCATGCATATAAGCACAACAAATGGACACAAGACACTGGGTGGGTGGGATGAGGGCACGGGACAGGGGTTAGGGGAGCCTGGGGAAGGTCAATGGGGGAAAAATGAGATATATGTAGTACATGTAATACTTTAAACAATAAAAAAAATTAAAAATTGAATCACTTTCTTATGCTTTACACCAAACAGCTGTTTCCCTTAAAACTCTTCCTCAGCTCCCACCTTAGGTTCTGCCTTCACAGTTCACCCAGATTTGGTTATGATTGGTTGGTTTCTATGGCAGTCAGCATCAAAAGCCCTGCCTCCTAGGGAGCCGTTGGCTTCTTGTAATTCACCCAGATTGGTTCTGATTGGTTGGTTTCTATGCCAGTGAGCATCTCTGGGCCTATCTCCTGGCCTGATCATAGAGGCGGGGCTGATCAGCAGCTGCCCCAAACTGCTGTAGAGCAGCTGAACTGCTGACCTGTGGGAGCAAGAGTGAGGCTTCGCTGCTGCTGATTATCAGCCCCACCTCTCTCTCCGAGAGGTCAGCAGTTCAGCCCGCTCATTGCTGAACACACAGCCTGGTGATGGGTCGAGCCTCCAGTCGTTGTGGATGTTACGATCCTGGATCTTTATATATATAGATGTAAATAAAATGAAATGATTAAAGAGAGTTGTAGAGGGCCGTCTGGGAAGGCACATGGATACTTTTTTAATTCTTATTCAGCTGAGCCCAAGGGCACTGGCAGAATCCTGTTATCAGTACTGATTCCATGTACTTGGAATGAGGAACAAAAAGGACCTTGACCCACCCAAAATAAGGAGCTTACTCAGATCCTGATGAATAGGATTTGGGCACACCCGAAATTCCTTTTTATCATAAAATCCCTTTTGGAAACCAATAAATATGCTGTGTTGTCTGAGGTGAGTGTGACTGTCTCTCTATCAGAGAACAGGAAGCCACCTGGCACCCAGCTTGAATCTATTTCTGTCTCTTGTCTCTTTCTTTCTCTAATTTCTTAACCCCCAGCTCCTCCCCTCAGGAACCTGTCTTTCTCCCTTTCTGTGCGGGATGCGGAAAAGGAAGAAACACCGCACCACAGAGAGTAATGCTCGTGTTAAAATTTGCAACCCAAATAAATCAGCATTTGGCTATTTCAAGCACACATGTAAAGTAGTGAGATGAACTACCAATAGAAATTTTAGTTACCACTTTAGGAACAGCTTTTTGTCCAGTACAATTAGATTTTCTTGAATATTCACTTATTTCAATTAGCCTATTTAAATTAATCTGAAAACTTGATTATTATTTTACTGTCGAATTTAATGCTCTACCAACAATCTTAGTTTACCCTGTAAGTATTAGTGGAAAGGATTATTTGCATTCTTGAGCAGGCCCTGAGCATTCCTGGTGCTAGGCTGGATTTAGATATAGGGCAGCTGCTGTCGGCCAAGTCTCTGTCTGTCACCTGTGTCCCGATCTGAGCTGGGCTTGGGAAGCAAAGCAGCCATGGGGGCAGGAGACCTCCCTCCAATGGGGTGGGGAAAATCGTTTGGGCAAAAATAAAAAGGATCTCATATCAATTATATAGAAAAGATTCCTTTATTAACTTTTGGTGGAGAATATGTTTGTATATTTTCAGAAAACAACTCCAAGACCATGTGGATTCCTGCAACAGAGAGGAATTGACAGGTCTGCTCCAACCAGGAAGACAAGAGGAGAAACAGTCCAGAGATGGAAGACGCTGACGACGCCTGGCCACGCTAGCAATCAGCAGCTGTGCATCGCAGCAGGTTGCCTAGGACCAAACCAGAGTGGGTTGGACCTGCATTGCCACCATGTGCCCACCATCCAGATATCATTGCTGACATGTACACATAAGGAACTGTTTGACATTGAAATGGGAACCCAGAACTGTTGGACATTGAAATTGGGACTCAAACATTTTTTGTTATTATATGTTTATTTCTAGTCTGCAAAGGCAAGATTTTTTAAAGGAAAGAAATGGGGAAAAAAATAGATACAGAGGCAAAGAAGCATTGAACAGACTGTCAAACTACAGTGGGAAGGCAGGGGAGGTTGGGGGGGGAGCTGTAAGAGATCAACTGAAGGACTTGTACGCATGCATATAAGCATAACCAACGGATACAAGACACTGGGAGGGGGGGGGCAGGTAAAGGCATGTACTGGGGGGTAGGGGAGGCCGGGGGGAAGGTCAATGGGGAAAAAAAAGGAGACATGTACTACTATTTGTAATACTTCAAACAATAAAAAAATAAAAAATTGGAAAAAAAAAAAACAGAAAAAAAATACTGTAGTGAGTATTCTTTTCATTGGCTCTTTTAAAGCTAGCCTCCCTCTCGCCCTGTCTATCAATAAAGAAATCAGTGAATGAGCATGGGGCAGGAAATCACAGTTCCTAAAAGCTAATCACCTATTCTCAAGTGAATGTTGGAATATTTGGGAACTTGATTTTCCTATCAATTGGATAGTAACAACATTGATGCTTGGATTATGAATAAACAAAATTTTGGAGCATATCAAACTACCCATAGGACATATAAACTTTATAATTTATGTTACTAGTTTGACCCCATATAAAGGCCTACTAATAAACTTTTTCCCCTCACTGTTCTTGACAATAGTATTTTAATGTGTTTAAACTGGGAAGGTAGTGGGCCATCCTTCAAATATTTATAAGAATTATTCCTACTGTAATTAGGTAATGTAACAACTGAAGAAGACCAAAAGTTTTGCCTTTTGGAATATTTTTTTAAATTCTTTGTTGAAAGTATTACACATGGCTCCTTTTCCCCTCATTGACCTCTCTCAGTTTGTTCCTGCCCTCTGGCTCCGACTCTCACCCCCCAATTGTCTGTGTCCATTGGTTATGCTTATATGTATGCATACAAGTCCTTTGGTTGATTTCTTATCCCCCCTCCCACCTCCCCCTCCCTTCCCTCTGAGATTTGACATTCTGTTCAATGCTTTTATGTCTCTGGATCTATTTTTGTTTATCAGTTTATGTTGTTCATTGTATTCCACAAATGCGTGAGGTCATGTGACACTTATCTTTCATTGACTGGTTTATTTCGCTTAGCATAATGCTCTCCAGGTTCATCCGTGCTGTTGCAAATGGTAAGAGTTCTTTCTTTTTTATAGCAGTGTAGTATTCCATTGTGTGGATGCACCACGGTTTTTTAATCCACTCATCTCCTGATGGGCACTTAGGCTGTTTCAAAATTTTAGCTATTGTAAATTGTGCTGCTATGAATGTAGGGGTGCATATAGTCTTTCTGATTGGTGTTTCTGATTTCTTGGGATATATTCCTAGAATTGGGATTACTTGGTTAAATGGGAGTTACATTTTTAATTTTTTGAGGAAACTTCATACTGTTCTCCACAGTTGCTCCACCAGTCTGCATTCCCACCAGCAGTGCATGAGAGTTCTTTTTTCTCCACATCCTCACCAGCACTTGTGTTGATTTGTTGATGATAGCCATTCTGACAGGTGTGAGATGATACCGTATTCTCATTTTGATTTGCATCTCTCATATGATTAGTGACTTTGAGCATGTTTTCATATGCCTCTTGGCCTTCTGTATGGCCACTTTTTAAAAATGTCTATTTAGGTTATTTGCCCATTTTTTTATGGAATTGTTTATCTTGATTTAAGCTGGTTAATAAGAAACAAATTATTTAGAAAGAACCTTTGGCCCTTTCCCCTTTCCTGTCACTTAGCCTAATTTGAATTAAGTATAGTGGACAGGAGGGCTCCAGGTAAGGGCCTATCAGTAGATTACACACTGTGTATCATTGTTTCTAAGTTACCTAGCAACAATTTACCTACCATGTAAGTACGTTCTGCTCTTCCTCAACTACCTGTACATTTCCAACTTTCTTTGAAACCTTGGACCCCCTAATCCTCCTTCCTTCTTTGTCCAAAAGAGCATATATAACCAATTTTACCTCAATTGTTTTTGGAATTTTCATGCTTATGTGAAATTTTTGTGTGCATGTATTTTTGTTTTCTCATATTAATCTGATACTGTTAATTTGAATAATAGCTCAGCTAAAAGAATTTAGAGGGTAGAAAGAAAAGTATTACTGTTTTTTAGCCCCAACACAACTCACCACTAGGTGGATCACATTTTGTTCACTTTTGCCCATATCTAGTTTGCTTCCAAGACATTTACCAAAACTCTCTTCATGATTCAAATATTTCTTCTTTGTTAGTCCAGAGGCTGTTTGCTTATATTGGGGGAAAGCTCCTAATATGGAATTAGGGGAAAGGGTATGAGGGCCCACTGCCCACAATAGAAACTGTTCAAGTTTCACAGAGGGGCAGCTGTATAAAACACTAGAGGCCCGGTGCACGAATTCATGCACCAGTGGGGTCCCTTGGCCTGGCCTGCAGGATCTGGCCGAAACTGTCTCTCCAACGTCCCCCAAGGGGTTCCAGATTGCGAGAGGGTGCAGGCCAGGCCAAGTGACCCCACTGGTGCACAATCGGGGCCAGGGAGAGATGCAGGAGGTTGGCCAGCCAGGAGGGGCTGCAGGAAGGTTCCAGGGCATGTCTGACCCATCTCACTCAGTCCCAATTGGCTGGACCCAGCAGCAAGCTAACCTACTGGTCAGAGGGTCTGCCCCCTGGTGGTCAGTGCACATCATAGCAAATGGTCAACTGGTCAACTGTCTGCCCCCTGGTGGTCAGTGCACACCTTAGTGAGTGGTTGAGCGGCGTTAGCATATCATTAGCATATTGTGCTTTGATTGGTTGAATGGCCGACTGGTTGGCCTACCGGTCGACTGGACACTTAGCATATTAGGCTTTTATTATATAAGATAATCCTTGCATCTTCTCCTTCCTCCCCAACTGCTCAAATGAAGAATCTGTCACCTCACACATATTGAGCTCTCTATCAGCAACAAGGATTATGCAGTCAAGTTTGAAAAAAAAATTTTCATGCTGTGTTTTTTTAGGATTTGTGTGGGTTTTTCTTTGAAGCTCTGATTGAAAGATGTGGAGAGCAACATGGCTTAAAGGAGGAAATAAAATATTATCTTGTATTGCTTCTCTGACAGTAAATAAATTATGTGCTTCCATGAGATGGTTCTTTGTAACATCACTTCTGATGCTCACACCTCCAGGCATCCTGAGAGTAGGAGGCATTGAGCTGCTCCTTGCTCCAGATATCCCTAAGGAGCAATTGGTAGGGATTTTAGTTCTCATGAATTGGCAGGACTTCCCAGTCTGGTGTCTGATAGCTCCTTCTCTGCATTTTGAAGTTTCTGAGCGTTTAGCAGATACATAGGAGAGGACATCTGCTTCTCTCTGAAGAGTTGAGTTTTGCATTCTGATAAATTTTATGCATTAGAGAATGACAAGTAGAATTGTCTTCATTTTGGGTTCGCTTGGCAATTGCAATTCACATTACATCCTATCAAAATCACCCAGGTGAGAAACTCCTCAAAAATGAACCACATTTTTTAAAATACTAAAATCAGTTCCACAAATTCAACTTATTCTATGCTTATTTTGCTTTTGAGAATGGATAATAAATATCTAATGTGTAATAGGTAAAAAATTAAACTGGTAGTGGTTTGTAGTGCCTGTATTTTTCTGCATACCTTAAGTTATATGTTAGCTACATAACTCAAACATCCAATTCTAGGAGTCAGAGGGACTTGGGCCATGCTTCTTCCTCGGCTGTGCCATCAAGGCCACACACTCTTGAACCCACTGTTGCCAGCAGTTATCCTGTGTTCAAGTTCACCAGGTCTCCAACAGAAACTTGAGCAGGTTCTGTTGTGGACAGTGGGCCCTCATACCCTTTTCCCTAATTCCAAGGGTGAGGATGCTATGTGGGGATTCAGAAATGAGATGCAGCCTGGTCTATAGCAGATACCTGCCAGCCACAGAAATAAACTGCTCATTTTTTGCAATATGACTAGATGCTGTGAAAGAAAAACATTTAAGAGGCCTGGAACTATTCCTCCTCAGGGAATTAAGAACATGTGAGTTTCTGTGAATAGAGGGGTACTGAGGAAAACCCAGTGCAAGGATGATTGAGGAAGAAAATAACAAGGGGAAAGTTAGGCCAATGTTTTCAGAACCTTAAGTTAGCAGCCTGCTGGGAAATATAAAAGCCTAGTAAATATTAATTAAATTAAGCAGTAAAAACAGAGATAAAGAATTGTGTATTTGTTCAAATAAGCAAGCAGAGTGCAAGATATCTTCCTCACCCCGCACCCCCTCTCCCCCCCGGCCCCCCGCCGCCCCACCTTCAGAGAAACATCCTAATCCTCAATTGTTAATTGTCCCTAGTTTCTCTTCTGGATACCAGATTTTCTTTCACTTTTACAAATGGTGGTAAGTTAGAAACTACTTTTCTATGTAACTTCCATGCTATTTTCTAAATATAAGCTTTTGTGTACTAAATGATGCAGGACATATATCCCATTCCCATTTCTATGACATTATAACAAAAAAAATTCATGCTTTGTAGCCTCTGCTCTCTTTCCTAAAGCATACTATGCTCCTTTAGGTTTCTAATGTGAAAGGTGATGGTGATGTGGGTTCCTGCCCTGATTACAAGAAAGTCTAGATTACTATAACACAGTCAACTACAGAGAAGCTTGGATAATGTAAGAAAACATCTCAGTTCATAAACTATAAACATTAAAATTAAAAAGTATATAGAAAAAAAGGGTTACCATTTGGATGCACATAAAAGTTAGAAGTCCATGGAAAATGTGTGTTCTAGTTAAGTATCTGATATTGTATATACCAATCTATTTATTTATAGATCTTAAATGTCTATGAGGTCAATACACTATTGTAGCGATGCTTTATATACATGACTACAGGCCCGGTGCATGAAAATTCATGCACTAGAGGAGGGGTCCCTCAGCCCAGCCTGCACCCTCTCACGGTCTGGGAGCCTGCAGAGGCTGGAGGCGACCCAGCAATCAGGGGAAGGCAATGCCCCCATCATACCTCTATTGCTGCCACTGCCAGCAGCTCAAGCCTCAGCCAGCCCTGGTTACCTGAGGCTTGCCTGAGTCTCGGGCCGGCCTTAGGTGGCTGGGGGGTTGAGGGGACTGGGGGACTCCAGAGGCAGGTGCGCGAAGCCTGGCTGGGCCGTGCGCCTGCCACCCCCGTGGGGCTGAGGGGACTGGGCGCCACCATCTTGTGACTGTGAGCACTGCCATCTTTGAGGGTGTGGCAGTCAATTAGCATATTCCCTCCTTATTGGCTGTGGGTGCTGCCATCTTTGTGAGGGCATGATGGTCAATTAGTATATTCCCTCTTTATTAGATAGAGTAAGCCCTAAAAAGAGCTTATTGGCCAATTTATTCTATTAATAACATCTGTATTTTAAGAGTTGCAAAAAAATACCTTGAGATATATTTTAGTTGTCTTTATTTTTCACATTTTTCTTATGGATTTCCCCCCTTTTTACTCTATAATAAAAAAAATGCACAAAACATCATTCAAATTAACAATTTCTGCCTCCTTTCAAAGATACAGTAATACCAAGTTAAAAAGAAAATTTTGCCTCTTGATCCAGCTTCTATTTTATTGCCCATGCTCAGTATGCCCTGCACAACAGAAAAGAACTCTGAAGAATCTGAGCCTAGAATGATTTTATGTAACATTAAATGATTTTATGTAAGCTATAAAAAAAATAAGATGCAAACCTTTGTAGAATTTTTATATGAGAAAACAAGCCAACAGGAAGAAAGAATTCTAATACTGACTTTTGAAATAAATTCAGTTTCATGAAATTACACATCAGTTCCACAATAAATGGGAAGCACTTAATTTTTCATTTATTGGTTTATGTGATTTACTTTTGCCTCCCCATCTAGTTGTAAAACCTTTGAAGAAAGGAACCCTATTTTATAAAAGGTAAAGTTATCAAATATTGGGATTCACTTTTGTGTGTGGCAATTGGAAATCTGTCACCTTATATTATAATCAAGCTTTCTATATTTAGTTCATCTTGAGACACATAAAACAACACATATATAAGGTAATCCTACTTAGAGATAGCAATTTTATTTTACCAAAAAACAGGTTACTGTCAATTTTGCCCTGAGCTCTTTAGAGAAAGATATAAAAGTATTTATTCTATTATAAAATATGTAAAACATTGTTAAAGTCCCCATAAGACTAGTGCTAAAAATACGATTGTACTTGTATGCAAAAGCCTTGATTTTCCTGAAAGTCATTGCACATTTCTAATAACAATTAGATTATATTATAGTGACAGATATTAAAATTTTCTTGGGCATGCTTGAAAGTAAATAGGTATTCTGAGAGATATCCCAGGGAGCAAAAGCAGATCATCTGCGAATTGTACATCTTAGAATATAAAATATTATAATTGAAATAGATTATTTTTTTATTTTCAATTGGGGAAACCAGATTCAGAAATCTCTAGATACAGGGCACCCTCTGGCCTGAATCTTATCTGAATCTGGCCTTTAACTTACTACCAATGTCCTGGGATGATACTATCAGATATCTGTTTCCCAAAGCATCTTTATGTATAACACTAGAGGCCCTTTGCACACAATTCATGCATGGGGGAGGGGGGTTGTAAGGGTCCCCACCGCCCAGCCTGCACCCTCTCCAATCTGGGACCCCTCGGGGGATGTCCGACAGCCAGTTTAGGCCCGATCCCCGGGACAGCCTAATCACACTTAACTGCCTCTGCCTGCTGACCTGATAGTCCCCAACTGCCCCCCCACTGGCCTGGTCACCCCCTACTGACCCCCTTCTGGCCAAGTTCTCCCCAACTAACCCCCTTCTAGCCTGGTTGCCCCTAACTGCACCCCCACTGGCCTGGTTGCCCCCTACTGCCCCCCCTTCCATTCAGGTTGCCCCCAACTGCCCCCCTTCCATACTGGTCGCCCCTAACTGCCCCCCTGCCAGCCTGGACGCCTCTCACTGCCCCCACTACCATCCTGGTTGCCCCCAACTGCCCCCCATGCTGGCCTGGTCACCCCTAACTTCCCCCCTCTGCTGGCCTGGTTGCCCCTCATTGACCCCCCTGCAAGCCTGGTTGCCCCTAACTTCCCCCCCTGCCAGCCTGGTTACTCCCAACTGCCACCCCCCCCCGCCAACCTGGTTGTCCCTTACTGCCCCCCCTCCGCCAGCCTGATCATCCCTCACTGCCCTCCCTACTGGCCTGGTCGCCCCCAACTGCCCCCCCACCAGCCTGGTTGCCCCCAATG
The DNA here is from genome assembly GCF_963455305.1 of Plecotus auritus. Classification (NCBI taxonomy): domain Eukaryota; kingdom Metazoa; phylum Chordata; class Mammalia; order Chiroptera; family Vespertilionidae; genus Plecotus; species Plecotus auritus. The sequence goes on from NC_137772.1 coordinate 104,171,631, forward strand.
TCTCCCCTGATGGCCTGGTCACCCCTCACTGCCTCCCCTGCCAGCCTGGTCACCCCACGCAGCCTGCTGTTCGGTTGTTTAGTCGTCCCTCACTGCCCCCACTGCCAACCTGGTCGCCCCACGCAGCCTGTTCGGTTGTCCATCCAGTTGTTTTGGTTGTGACAGCCCCTGACTTTTTTTTTCTTTTATATATATTTTTATTAAGGTATTATATATGTACATATCTTACCATTGCCCCCCCCACCCCACACCCATACATGCCCTCACCCCCCAATGTTTTGCATCCGTTAGTTACTCTTATATGCATGCATATAAGTCTTTCGGTTGATCTCTTATTTCCCCCACCTCTCCCTAAACTTCCCACTGTAATTTGACAGTCTGTTTGATGCTTTGCTGCCTCTGTATCTATCTTTTTGTTCATCAGCTTATAATGTTTTTTATTATCCACAAATGAGTGAGATCATGTGGTATTTTTCTTTCATTGACTGGCTTATTTCACTTAGCATAATGTTCTCTAATTCCATCCAGGTACCTACAAATGGTAATAATTCTTTCTTTTTTATGGCAACATGGTATTCCATTGTGTAGATGTACCATAGTTTTCTGATCCACTCATCTGCTGACGGGCACCTAGGCTGTTTCCAAATCTTAGCTATTGTAAATTGTGCTGCTATGAACATAGGAGTGCATATATCCTTTCTGATTGGTGTTTCTAGTTTCTTAGGTTATATTCCTAGGAGTGGGATCATGGGGTCAAATGGGAGTTCCATTTTCAATTTTTTGAGGAAACTCCATACTGTTCTCCACAGTGGCTGCACCAGTCTGCATTCCCACCAGCAGTGCACGAGGGTTCCTTTTTCTCCGCATCCTTGCCAACACTTGCTGTTTGTTGATTGGTTGATGATAGCCATTCTGACAGGAGTGAGATGGTATCGCATTGTCGTTTTGATTTGCATCTCTCGGATAATTAGTGACTTTGAGCATGTTTTCATGTGTCTCTTGGCCTTCCTTCTGTCTTTCAAAAAGATTCTATTTAGGTCCATTGCCAATTTTTATACTGGATCATTTATCTTCCTTTTATTAAGTTGTATAAGCTGCCTGTAGATGTTGGAGATTAAACCTTTATCACTGATAACATTTGCAAATATGTTCTCCCATACAGTAGGGTTTCTTGTTCTTTTGTTGATAGTTTCTTTTGCTGTGCAACAGCTTTTTATTTTGATGTAGTCCCATTTGTTTATTTTCTCTTTGACTTCCATTGCCCTAGGAGCAGTATCAGTGAAGAAGTTCTTTCGGCATATGTCTGAGATTTTGCTGCCTGTGGATTCCTCTAGTATTTTTATGGTTTCCCGTCTTATGTTTAAGTCCTGTATCCATTTTGAGTTTATTTTTGTGTATGGTGTAAGTTGGTGATCTAGTTTCATTTTTTTTTTGCATGTATCTGTCCAATTTTCCCAACACCATTTATTGAAGAGACTGTCTTGACTCCATTGAATGTTCATGCCTCCTTTGTCAAATATTAATTGAGCATAGTGGTTTGGGTCGATATCTGGATTCTCTATTCTATTCCATTGGTCTATATGTCTGTTCTTGTGCCAGTACCAGGCTGTTTTGACAACAGTGGCTTTATAATACAGCTTGAAATCTGGCACTGAGATCCCACCTACTTTGTTCTTCTTTCTCAGGATTGTTGAGGCTGTTCGGGGTCTTTTTTTATCCCAGATGAATTTTTGGAGAGTTCTTTCTAGGTCTGTGAAATATGCCATTGGTATTTTAATGCGGAGTGCATTGAATCTATAGATTGCTTTGGGTAGTATGGACATTTAAATGATGTTGATTCTAGCAATCCATGAACATGGTATGTTCTTCCATCTGTTTACGTCTTCCTCTATCACTTTTTTCAGTGTCCTGTAGTTTTCCGCGTGTAAGTCTTTTACCTCCTTGCTTAAGTGTATTCCTAGGTATCTTAATTTTTTTGGTGCGATGGTAAATGGGATTGCTTTTTTAGCCTCTCTTTCTGTAAGTTCATTATTGGTGTATAGAAATGCCATAAGATTTCTTGGCATTAATTTTGTATCCTGCTACATTGCCAAATTCATTTATTAAGTCTGTTAGTTTTTTGATGGAGTCTTTTTGGTTTTTTATGTACAATATCATGTCATTTGCAAATAAGGACAGCTTTACTTCTTCTTTTCCAATTTGGATGCCTTTTATTTCTTCTTCTTGTCTAATTGCAGTGGCTAATACTTCCAGTACTATGTCAAACAGGAGTGGTGAGAGTGGGCATCCCTGTCTTGTTCCTGTTCTTAGGGGAAATGGTTTTAGTTTTTGCCCATTGAGTATGATGTTAGCTGTGGGTTTATCATATATAGCTTTTATTATGTTGAGGTATGATCCTTCTCTTCCCACCTTGTTGAGAGTTTTTATCAAGAAAGCGCGTTGGATTTTGTCAAATGCTTTTTCTGCATCAATTGATATGACTATGTGATTTTTATCTCTCCATTTGTTTATGTGATGTATCACATTAATTGATTTGCAGATATTGTACCATCCTTGCATTCCTGGGATAAATCCTACTTGGTCATGGTGTATGATCTTTCTGATGTACTGCTGGATCCGATTTGCTAGAATTTTGTTGAGGATTTTGGCATCTACGCTCATGAGGGATATTGGCCTGTAACTCTCTTTCATTATGTTGTCTTTATCTGGTTTTGGTATCAGTATGATGCTGGCTTCATAGAAGGAACTTGGAAGTGTTCCTTCCTCTTGAATTTTTTGGAATAGTCTGAGGAGGATAGGTTTTAGTTCTTCCTTGAATGTTTGGTAAAACTCTCCTGTGAAGCCGTCTGGCCCCGGGCTTTTGTTTGCCAGAAGCTTTTTGATGACTGCTTCAATTTCTTCCATAGTTACTGGCATATTGAGCTGTTTAGATTCTTCCTGATTGAGTTTTGGAAGGTTATATTATTCTAGGAATATGTCCATTTCCTCCAGGTTGTCCAGTTTGTTGGAATAGAGTTTTTCATAATATTTTTTAACAATCCTTTGTATTTCAGCGGGATCTGTTGTTATTTTGCCTCTTTCATTTCTGATTTTGTTTATTTGGGTCTTCTCTCTTTGCTTCTTGGTGAGCCTGGCTAGAGGTTCATCAATATTGTTTATCCTTTCAAAGAACCAGCTCATGGTTTTGTTGATTTTTGTATTGTTTCTTTGGTCTCTATGTCGTTTATCTCCGCCCTGATCTTTATTATTTCCTTCCTTCTGCTTACACTGGGCCTTTCTTGTTGCTCTTTTTCTACCTCTTTGATTTGTAGGGTTAGGTAATTTATTACCATTGTTTCTTGTTTTTTGCAGTATGCTTGTAGAGCTATGAACTTCCCTCTCAAGACTTCTTTAGCTGTGTCCCATAGATTTTGGATTGTAGTGTTTTCATTGTCATTTGTTGCCATGATGTTTTTTATTTCTTCCTTGATCTCTCTGGTAACCCAGTCATTGTTTAATAGCATGCTGTTTAGTCTCCATGTGTTTGATTTCTTTGGATTGTTTTTATTGTAGTTGATTTCCAGTTTTATGCCACTGTGGTCTGAGAAGATGCTTGATATGATTTCTATCTTCTTGAATTTGAAGAGACTTTCCTATGTCCCAACATATAGTCTATCTTTGAAAATGACTCATGTGCACTGAGAAGAATGTATATTCTGTGGCTTGGGGGTGAAATGTTCTGAAGATGTCAATTAATTCCATCTGGTCTAGTGAGTCATTTAGGATGGCTGTTTCTTTGCTGATTTTTTGTTTAGAGGATTTTTCCAATGGTGATAGTGGGGTATTAAAATGTCCTACTATTATTGTCTTGCTGTCAATCTCTCCCTTGATATCCCCCAGGAGATTTTTTTATGTATTTGGGTGCTCCTGTATTGGGTGCATATATGTTTACCAGAGTTATTTCTTCTTGTTGGATTGCTCCCTTTAGTATTATAAAGTGGCCTTCCTTATCTCTTTTTATGTCCTTCACTTTGAGATCTAATTTGTCAGATACAAGTATTGCTACCCCAGCTTTTTTTTGTCATTTCCATTCGCCTGGAAGATCTTTTTCCATCCCTTCGCCCTCAGTCTGTGTGCATCTTTTTTTCTGAGGTGGGTTTCTTGTAGACAGCAGATATATTGGTCTTGTTTTCTTATCCAATCCGTTACCCTATGTCTTTTGATTGGGGCATTTAATCCGTTTACATTTAAAGTTATTATTGATAGGTACTTATTTGTTGCCATTTTTATTGTTTACCCCTGTGTTCCTTCTTCGCTTCCTAATTCTTTTTTTTACAGCAGATCCATTAGCATTTCTTGCATTGCTCGTTTGGTGGTAATAAACTCCCTTTGTCCTTTTTTGTCTGTGAAGCTCCTGATTTCACCTTCAATTTTGATTGATAGCCTTGCTGAGTACAGTATTCTTGGATTCAGACCCTTCCTTTGCGTGACTTTGTGTATTTCATTCCATTCCCTTCTGGCCTGATGTGTTTCTGTTGAGAAATCAGTTGCTACTCTGATGGGGGTTCCTTTGCATGTAACATTCTGTCTCTCTCTTGCTGCTTTTAAGATTCTTATTTTGTCATTGGTGTTTGCCAATTTAATTATAATGTGCCTTGGTGTCAGTCTTTTGGGGTTCCTTTTGCTTGGGACTCTGTGAGCTTCTTGGATTTGTGTGGGTTTTTTCTTCCCTATATCAGGGAAGTTTCCTGTCATTATTTCTTCAAACAGGTTTTCTATTCCTTGCTCAGTTTCCTTTCCTTCTGGAACCCCTATTATGCAGATGTTGTTTTGTTTCATGTTGTCCCAAAGTTCCCTTAGGCTCTCCTCCTGCTTTTTAATTTTTTTCCAGAAGCTGCTCTGGAAACTTGGGTATTTTTTCCCATCTTGTCTTCTAGCTCACTGATGCGTCCTCTGCTTCTTCTAGTCTACTCTTGATTCTTTCTATTGAGTTCTTTACAGCAGCGATGTCCTTTTTCATTTCTTCTTGGTTCTTCTTCATTTCCTCTTGGTTCTTACTCATATTGTCGAATTTGTCTTCCATTCTTTTCAGCCACCTTATGACGATTTCTCTGAATTCTTTCTCTTGAAGGTTGCTTGCCTCCATTTCGTTTACTTCTTTTTCTGGTGATGCCTGCTTCTCTTTCATATGCGGGCTGTTCCTTTGTCTCCCCATGGTCTCTCTTCTCCGAATGTCTGGTTATGTAGTTCTCTCTCTCCTGCGTTGATTTAAAGGCACAAAATACAACACAACCAGGTAAAACACACAAGGCACTGAACATAATTGTATTCACGATATTAATAACCTCCGATAAAGGTGACCACTAGAGAAAGGCAAATTATGGGATAGGAGAGAAAGAAGAAGAGGAAAAAGAAAGAAAGAAAGAAAGAAGAAAGAAAGAAAGAAAGGAAGAAAGAAAGGAAGAAAGAAAGAAAGAAAGAAAGAAAGAAAGAAAGAAAGAAAGGAAGAAAGAAAGAAGGAGTGTCAAAATGAAATTGTGAAAAGGAAAAAAAAGTAAGAGTGACAAGAAAGAGTCTAAGAGAGAAAGGGGAACAAACTATATATATGGGGATAAAACTCCAATAGAACATCCACTAATCCCAGCAAATGCCATCAACAAGTACCTGGGGATTAATACAAACTACAACACCAACTAATATCAAGCAAGGCAAGGGAAAACAGAAGCAAAGAACAAACAAAAACAAAGCAAACAAAAAAACAAACAAACAAAAAATAGAATAAGCAAAACAATCTCACAAAAAAAAAGCATAAAAATTCGATATAATCAACATTCTAACAAACAACAACAAAAGGACAGAGAGAAAGACAATTTTTGGATAGTTAAGACAGTGAAGAGAGAGGTGTGTATGGACTTGGAGCAGGAGATTGGAGATTAGATATGTAAGTAGGGTGAAATTTTATTAGGGGGTAAACAGAAAGAATAGGGAAAATCTAAAGCAGGAAAGGGGTAAGATAAACAGGACACCAAAAGGGGAAAGGTTAGGAAGAGAGTGATGGCATAAAGGTAGAGTTGAGATAGAGTAAAAGGATGCTAAATGAAAGATGAAACTAGAATGTAGAACACTAATCCCAAAGTAAAATAAAGAGAAAATAAAATACTTTAAAAAAAGGTAAAATAGTAGTAGTAATGATACTGATTGAAAATAGAAATGTAATAATTAAAAAGGTAAAATCAAGTGAGGAAAAAATTAAAAAATTAGTTTCTTGAGTAAAAGATGCAAAAAATGAAAATAAAATAATAAAAATAAAAAATAAAATAAATGTGCAGTAGTGAAGGTCATTCACTTCCTCTATTGTTCTGTTTGGCATGCCTGTTTCTCAGTCTGGACAGTATTGCAGTTCCCTGAGTTCCACTGCTCCTCAGTGTTGTAAGCCAGTCCTGATTTTTAAGCAGGCAGTGTGTCTTAATTTCTTGTATTCCTTTATTTTTGATTACACAAGAGTCAATTTGTGATTCAACCCCTGGGTGGCAGTGTTTCTGGACTGACTTCCAGATCTCTTTGGCCTCTCTAGCCTGCATTTACATCCTCTTTCCTTGTGGCACTCAATACTGGTTTGTGGAAGTGGGCTCAGAGCTGGCTCTCTGATGGTCACTCCCTGCTCTGATCCCCAGGTTCCAGAAAAACACTTTCCCCTGCAGTCTCCCAGGGTGTCCCCAACTGGCTGATCCTATGTATTGGGCTTATTAATCAGAAGCAAGGATTTGAAGAGGAAAAAGCCCAAGTGTGCGAACAATGGTTCTGCGCGCAAGTCTAAGCAGCCGGCACACCTTTGAAATTCTTAGGCTGTCCCTGAACGTCAGATCAAAATGGGTTGCTTTTTAGAGATCCCTTCTGTTAGCAGCTCTGAGGACCCCCTTCCACATTCATGGATCATGCCAGCCCCAACAGCCAGAGATTTTTCTAGGCTCAGACTTCCCTGGTCCTCCAGCTCCCACAAAACGCATGTTCCTCTCTCCCACCGGGACCAGAGACCTCACCTTATTCCAGGCAAAATCTGACCTTTCCATGGTAGAGTGTAGAGCTCCTTTGAATTGGCATGTTTGTGCCAACTGGGGACCGGTGTTCGTTGCATTCTGTGGATCCTGAGAAAAGATATCCACTGAAAAGGGATCCTGGTGGATTAACTGGGCTCAAATTAAAAACAAAACAAAACACAGAGCCTAGCAGCCATTTCATCATAGGGACCTCATGCAAATTGCATTTCCAAGAGAAGCCTGCACTGAACTGCCTGCACTGTGTTTCTGCCTTCTGAACCAGCCCTTATAAAGCAGTTCCTGGAATCCTATTTCAACCAATAGGACTCCAACCAACCAAAATGGCTCTATTTTGACCAATCAGGACAGTGTCTTTTGGACCAATCAAACTGAGGATTTTGGAGTCCTCATTTGTATGAGGCTGGACCAATCAGGGACCAGGGACAAAAACTTTTGTCTATATATGCCAGTTCCCCTTTGGCTAGGGAAGTGCACTTTCACTTTCCACTAAGGACTGTATTCACCTGCCTGGAACTGGAGCATCAAAGATGTCTGAAACACTGGAGATGTATGGTTGGAGCAGAGCAGAGTCCCTCACCCCAGAACTGCCTAACAGCTTGGCTGTTTTCACAATTGAGCTGTTTGCACTGAATAGTTTCCTTTTTCTCTGCACCCCAAATTGGGGATTTCTTTTGGCAATGAGTTGGCACCAACAACCATGAGTTGAAAATTCTCAAATTTTCAAGATGATACTATATATACCTACATATCTTGTGTATATAAATATTTGCCTGTAATATATACATATATATCTCCAAAGTTCCTGGGATAATTTGTTGAAAGTATGTTTTATTCAAGAAGTTATTTTAAAATGTAAATCACTTCATTTTCAGGTTTACTTTTTTAATATATTGCCATGTTGATTGTCTAAATGACTTACTTTTAATGAGATTATTATATGTTTATTCTCAAACGTATTAAATTCTGAATAGCAATTTTACATTACAATTTATAAAAATATTTGCTTCCAATATAATCTTTGATGAATGTCTTCTATTGTTTAGTGCTACAATTGTCTGAAATTGAAACTTAATATTTTAGATATTAATAGGAACAATAGCAAAGTAGTCTGCACAATATATTTCTAATCACCCCTTCATGCCTTTGCCCCTGCAAACAAGTCTAGGCCATTTAAGTATATGGCAGTTTTTATATGGTTAACTAAGTGGCTTTGTGGATTATGTTATCTATCTAGCTTTAACTTAAATAACCTTCACATAAGGGAGAAGTGAATAAAAAGGTTCCTGCAAAAAAACAAAAAAACAAAAAAAAACAGGGATTGCAGACAACACTGAACAAAACACAGGTGAACAAAAAATGTATAAACGGGATCTACTCCTTATCTATAATAATAAAAGCATAATGTGCAAATTGACTGAACTACTGAACAGCAGAATGACTGTCGGGTCAACCTTCTGGATAAATGACCATGCTATGACACGCACTGGTGCCAGGCCAGCCAAGGTGGGTGCGATGCATCATTGACAGAATGTATCTGAAGACCAACTATTGGCACAATGTACCGTTTGAGAGATAATTCCATCGATTCAACAGATGATGCCAAATGGAAAAAATTCCCATAAAATTTAATAGTGTTAATCCTTTGGGAATGCTGTATCATAAATTAAAATTGAAAGTAGGTGCAATCATGCTACTGAGAAATCTTAATAGTAAGTAGGGTCTTTGTAATGGTACTAGATTTATTATCAAAAGATTGTTACCTAACATAATCAAAGCTGAAGTATTAACAGCATCTGCAGAAGGAGAGGTTGTTCTGATTCCAGGAATCGATTTGTCCCCATCTGACACTGGCCTCCCATTTAAATTAATTCTAAGACAATTTTCCATGATGCCAGCATTTGCGATGACTATCAATAAATTACAAAGACAAACTCTCTAGACAAAGTAAGAATATTCCTACCTGAATGTTTTTGGACATAGTTATATGTTGCTTTCTCTCAAGTTTGAAAAGCGTGTGATGTTAAAGTTAAAGTTGTAAATACTTCATCACAAGGGAAATTAGTCAATCACTCTGAAAGTGTTTTTACTCTTAATGTGGTGCACAGGGAGATATTAGAATAAGTTTAATCAATTTATCAGTCATTGTTTTTAATCCATGTTGTTTTTATATCATGTTTTTGTTGTTTTTATATCATGTCTTTGTTGTTGTTATATCATGTTGTTATTGTTTATTTATTAATCAATTTGTATATTATTTTCATATACATTTTACTAATTTTCTTTCATCTCTAACACTTCTATTATAGAGAAAGGGTGAATAGTGATATTAAAATATTTCTTCTAATTAATTTTCTTTTAATGTGCACAAATCCATGCACCAGACCACTAGTGTTTGGATAAAATCTTTCAAAATCAGCCATTAAACAATTTTAATAAATAAATTTTATTTATTTTAATAAATAAATTTTATTAATTTATTTTATTTAATAAATTTTAATAATTTATTATATTTAAGTTTAGTGGTTAAACTTCCTCATCTAATCTGCATAACCAGTGATTTCATTTCAGTTAGGTACCAAAGTTCTTGAAATTAACCCCACTGCCACACTCCTTGCTGCTTTTAATCAAAGGAAGTGGGATATAAAATCTTATACAGAGAAAATTTCAAAAATTTGGTAATTCTTTGAAATAAAACTCATTCTTGGGATCCAAACCAAAAAACTTACTGGGTGATCAATAGTTGAAAAATTTAGAAAAGAAGATATTTTATATTTATAAAATATAAATATTTAGAAAAGAAAATATTTTATATTTATAAAATGAAAATTGTTACATTTTTATGAGATTATCAATTATTTTAATTGATTTAACACTTTTTGGATTACAAAGTACTTTTACATTTATAGTATCTACTATCACTTGTTTTCTATTTTGTTTGGCAAAAATAAAATGTGTTTATGGGTTATGAAAAATGTAGAAATCTCACATTTAAAGAGTTCCTCCTAAAACCTATTTTTATTTACTAAGTTATTATAATTCTTATTAGTGTTAGATTTATATATTTGCCTTTTTTTCCCTTCAGCTGAGCAAATAGCTGGCCAAACCAATGAACTCTGGACCAATAAAATTTATGCATATGTTTCTTTAGCATTGTTCCAGCATTGAACTCAAAATTCAGAAGAGATAACCAGACATCTTAGCCACATTGATCATCCTATCTAATAAAAGAGTAATATGCAAATTGACCATCACTCCAACATAAGATGGCTGCCCCATGTGGTCAAAGATGGCTGCCCCCATGTGGACACAAGATAGATGCCACAAGATGACCAGCAGGGGAGGGCAGTTGGGGGGGACTCAGGCCTGCATGGGAGAGCAGTTGGGGGGGGGGAGGACCAGGCCTGCAGGGGAGGGAAGTTAGGGGTGACCGGGCCTGCAGGGGAGGGCAGTTAGGGGCAATCAGGCTGGCAGGGGAGGGCAGTTAGGGGCAATCAGGCTGGCAGGGGAGTGGTTAGGGGGTGATCAGGCAGGCAGGCAGAAGCAGTTAGGGGCCATCAGGAAGGCAGGCAGGAGAGCAGTTGGGAGCCAGCAGTCCTGGATTGTGAGAGGGATGTCCGACTGCCCGTTTAGGCCCAATCCTACTGGGATTGGGCCTAAACGGGCAGTCGGACATCCCTCAAGGGCTCCCAGATTGGAGAGGGTGCAGGCTGGGCTGAGGGACAACCCCCCCCCCCGGGGCACGAATTTCATACACCAGGCCTCTAGTAATTCTATATTTGGGGATGAGGGAAAAAAAATGGCTTTTGCACATGCCACTCCTACTTGGAATGATCCTCTCCTTCCTTGCCAGCCACATTGTGTAATGCTCAAGCAGAATGGTATTTATAGTGCTAAATAGTAGTGTCACAAAATCAATGTGGGACTTATCTTCTTAACTGGAAAGCTCTTGAGATAAAAGGTCTGTTTCCAATGTATTTTGATTTTAGCACAGCAACTAGCCCAGTGGGAGCTTCATCTCTCCATTGAATAATTGATGAACTAGTGGATGAATTAATAAAATTAGCTCAGTTAAGAGAACACATTGTTTCTACACCAATTGTATATTTTTAGTTCAAACATTTTGAATTATTGTTGATGCTGCTTTCCTTATGGTTGATGACTGTAATCAATCTGCTTTCAACAGTCTAATTCTCTCATTAAGAAAAATAGGAAAACCACATATCACTTATCCACAAACCCACATCAATTGTCTATTCCCCAAATATCATTCTTCACAGTAACAAAATTGAGAGGAATGTTTCTTAAAGTTGTTTTTTTTTGTTTTTGTTTTTACCAAAGATAGCATAAAAAACAATTCAGCTTGATAGATTTAAATTGTATATACAATAATATGGCTTAGAGTAATAAATTTCAGCACAGATCGGTGGAATTTGATGGAATCTCCAAATTAATTTAATATATTTTATATATATATATATTATTGATATTTTTACAGAGAGGAAGGGAGAGGGAGAGAGTTAGAAACATTGATGAGAAAGAAACATCAATCAGCTGCCTCCTGCACACCTCCTACTGGGGATGTGCCCGCAACCAAGGTACATGCCTTTGACTGGAATCGAACCTGGGACCCTTGAGTCCACAGGCTGATGCTCTATCCACTGAGCCTAACAGGTTAGGGCTAATTTAATATCTTAATGCTTCAATTGCTGCTTTAAAACCATTAGCTGTCTGATGGCAGCTGAATGTACTGATCTTTAAAATAACCTCTTCAGAATCCCTGCTATGGGCTCCAGGAACACATGCAGTGAGTGCACACTAGGGGGACCTTGCAAGTGACCCCACTGTGGCTCTGGGGCCATGCAGTGAGTTACAGACCAATGGACTCTGGGTCCTCATAAGGAGTTGTATGCCAGAGGGACTATGTGCACCCCCCCGCACCAACACCAAGCATCTGCAGCTGACACCTGAAGGACCAGATCTGAGGGAAAAGGGAGTAAAACTCAGAACAGGGACAATTGTGAGGCTCAAGGCAGACCAAGCCTCTAGGCCAGTGGTCGGCAAACTCATTAGTCAACAGAGCGGCAAACGGCGGCTTGCAAGCCACATGTGGCTCGCGAGCCACAGTTTTCTGACCACTGCTCTAGGCTAAGGAGTGCCTGACCACTGGAATACTAGAGGCTTCAACCTCTCAGACCTCAAACAGGTTGCCCAGGGCCAGAAAAAGACAGTGACTCATGTTCACAATTTACATGTTTCTCTATTATTAGGTAAGATGGCACTCCCTTCTGGCCTAATGTGTTTCTTTTGAGAAGTCAGCTGACAGATAATGGGAGTTCCGTTGTAGGTAACATTCTGTCTTTCTTGCAGCCTTTAAATTTTTTCTTTGTCTTTAACGTTTGCCATTTTAATTATGCTATTTCTTGGTGTGGGTCTTTTTGGGTTCATCTTATTTGGAACTCTGTGTTTCCTAGATTTGTGTGACTTTTTCTCCCCCCCAAGTCAGGGAAGTTTTCTGTCATTATTTCTTCAAACAGGCTTTCTATTCCTTGCTCAGCTTCTTCTACTAAAGCAGCTTCCAGGAGACCCAGGATAGATACATCAAGGGAGATCCTTCCCACAAATAGGACATCAGCAATCATGTGGGACAGGAAAACACACCCGCCATTATATACTTCACTAGGGGCCCAGTGCACAAAATTTGTGCACTGGGGAGGGGTGCCTCAGCTTAGCCTGCCCCCTCTCACATACTGGGAGCCCTCAGGGAATGTCCTACTGATGGCTTAGGCCCGCTCCCCATTGGAAGCGGATCTAAGTGGCAGTCTGGCCTCCCTTTGCAGAGGCGACTGGGCTGATCAGGGGAAGGCACCAGCCCCATCACCCTGCTGCTGCAGCCACTGCCAGTCACGGCAGCCACCAAGGTATTTTCATCAACATGGACTCCAGTCCCTTCACCATGAAAAAATGACAACTTTCTTTAAGCATTTTCAAGATGTGTCTTTCATAGGATATGACATTTCTTTCTTTATTTTTCTTTTTATCCCTCACCTGAGGATATGTTTCCATTTATTTTTCCCCCTTCCCTCTGATCCCAGGCTCGGCCCCTTCCCAAGCCTAAAGCCTCCACCCCAGACTTTAGGCTTGGGAAGGGACTCCCCCGGCACCTTCGATCTCAGGCTTGGCTCCTTCCCAAGCCTAAAGCTTCCGCCCCAGGTTTTAGGCTTGGGAAGGTGTCCCCCCCCCCATCCCTCTGCACCGCCAATCACAAGCTTGACCCCTTTTGAAGCTTAAAGCCTCCACCCCAGGCTTTAGGCTTGGGAAGGGGTTCCCATCCCGCCCCTCCAATCGCAGGCTCGGCCCCTTCCCAAGCCTAAAGCCTCCACCCCAGGCTCTAGGCTTGTGAAGGGGACTCCCCCACCCCACCAATCACAGGCTCGGCCCCTTCCCAAGCCTAAAGCCTCCGCCCAGTGGCCAGCTGGGAGTGACCTGGGTGCAGAGGAGGTTCTCAGGACACAGGTATGTATGCAAATTAACTTTTTTTATTAACGCCATCTTTGTTGGGTTAATTTGCATACTCACTCTGATTGGCTGTGGGGATAGTGGAGGTACGGTCAATTTACATGTTTCTCTATTATTAGGTAAGCTGGCACTCCCTTCTTGCCTAATGTGTTTCTTTTGAGATGTCAGCTGACAGATAATGGGAGTTCCGTTGTAAGTAACTTTCTGTCTTTCTTGCAGCCTTTAAATTTTTTCTTTGTCTTTAACATTTGCCATTTTAATTATGATATTTCTTGGTGTGGGTCTTTTTGGGTTCATCTTATTTGGGACTCTGTGTTTCCTAGATTTGTGTGACTTCCCCCCGACCACAAGTCAGGGAAGTTTTCTGTCATTATTTCTTCAAACAGGCTTTCTATTCCTTGCTCAGCTTCTTCTCCTTCTGGCACCCCTATTATACAAATGTTACTTCATTTCATGTCCCAAAGCTCCCTTAAACTCTCTTCCTGCTTTTTAATTTTTTTTTTTTTTTGCAATTACTGCTCTGAGTGGGTGTTTTGTTGTTTGTTTGTTTGTTTTCTACTTTGTATTCTAACTTACTGATGTGGTCCTCAGTTTCTTCTAGTCTACTGTTGAAACCTTGCAGGGTATTCTTTATTGCAGCTATGTCATTCTTCATTTCCTCTTGATTCTTATCCAGGTTGTATTTCTCATTCAGCTCCTTATAATTCTCATTGAGTTGCTTGTAATTCTCAGTCAACTGTTTGAGCATCCTTATAACCATTACTTTGAATTCTTTATCTGTCAAATTACTTGCCTCAATTTCATTTACTTTCTTTTCTGGTGATTCCTCTTTTCTTTCCTTTGGGGTTTGTTTCCTTGTATCCCCATTTTTGCTGCCCCTCTGTATTTGTTTCTGTGTCTTAGATCAAACTACTATAACACCCAGCTTTTTTGGGGGGTGGTCCTCTGTATTGGTGTTTTGTAGGAGCCAGTGGTGCAGTCTCTCAGATCTCCCTGGCTGAGTGTTCTAGGCAAGCTTCCTACATGAATTAATTGTGTTCTCCTAATGTAATTGTGTCTTTAATGTTATTATCTCTTTTGTGTATGGAGATTCCTCACATGTTGTCTGATTATGTGGCTCACCCCAAACCTGATCTTACAAGCTGTTGGGGATGTGCTGCTGCTGCTGCTCCAGGCGATCCAAAGATCCACTGATCAACCACCTGTGTATGTCTCCACAGGCCTTGACCACAAGTAGGAAGATTCAATCTGCCATTTAAAGTAGACTTGTTAGCTGCGTGGGTCTCAAGGCTGGTTCATCAAAGTTCCCCTGGCTCTCTGGGCTTCGCCTCTGCCTGCATTTGCCTGTCAGCAGCTGTCAATCTTAATCACTCAAAAGTCTTTTTCTGACAGAGACTTGCAGGGGTAGGAGGTGTTTAGATTTCAGAAAATATGCTGAATCCAAGAATGCTCTATCCAGGAAGGCTATCATTCAAAATTGAAGATGACATCAGGAGCTTCACAGACAAAAAGGGCTAAAGGAGTTTATAACTACCAAACAAGCAATGCAAGAAATCCTAAAGGTACTGCTGTAAGAAGAAGAAATAGAAAGAGAGGAAGAAACACAGGCATAAAGAATAAAAATTGGAACAAACAAGTACCTGTCTATAATAACCTTAAATGTAAATAAATGAAATACTCCAATCAAAAGACATAGGGTAGCCAAATTGATAAGAAAACATGAACCATATATATGCTGTCTGTAAGAGACCCACCTCAGACCAAAGTAATCACACAGACTGAAAGGGAAGGGATGGAAGAAATTTCTTTAGGCAAATGGAAATGAAAAAAATCAGGGATAGCAATACTTACATCTGACGAAGTAGACCTCAAAGTGAAGGCCATAAGAGATCATGAATGCCCCTTAATAATACTAAACGGATCAATATAACAAGAGGGTATAACTCTGGTAAACATATATTCACCCAATACAGGAGCACCCAAATACATAAAATACTTTCTGGATGATATCAAGGGAGAGATACACAGCAATACAATCACACAAGGGGACTTTAATACCCAATTGACATCACTGGATAAATCTTCTAGACAAAAAGTCAATAAGGAAACAGCAATCCTAAACTAATCACTAGATTAGATGGAAGTAGTTGACATCTTCAGAACATTCCACCCCAAAGCTATGGAAAATACATTCTTCTCAAGTGCACGTGGGACATTTTCAAAGATAAACCACAGGACACAAGAAGATTGAAATCATACCAAGCATCTTCTCAGATCACAATGGCATAAAATTAGAAATAAAGTACAATAAAAACACTCAAAAACAATCAAACACATGGAGACTAAATCAAATGCTATTAAACAATGAATTTGGTTACCATAGAGATAAAAGAAGAAATAAAAAACATCTTGACAGCAAATGACAATGAAAACACAACAATCCAAAATCTGTGGGACACAGTGAAAGCAACACTGAGATGAAAGTTCAAAGCAGTTCAGGCCTACCTAAAAAAAAAAAAAAAAAAAAAAAAAAAAAAAAAAAAAAAAAAAAAAAAAAGAAAAAAAAAAAAGAAAGAAAGAAAAGAAAAGAAAAGAAAAGGGAAAACTTGGAATAAATTATCTAACCCTACAACTTACAGCATTAGAAAGAGAGCGACAAGAAAAGCCCGGAGTAAGTAGAAGGAAGGAAATAGTAAACTCAGAGCAGAAATAAATAACACAGAGACCCCCCCAAAAAACAATATAAATGATCAATAAAACCAAGACCTGGTTCTTCAAAAAACAAAGAGAGAGGACCCAAATAAACAAAATCAGAATGAAAGAGGTGAAGTAACAACTGACCTTACAGAAATACAAACGATTGTATAAAATTATATGAACAACTCTATTCCAACATATTGGACAACCTTGATAAAATGGACATATTCCTAGAAAAATACAATCTTCCAAAACTCAATCAGGAAACATCAGAAAACGTGAACAGGCTGATAACTACTGATGAAATTGAAGCAGTAATAAAAAAAAAAACTTCCAGCAAACAAAAGCCCTGGTCTGGACAGTTTCACAGGGGGGTTTTACCAAACATTCAAAAAAACCTAACACCTATACTCCTCAAACTATCCCAAAAAAATTCAAGAGGAAGGAACACTTCCAAGCTTTTTCTATGAAGCCAGCATTAATCTAATCCCAAAACCAGATAAAGACACAACAAAGAAAGAGAATTATAGTCCAATATCTCTGATGAACAAAGACCCTAAAATCCTCAACAAAATTTTATCAAATATGATCCAGCAATACATTAAAAAGATTATATACCAGGACCAAGTGGGATTTATTACGGTTATGCAAGGCTGGTACAATATCCATAAATCAACAAATGTGATATAGCACATTAACAGATTGCAAGACAAAAATCACATGATTATATCAATTGATGCAGAAAAAGCATTTGACAAAATCCAAAACCCTTTTTTGATAAAAACTCTCAGCAAAATAGAAATAGAGAGGTTGATATTATATTATTATACTAATATTATATTATATTATAATATCTCAACATAATAAAAGCCTTATATGATAAACCTACAGCCAACATCATACTCAATGGGCAAAAACTAAAATAATTTCCCCTAAGAAAAGGAACAAGACAGGGTGCCCACTTTCACCAATCTTGTTCGATATAGTACTGGAAGTGCTAGGCTTAATGATCAGACAAGAAGAAGAAATAAAAGGCATCCAATTGGAAAATAGGAAGTAAAACTGTCATTATTCTCAGATGATATGATATTATACATAGAAAACCCTAAAGATTCCATTAAAAAAACTACTAGAGTTAATAAATGAACTCAGCAAAGAAGCAGGATACAAAATTAACACCCAGAAATCTATGGCTTTTTTTATACCAGGTACACCAATAATGAACTCACAGAAAGAGAAACTTAAAACACACACACACACACACAATAAAATTTACCATTGCAAGAGAAAAGTTAAGATACCTAGAAATAAACTTTTCCAATGAGGTAAAAGACTCATACTCAGAAAACTGTAGGACTTTGAAGAGATAGGCAAAGATATAAATAAGTGGAAGAATATGACACATTCATGGATTGATAGAATCAACATCATTAAAATGTCCATACTGTCTAAAGCAATCTATGGATTCAAGGCAATTCCTATTAAAATACCAATGTCATATTTCACCGACCTAGAACCAGCTTTCCAAAAATGTATATGGAACCAAAAAGACACCAAATATCTGCAGCAATATTGAGAAAGAACAAAGTTGCAGGGATCACAATACAAGATATCAAGTTATACTACAAAACCACTATTCCCAAAACAGCCTACTGGCAAAAGAACAGATATATAGACCAATGGAACAGAACAGAAAACCTAGGAATAGAACCAAGCCATTATGCTCAATTAATATTTGACAAAGGAGGCGAGAGCATACAATGGAGACAAGACAGTCTCTTCAATAAATGGTGTTGGGAAATTTGGACAGATGCATGCAAAAAAACTGAAACTAGACCACAAACTTGCACCATACACAAAAATAAACTCAAAATGGATAAAAGACTTAACTGTAATACAGGAAACCATAAATATCTTAAAATAATCCATAGGCAGCAAAATATTGGACATCTCACATAGCAATATGTTTACTTATATATCTAAGACAATGGAAACTAAGGAGAAAATAAACAAATGGGACTACATCAATATAAAAATCATTTTCACAGCAAAGAAGCCATTAACAAAATAACAAGAGAGCTCACTGTATGGAAAAACGTATTTGCCAATAATACATCAGATTAAGGGTTAATTTCCAAAATTTATAGGCAACTCATACAACTTAACAAATGGAAAATAATCCAATTAAAAATGAGCAAAGGACCTAAATAGACACTTCTCCAAAGTGGTTATACAGAAAGCCAAGAGACATGAAAAAAATGCTCAAAGTCACAAATTATCCAAGAGATGCAAATCAAAACAACAATGAGGTACCATCTCACACCTGTCAGAATGGCTATCATCAACAAATGGCAAGTGCTGGCAAGGATGTGGAGAAAAGGGAACCCTTGTATACTGCTAGTGGAAATGCAGACTGGTGCAGCCCTATGATAAATAATATGGAGTTTCCTCAAAAAATTTAAACTGGAACTCGCATTTGACCCAGTGACCCTTCTTCTAGGAATATATTCCAAGAAACCAGAAACACCACTCAGAAAGAATATATGCACCCTTATGTTCATAGCAGTGCAATTTACAATAGCTAAGATTTGGAAACATCCTAAGTGCCCATCAGCAGATGAGTGGATTAAAAAACTGTGGTACATCTATACTATGGAATACTACACAGCTGTATAAAAGAAATAACTCTTACCATTTGCAATAGCATGGATGGACCTGGAGAACAGTATGCTAAATAGTATTTGTCAGTCAGAGAAAAATAAGTATCACATGATCTCATTCATTTGTGGAATATAATGAACAACATAAACTGATGAATAAAAATAGATCCAGAGACATAGAAGCATCAAACAGACTATCAAACCTCAGAGGGAAGGCAGGGGAGAGTTGGTGGGGGGGGGGGTTAGAGTTCAACCAATGAACTTGCATGCATATAAGCATAACCAATGGACAAAGACAATGGGGTGGTAAGAGACTGGGCTGGGTCACAGGGGCAGGCTGGGGGGAAAAAGGAGACATAGGTAATACTTTCAACAATAAATATTTTTTTAAAAAAAGGATCAGCAGTGGATCAGAGACATTTATAAAAAAAGGAACTAAAGCCTTAAGAAACTCAACTTTAATATTTTTTCTTTTTAAATATATATTTTATTGTTGATAGCATTACAGATATCTCCCATTTTCCCCCCAACAATCCCCTCCTTCCAGTCCCTATCTCCCTTCTCCCTTGTAGATCTTCACCACCCTATTGCCCATGTCCATTAGCTATGCATATACATATGTAAGTTCTTTGGTTTCTCTCTTCTTGTCCCCCCAACCCCACATCGACGTATGTCAAATTGAAATAAGTAGAATTTGATTTATTGAAATAAACTATAACACAATGGAACGTTTTCTGGACAATTAGTTTTTAAATTAGCCTTTTCCTCATGCCCATTTCTCCCATAATTTACCTTTTGAAAACAGAACGATGTTTCCAGACCATGTTAATATTCAGTATTTATTGACCTTTCATTTGAACGCTGGTCCTAAAATATTATGGTTATGGAAGATGTTTTGGTAAGTTACCCAAAGCTTTTACTACAATAATCCTGTAGTAAATATGTAAAACTAAATAAAAACATTTGAAAATTTTTCAAATCAACATATTTGAGAATGGGCCCAAGATCAATTCTATAACATGCTTTGGTGGTTAGTTATTAGAGTAACCCTATTACATCCTATATAATAAAGAGCCAGTATGCTTATTAGACCCAACAGCTGAACGACCTCCCGGATGTCCTTCCACAGGACCTTCTGGATGAAGGTGGGGCTGCGAGGGCCGAATCCCTTGCACAAATTTCGTGCATCGGGCCTCTATTTCCATAAAAAACCAATGCATCCTCTTTCTTGTGTTAAGGCACCACTAAAGAGAGTTTTAGCAACTCATATCTCCAAACCACATGCCATTGCACTCAAACATTAATAAACAAAATGTAGTACATACATATAATGGAAGATTTTTCCACTTTAAAGAGGAAATTCTGATACTTGCTTGCAATATGGATGAATCTTGAAGACAATATGCTGAATGAACTCAGTCACATCATCACAATATAATTTTCCTCATATGAGGTACCTAGAGTAGTCAAATTCATGGAAACAGAAAATGGAATGGTGATATTCAGGAGTTAGAAAGAGGAGGGAATATGGCCTTAGTGTTTAATGGGTACAAAGTTTCAGTTTGGGAAGATACAAAAGTTCTGCAAATGGGTAGTGGTGATGGTTGCACAATAATGTGAATGTACTCATTGCTACTGAACTGTACACCAAAACATGGTTAAATGTAGATTTTATGTGATATATATTTTACCACAATAAAAAAGAAAATAAAAATTTAAAAAATGAAATAAAAATACAACTGGAGATTACTGAAGAGATTCATATATCAAAGCCCCTTATTTTATCAGTGCATAAACAGAAGTCACAAGAGATTAAACTACCGAGTTAACAGAGCTAAAACTAGAATCCTATGAATCTGTGACTCCCAAATCAGAGTCTCCCCATTATCCCAAAGTTACTTCCCTTTCTTTTTGTTGAATGTTGACATTTTTTTATATACAGTACTTAGAAGAAGGAGGTTATTGCTAACATTCCAACAAAATATTAGTGGGTTTCTAGTTCTCAATACTGTATTAGTTACAGTTGGATAATATTCCCAGACATGCTGACATAGCATGACAGCTGAATAAGGTGTCCTGACCCAACATGCTGAAAGGGCCAGGTGTTGAAAAAGCACAGGGACCGGTTAGTTATCTGATCCTTTCTGTCCTGTTAATTTGTTGGTCAACCAGATGTCCAAAATTGTGCAACTTATTTTGATGAGGGGTGTTCACAATAGGTTTATGAACATGATGTGTGAATCCTAGGCAACACCCCCTGTGGGACCTCCTGCTCTTGCATCCTAACATGGAGGAAATGCTCTGACAGTTTTTATTTGAGACCCCTGCTGATCACACAGAATTCTGGCATGTGACAGCAGCAATGTTCTATAATTCTCCATATTTGATAAATTTTCTTATAGTTTGACACTGTAGCTAAAATCTTGGCAGCAGACCTTCATCAGATTATTACCCATCAATAATGGAATTGTATCAAGTTCTCACATCTAGGAGCCAGGCCTTATGTGAATTGCTTTATCACACTGTCTCTAATCTTACACCAGTCCTACAAAATGGGCAGGATTAGTTTCATTTTGAAGATTGAGAAAAAGACACTGATTTAAATGGTTTTGTCAAATTCCTTATATAAAGAACTACTAATATATCTTTAATTTCTATTTGGCACTCACACATTATATACATTCAAGGCTGGTCCAAAAGCATCTCTTCATCATTCCTAACTCCAGATTGTCATTCAAACCTTTTTCCTGTCTAGCCCAGTGTTTCTCAACTTTAATGTGCATGGAATTACCTGAGTATCTTGTTAAAATTCAAATTTTGACTCAGCAAGTCTGGATGGAGCCTGCGGTTCTGCCTTTCTAACATTTTTTCCAGATGCTGCCAATGTAACTGACCCCAGATAATAACTTGAGAAGGAAGGCTCCTGAACTATGCTTCCCAATATGGTATCCTTTAACTACATATGGCACTTAAGCACTTGAAGTGCACCAGTCTGAATTGACTGCAAGTATAAAACACACACCAAATTTTGAAGACTTAATTTACGAAGAAGAGTGTAAAATATCTCACAATTTTGTATTAATTGCATGTTAAAATAATATTTTTAATATATTGGATTAAATACAATGTATTATTAAATTCAACTTTACCCATTTATTTTTTAGCTTTTTAAATTGGCTATTAGAAAATTTAAAATTGCAATATATAGTTCACATCATATTGGACACTTTAGAGAATCTTCCTGAAACTTCTTCATTCATTCAAATGTTATTTACCTTCAAGAGCTAACCTCATAGTGCTTAGCACAATACATTTTTAAAAGGCAGGCCTAGATTAAGGTATGGGTCAGTCTCAACTAACAAAGCATTGATCACTGTGTTTTTGGGCTGCCTGATCTGCTGTCCTATCTGCTATGGGAATTATCAGTAACTGTAATAGAAACCTAATCAAAACATAATTAGGAAGGCAAACTACTGTAAAAAACCATCATATAATGCATTCCAACAAAAGATTTGGGTATTATCTGCACCACTGGTTTTCTCCTTTAGGACAATTAAAAGTTGATTGAAATAGAATTGCTTAAAAATAAAGAAGGTGACCACTTCTCTATCGGTACTATTGTCATGACTGAAATGAGGAACTTGAGAAGGCTAGAAGTAAGTGCATATTCCAAATGTTTTGTCAAACAAGATTTAAGAAGTATTGACTCATCTTCAATTTGAGGTTCAAGGAGTAACCTCCAACTGTTCAATGTACATCCTAGTACATTTTCATTCATTCATTCTTCTGTTATTTCCTTACTCATTCACCACCTCATTTAACTCACAGGCTCACTCCTTCAATAAGCAATTTATTAAGAACCCACAGTAATCCAGGTGCTGGTGACCCCAGGATTCATAAGGCAGTCCAGTGCAACAGACAAACATATATAACTTCTTAATTAAAAGGGAGTTTCCAGACCCTTCTCTTTCTCTACTGATTTCTGAACAAAATCTTGTACATTAGTGCCATTATGTAGTTGGAAAAAATAATTTTAACTTCTTGAAACATTTGAAGGGGCATTAAATGTATTTAATTCTGAAAATGCTATGAGGGCTTAAAATTACTTTTTTTTTTCAAACTGCAATTAAAAAACAAAAAGGTTCTTGGCACTTGTATAACAAAGTAATCTTAAAAAAAGGAGCCCCTTAAAATGTAAGATGCAATATCATAATCTAAGAAAGTTTGAAAATATGTGTTTGTTTCTTTGTTATTATTATTGACTAGAGGCCGGGTGCACGAAATTCATGCATGGGGGAGGGGGGGAGGTGTCCCTCAGCACAGCCTGCACCCTCTCCAATCTGGGACCCCTCAAGGGATGTCCGACTGCCTCTTTAGGCCAGATCCCACAATTCAGTCAGACATCCCTCTCACAATCCAGGACTGCTGGCTCCCAACCGCTCACCTGCCTGCCTACCTGATTGCCCCTAACCACTCCCCTGCCAGCCTAATCACCCCCTAACCACTCCCTTGCCAGCCTAATCAATGACTAACTGCTCCCCTGCCAGCCCAATTGCCCCTAACTGCTCTCCCCTGCCAGCCTGGTCGCCCCTAACTGCCCTCCCCTACAGGCCTGGTTTCCCCCAACTGCTCTCCCCTGCCAGCCTGGTCCCCCCAACGGCCCTCCCCTGCAGGCCTGGTCCCCCCCCCAACTGCCCTCCCCTGCTGGCCCAGTCACCCCTAACTGCCCTCCCTTGCCAGCCTGGTCACCCCTAAATGCCCTCCCTTGCCAGCCTGGTCGCCCCTAAATGCCCTCCCCTGCAGGCCTGGTGCCCCCCCAACTGCCCTCCCCTGCCAGCCTGGTCACCCTTAACTGCCCTCCCCTGCAGGCCTGATCACCCCCAACTGCCCTCTTCTGCTGGCCTGATTGCCCACAACTGCCCTCCCCTT
Organism: Plecotus auritus; assembly: GCF_963455305.1. NCBI lineage: Eukaryota > Metazoa > Chordata > Mammalia > Chiroptera > Vespertilionidae > Plecotus > Plecotus auritus. The sequence continues at coordinate 104,195,470 of NC_137772.1, forward strand.
CTGGCCATCTTGTGGCAGCCATCTTGTGTCCACATGGGGGTGGCCATCTTGTGTGTTGGATTGATGGTCAATTTGCATATTACCTTTTTAGTATATAGGATTTTAGAGAGGGGAAAGGAGAGAAACATTGATTGGTTGCCTCCTGCAGATGCCCCAATTGGGGATCAAAGGATCGAACCCCAAAACTTGAGTATGTGCCCTGACTGGGAATTGAACCTTTGGTGTATGGATGATTACTCCAATCAACTGAGCCACCCTGCCAGGTCCGTTCATTTCATTTTTACAAGTCTGTTTCCTGTCAGTAGCATCTTCCTTCCAGAGCTTTTCTACATGTTTCACTTAACCTGCCCTGGGACTGCAGAGGTTTGCTGTGAGTCAAGAGCAGATGTATTTGTCAGAATCTATGTCAGTCCATGCATTGATTCTCCCTGACTTCCCGATGGGAAGGTCCAGCTAATAACAAGTGTCTGGAGTAACATTATATATTTTTTATTAAAGAAACTCTCTTTTCAAAAAGGTTGAAATGCCAGTTTGAAAACTAATTTCTAATAAAAATGTTTATTTACATGTATTATATGCATATGTCAGTGGATCTTGAGGTTATATATCCTCTACTAAAATATAAGTTCTTAGAGAGGCAGGGACTTTGTTTTTTTCTGAATTGTAGTCCTCATAGTGTGCTCAAAGATTTTTTAAAATTTAAATGGGGTCTACAGCAGCCTAAGCTGGGCAGAGGGAGAAGTTATATTTCTGAGTCATATTGCAGCACATCATCAGAACAAATTTAACAGTTTTTCTGAGACAAAAAAAGTTTGTATAATTGTATTTCATGAGAAAATTAGTTTGTTCATTTTTCAGGAGCCACATATGGCTGTGTGTATGAGGAGCTTGCATTAATTTAGTGATGACATTTGAACAGGAAAAAAAGTCATTTCTTGCCCTAAGATAGATGGAAGAAAAAGAGAAACATACAAATATATTATTTGGATAGCTTTAAGCTCTGACCTTATTAAGAAAGCGAATGCAATAGTGATGCTTATTAATTTAAAAAAAATTTTAGTATGCATTTTATATTAATTGTATATTTTATATTCATATTGCACATTAGGCTTGTATTTCCATATTACTAATACTAGTAATTAAAGATCTGCCAGTAGCCTCCTTTTTAGCAACATGGTTTTGAATCATAGGATATCAACATCTGGCATATAACTTGTCATCCATGCTAAAGTTTTTTATAGTATAAAATTAATAAGAATTAGTTCACTTCATTTTAGTTTAAAAGCAACAAAGCCAAATGGTTTGATGCTTTTCAGTAGCTTTGAGACAAGGGGATAGATTTAAAAAATTCAGCCTTAAATTAAAAAAATGAATTTTTAGTTATTCATGCATATGGATCAAATTTCCTTTGGTATTCAAAAAATAAAAATCATTGTTTAACAAGCAAACAAAATTGAAATAGTGTCATAGACACAGAGAACAGACTGAGGTTGCCAAAGGGGATGGATTTGGGAGGACTCTGTGAAAAAAAAAAAAAAAAAGCACAAATTGGTAGTTACAAAATAGTCACAGGGATGTAAGTAGAGCATAGGGAATACAGTCAATAGTATTATAATAACTATGTATGGGGCCAGGCAGATACTGGAAATATTAGGAGGACCACTTTGTAAAGTATATGATTAACCACTAAGCCAAACATCTGAAACAAATATAAAATAATATTGAATGTAAACTGTAATTGAAAAATAAAATTTAAAGAAGAGTTTTCAAATTTAAAAATTTTTAAAAATATTAAGTTTGTATCAGTTTCCAAGCTATTGCATTTTATTATATGTTTAATTCATTTGTTTTTGGCATAATTTAATAGAAAAACCCAAACGGTTATTTCAGACCTGAAATATGAAGGGACTAGGAATCATAAGATGATTAGAAAAAGACACTGTATTGCTTAGGAGGTTGGCAATGGAATAAAATTCTAGGGCCTTATGCCCTTGCCAGAGATCAATTGTGTACAGAAGAATGGGAGATTCCAGATATCACAGGTACAGTTGTGAGCCCTGAGAATCCAACATTTTGGAACTAGAATGTCTTTTGAGTATTTAAAAAAAATTATAAGGAAATGAAATACTTGCTTAAGATCATAGGGTTTACAGTTACTTTTGATTCCTTCCCAGGCCAATTTTCTGGTATCAGGATAGACCATGAACTTGAGAAATATAATGTATTGAAATAGTTTTATTTATTGAAGAAGTTTTCAGTGTAATTTAACAAATGCTTACTGATTACTTTCTATCAAGTATGGCAAATACAGCCCTAAAGCCCCAGGAGGTCACAGTTTGATTCACAGGTTGGGCACATGTCCAGGTAGTGGGCTCAATCACAAGTGGCAGGAGGCAGCTGATCAATGATTCTCTTTCATCATTGATGTTTCTATCTCTCTCTCCCTCTCTGAAATCAATCATATCTATGTATCTATATATCTATATCTATATATCTATATGTCTCTATGTCTATATGTCTGTATATCTATACTGGAGGCCTGGTGCACGAAATTTGTGCACTGGGGGGGGTGTCCCTCAGCCCAGCCTGCACCCTCTCCAATTTGGGACCCCTCTCACAATCTGGGACTGCTGGATCCTAACCACTCACCTGCCTGGCTGCCACTAACCACTCTGCCTGCCAGCCTGATAGCCCCCTAACCACTCCTCTGCCAGCCTGATTGACACTTAACTGCTCCCCTGCCAGCCCAATCACCTCCAATTATCCTCCCTGCAGGCCTGGTTGCCCCCAACTGCCCTCTCCTGCTGGCCATCTTGTGACAACATGGGGACAGCCATCTTGTGATGACATGGGGGCAGCCATCTTGTGATGACGTGGGGGCAACCATCTTGTGATGCGAGGGCATGAGGGTCAATTTGCATATTACCTCTTTGTTATATAGGATATCTACATATCTATACATTTATATATCTATATACCTATATACCTATATATCTATCCTATATAATAAAAGCCTAATATGCTAAGTGTCTGGTCATCCAGTTGTCCATTCAAACAATCAAAGAGTAATATGCTAATGATATGCTAAGGATGCTCAACCGCTCACTATGACATTCATTGACCACCAGGGGGAAGATGCTCCGACTAGTAGGTCAGCTTGCTTCTGGGGTCTGGCTGATCAGGACTGAGCGAGATGGTCCAGACATGCCCTGGAACCTTCCTGTGGTCCCTCCCTGGATGGCCAAACTCCTGTGTCCCTTCCTGGCCCCTATCATGCACCGGTGGGGTCCCTTAGCCTGGCCTGTGCCCTCTCACAATCTGGGACCCCTCAGGGGATGTCAGAGAGCTGGTTTTGGCCTGATCCCACAGGCCAGGCTGAGGGACCCCACTGGTGCACGGATTTGTGCACCAAGCCTCTAGTATATCTATGTCTCTATATCTCTATATACACTAATAAAAGAGAAAGATGCAAATTGACCGTACCTTTGCGACACCCACAAGCCAATCAGGAGTGAGTATGCAAATTAATGCAACAAAGACGGAGAGTTAATTTGTATACACAGGCACCGAGCGGCCAGGGGTGGTACACTTGCATTGTCGCCATGGCGACGATGCAGGCATTCCACACCACCCCAGCTGCTCCGGGCCTCTGGGAAGTGTGGGAAAGCAGAAAGGTGGCTCTGGGCTGTAGCAAAGGCGGAAAGGCAGCTCCCGGGTTGGAGCAAAGGCAGAAAGGCAGCGCCGGCCAGAGCAAAGGCAGTGCTGGCAGCCAGAGGAAGGAAAGCCCATTCTTGCACAAATCTTTGTGCATTGGGCCTCTAGTATCTATATATCTATATCTATATTTCTGCCCATGTACAAGCTTGAATGAATTGGAGAGAAGTAAGACCAGACTAGGGGCACTGAAATTTAAAACATCATGAGAAGAGGATAGAAGACTAGTGGGACATGGGAATGGTGGTGGGCAGTTGATTGAGGAATGGGAAGAGTTCTAGAGATGCTCAACAGTGCAAGGGGTCAACATGCCAGAGCTGAGGATCTGATACTAGTATGTATGTCTCTATCAACGATGGCAATGACTTTCACCAACTTACACTGACTGGCCAGATTATTATATATATTTTAGAGGCCCGGTGCATGAATTCGTGCATGGGTGGGGTCCGGCCAGCCTGGCCAGGGGAAGAGGACATGGGTGGTTGGCTGGCCTGCCTGCTGGTCGAACTCCTGGTCGAGGGGACAATTTGCATATTAGCCTTTTATTATATATGATATATACTGAGTGGCCAGATTATTATGCGTTCAGAGATCATAATAATCTGGCCACTCAGTGTATAGAGTGGAAAATGTTTACCTTCTTTAAACCCTGGGGACCTAACCTGAGCTTTTCCACCCACTCTGCACCCACAACCTCCTCTGAAAAATTGGACCCATCTGACATCTACCTGCAGATTTAGCCCATGCCAGTGCTGCCTATGTCAAGAAGGATTTAAGAAGCCATACTCAATATTAAGAGGTCACAGCATAAGGTATTACATTCTCTGAAGTTGATCCCCAAGTATCAGCAATAGTCTTCTTGTTCAAGACCAGCCATTCCTAAACTGCCCACACATCCCATGTGTGCTCCAATTTCTGAGTTGGATTTCTATGTCAAGATTCACCTGCCCAGGATATTTTATCTCTCTAGAGATGGATGAGATTAGTCTCCATCTCCCTTATCCAAGGCTGACAGAATCCCCATGGCAGCTTCCTGAGCTCTTCAAGTAGTACCTGCTTCTAATTCCTGTGATGTCGCTCCATCTACCGTGTTTCCCCGAAAATAAGACAGTGTCTTATATTAATTTTTGCCCCCAAAGACACGCTAGGTCTTATTTTCAGGGAATGTCTTATTTTTCCATGAAGAAGAATACGGCACACATTTATTGTTAAATGAAAATAAAGGAAATGTATTACCTGTATACGGTACGGTAGTATGGTAGTTGTCAACACAAACCAGACAAACTGTGAATCCTACAGTATCAAGAATTTACTCATTTATTCAATGACAATCATGTCATCATCTTCTGGAACATCATCGTAACAATCCAATTCCTGAATTTCCTGGTGAATTTCTTGTGACTCCATTTCTTTCAGAATCAGTGGACCAAATCTCTCATGTTTAGCAATAGCACTGTCTTTAAATGAGTACTTCTTGTCCAGGTAGCCTGCTCGCAGTGCATTTGCAATGCAACTGTCAGTGATTTTCTCCCATGAATTCTTCACCCAAGTCACAACTTCTTGCAGTTTAGGTTTCACAAAGTTTCCACGCTGATTTCTCTCCATTCTATTTTCAATGTAGTCATTAATTTCCATGCGCAAATTGTCTTTGAATGGCTTGTTTATTGCAATATCAAGAGTCTGGAGATAGGCCGTCATTCCTGTGGGAATCATTATCTGACCTATTTTTCTTTTGTGAAGAAATGTCTTCATGTCTTTAGCGCGGTGAGTGCTGGCTGCATCCCAGACTAGCAGACCTCTTTGGCTCCCTCGCATAACAAGCGGCAGCATTAAATCGACCCACTTCCTTATAACTGCTTGTGTGGCCCAGGCTTTTTCAGTTTAAAGAATAAAAACGCCCAAAACACGTTCAATCTTTTCCTTCTTGCCCTTAGAAATGATTAAAGGTGGTATTTTAGTGCCATCCAGACGAATTGCCAAAATACAGGAAACACGTGCACTTTCGTAAGCAGTGGAGGGAATGTACGCTAAGGAGGCACCCCGCTGTTCAATTGTTGTTTGAGATGATTGGCCCATAAACACTGCAGTGTCATCCATAGCAATCATGTTGGAAAGATTGTATTTAGAGAAGTCAGCATCATCATCAATAAAGGACTTGAATGCAAGTGCTCGCTTAATAACTTGAGTATCTTCCAACCTAAACAATGTTGTAGATCTTCTTAAAGACAGTTCACTTCGCTGAAGGAAATTATCCAGCCAGTGTTGTGATGCTTTGAAGTCTTCGGGGGCTATGTCAAACTGTGGTGCCATTGCAAGGGCAAATTCTTGAATCTGAGCCCTAGTCACAACCAAAGCCTTTGCTCTCCTGTCAACAACCCATTCACAGATCAGGTCTTCCAGCTCGGAAAATAATGGTTGCCGACCTGATCCACACTTGGCTTTTTAGCATTTCCCTTGTCCACTTGTTCAATGAGGCTACCATACTCTGCTCGCCATTTTCGGACCAATCAGATACTCAACATCTTCTCTTTGAAGAAAGCAGTAAGATTTTGGCCCCAAGAGTCTTCCACGATTCCTTTCTTGTACTCCACGGAGTAGCTTTTTCTTTTTGTGCTCATTTCTAGGGGTAAAAAAAAAAGGAATTGGGGTATCAAGGTGGGGGGAGGGGGATCACTCAAAATGACACCGGGGGGATCAGAGGGGGGAATCAAAATGGCACAGGAGAATCAGAGGGGGGATTACCATTTTAGTAACCCCTTTTTGATCCTCCTGTGTCATTTTGATTGCCCCCTCTGATCCTTCTGTGTCATTTTAAGTGATCCCCCTCCCCCCACCCCTGTGCCACTGAACACCTTCACCAGACATCCCCCCCACCCCTTTATCAGACATTTACCCCCTGGGGCCTGCCTGGGGACTTTCACTGGGCTTGCTGTGGCCTGGATCTGGGCTGGAGCAGGGTCTGCCACTGACTGAGAACCTTCAGTCATCATGAAGGCGGCTGCGAGCATCAGGTAGTGTCACCAGAGACAGACCAGCACTCACCACCTTTGCTGCGTCCCGTCCGCTCTAATCCTCCTGTTCTTCTACACGCATCTGCGAAAATCTCCTCCTCTCTCCCGCCCCGCGCTCACCGCTCACTCCGACCTCCGCTCCGCCTCCACACAGCAGTGACGTCAGGACTCCGCGTAACGTCACTGGTTGCTAGACGCCAGTCGGGGCGGCCCTAGCGACCAGTTTATGGTAAATTAATTTTCATTCTGAGACAGAGCCTGGGGCCTTATTTTCGGGGGATGCCTTATATTTCACTCAGAAGGAAACCTGTAAGTAGGTCTTATTTTCGGAGGATGTCTTATTTTTGGGAAAACACGGTAGCGTTGAAGATGCCCACCATGTTCTGAGCCTTGCAGAAAGACCATAGACTTTAGGTTCAGCAAGACTCACCTACCAGGTGCCAATAGAGGTCTTCTTTGAAATAATGACTCTTTCAAGGCTCTTTCTACTGTTACAAGCTAGAAAAATTAGAGGGCAAGAGGAAAACTGAGACAGAAAAGTTAAAAAAGGCCAAACAGTGCTGGCAATTGCAAATAATGAGCCATTATTTTCCCTAAAACAAGGACGCTTGAGAACAAATGGTTAAAAGCCTTCCTACCTAGAGAATTCAGAAAAAAGGGGAGGAGGAGGGGGGGGGGTTTCACCCACTAAACAGAGAAATCAGCAGTTTTGGGGAAGGGGAAAGGGGAAAAAAAGGGGCAGTTTTAATTTTTTACTCCTGAAGCAGAAAATCCAGCAGTCTCAAGGCTTGACAAGATAAAGTTGCCATGTGCATCTCATAAATTCTGGAAAGGGCACAACAAAGTAAAAAGGGATCTTGAGAATTAATACCAATATATTCAACAGAGGAATTTTGGAATCTGTAGAAGGAAGATATATAATGCCTCAAACCCCGACCCAACTCACTCTTCAGATTAGCTGAGAGCCTGTCTGTGTTTCATAAGCCAGATGTATAGATTTGATTGCCTTGCATCTTTAATAAATTCGCTTGCTTTAATTGCTTTAATAAATTTGCTTTATCACATTGCAATCATGGTTTCTCATTTAAATTCATTTATACAAGAGACAAGAATTTACTGGTAGGTAGGGACAGCCCTCTCCCTCTGACTCAGGGCTGTCCAGCCTGTAACACCACCATAATCAATTATCTCATGTTGGGTTGCATCACAAAATTTAAAATAACATCTAGAGTATGATTTGTTAAATTTTTAAAATTTAGAATTTGTTTTCCACCAGACCTTACTAAAATGTTAGGATTACATTTTTAAGATCTGATAAAATATACATTAGGAAATGTACCATTTTAACCACTTTTAAGTGTACAACTCAGTGGCATTAAGTACATTCATATTGTACAACTATCATCACTACCCATTTCCAGAACTTTTTAATCTTCCCAAACTAAAACTCCATACCTATTAAAAAAATAATTCTGCCTTTTTCTCTATCCCATGATCCTGGTAACCACCATTCTACAATCTGTCTATATGAATATGACTACTCTAGAGACCTCATATAAAGAGACCTCAATGTTCTTTTTTATATTGTTTAAAGTATTACTTATGTCTCCTTTTTCCCCTGATTGACCCCCCTGGCCATTCCCACTCCCAAAAGCAGGCCCCCACCGCCCCAGTGTCTGTGCCCATTGGTTATGCTAATATGCGTGCATACAAATCCTTTGGTTGACCTCTAAACCGCCCCATCCCCCTGCCCCTTGTCTCTGGATCTATTTTTGTTCATCAGTTTATGTTGATCAATATATCCCACATATGAGTGAGATCATGTGATATTTATCTTTCTCCAACTGGCTTATTCACTGGCTTATTCATATTAGCATAATGCTCTTCAATTTCATACATGCTGCTGCAAATGGTAAAAGTTCCTTCTTTTTTAATAGCAGTTTAGTATTCCATTGGGTAGATGTACCACAGTTTTTTAATCCACTCATCTGCTGATGGGCACTTAGGCTGTTTTTAAATCTTAGCTATTGTAAATTGTGCTGCTATGAACATAGGGGTGCATATGTCCTTTCTAATTGGTGTTTCTGGTTTCTTGGGATTTAGTCCTAGAAGTGGAATTACTGGGTCAAATGGGAGTTCCATTTTTAACTTTCTGAGGAAACTCCATACTGTCTTCCACAGTGGCTGTACCAGTCTGCATTCCCACCAGCAGTGCACAAGGGTTCGTTTTTCTCCACATCCTCGCTAGCATTTGTCATTCGTTGAGTTATTGACATGTGTGAGATGGTACTACATTGTTGTTTTGGTTTGCATCTCTCAGATCATTAGTGACTTTGAGCATGTTTTCATATATCTCTTGGCCTTCTGTATGTCCTCTTTAGAAAAGTGTCTATTTAGGTCCTTTGACCATTTCTTGATTTGATTGTTTATCTTCCTTTTGTTAAGTTGTATGAGTTCTCTGTAAATTTTGGAGATTAAAACCCTATCTAAAATAGCATTGGCAAATATGTTCTTCCATGCAGTGGGCTTTCTTGTTGTTTTGTTGATGGTTTCTTTTGCTGTGAAGAAGCTTTTTATTTTGATGTAGTCCCTTTTGTTTATTTCCTCCTTAGTTGACATTGCCCTAGGAGCTGTATCAGTAAAGATATAGCTACGACATATGTCTGCTATTTTGCTACCTATGAAGTATTCTGAGATTTTTGTGGTTTCCCATCTTACATTTAAGTCCTTTGACCATTTTGAGTCTGAGTTTGCGTATGGTGTAAGTTGGTAGTCTAGTTTCATTTTTTTGCATGTATTTGACCAAATTTCCCAGCACCACTTATTGAAGAGACTGTCTTGCCTCCTTTGTCAAATATTAATTAAGCATAATGGCTTGGGTCTACTTCTAGGTTCACTGTTCTGTTCCATTGGTTATATGTCTGTTCTTGTGCCAGTACTAGGCAATTTTGAGAACATAGCTTTGTAATATAGCTTGATATCTGGTATTGTGAACCCTCCAACATTATTCTTCTTTCTCAGGAATGCTGTGGCTATTCAGGGTCTTTTTTTATTCCAGATGAATTTTTGTAAAGATTGTTCTAGGTCTGTGAAATATGCCATTGGTATTTTAATGGGGATTGCAATGAATCTATAAATTGCTTTGGGTAGAATGGACATTTTAAAGATGTTGATTCTACCAGTCCATGAACACGGTATGTTCTTCCATTTGTTTATATCTTCATCTATCTATTTTTTCCAGGTTTTGAAAAAACTCATACAGGTTTTTTACCTCCTGAGTTAAGTTTATTCCTAGGTATCTTAATTTTTTTGGTGCAATGGTAAATTGATTGTTTTTTTAGTTTCCCTTTCTTTGAGTTCATTATCTATATATATAAAAGGCTAATATGTAAAGTGTCCCCTCGGGAGTTCGACTGGGAGACCAGAAGTTTGATCACTTGCTATGATGTGTGCTGACCACCAGGGGGCGGTGGGGAACTAAGGAAGGCCCTGACCAGGAGCTGGAAGACCTCAATTGGCCCTGAACGCTGGCCAGGACTAGGGACCCTACCTGTTCACGAATTATGTGCACCAGGCCTCTAGTTGGTGTATAAAAAAGCCATAGATTTCTGGGTGTTAATTTTGTATCCTGCTACATTGCCAAATTCATTTATTAAGTCTAGTAGTTTTTTGATGGAGTCTTTGGGGTTTTCTATGTACAGTATCATGTCACCTGCGAATAAGGACACTTTTACTTCTTTTCCAATTTGGATGCCTTTTATTTCTTCTTCTTCTCTGATCAGTATGGCTAGCACTTCCAGTACTATATCAAACAGGAGTGGTGAAAGTGGGCATCCTTATCTTGTTCCCGTTCTTACGGGAAATGGAGTTACTTTTTTCCCATTGAGTATGATGTTGGCTATAGGTTGGTCATATAAGGCTTTTATTATATTGAGGTATGATCCCTCTATTCCAACTTTGCTGAGAGTTTTTATCAAGAAAGGGTGTTGGATTTTATAAAATGCTTTTTCTTCATCAATTAATATGTATATGTGATTTTTGTCTCTCAATTTGTTTATGTGATGTATCACATTTATTGATTTATGGATATTGTACCACTCTTGCATCCCCGGAATAAGTCCACCTTAGTTATGGTGTATGATCTTCTTCTGTAATGCTGGGTCAGTTTTGCTAGAATATTGTTGAGGACTATGTTCATCAAGGATATTGGCCTGTAGTTCTTTTCTTTGTAGTATCTTTATCTAGTTGTGGGATTAGGGTAATGCTGGCTTCATAGAAAAAGCTTAGAAGTGTTCTTTCCTCTTGAATTTTTTGAATAGTCTGTGGAGGATAGGTTTTAGTTCTTCTTTTAATGCTTGGTAGAACTTCCCTGTAAAGCCATCCAGACCAGGGCATTTGTTTGCTGGTTTCTTTTTGATTACTGCTTCAATTTCTTCAGTCATTATCAGCCTATTCAGGTTTTTTTAATTCTTCCTGATTGAGTTGTCAAAGCTTGAATTTTTTTAAAGAATATGTCCATTATGTCTAGGTTGTCCAGTTTTTGGAATAGAATTGTTCATAGTATTTTTTCATAATCCTTTGTACTTCTGTCAGGTAGGTTATTAATTCACCTCTTTAGTTTCTGATATTGTTTATTTGGGTCCTTTCTCTTTGCTTCTAGGTGAGCCTGGCTAGAGGTTGATCAATCTTGTTTATCATTTCAAAGAACCAGCTCTTGGTTTTATTGATTTTTTTGTATTGTATTTTCGGTCTTTATGTCATTTATTTCCACTCTGATCTTTATTATTTCCTTCCTTCTGCTTACTCTGGGGTTTTCTTGTTGCTCTCTTTCTAATTCTATGAGTTGTAGAGTTAGATAATTTTTTACCATTTTTGTTTTTTGTTTTTTTGAGGTAGCCCTGTAGAGCTATGAACTTCCTTCTCAAGACTGCTTTCACTGTGTCCCATAAATATTGGATTGTTTTGTTTTCCTTTTCATTTGTTACCAGGATGCTTTTTATTTCTTCTTTGATTTCTTTGGTAACTCAATCATTGCTTAATAGCAGGTTATTTAGCCTCCAAGTGTTTGATTTTTTTTCATTATTATTATTGTAGTTACTTTCTAATTTTATGCATTGTCATCTGAGAAGATGCTTGATATGATTTCTATCTTCTTGAATTTGAAGAGACTTTGCCTCTGTCCTAATATGTGGTCTATCTTTGAAAATGCCCCATGTGCACTTGAGAAGAATGTATATTTTGTGGTTTTGGGATGAACTGCTCTGAAGATGTCAATTAATTTCATCTGATCTAGTGAGTCATTTAGGATTGATATTTCTTTGCTGAATTTTTTGTTTAGAGGATTTATCCAGTGGTGTCAACGAGGTATTAAAGTCCCCTCCTATGACTGTATTGCTATTATTCTCTCCCTTGATATCTTCCAGAATTTTTTTTATGTATTTGGGTGCTCCTGTATTTCATGCATATATGTTGACCAGAGTTATATCCTCTTGATGAATCTCTCTCTTTAGTATTAGGAAGTGACCTTCCTTATCTCTTGTTATGGCCTTCACTTTAAGGTCTAATTTGTCAGATATAAGTATTGCTACCCAAGCTTTTTTTTTTTTTTTTCATTTCCATTCACCTGAAATCTTTTTTTTCCATCCCTTCACCATCAGTCTGGGTGAGTCCTTTGTTCTGAGGTGGGTCTCTTGTAGACAGCAGATATATGGGTCATGTTTTCTTATCCATTTACCTACTCTGTGCCTTTCGATTGGAGCATTTAATCCATTAACAATTAAGGTTATTATTGATAAGTACTCATTTGTCACCATTTTTATTCTTTATGCCTGTGTTCCTTCTTACTTTCCTATTTCTTCCTATTAGAGCAGTCCCTTTAGCATTTCTTACATTGCTGGTTTTGTGGTAATAAACTCCCTTAGTCCTTTTTTGTCTGTGAAGCACCTGATTTCACCTTTGATTTTGAATTATAACCTTGCTGGATTTGGTATCCTTGGATTCAGGCCCTTGCTTTGCATCCCTTCATATATTTCAGTCTATTCCCTTCTGGCCCGATGTGTTTCTGTTGAGAAATCAGTTAATAGTCTAATGGGACATTCCTTATAGGTAACTTTCTGTCTCTCTCTGGCAGCCTTTAAGATTCTTACTTTATTGTTGGTGTTTGCCAATATAATTTTTTTTAATTTAATAAATCTTTATTGTTCAGGTTATTACAATTGTTCCTCTTTTTCCCCCCATAGCTCCCCTCCACCCGGTTCCCACCCCACCCTCTGCCCTTACCTCCCCCCGAATGTCCTCATCCATAGGTGTACACTTTTTGTCCATTCTCTTCCCACACCTCTTCTCCCCGAGAATTGTCAGTCCACTCCCTTTCTATGCCCCTGATTCTATTATATTCAACAGTTTATTCTGTTCATCAGATTTTTTATTCACTTCATTTTTAGATTCAATTGTTGACAGACATGTATTTGTTGTTCATAAATTTTATCTTACCCTTTTCTTCTTCTTCTTCCTCTTCTTAAAGAATACCTTTCAGCATTTCATATAATACTGGTTTGGCGGTAATGAACTCCTTTAGCTTTTTCTTATCTGTGAAGCTCTTTATCTGACCTTCAAGTCTGAATGATAGCTTTGCTGGGTAGAGTAATCTTGGTTGTAGGTTCTTGCTATTCATCACTTTGAATATTTCTTGTCACTCCCGTCTGGCCTGCATAGTTTCTGTTGAGAAATCGGCTGACAATCGTATGGGTGCTCTCTTGTAGGTAATTAACTGTTTTTCTCTTGCTGCTTTTAATATTCTCTCTTTGTCTTTTGCTCTTGCCATTTTAATTATGATGTGTCTTGGTGTGGTCCTCTTTGGATTCCTTTTGTTTGGGGTTCTGTGCACTTCTTGGACTTGTAAATCTATTTCTTTCACCAGGTGAAGCAAGTTTTCTGTCATTATTTCTTCAAATAGGTTTTCAGTATCTTGCTCTCTCTCTTCTTCTGGCACCCCCATAATTCAGAAGTTGGTACGCTTGAAGTTGTCCCAGAGGCTCCTTACACTATCTTCAAATTTTGGGATTCTTTTTTTTTTTTTTTTGCTTTTCCGGTTGAGTGTTTTTTGCTTCTTTGTATTTCAACTCTTTGACTTGATTCTTGCGGTCCTCTAGTCTGCTGTTAGGTCTCTGTATAATATTTTTTATTTCAGTCAGTGTATGTTTAATTTCTGGTTGGTCCTTTTTCATGTCCTTGAGGGTCTCGCTAAATTTATCGGCCTTTTCTAGGAAATTCTTGAAAAACCTTATAACCGTGGTTTTGAACTCTATATCCAGTCATTTGCTTTCCTCCATTTCTTTCATTTGTGATCTGTTTCTTTGTCTCTGCATTTTCGCTACTTCCTTGAGTTGGTAGAGTAGCTTTGTGTGCTAGGTGTCCTCTAGGGCACAGTGGCTCAGCATCCCCTGTTACCTGAGGGGGACACTCTTGGTGCACCTCTTTGTGTACTGTGTGCTCAGCCTTGTTGTAGTTAAGTCTTGATTGTTGTTGGTATCACTGGGAGGAATTGACCTCCAAGCCAATTGGCTGTGAGGATCAGCTGTGTCTACGCTGGGAGATCTTCTGTGCTGGAGATACTCTTATGAGACAAGACTTGCAAAATTGCAAAAGCCTCTGTGCTCAGCTTGGATGGGGCAGAGTTTCAGGGTGGAGCAGACAGCCTTGGTTTCCCATCAGCCCTGCCCTATGAGGCCCCTGGGTTCTAGTGTCCCTCAGTAATCGCTGCAAGCACCTCTGAGAGAAAGCCACCCTCGAGTTTTGCCCGCTGCCAGACAGTCCATTTCCTCCCCAAATGAGTTGGGGTTCCCAGAAACACCCAGAACTGGAGTTCAGCGCAGTCGGGAGCTTCCATCTCCCTCCCGCTTTAGAAAGGCACCTGTGCACTCAGCCTCCCGTGCATTCAGCAGTCAGTCCTCTCTGCGCACATGCGCTTTGGACCTCTGCCTTCCTCAGCTCCCCTGAGTCTCAGTGTGCTTTCTCTTTTCCTGACAGTCCAGATTCCCCCCAAATGAGTCTGGTTTCCCAGAGTCTCGCCCAGGACTGGAGTTCAGTGCAGTCGGGAGCTACCTGCCCCCTCCCTCTTTAGAAAGCCAGCTGCGCACTCAGCTGTCCATGCACACAGCCGCCCGTCCTCTCTGCGTGCATGTCTCCATACCTCAGCCTTTTGCAGCTCTTCTGAGTCTCAATGTGCTTTCCTCTTTCCTTCTAGTTTTAGAATTTTGACTCAGCCAGCTTTCCTGTGGTTCTGGATGGTGTCCGTTTTGTCTTTTAGTTGTAGTTTTGATATTGTTGTGCAAAGCAGCAGTTTAGGTGTTTACCTATGCCACCATCTTGGTTTCTCCCCTTGTCAATATAATTATAATGTATCTGGGTGTTGGTCTTTTGGGGTTCATCTTGTTTGGGACTCTGTGAACTTTTTGGACTTGTTTGCATTTTTTCTTCCTGATAGCAGGGAAGTTTTCTGTCATTATTTCTTCAAACACTTTTTCTATTCCTTGCTCAGTTTCCTCTCCTTCTGGCACACCTATTATGCAGATGTTGTTTCCTTTTGTGTTGTCCCAAACCTCCCTTAGGCTCTCCTCTTGCTTTTTATTTTTTTTCCAGTTGTTGCTCTGCTTGGGTGTTTTTTCCTACCTTATCTTCTGGCTTGCTGATGTGGTCCTCAGTTTCTTCTAGTCTACTAAAGTTGATGCTTTCTATTGTGTTCTTCATTGCAGCTATGTCATTCTTCATTTCTTCTTGGTTTTTCATCATTTCCTCTTGCTTCTTACACATGTTGTTGAATTTATCTTCCATCCTTTTCAGTGTACTACTGACCATTGCTTTGAATTCTTTCTCTGACAAATGCTTGCCTCCATTTTATTTACTTCCTTTTCCGGTGATTCCTTTTTTTCTTTCATATGGGGGCTGTTTCTTTGTCTCCCCATTTTTGCTCCTCTCAGGGTTTCTAGTTATGTGACTCACTCTCTACCAAGTTGACCAAAAGGCACAAAATACAACTCAACAAGACAGTACCAATAACCCAAATAAAAGTGACCACTGGAGAAAAGATAATTAAGGGAGAGAAAATAGTTCACAAATGATATTGAGAAAAAAAAAAAGAAGGGGAAAGAAATATATGTATATTGGGAGTAAACGCCACAAAACCAACAACTAATCCAAAAAATGCAAACAATAAATACCCAGAAAAAAAAGGAGGGGAGCTGAATCTGAAGAGGCAGGGCTTATTTTCAAAAGGTAAGGTAAAGGAATTTCATGAATGGGGAATGGCCATGATTCAGTATAGGGTAGATAGAAAAGGAATGAATGTTTAAGAAGAAAAATAAAAAACAAAATACTCAAAAAATAATAATAGTAAAGAATAATAATTTAAAATAATAACAATTAAATACATGTATATATTAAAATACATATATAAGAAAATTTATATATATGGAAATAATGAAATTTCCCTTTTCTTTAATCTATCTATACATATATTCATCTATTTTTGGAAAGGAGAATAGAGTAGAGAGCAGATAGGCCTGAGTTTGGTGATTGAAACTAATTAAGCTATTAGTAGAAGAAGAGAACAAGCAAGGAGAAAACAAACAAAAGCATAAAATTAAAAAACAATTTAAAAAACCTAAGAAACAATCAAACAAACAACAACAAGAAGAAAATAAATTGGCTAGCAAAGAAAGAGAAAAGATAAGGGTGCATGAACTTGAAGCAGGGGAGAGGAAATTAGATATATGAGTAAGCCAACAGAGACTACTATAATAGTAATGTGTCCATAAAGCAGATAACGAAGATCAATGCTTAACAAGGGGTAAAAAGAAAGGTTAGAGAAAAACTAAAGCAGGAAAAGAGAAGAGAAAAAGGATGAAAAATGGAGAAGTGAGGAAGAAAGGGTTGGCATAAAGGAAAAAATGAGATAGAGTAAGATAATGATAAAAAATAAAATTGGAATGTAGAACACTAATCAAAAAAACTTTAAATAATGAAAGGTTAAAATAATAATAATTAATAAATAAAAATAATAAAAAAGAAAATAAAGAAAAGTGAAAAATAATAATTTATTAAGTAAAAATAAAATATAAAAAAGTGAAGTAGTGATGTTCGTTCACTTCAGCTTGGTTTTAATGTCCCATGTGGTCTGGTTTAAGACCTCTCTCTTCTATTCTGCCTGCCACATCTCAGTTTCCTGTTACGTAGTCAGCACTGTGTTTACTTCCCAGCGATCCACCACTCCTCTTTGTCAGACTCCACAACCTTGGTTTCAGCCAGGAGGGATCAATCTGCCCACTTTGTTTTTCTTCCTGCTTTCAGTTGTATTTACACAAGCATCTATTTCTGACATTGTCTCAAGGTAGCAGTGTGTCTGTATAGTCTCTGAGACCAAATGGCCCCTCAACCCAGGCCCTGCAGGCTCCCTGGGGATATTTAGAATCTTTGTTTCCCTGCCAAGCTCAAGGCTGGGTGTGGCTGCGCTGCTAGGAGGGCCCTGGTCTTCAGGACAAAAATGGTTGTTCAGGGTTGGAGAGACTGGACTGTCTCAGAGCTGATTCCTGATTGCCTCTCCCTATTTTGCTCCCCAGCTTCCACAAAACCATCTTCCCCTGCACTGCAGCCTTGGTGAGTGTTTGTAGTTGAAAGATCCTATGCACTGGGTTTAGTGAGTAAAAGCAAGGAAATTATAAAGACAGAGCAACCATGCCGCTGCACGGCTCTCTCCCGCCGGCCCTGCGCGGCCAGTGCAGAACTTTAGGCTGCCTTTCTGGGCACAGCCGCACACAGCTGTGGGCTTAGATCTAGAGTCCCCCACTGTCAACAGCCCTGTGAACCCCCTTCCACAGTTGAGTGCTCAAATATCCCCAAGGGACGTGGATTTGGTGCAGCGCAGTTTCCCTCTGAGACTCTAGTTCCAGCTGCGCATATTTCTCCCTCCAGCCCAGATCCCTGATCCCACCTCTCTCTAGGCGACGTCTGACCTTTCCATCCACAGATTGCCTCACCAACTGTGTTTAACTCGTCAATTCTGCATGGATGTTATTTGATACATTTGATCCAGCTGTTTTTTCTATCTGCTCCATGAGAAGGTGCCAGATGTGTCCACCTATTTGGTTGCCATATTATCTTCCCCTAAACAGACTTTTTAGGAGCCTGGGGCCGGGAGGCTTGAGTCTTGGTGTTCATGGGTTCACAGCCGAGGCAGCAGGTCCCTGGCCAGTGTAGCTGTAGAGTCCTAGGTGATGTCCGAGGTGAGGCTGGGCTCCCAGTCACAGCCGCTCTCCCCTTCAAAATGACACAGCCTCTGCAGCTGAGCCAGCCACCCTAGGAGAGATTTCAGTGGTAGCATAGGCTGCCTGGCTTAGCAGAACCTGGTCTGCCAGTCCCCAACAGTCCTATGGAATATAACTGTCCCTCACTCACACACACACACACACACACACACACACACACACACACACACCACATCCACGCACTCCCCTTTTACTCTCTCACTCACTCACATTCTCTTTCTCACTGCCATCCTGTAGCCTGCCATCTTGGATATCCTCAATGTTCTCTCTTGACTGGCTTAGTTCACTTAGCATAATATGTTTATTTATGTTGTAGCATGTACCAAAATTTCCTTATTAAAGATGAGTAATATTTTATTGTATGTACAGAGCATATTTTGTTTATCCTTTCATCTGTCAGTAGACACTTGGGTTGTTTCTACCATTTGGCTATCCTATCTAATAAAGAGGGAATATGCTAATTTACCATCACACCCTCACAAAGATGGAAGCGCCCACAGCCAATAAGAAGGGAATATGCTAATTGACTGCCATGTCCTCAAAGATGGCGGTGCCCACAGCCACAAGATGGCGGCGACCAGTCCCCTCAGCCCCACTGGGGCGGCAGGCGTGCAGCACAGCCAGGCCCACCCCCAGCTGGGACTGGCCACTCTACACACCTGCCTCTGGAGTTCCCCAGTCCCCTCAGCCCCCCAGCCACCCAGGGCCAGCCTGAGGTGCAGGCAGGCCTCAGATGGCGGCTGCCCAGCTGCCCATGGCTGGCCCAAGGTGCAGGCAATCCTCAGATGGCGGCTGCCCAGCTGCCCAGGGTCAGCCCAAGGCACATGCAAGCCTCAGATGTTGGCTGCCCAGCTACCCATTGCCGGCCTGAGGTGCAGGAAAGCTTCAATATGGCAGCTGCCCAGTCGACGCTTGAGGTGCAGACAAGCTGCTGATGGCAGCTGCCAAACAGCCCAGGGCCACCCAAAGGTCAGGTAACCAGGGCTGGCTGAGGCTTGCACTGATGGCTATGGCAGCAGCAGGGGTGTGATGGGGTTGTTGCCTTCGCCTGATAACCAGGTCGCCTCCCGCCCCTGAGGGCTCCCAGACTGTGAGAGGGGTCAAGCCGGGCTGAGGGACACCCCTCCAGCACATGAATTTTCATGCACCAGGCCTCTAGTTATGAATAATGCTGCTGGGAACATGGATATCAAGGTATGTATTCAAGTCCTTGCTCCCAATTTTTTGAGTATAAGCCAAGAAGTGCAATTGCTGGATCATATAGTAATTCTATGTTTATTTTTTTAAGGAATTTCCATGCTGTTTTAGAATTACTTTTGAAATCGGACATTGAACAATAGTATCTTGCCACCCTTTCCTCTTCATATAAATGTACTAAAGGAATAAAAATAAAATTAATTTGAATATGTATATACACACCACACACACACACACACACACACACACACATCATATATATATATCCTGATTGGAGTTGTTAGAAATGTTATTTTATTATCTGTGATAGAGCTTAAGTGTGTTGACGTTTGGGCAAATAAAAGTGCAGGAGTGTCAAATAGAAAGTAGAAAAACTCTATCCAGTAAGATATAAATATGTGTATCATTTAGAGAACATGTCAGCTGTGACAATCCACTAAATGACTTTCTCAGTTTCTCCCTGGCATAAAAAAATATTTTAGATAAAGATATGAGGAGTTGAAATAATATGGATCACTAGGTTTAAATGGGTTTTTTAAAGAAGCATTTTAAATTATAATGAGAGCAGAGTTTGAAATCCCATAAGGTTATGAAGGAAATTGTCAATATCATTAAGGGTAAAAAGTTATCCTTCATTTCAATTATGCCTAAATACTTGTAAAAACATAGCGAAAATCTTCAATCTGAGATAAGTGTGATGTGCATATATAGATGAAATCTACTTTAAACAAATGATTTCATGCATACCCTAAAAAACATATATATTCAGGGGAACTAAATACCAAGTTACAGTTTATTGCAAAATAATAAACCAAGGATCTGGAAAGGACCTGTGTGTCAGCATGGTATAATTTTAGCAATTGTGAAATGGCCAGATTTTAAATCCCAGTGATTTAATCATACTTGAAAATACTCTTCTAAAAATTGTTGCAGCATAGCTCTATTAAATATCTTCTAACTGGGTTTTTGCAAATTGTGCTGAAATTTACCATTAGATTACATTTATCTCTGGGATGTGTGGCCTGAGTTTAAAATCAGATGTTTTTCTAGATATTAATCCAGCAATTGACTAAAGTCCAAGGACTATCAGTTAATCATTATAAAATTTGTGAATTTCATAGTTTGTTATAAGCAATGATTTATTAAGCTGATGGCTACTTTGTCATTAAGGATTTCTTGTACTTAGAAACAGCATGCATTCAGAAGAAAAAACTAAAAAGTTATTTTTATTTCAATCATCTTTCAAAGGCTAATCATTGGAGTTTTCACCATTCCTATTATGGTTGAAGAGCCCCAAGTAAATGGGTTAAATCACCAAATTATATTTACATTCTTTTAAAAGTAACTTATTCTACTAGATTTGATTATATCATGATTTAGTCCCTAAACCCACACAGTGATATACATGGCATAATGGAATGTCTGATTATATATCCTATATAATAAAAGCCTAATATGCAAATTGACCATCACTCTAACACACAAGATGGCTGCCCCATGTGGACACAAGATGGCCACCACAAGATGGCCACAGGGGAGGGCAGTTGGGGGGACCAGGACTGCAGGGGAGGCCAGTTGGGGGGGACCAGGACTGCAGGGGAGGGCAGTTGGGAGGGACCAGGACTGCAGGGGAGGGCAGTTGGGGGGACCAGGACTGCAGGGGAGGACAGTTGGGAGGGACCAGGACTGCAGGGGAGGGCAGTTGGAGGTGACCAGGCCAGCAGGGGAGGGCAGTAAGGGGCAATCGGGCTGGCAAAGGAGAAGTTAGGCGTCAATCAGGCTGGCAGGGGAGTGGTTAGGGGGTGATCAGGATGGCAGGCAGAAGCAGTTGGGGGCAGTCAGGCAGGCAGGCAGGTGAGCAGTTGGGAGTCAGCAGTCCTGGATTGTGAGAGGGATGTCCGACTGCCCGTTTAGGCCCAATCCCAGTGGGAGTCCAATCTTGAGGAGTCCCATATTGGAGAGGGTGCAGGCTGGGCTGAGGGGCACTCCCCCCAGTGCACGAATTTCATGTACTGGGCCTCTAGTATATAATAAAAGCACAATATGCTAATTAGACTGGACAACCTTCTGGACTACCTTCTGGATGAAGCCATGGCAGCAGGGCCCAAGGCAAAGGCGCCCACCGTGGTGGCAGGGCCCAAGCCCCTTGCACGAATTTCATGCATTGGGCTTCTAGTATATATATATATATATATATATATACATATGCCTAAGTGATCCTTACGACGGAATGACCAGAACGACCGGAACAACCAGTTGCTATGACACGCACTGACCACCAGGGGCAGACGCTCAATGCAGGAGCTTCCCCCAGCCCACAGACCCCAATCACTGATGAGGCCTGCCAGCCAACTCCCAGGCACTCCCCACAGCCAGCAGGCCTCGATTGCCTGATCAGGGCCAGGTTCCTGGGCTGCAACAGGGAACTTGGGTTGGGTGGCAGCAGACGCGGCCCATTTCCCAGGGGGACCAAGGGCCAGCTCCATCCTCGGGGCTGGTGGCCAACCTTCCGAGTCCCTCTCCCTGTCCCTCCCCCAGCCAGTAGGGCCTGATTGGCAGTTGGCCCCTCTCCCGAATCAGGGCCAGGCCCTGGACTGGGATGGGGAACCAGAGGTGGGTGGCGGCAGACATGGGTGGCAAGGGAAGGAGAAGGGGGGAAGTGGGGAGGTGGGGAACTGTGCAGTGGCAGCGTGCAGGCCGTGAGGGAAGGAGGAGATGGGGAGGCAAGGAGATGGGGAATCATGTGGTGGTGGCGGGCAGTGGCAAGGGAAGGAGCAGGTAGGGAGGCAGGGAAACTGAAGGCCCTGATTGCTGGCCAGGCCTAGGGACCCTCCCGTGCATGAATTTCATGCACCGGGCCTCTAGTGTATATATAAAATCACAGACCATCCCTCTAGTATGTTTCTGCATCCTTAGTTAAGAGAATTATCAAGACTTTTCTCATTTAGTCATACGACCTTTATTCTACTATGTTGTGTGGTGGGTAGAACACTAGGAATCAGTGAAATATCCTATCTAATAAAAGAGTAATATGCAAATTAACCATCACTCTGCTACACCCACGAGCCACGCCCACAAGCCAATCAGGAGCAAATATGCAAATAAACACAACCAAGATGGCTATGGCCACAGAGAGCAGGAGGGAGGCTTGGGTTTCCCCCGCAATGGAGGAAGCCAAGCTTTCCACCTGCCCTTTCCAGCCTAGGCCTCCACTCAAGGCTACAAAGTTTCAATGATAGAAGATACATAAACCCAAACAGAAATGGTGGCAGCCACGGAGCTGGAAAGGGCAGGAGGCTAGGGTTGCCCCTGGCGATGGAGGAAGCCAAGCTTTCGGCACACCCTGGCTGGCCCAGGCCTCGCTTAAGGCTACAAAGTTTCAATTATAGAAGATACATAAATCCCAATAGAAATGGCTGCTGCCACGGAGCAAGCAGAAGGCTTGGCTCCACTCCAGGCTACAAAGTTTCAATTGTAGAAGATAAATAAACCTCAGATACCAGGGCCTCCACTTGGGTCGCCAGGGGGCGTGGCCAGCTCACAAACCACCACAGGCCCCTCGCCCAGGCTGCCCCACACCCCAAGGGAACCCCCGCCCTGATCCGGGACATCTTTCAGGGCAAACCAGCTGGCCCCCACCCATGCACCAGGCCTCTATCCTATCTAATAAAAGAGTAATATGCAGATTGACCATCACTCCAACACACAAGATGGCTTTCCCCATGTGGTCAAAGATCCTGCCCCCATGTGGACACAAGATGGCCACCACAAGATGGCCAGCCAGCAGGGGAGGGCAGTTGGGGGCGATCAAGCCTGCAGGGGAGGGCAGTTAGGGGTGACCAAGCCGGCAGAGGAGGGAAGTTGGGGGCAACCAGGCCTGCAGGGAAAGGCAGTTGGAAGGGACCCAGGCCTACAGGGGAGAGCAGTTGGGGGGAACCAGGCCTGCAGGGGAGGGAAGTTAGGGGTGACCAGGCCTGCAGGGGAGGGCAGTTAGGGGAAAACAGGCTGGCAGGGGAGCAGTTAGGCATCAATCAGGCTGACAGGGGAGTGGTTAGGGGGTGATCAGGCTCATAGGCAGAAGCTGTTAGGGGCAATCAGGAAGGCAGGCAGGCAAGCAGTTGGGAACCAGCAGTCCTGGATTGTGAGAGGGATGTCCAACTGCCCGTTTAGGCCCGATCCCAGTGGGATCGGGCCTAAACGGGCAGTCGGACATTCCTCGAGGGGTCCCAGATTGAAGAGGGTGCAGGCTGGGCTGAGGGACACACCCCCCGTGCACGAATTTCATGCACCGGGCCTCTAGTAGATAAATAAGATTTGATCCTGTGGGAAGCTGCCCATTGTCTTCACTAGCAGAGAGGTGTGGACAAGTAACCCGGAAGGCTAGTGACCCTTGAGCTCAGGCAAAGGTCAGGGCTGTACACCCACTGTTTAGTCCAGACAATGGTAGCTGAAGCAACTTCCCTACCAGTCATGTAAATCCTTACTGATAAGATAGTCTGCCTGTTACTGGAAATTGCCTGCCTAAGGCCTATAGGTGTATCCCAAATTGAATAAAAGGATGGCAAGGCCGGAGCCCAAGCGGAGTCCTTCCTCTTGAGTTGGACTCCCGCCTGGTCCCCCAATATTTCCAAATTATTATTTCTCGTCTTGTTTCTTTCATTTGCATGCGGCCCCTTTTCCAGAGCCTGAACCCTGAACCATGCGGGACGCGGGAGAACATACACATGATCCCTGTCCTCAAGTAGCTCAAAATCTAGTCCAGTAGAAGTTGGATGAATGTTAATGACCATTGGTTGATAGATTTGAACTCTGATATATCTTACTGAAAGAATAATAAATGAATGTCTGAAAAAATGCTTTATTTTACAACTTTTTTTCAGCAACCTGCCTTAGTCATACCATCTTTGCCACCCAGCCTCTAAGACACTACTGATGTGGCCATCAAGGGGCTCATAATCTTTTCTACCTTGGCTGACATTAATGTCCTTTTCTGCTAAGCCAATACTCTCACTGTTTCTTGACTTCTACTCCCAAAGATTGTGTACCCTATAACTCACACATTGGGCCCCCTTTGAATTTAGTCCTCTCTAGAACACACAGTAAGAAAAAAAAAGTTGGTTTGATAGGTATGAAGTAGCCCTAGGAACATTCAATCAGATGATAGAGACTAAAGGGTGCAGGACAGATTATCAAATTCTTAGTCAAATTCTATCCTCAAATGTCTCTGAAGGAAAATCTCATCAGTATATGTTTAGGTTCTAACTCAAATTATTTTAGCCCCTTTGAGTACCTAATGTCTCATTCACTCACCTGTTCCACTAATACTATATTATAATTATTTGCTTATGCATCTATCACTCCTATTTGGATCAAGGTCCTCACGTGTAGAAATAGTGGTGGTATCACATGATATGGGAGAAAAAACTTTAGCTTTTTCATAATTTCCATCAATAACTTTCCCTCTGCCCCTATGAACATAATTGGTATTTTTTTAAGTCTTATGCAAATAATGAATAAAGCCATCTTCAGAAACCTTTGTTAATTTTTTAATTGAATGGTAACATATCATCTAAGTTTAAGAGCATCAATAACAACTTCGCCTGAAATATAAACATAGCTTTGTGACAAATCTCTTTGCTCCTAAACTGTCATCCTTAAACTTCTAGTAGATGTTCTTCTGTGGAAGCCTCTGGGCTCCTTAGAGGAAAGGACCTAGCTTGTTCCAGTGTTAGGGGTAGAATCATCGTGGAGAGAGTTTATGGAACATGTGCACAGTTTTAATGCAATGGTTTCCTTAATTGCTGCTTTTTAAATAAATTAATTAGGGCAAAAATAAACTTAGTTTAGGTTAAGATGCGTGAAATAAAACCAAGCACAGTATGATAAGGATGGAGTTGTTTCTCACGAGAATTTGAAAGAGAAACCACTGGATAATTTTTTTTTTATTGAAGTTCTCACAATTGAAATTCCCTCCTTGTAGATATTACTCCTATAAACGTTCTTATATCATTGCAAATTGTGACTCTTTCCTTAGTTTGTTATAAAGGAAAGAAAGCTCTGGAGATGCAGATTTCTTATGATCATTTAGGAACATTTAAGGAGGGCCTATGATTTTCTTGGCATGGATTTACAAGTTAGTCATTCAAAGATAAAAAAGACCCAGCTTCTGTCTGGTGACACCTCCAGAATTTGTATTAGAAGTTTAAGGATGACAGTTTAGGAGCACTTAACTTCTGAATGAATTTTTCTGATCCATAAAATGGGGAAATGATGCTCATAAAAAACTGCAAAGGATAAGAGTATCCCAAAACTTGTATATCTTCTTCTGTGTATTTCCTATGGCATGAAAGGTGGAAATGCTCCCATTATCACTCTCCTGTCATCCCTTTCCTTTCTCAAGTAAACTTGGATCAAAGAAAGCAAATGTTAATAGCACTTTTCATTGTTCAATAAAATGTGAATTCCACTACTCTTGTCTTCTGGTGAATGATTGCCATGTGCAGCTAGGGACAGTGAAAGATTTAAGGTGGGGAAACTAGAAAATTTTCACCATTACAATTATTTCTATTGCTGCATCACAATAGAGAACAAGGGTTAAACTTAGTTAAATATTTCCCATGTTTTAAATAACTTTTTTTTTTCCCCACTGTGGGCAGCAGATTTTGTTCTTTGTTGCTAGGAAAACTAGGCTCTTTTAGTCCTCAAAAGGAAATTGTGCTTAATGCTGTTATTTTGACTGATTTTTTATTGGCTCTGGTTTGATGCCAATTCAAGGAAGGTTCACCTCAAAACCTTGCAAGGTGAAGTAGTACTGGCAAATTGCACTATCCCTAGGGGCTTTGGGAAGTGCCTCAGGAGCTTCTGGTGGTGGTGGGGTGAGGAGTTGGGGCAAAGGTCAATACCCATGCACGAATTCATGCACTGGGCCTCTAATAATATATATATGGGCCTGGGCCTCTAAATATATATATATATATATATGTATATATATATATATATATATATATATATATATACACATATATATACACACACATACACACACACACACACACACACACACACACACACTGAGTGGCCATATTATTATGCGTTCAGAGATCATAATAATCTGGCCACTCAGTGTATCATTTATATGTTTTAAAACACACAAGATAATTTCTATTTTTATTGTATGAATAAAAACATGTGGTAAAAATCCTAAAAAAACAACATGGAAATGATTCACCCAATGTAATGAGGTGCCCTCTGGAAGGGTATGATGAAAGTGAGGCTCTACTACATCTTCAAAATTGTATTTCTTTTTAAAAAAAGTTGTTTCCAATAATAGTAATACCTAAATATATTGGTGAAGGGTACATGAGTGTCATACAATTTTTGTACTTTGAGTGTTTTATTGTTAAAAAGAAAAATTACTCTTGTGATTTTGCTTTTAAAAAGAAGAAACAGCAAGTGACAAATCGGGACGAATCGGGGACACAGCACTGCACTCAGAGTCAGTTCTCTGAGCCTTAGGCCAGCTGCTGAGCCTGTACTGAGCTCATGGTTTTCACCAGGACCTGGATAAACCTGGTCATTAGCTGGCAATGGGCTACAAGCCACTCTGTCTTCAACTTAAAGCTGACTTTCCAGAGGCTAGCCTGGGACACTAAGTAGCAAACATCCCAAGAGCTTACCTGCTGGGGTACTCATTGCAGCTTTGATAGCTAGAAAATCCATGGGTTTTGTTTGATTTTTGTTTTGTTTTTCTTTCTTTTTCTCTTCCCCTTTGGGTCAAGAGAGAAACAGGGAAAATGGTGAGCAGTGTGTCCATCATGGAGCTTTGCACAGAAAGCACCCGTTGGAGGGTGCTACTAAGTCCTATGCTTCTTCTCTTGGCAGCTCAGGGGACACTGGAAGCCCTGATGGTTGTGTGAATGAAAGGACACAGTGGTGGCAAAAACATTTGTGGCCAGATAACAAGACACATGGGTAGTTGTAAGAGAAAAATCATTGTCTCAACTCTACCTATTGACCTTTTGTGGATGAGCTTTCGGTGAAACAGAAATATCTAACTGCTTACAAAGATGGCTTTGTAACTTGGAGAAAGACACTGATTTTAAATATATTTGATGTGGCTTTCCTGCCTTGATTTTCTATCTGTTTTCCACCACATAATCTTCCTATTGTCCAAACTGATTCCTGTTTGGTTTGGCAGGGTTAGCTGTTGGTAAGCTTCCTCAGTGCTGAATTCTCCATGCTGCTCTGGGCAGGGAGTACTGAAATAACAAGCTTTCCGTCACTCTCTGAAACATGAGCCAAGTGTGACATAAATTGTGAAATTTGTTTCTGATTACTAGAAAAACTTAAAGAAAATCCAATGAAGCCAAAAGGTCAACAAAATTCTTTTCAATTTAGACAAAAAATGTATTTGGGGTGGTCTTATGTTTATGAAAGTCAATATTCCAATCCCAGACAGGCTTTCAAACCTCCTATTCTTTACACTACATTATTTAAATACACTGTTAATAACTTTAGTTGCTCTAATAGCAGGTCCATATTGTGCAAGACAGCCGTGGTCTGCAGACCTTTTTGAATCTGAAAGGCAGAAGTTCCATTTCTGGCCCATAAACTTGAATTAGGACTACGTTGAGCGTGCCTATAAAGTCCACATTTTGACAGTTAGACAAGCTGGTCATTTATTTGGAAAACCCAAATTCCTCCCCAGAGTAAAATGCAGTCTTTTCTTACCCAGCAAGCTTAGAATAAAAACATCTAAACTGACTTGGTCAGTTTTCTGAATTTTAGGGTATAGGAAAGTATTTCTGGTATCTTGGAAATGGAGGAAGGATGGAAAACCTGGGCCTAGAAAGAACCATGAGTTCCTGCCATGGTATTTTCTAGTTTGTGTGTTAAGTGAGGGTTTATATTGTTTGTTGAAAATATTATCTTCTTGTGACAAGACCCCAAGTCTGGGAAGAAAACACAAAAGTAATAAAGAGAAAATAAGATGTATGAAGCCTCCTGGATAAAATTTATAAAACCCATAAGCATCAATCAGCCAACCAGATTTTCTGAATAGATATTATGCACCAGGGCCTTTGCTAGGTACTAAGGGATAAATATGACAGAGACAGCCTGGCTGGTGTGGCTCAGTGGTTGAGCATTGACCTATGAACGGGGAGGTCACTGTTTGATTCCCTGTCCCATACCTGGGTTCTGGTTTGATCCCCAGTGGGGGGCGTGCAGAAGGCAGCTGATCAATGATTCTCTCTCATCATTGATGTTTCTATCTCTCCCTCTCCCTTCCTCTCTGAAATCAATAAAAAAATTTTTTTAAATATAACTAAGGCAGTTCTTGCCTTTAAAAATCTGTGGTAGGGGGAGGGGGTGTAGGCTAGATGGTAAGAAAGTAGTGATGATCCAGTTATGTACATGTTCCAGTAGTGGTAGTCTCAGCCCTGTCAGAGAGCAGAGAAGGCAAACCAACTTGCCTGGACTTGGGAACCTTCACTTACCCCACAGACCCGGCTTCTGCTGTGCTCTGCTTACTGCCTACAGGCCTCAATCAGTCACTTCTGGACCACTGGACTCTGGTGCTTTTTTCTATTCTGACCAGTAGGGAAACTCCTACCTCCTGAGACCAGTTTTTTTTTTTTTGTGTTGTTGTTTTTTTTTTTTTTTTTTTTTTTTTTTTTTTTTTTTTTTTCAGAGTTATCCTAAAAAAGAACTATTGGTTTCTTCTTCTTCTTCTTCTTCTTCTTCTTCTCCTTCTTCTTCTTCTTCTTCTTCTTCTTCTTCTTCTTCTTCTTCTTCTTCTTCTTCTTCTTCTTCTTCTTCTTCTTCTTCTTTTTAGCAATATTTAAGATTAATTTTTTAGTTTAAGTATACATCATATAAAAGTTTTATCTCATTAAAATATACCACATATTGAATGGTTTTAAAGATACATGATTTTTCTATATAATGTTTTCAACCTAATTACTCATTATAATGAATACTTTTGGTCCCTGGACCTGACTTTATTTCCTCTGTTAAGGCTGGATGCATAATATAACTACCCCCGTTGAGAGGGGCAAGAATGGAGGGTACTAGGAAGACCAATTTCAGTTATCATTGATGATGCTAAGAAGTACTCAGCACCATGAACATGTTATTAAAATGTAAATAAGAAAATAAGCTATGAGTGACCTTCATGAGGTTTTTCACATAAAGTCTAGTTCATATCACTGAAGATTTAACTACTAACAAGCTACACTAAGGGACTTAACTGCTTCTCAGTCTTTTGAGGTAACATCAATATCCAGTTTTCAATTTCCATTCCTTAAAATATTTCTCCATTGGGTTCCTAGGTTTCAAGGTGCCAACATTAACGGTAGGTATAATTTTCTGGGGTTTCAGCCACTGAACAAAATGTTTCATTTCTAGGTAGCTGCTGTATTCACTGTATGGAATTCCATATATTGAAATCTTTCCTAAGAGAAAAGACAAAAAGAGGCAGTGTGGGGAATCATATTAATCATTTCAATATAGCAAAAGAGGATTTGACAACATCAATACCCATTTATGATTTAAAATCAGCAAACTAAGACTAGATATATTTTTTCTTGACCTGATAAAGAGTATTTGTGTTAACTTACATATCACATCATATTTAGTGGTAAAATATTAAATGCTTTCCCCCTAATTCTGGGAGCAAGGCAAAATTTTATTCATTACTTCATTCAGCAATGTAGTAAAGGTCGTAAACATTGCAATAAAGTAAGGAATAACAGCCATAAAGATTGAAAACCTAGAAGTAAAACTGTCTTATTCACAGATTACATGATTATTTATGTAGAAAATCCTAATCAATGGATAAGAATACTTCTAAACTAACAAGTTAATTTAGCATGGTTCCAGAATACAATGTCACCATACAAAATTCAACTTTATTTCTATATCAAAGCAGCAAAAACAGCTTGAAATGAAATTTATATGAATTTTCAATGCCATTTTCAATGTTACACCACTCACAAACATTATTTTGAGCTCTAACCATAAAGTTAACACCATAACTCTTTTAGAAAAAAAATATAGAGAGAATAATTTTGCAACTTCAAAGAAAGTGAAATTTGCTTATAAAGAAGACACACACACACACACACACACACACACAAACTAAACACAAAATGATGATAAATTGGACCTCATTAAAATTTTTAAACTCTGCTCTAAGAACATGAAAGGACACAGACAGGGAGAAAATATTTGTTTTATGAACAAACATACATATATGTAATAAGGAGAAAAATCAATCAATGAAAATGTGCAAAAGACTTGAAAGACTTTTCAATAGAAGGTAAGAGAACAGTCAATAAGCACATGAAAGATGTCCACCATCATTCACTATCAGGTAAGTGCAATTAAAGACACTAAGAATAACATTTCACACTAACTAGAATGGCTAAAATTTTAAAAACATTGTTTTACCAACTGTTGGAGAGAACATAGAATAACTAGAGCTCTCATCCATTGCTAATGGAAATGAATAAATTGCAATCATTTGGACAAAGTTGGGAAATTTTTATGAATTTAGCATAGTCATATTATATTTATTCAATGAAATACTAATCAGCAATAAAAACAAATCCAAGCAACCCTAACTAGAAATAACCCAAATGTCCTTCATCAACAGAATGGATAAATGAGTCATGGGATATTTATACAATGGAGTACTAATCAGCAATAAAAACAAGAGAACTATGAATACAAATATTGAGAAGATACTTTGTAAATGTTTGTGAAAACAGCCTACTCTTCCTTTAAGACTCAGCTCCAGTATCTGTCAGTATTTGACAACCATGGGCCTCACTGCCTCACTGCAGACAGAGTGGAGTTCTGCCTTGTGTCTTCTATGAGTATATTATCTGTATTATTGTGCTCAAAACAGAGCATTGTGAATATCTGTTTTCTTTTTCATGTATTGTTACCAGACTAAGAGTTTTGTAGAATAAGAATATGATGGGTTTTATCCATCTCTGAATCGTCAGTATCCTGCCTAGCACTGGAAGTAGTATATAAACCTTATCAATATTTGTGTTAAGAATAAACGGACATCACAGATGCACCTTTTATTTCCACTGAGTCTCCTAACGTCAGTACAGTAGTTATTCAATAATGTCTGTTAAATAATAAGTGAATCTCATTACTTTGGTGTAAGTAAATAAAAAACTGGATTAGGTTTCTATCCCAATGTTTTTGTTTAGTTTAGCCAGATTAGTTATGGACAGTTTGGTTTAATCCAAGGCAATTTCCCCAAGGTCATCCAACTAGTCAGCTGTAAGAGTTTGGAACAGGGTGACTTAACCTCTTTCTACCTCCCAAGAATAATTGCAGCCTGTCAGAATCCCTCCAAGGGCGATGTTATCCTGTTTGGCTGGTGCATATTGGCAGCAGTAGGAGGTGAGGTGGGCACTGTCATCCTGAGGACAGCAATTAGTGTTCTGTTGCTTTCTGGCTACAGACAGGGCCCTCCCTTCTGAGGGTCAGGGAAGAACTCTTTTGCTGAGAGCTGCATAGGAGCAAGCCTGGGCATGGGAGTGAGCAGAAAACAAATTTGGGATGAGACATTTTATCCTGTTCATACTTTAGTGAGAGTTAAGAGGTAGGCTTGTGAGTAGAAACACAGTCTGTCCTTAACTACTCGTATAACCTTAGCAATAATCTAATAAATATTCTAAACTTGGAATATGCTTGAGCATAGAAAATTGATAATAGTATCTAAGAACACATTTAGAAATTTTGTTGATTAGAAAGTAATTTTATTTACCTAATGGTACCAGAAAAATCCTTAAATGTATATCCTCTCAGTCATCAAAAAATTTCATTTAAAATAATTCTGTTCTGATTTAGCCTTATATATTGTTTCTTTTAGAATGTAAACAGGAAAATTTTATACAAATATAGGATGTAACTATTTCAGGGAAAATCAGACGTGGTAATACCAATATAGAGGAGGAGAAAGGAATGAATGGGAAGAGATTTATTTAAGAGTAGAAGTCAAACTCATAATTTTATCCTCTCAACTAGATCTTGTCTTCCTTCAGTAGCCTGATCTTCACCCCTATATCTCAATCAAATATTCTATTCTCTCTAGCTAATCTTTAACTACACATGAATCTGATTAAAGGAAACGTAATAAAGCATGAATAACCAATGAATGTCCTTAACTTCCAGTATTTGAGAAAGCACTTGGTGAAATTTAAAACAAAGTAAAGTTGTTATCACTTGCATCTCCAAAGAGGAAATATTGCTCCAGGGACTCTCCAGTTTTGGAATGCCTAAGAAAGTATTTGCTGTTTGTATGATCATCCAATTTTCTCAGCTCACTTTATGAAGCCATCCTAAGACATGTCACCCACTCCCCTCATCTTTGCAAATAGTACTATTTGCCACCAGGCTGTGTTGTCATTACTAGAAAAAGAGTATGAATTAGTCCAATACACATTCCAACCTGAGAATGGCAAATCTGGAGACTCACCTGTATTTGAGTCCTTGTTGAGAAAACTAAACTTTGGATGATGTTTGCCTATCTGTAAATTACTAGATGGATCTCATTAAATCACCTTATTTCACCAATACTTTCTAATATTTGATTGTACTTTCCTACTTAAATCTATACACTGTCAATTTGGCATTTACTTTTCCAAGTATAATTATTAATTTTTTGACTGACCATACTATAATGTAAATCAGCCTACATTTATTTTGCATAATTTTAGGATATTTCTAAAACAGTACTTTTTCAGTTGAATAAGTTTAATGAGTTTGGATGCATGCGTCTTTTCCTGAACACACACACATAAACACACAAACAATATTTTCCTTTTATTTTAGAAATTAAACCAGGGATGCCTCTTCTTTCTTCTCTCCCCTTTATACATGGCACTAATAAACGTAATCATTAATAAATAGTCTGCTTGCTTTTTTTTCAGACATTTTCCTCTCTAGACAAGATGGTTGTTTCTGAGCAATTTTAAAGTTCAAGTTGAAGTATTAAGAATGAGTCAGAATGGATCCTTTTCCTTTTTCTCAGATTTATATTGAAACTAGAGGCCCGATGCACGAAAGCCATGCAAGGGGCTCGGCCCTTGCAGCAGCCCCAGCTCCTCACACCCCTCCCCCTCCAACCACTAGTCATTCTGCAAGGTCATCCCAGAAGGCCGTCCCAGAAGGTCATTCCACCGTCCGGTCTAATTAGCATATTAGCTCTTTATTATATAGGGCTAGAGGCCCGATGCACAAAATTTTTGCAATTGGCTTGGCCTCCACAGCCACGGCAGCTGCCTGTGCCTCAGCCCTTGCCCCCCGGCTTTGTCCAGAAGGTCGTCTGGTCTAATTAGTATATTGCACCTTTATTATTATAGATGAGCCTATTCTGATAGGCATTATAGTAATTAACTTCAGCTTCTCTCAGCAGGAACCTTGCATAATCAGAGTAAAATTTGGCAAAACAACTCATTCTGTGTGTAGTAGGGGCACTTTAGAAAAATCAAGAAAGACTCTCTTTGAAGGACTAAAATAGGAAAGCTAAGGAGAAAGTACCCCTTTTCATTACAATAGCCATCTGAACCTCCACCTCTGAATTAATAATGAGTTTGCAAATAGCTGTTCTTACAAGTCTTATTTAAAAGTGAAAACAAAGGTATCAGTCATAAGTTTTTGTATGTTTCAGCTTCTTAGAGATTGCTAGACACAGCCAAATTTGTAGCTTGGCCTTAATATGAATATTCAAATACTTCATAATGATTTTCATTGGGCTTTTACTTTGTCCAAGGTTAGAAAGTGATATGCGTTTTAGGGAAATACTATAGTTTCAAAATTAAATCTACTTTACATTAGATAAGTAACCTATATGAGAATTATGGTTGATACCTATGGTATTCTTTTTAATAAACATATGCCCTACAAGCTGGTACCTTTATATGGGTCAGAATATAAAACAAAAGATATACTGCTGAATTTTAACATCATTTTTTTTTTGAACTCTCAAGAGACAAGGAATTGTTGGGAAAAGAATCAATAATGTCTCATTGCTTCTCTTCCTGGCCTCATTCTATCAGAAACACTCCCTTGTGTTACAAATCTTTAATTTGCTTCTAATGTGGCAAAAAAAATCCTCAGAAAGTTTGCAAAGTCTTTAGATACATAATACAAGCTTAGTATCATTTAGATTATGAACACTAGTATAAAAGACATAAAATTCATGTCAAAAGCAAATGAAAGCCTCTTATTGAATCAAATATAACTTATATGTTCCAAGAGCCCTTGCTATTCTTTCACATTTATATAATTTTTCTATATTTGCAAAAGTCTTTAAGCTTGCTTTTAGCGTATTTCTTATAGGCACTCCGTGAGGTAAGTTTGAGTAACCTGCTTTAAAAGCAAGATGCCAGAGGAATAGGGAAGTGAACTAAACTTACCAGAGCCATCCAGCTAAGAAGTCACTGATCCAGATAGCAAGTTCCAGGTCCCTCACTCATTAACAACTAAGTCTGAGCTCCTCTCATTTCTTCACATCCTGAAAAGATTCTTACTCTTGCTTATTTTTGAGAGGCCCAAGAGCCCTCTTTTGTCTGTCTCTCATGCCTTTTTCTACCACTCCACCATTTTCTTAGCCCCTAGGAAAGATTTACTCTGAAGCCTAGGTACATGTTCATTTGCTGCTACTGTACTTATTCCAGATTGGCCCGCTGCAGCCACTAAGATTTGTTTTCCCTTCAGAGGTGTGGGTTCTATCCACTGAGCCAAACCAGCCAGGGCACATCCATCTATCTAAAGCCATTTATTGTGTTATCAAATAGCCAGGTATTATGCTAAATTAAAATCCCAAGTATCTGGAGTGTTCATAAAATCAAGTAGATATTAAAAAGAGTTTGATTTCAGCTTTCTTTTCTAAAAGCACTCAGGAATCCTCTTTGTATTTTTATATTGATAGATAATGTATGAGATATTAATTCATCTTGATGATTGAGAAAGCACTAGTGTTCCATGTCATAATGCTTACTCCTATACCTCATTGTACAAGGTAAGTGATTACAGCTATGTGCTTTGGACTACAAATTGCTTCAGCTAGAAAATAACCTGGACTATTTGTGTTTGCTTGTTTATTTTAAGCAAATCTCAATAGTAGCTGTATTTGTTGTTTTTCAATTAATTGAAGTCTTAAATTTCTAGAGAACAAAAATTATGATGCTGTAGGCTGCTAATTTTTACTTTATTTCTTTAAATGTCTATGTAAATAGGGGCACTTCCAGTATTCAGAGATCAGATGAAAATTGTTCATGGTGTCTGGTGAGCAAAGAAAAGTAATTTGTGGTTAAAAAAAATTATGGTTACAATATTGGAAAGAAAGAATGTTGTCATAGTAACACATTTACACTAGGGACAGGTTAATTTGCTGATGTTGTACATATTCCAGATTGGCCAGAAGGGTTTCACAATTTGAAGTAAAATGAAAATCACCCATAACAAAAGTCTAAATAGAGCTTATCAGACACTAGAGGCCCAGTGCATGAAATCTGTGCACTGGGAAGGGGGGTCCCTCAGCCTGACCTGCACCATCTCCAATCCAGGAGCCATCAGGGGATGTCCTACTGATGGCTTAGGCCCACTCCCCGTGGTTCTCTGCTCTGTCTGCGAGGCCTGGGGGCTTTGCCACCACCACAGTGACAAAGCCCCCATGCCCCGCTGTCCACTCTCAGTGGTGGGGCTGAAAGGACTGGGGAACTCCAGCGGAGCTGAGGGGATGGGCGCTGCCATCTTGTGGCTATGGGCACCGCCATCTTTGTGATGGCATGAGGGTCAATTTGCATATTTCCTCTTTATTAGATAGGATTGGTCACAATAAAAATTTCTGATCATAGTGTTGTCATTATAATGAAACCATCATTATTTACATTTCCCAGCTTAATTTATCAAATGTCGCTCACTGATGCAGGTTGACTGTGATACTGTTAGTCTGTAGCTAACACATACAATCAGGAAATTATAAGCAAATTACTAAAAGCCAAGTAACAGATATGAGTTATTTAGGCTAAGACATTGACCCTTGAGCTCTCATACTTCTGGGCCAATCCTATTGCTTACTCACTTCAGAATATGTTCCTTCACATTCTGGCCTTAGTGAGCCAGTTAATCAGCAATATTAAGTTGTACTTTGACGAGATATATTATTTAGGACCTTGTGAATTAGTCTATACATCTTATAAGAGTTATATTTTATATAAATTACAATATAACCATGAACATATTCAGAAAATTGTTAGTAAGTTAGCTTCCATTTCACTTTTTTTCTATATTCTACATACATATATTTATATCCACTTGTATGTACTTAAGAAAAAATTTTTTTCCAAAGTAAAAGTATATTATCCCTCAAGTCCAGAAAATGGTTGGTGGAAAAGTTGACAAATTAATCATTATATTTCATCATTTCCCTTCACTAATATATATTTATTATTTGCAGGTTTTACTCTGCTAGAAAAATATATGTTAGAGGGAAATTAATCTATGGGCTACCTACTTTTTCAGGGGATAAAGTCTCACTATTTTCTATGTATTGATCACCATGTCATGATGCCCTATATTCTGATGTGTGTTTTTTCATTTCTGTTTAAGAGGCAATAGTGAGGTATAATGTCTTTCAAGAGCATAGTTATAATTCATATAACTGAATAATGATCAATTAAATGGTAACCCTTGACCAAAATAAAAATAGCATGAATGGCAGAAAATGTCAGCCTAATGCTTTAAAAGGGCAAAAAGTGGCACTGGACTCAAGCTGGTATTTTTCATTTAGTATAATGGCCTTATCTTAAGATTCATTTAATTCCTATTGAGAAGGGGTGTTGAATTATAAATTACATTAATGATATATTCAATAATATATCCTATATAATAAAGAGGTAATATGCAAATTGACCATCACGCCCTCACACAACGATGGCCGCCCCATGTGGTCACAAGATGGCCACTCTCATATGGTCACAAGATGACCGCCACAAGATGGCCAGCAGGGGAGGGAAATTGTGGGAAATCAGGCCAGCAGGGGAGGGCAGTTAGGGGTGACCAGGCTGGCAGGGGAGGGCAGTTGGGGGTGACCAGGCCTGCAGGGAAGGGCAGTTGGGGGCAACTGGGCCGGCAGGGGAGGGCAGTTGGGAACAACCAGGCCAGCAGGTGTGGATCTGGCTGGCAGGGGAGTGGTTAGGGGGTGATCAGGTAGCCGGACATCCCCCGAGGAGTCCCAGATTGGAGAGGATGCAGGCTGGGCTGAGGGACACCCCACCTCAGTGCACAAACTTCATGCACTGGGCCTCTAGTTTTAATATATATTACTTAGTCATTCAGGTTAGTGGATGTTGAATTGGGGGTGGGGGATGAAAGAAAAAATTATTTTGCTTAATGTGCTTCACATATTGGATCTGTAACCTCTTATTCTATTGCTAAGTTCCACATGAATGATTGCCACAACTTTTTTTTAATGTAATCACTGCACAGAAGAGCTAGGTTATGTTTAATTGTGTCTTTATAATAATGTTTAAATGGAAAAAGAGCAGGTATTATATACTTACCTCTCAGGCTGGCTCTAAGTTGCATTATTCAACCATTTTGTGCAGAAACCTATTGCAGAATGTAAGAATTTAGCCTAGCATACAAAGCCATGCAGAAGTAATCTGGGAATAGCACCCTGAGCCCTGCCTCTCAGCTCAGGACAGTATTGGAAAATGAGCTAGCATAGTGGAGATCTCATTCTCACTCCTGACCACACTTTTGGGGCTCTCTATTTGAATTTATAGGCTTTCAGATGGACCCAGAAATGACAACAAGACTACATTTGTTTTCATCTTTCAGCCAAATGGATTCTTTAGTCTATACTCTAGGTCTTTGTCAGAGGACAAAACTACATTTGATAATGTAATGATAGTTTTTAATAGATTCAGAATAATTTTTGTTAAAAGATGGCCACCATATGAACATGGATTGTTTAAACATTCTCATTTTCCTCTTACCTTATATCAGAAAATTAGACTTCTAATGTACCTTATTCATGCTACAACCTGATATATCCCTGAGCTAAGAACTCTGAGTAGCATCAATCCATAACATCTGAGTGCTTTTGCCAAAGACATGTCAAAACTCCTTCAAGGAAGAGATCACCCCATGAATTCTTACACAACGTTAGTGACTTCACTGTAAAATTATACCTTAATGACCCAATGGTAGAAGCTGTTTAGTAAATACATGGAATACTTTTCACTATTATCAATGGGTGTTTTCTAGAAATTCTGTACTGCTTCTAAAATGACAGTCCCATGGTGTTTTCAAGTTTGATTTACAAAAGAAATAGACACCTAAGAGATTTTCTATATCAAATTTATGTGTG
Source organism: Plecotus auritus (assembly GCF_963455305.1). Classification (NCBI taxonomy): domain Eukaryota; kingdom Metazoa; phylum Chordata; class Mammalia; order Chiroptera; family Vespertilionidae; genus Plecotus; species Plecotus auritus. Next base: position 104,234,118 of record NC_137772.1, read on the forward strand.
TGGTGGCGGTGGGGAGGGAGCAGAAGTTAAAATTGATACCTCAAAATCATTTTATGTCATCAAATCCTTCTTTCTTTTAGGTCTAAAACCCTGAAAGTAGCCCTGAGAGGTAAATTCACTGCAATGCTTTTATGTTTGACCAAAAGTAAATTATTTATTTTTAAACACACACACACACACACACACACACTTCTTTCCTTTCTCCTATTTCTCTTTCACATGGATGGATTGCCCCTCTGACAGAGAGAAAAACCAATATTTGTTGGACTCCCGAGGGAAAGTGTTGTAGCTGCAAATGAAGGGTGGAGTGAAATGGTGAAACAGTGGGTGTGCCCTTTGTTTGTCTTGTCACTTCCCCATGACTTCCCTCTGATTTCTCCTTGTCCATGCCTGGTGGAAAATCTGCTGTGGAGGGCAGGAGAAAGACAGCTATGTACCAGGTCTCCCTTGGAGATTCTACCAAAAAGGGACATTTGAGACACATTTTTTATTTGACCATAAATTATAGAAAAAATAAGGATGATATGCATTTCAAGAAGTAAGCCTACTTCTTCATTTTGCTTTAGCAAATGTTTTTCTAGACTAATAGAAACCTTTTCTAATACCCGCTTTGTGAAATCTTCACTCAATGTACAGGATGTATGGAGGAAATAGTACAGCATAGCAGAGCACAGATATAGACTGCCCTGGATTCAAATCCTGGCCCTACCATATGCTGCTGTATATCCTGGGTTTAATTTTCTTATCTGATAAATGAAGTCAAATACCTATGGAATCCTATATAATAAAAGCCTAATATGCTAAGTGTCCGGTCATTCAGTTGTCCGTTCAACCAATTAAAGCATAATATGCTAATGATATGCTAAGGCAGCTCAACTGCTCGTTATGTCTGCCCACCAGGGGGCAGACAGTTGACCGGTCAACCAGTCCCTATAACGTGCACTGACCACCAGGAGGCAGATGCTCCGACTTGTAGGTTAGCTTGCTGCTGAGGTCTGGCTGATCGGGACTGAGCAAGATGGGCTGGACATGCCCTGGAGCCCTCCCGCAGTCCCTCCCTGGCTGGCCAACCTCCTGTATCCCTCCCCGGCTCCAATCATGCACTGGTGTGGTCCCTTGGCCTGGCCTGTGACCTTTCGCAATCCGGGATCCCTCGGGGGATGTCAGAGAGCCAGTTTTGGCCTGACAGCAAAACGACCAGTTGCTATGAGGCACACTGACCACCAGGAGCCAGACACTCAATGCAGGAGCTACCCCCTGGTGGTCAGTGCACTCTCACAGGAGGAGAGCTGCTCAGCCAGAAGCTGGGCTCATGGCTGGCGAGCATAGTGGCAGTGGCGGGAGCCTCTTCTGCCTCTGTGGCAACACTAAGGATGTCCGACTGCCGGCTTAGAGGACCGGGCCTAAGCCGGCAGTCGGACATCCCCTGAGGGCTCCTGGATTGCAAGAGGGCACAGGCCGGGCTGAGGGACCCCTGCCCGAGTGTACAAATTTCATGCACTGGGCCTCTAGTAGAGTAATAAGAAAATGAATGTAGCTCACTTAGCACAGACCATTGCTCATAGTAAATGCTCACTACATGGTGGTAAATATAATTATGATGATTGTTGAAGCCCCTGACACATGCCTTTTTCTTAGTTCTCTATTTAAAAGAACAAGAGAAATAGAATTTCTCCTGTTCTCCTGGAAAGGAAGACTTGGAGGCTCAGCAACTTTTCTTGTCACTGTTCTTGTTGAGATTCCATTTTGAGTAAGGAAATCATAAAATCCATCATTTAAACTAGGGTGTTCACTTTGAGAGTGAAATTTAATGCTCATCTCATGGAACACCAGGGCAACAGGCACAAACCTTGACTCTCCCTGGAAAATGGAGGGTTTGGTACCCTGATTATGAGACTATTTAGGAAGCTGAAATCCTAAACCTTTTTCCAGTTTCAAAATCTGAAGCACAATTGTTGGAAAGTTGCTTATATTCTCAAAAGTGTAGCCTCCTAACTGAACATAAATAGGAATAATTGTACCTGCTATTTAAACTCCATTTAAAAAATAAATCAAGAAAACAAAGCATTATTGCTGCTTTAATATGCCTGTGTCTGAAACACAGGCTGTATCAGCAGGACCTCTGGTTTGTTGCCCTGCTTGGTAGCTAATTAGCTGTGTTATGACAGTCTTCTTCCAGTTATGCCATCTACACAATCAGGAAGTCGGATCAATGGATCTCTGAGTTCTTTAACAGTTTAGAATTGTTTTTAATCTCCTGGAGTACTACAGTAGAATTTCATAATAATATCTGCCATATTTTCTAAAGGCAGGTTTTGCATCCTTCTACAAGTAGCATTCAACCTAGGTTATGAACACTATGCTACTCCTGAAAGCACAATGAAAGTATAGCAATACTCTTATTTATCTTTATTCAAGTGTTTTATGTGCCAGGTACCATTGTTTCATTTAAGCCCCATAGCAAACCCCTGAGGTAGATACTGTTAAGACAGGAAACCTGTGGCACAGAGAAGTTAAGTAACTAATCAAGTTCTTGAAACTAATAAGCTGTAATGTGGCTTTGAATGGAGAGAGTGTGTTCTTAACCCTGTGCCATTTAACAAAGCAGGTTAAGGAGAGTCAGAGGTCTTCATATTTCCTGTACTGACCACAGGAAACAGAATTTATTTAGATTTTAGAGGGTGAAGGAATAATCTCCATGGCCCACACCCTCAAAGTGTCATCTTCTGGTCTACCAGGTAAATGAGAGAAAAACTTGTCCTCAGTAGAATAAATATCTACAAGATACATTTTAACATGCAGCTGTCTGAAAATTCTCCATTTCCACATCATAACTTGAAAGGTCTGAAATATAAATATCATTGTAATTGCTCTCTTTCTCATTGGAAAATCATTTCAAGTTCTCACTAATCTGCTTTGAATATCAACATGTGACCAAACTTTCAACTTGCATGACATTTTCCACTGAGCTTCTCAGCAGTTAATGCTTATTATTTTGCAGCTCATTCAAGGGCTTTGACAATTACTTTGCCAAAGACCAAAAAACAGTTTCTAATCAACTCACGCATTTCATTATATGGGAAGAAACTTAAGGAAGTTACAACCTATACTAACTCAGGTAATTTGCTTTCAGGAAGTAATTTAAAAATATGAGTTAAATTGACTTGAATTACATTGCTACATAAGATTCACAAAAAATCTAAAGAAGATGGTTCCGAGTTTTGAATTTTGATTCTTGCACAGCCTACTTTATTAATAGGCAAATAAAATTATATTTATAAACAACAGGTATTGGACTTGGTTTTTCAGACTCCTTTAAATAGGAATTTTATTTGTTTCAATCATAGTATTAATGTTATCGTTTACTAGAGACCTGGTGCACGAAATTCATGCGCTGGAGGGGGTGCTCAGCCTGGCCTGTACCCTCTCGCAGTCTAAGACCCCTTGCTCCTTACCACCCACCTGCTCGCTGCTCCTTACTGCTCGGGTCGCTGCTCCTCAGTGCTGCCGCGGAGGCGGGAGAGGCTCCCACCAACACTGCTGCGCTCGCTCGCCAGCCATGAGCCCGGCTTCCTGCGTTGAGCATCTGCCGCCGGTGGTCAGTGCACGTCATAGCTACCAGCCAGTTGTCTGGTCATCCGGTCGTAATGGTCACTTAGGCTGTTATATATATAGATATGTCAGATAAGAAATGTCAGATTTGCAGAAATTATATTAGGTCAACATTTCCATAATTGTTCAAATTATAGATTCTACCTAACTTGATTGTATTGTGGCCACTGACTCAATATCTAAGTATCCCTTGTAATATTACTTCCTTTTTTAATTTAATAAATCTTTATTGTTCAGATTATTACAATTGTTCCTCTTTTTCCCCCCCATAGCTCCCCTCCACCCGGTTCCCACCCCACCCTCTGCTCTTAACTCCCCCCACTGTCCTTATCCATAGGTGTACGATTTTTGTCCAGTCTCTTCCTGCACCCCCCACAGCCCTTTCCCCCTGAGAATTGTCATCCACTCCCTTTCTATGCCCCTGATTCTATTATATTCACCAGATTATTCTGTTCCTCAGGTTTTTAATTCACTTGATTTTTAGATTCACTTGTTGATTGACATGTACTTGTTGTTCATAATTTTTATATTTACCTTTTTCTTCTTCTTCTTCCTCTTCTTAAAGAATACCTTTCAGCATTTCATATAATACTGGTTTGGTGGTAATGAACTCCTTTAGCTTTTTCTTATCTGTGAAGCTCTTTATCTGACCTTCAAGTCTGAATGATAGCTTTGCTGGGTAGAGTAATCTTGGTTGTAGGTTCTTGCTATTCATCACTTTGAATATTTCTTGTCACTCCCATCTGGCCTGCATAGTTTCTGTTGAGAAATCAGCTGACAATCATATGGGTGCTCCCTTGTAGGTAATTAACTGTTTTTCTCTTGCTGCTTTTAATATTCTCTCTTTGTCTTTTGCTCTTGGCATTTTAATTATGATGTGTCTTGGTGTGGTCCTCTTTGGATTCCTTTTGTTTGGGGTTCTGTGCACTTCCTGGACTTGTAAATCTATTTCTTTCACCAGGTGGGGCAAGTTTTCTGTCATTATTTCTTCAAATAGGTTTTTAGTATCTTGCTCTCTCTCTTCTTCTGGCACCCCCATAATTTGGATGTTGGTATGCTTGAGGTTGTCCCAGAGGCTCCTTACACTATCTTGAAGTTTTTGGTCTTTTTTCCTTTTTTCTTTTCTGGTTGAGTGTTTTTTGCTTCTTTGTATTTCAACTCTTTGACTTGATTCTTGCGGTCCTCTAGTCTGCTGTTAGGTCTCTGTATAATATTTTTTATTTCAGTCAGTGTATGTTTAATTTCTAGTTGGTCCTTTTTCTTTTTTTTAAATATATTTTATTGATTTTTTACAGAGAGGAAGGGAGAGGGACAGAGAGCTAGAAACATCGATGAGAGAGAAACATAGATCAGCTGCCTCCTGCACACCCCCCACTGGGGATGTACCCGCAACCAAGGTACATGCCCTTGACCGGAATTGAACCCGGGACCCTCCAGTCCGCAGGCCGACGCTCTATCCACTGAGCCAAACCGGTTTTGGCTAGTTGGTCCTTTTTCATATCCTCGAGGGTCTCGCTAAATTTATCGACCTTTTCTAGGAAATTCTTGAAATACCTTATAACCGTTGTTTTGAACTCTATATCCAGTTGTTTGCTGTCCTCCATTTCTTTCATTTGTGATCTGTTTCTTTGTCTCCGCATTTTCACTGCTTCCCTGAGTTGGTAGAGTAGCTTTGTGTGGTAGGTGTCCTATAGGGCCCAGTGGCTCAGCCTCCCCCTGTTACCTGAGGTGGACACTTTTGGTGCACCCCTTTGTGGACTGTGTGCACAGCCTTGTTGTAGTTAAGTCTTGATTGTTGTTGGTATCACTGGGAGGAATTGACCTCCAGGCCAATTGGCTGTGAGGATCAGCTGTGTCTACGCTGGGAAAACTTCTGTGCTGGAGAAACGCTTATGAGACAAGACTTGCAAAGTTGCAAAAGCCTCTGTGCTCATCTTGGATGGGGCGGACTCTCAGGGCAGAGCAGACAGCCTTGGTTTCCTGTCAGCCCTACCCTATGAGGCCCCTGGGTCTCAGTGTCCCTCGATAATTGCTGCAAGCACCTCTGACAGAAAGCTGCCCTCAAGTTTCACCCGCTGCCAGACAGTCTATTTTCTCCCCAAATGAGTTGGGGTTCCCAGAAACTCGCCCAGAACTGGAGTTCAGTGCAGTCGGGAGCTTCTGTCTCCCTTCCACTTTAGAAAGGCATCCGCGCACTCAGCCGCCCGTCCACTCAGCAGGCAGTCCTCTCTGCGCGCACACTCCTCCAGACCTCTGCCTTCCTGAGTCTCAGTGTGCTTTCTCTTTTCCTGACAGTCCAGATTCCCCCCTAATGAGTCTGGGTTCCCAGAGTCTCACCCAGGACTGGAGTTCAGCGCAGTCAGGAGCTTCTATCTCCCTCCCGCTTGGGAAAGCCAGCCACACACTCAGCCACCCATATACTCAGCCGCCCATCCTCTCCTCACATGCACGTCTCCGTACTTCAGCCTTTTGCAGCTCCTCTGAGTCTCAATGTGCTTTCCTCTTTCCTTCTAGTTGTAGAATTTCGACTCAGCCAGCTTTCCTGTGGTTCTGAATGGTGTCCGTTTTGTCTTTTAGTTGTAGTTTTGATATTGTTGTGCGAGGCAGCAGTTTAGGTGTTTACCTATGCTGCCATCTTGGTTTCTCCCCTTGTAATATTACTTTCTAAAAAAGTCAGGCAGATGTAGTATAGTAGGAATAATAAGACAGATGGTGATGGTAATAATATTAATATAAAATTCTGATATGCAGATAAATTTCCTATAAGCCTTCATTATGTATTTCTAAAATGTTAAGAATAAGATACAGAAGTGCTGCTATAGTCAACTGAATGATTGAGACTTTGCAGGCAGGTGCATGCTACAGAGTATTTCCAGCAGGGTATAGCACTGCAACAAGTCATCATTGTCCCTCTAAATCACTTTTCTTTAGACATTTGTGGAGGTCTGATGTTTCCTTTTTCTAAACTCAGAGATCATTGATTGTGTTTGAATTGAAACTACCCTAGCCTTTAGTCAGTTAACAGATTTATTCATCCAGCAAATATTTGTGAATCAGTTATTTTTCTAAATTCTGGAGATAAAGCAATGAACAAAACTGATAGCTCCCTGTCCTCATGTAGTTTACTATCTAAGGGGAAAAGAAAGTAAGCAAGAAAACGTGAACAGATAAGGCAAGACTAGATTATGACAAATCTGACAAAAGGGTAAAAAGAGTGATATGATGGAGAGTTGGAGAGCAATTAGGAGGAGGCTACTTAAGTAGGGTAGTAAGGGAAGCCACATTGAAGAATCATTATAGTAGAGATTAATCATGAGAATACTTGGGCATATTTGGCTGAGGGGGAGCAGGTCCAGGTCCTGGAATATCAGCTATGTGCCAGGGTTGTGCTGGAGATGGGAGATTAAAAGTTACAGAAGGATGGCCATTGTCTTTACTTTTATGAAGTTTACTGTCTAATAGAAAAAGAAGTTTCTTGCCTTCAAGGAACTCATGAATTGTAGAGAAAACTGATTGTAAGGAAGTCATTGCAATATAGCACAATTCTCCCAGTATGACCACCATGGCAACAGAAGGAAGGGAATGATCCAGTCTCTGTGGACAGAGCAATGGGTCAGTGGAGACCTCCCAGAGGAATTTCTATAGGATCATCCAGCTCATTAGTGGCAAAGCCAAATCTCCAACATGGGTTTCTCAACTCCCTGTCTAGTGTTTTTGTTTGTTTTTCACTATATTCTCAGCAGTACACAGAAAAGAATGGGGAAAGTGAGGAGGCTAAGAGAAAACTCCATGGATAAAACCAGGGAAACACAATTTTAGAGATGGCACAATTCATATTTTTTGAGTCCAGTATAATACTTCTAAGCTGTCTTTAACAAATTCTATCATTATATCTGGGCCCCTATATAGAAGATCAACTTACTCTGTGAAAATGCAGTTACTTAGTCTTTCTCTTAGTAAGTCCCCTTATAGGGAAAACATGGATTTAGCATAAAGGAACTCTTGGCAGTTCTGAGAACTTTGCAGACACCCACACATCTTGGCTCTGTACCTACCTCAGCTCTGTAGGAATTCGGTAATGGGAAAAGTCAAGCACAGTGTTTCTGAGTCAAACTAAGCACCAAATAGATCAATTTGAAGAGTATTGCCAATGGTGCTTAGTTAGTGTTGTCATTTAAAGGATTTTTCTTATGCAATAAGAATAAGACATAGACACCAAGACCATCCTTTGCACATTTGAAATCATACCAATAGTCAAAAAATTAAATTTAGTTCAACTATGTTCCAACTTTTTAGCCAAAGGGCAAATGGGGGAGAGCAGGTTGTGTGAAGTAGGATGTTCAACTATTATTACATCCTCACAGAACTTTAAACAATGAAAAGTTACATGCAGGTGCTTTTAAAAAGTAAAAAGTATCACCTAATACAATGTGTTACTTGTTTTTTTGACTTTTAAATAAAACTATGAAAGGGTTATATAATCCATGATTAAATAAATTATTCAATAGTAAGGAAAGTAATTATATGAAAGAAAGTTCTTCATATATAGTGGGTTCACAGTTTACTTACCTAATAAATAATGGTAGCTGTTTTTTAAATGATACTACCAGTTATGCCTTTAATTTATAGCATAAAAAATAACAAACTACTTAAGAATAAATTCAACAAAACTAGTACAAGACATATACACTGAAAACTATAGAACATTGAAGAAAGTTAAAGAAGATTTAAGTCAAAAGACATCATGTGGTCTTCAATGGACTAAAAAATTTAATATCAGTATGATGGCAATACTCTTCAAATTGATCTACAGGTTCAGTGTAATATCTGTCAAAATCCAAAATGCCTATTCTGCCTAAATTGTTAGATTAATCCTGAAATTCATAGAGAAATGCAAGTGATCCAGAATAGACAAAACAATATTGAGGAAGAACAACACTCCAGGACGCATTCACACTTACTGATTTCAAAGTTTATTACAAACCTACAATAATGAAAAACAGTGTATCACTGACATAAGGATAGACATGCAGGTCAACAGAATACAAGTGAGTCCAGAAATGACCCATACATCTATGGTTCACTGATTTTTGACAGGGCCAACAAGATGATTCAACAATCTTTTCAATAAATGGTGCTAGGACAAAGAGATGTGCACACGCAAAAGAATAAAGCTAACCAGCTACTTTATACAATATGCAAAAATTAAATAAAAATGGATCAAACACCCAAATGCATGAGCTAAACTTCTGGAACTTTTGAAAAAAAAAAACTGGAAGAAATTTTAACTTTCTTGGATGCGGTAATGAATGTTCAGGTGTTACACCAAAAACACAAGCAGCAAAACAGTGTGGACCTCATCAACATCAAAAACTTTTGTGCTTCAAAGGATACTATCAAGAAAATGAAAATATAAACTGAGGAAAATATTTAAAAATCACATCTCTGATAAGTAATTAGCATTCAAAATATAAAAAGAATTTGAAACTCAGTAGTAGATGTCCTAGCCAGTTTGGCTCAGTGGATATAGCATTGTTCTGCAGTTCGAAGGGTCCCAGGTTGAACATGCAGGAGGCAGCCAATCAATGATTCCCTCTCATCATTGATGTTTCTATCTCTCCCTCTCCCTTCCTCTCTGAAATTAATAAAAATATATTAAAAAACAAAACAAAGAAAAAACTCAGTAGTAGAAGGATAAATAGCCTAATTTAAAAATGGGTAAAGGATTCGAGTAGACATTTCACCAAAGAAGATATACAAATGCTGAACATGCACATGAAAAGATGCTCTGCTTCATTATCATTAAGGAAATGCAAATCAGAGTCACAATGAGATACCACTTCATATCCACTAAAATGTCTATAATAAAAATACAGACAATAACAAGTGTTGACCAGGAAGTGGAGACATTGGAAACTTCATACATTATTGCAGGATAGTAAAATGGTGCAGCCATTTTGGAAAAACAGGTTGGAAAAATTACTATATGACCCTGTAATCCCATTCCTAAGTATATAAAAAAAGAGAAATGAAAATATATGTCTATGCAAAAATGTGTACATGAATGTTTATAATGGTCAAAAAGTGGAAACAATCCAAGTGTTCATCAGCTGATGAATTGATAAAAAAATGTGATATCTATATGTTGGAATTATTATAACAAAGGAATGAAGAATTGATACATGCTACTACATGGATGAAACTTGAAAAAATTACCCTATGTTAAAGGAGCCAGACACAAAAGCCTACATATTATGAGAAGATTTTTATAAAATGTCCTGATTATGCAAATCCATACACACAGAAATTAAATTAATGGTGCCAGGGACCCAGAAAGGAAGGATGGCGAATGCCTACTTATGAATTGGTGGTTTTATTTATTTTTATTTTTTAAAATTTAAATTCTTTATTGCTTAAAGTATTACATAAGTCTCCATTTCCCCCATTGAGCTCTCCCCAATAGCTCCCATCCCCCAGCACTTGCCCTCACACCCCTACTGTTTGTGTCCATTGGTTATGTTCATATGCATGGATACAAGTTCTTTGGTTGATCTATTCCCCCACTGCTCTGCTGCCTTCTGTCTTAGGTTGGATGGTCTGTTTGATGCTTCTATGACCCTGGCTGTATTTTTCATCAGTTTATGCTGTTCATTATATTCCACAAATGAGGGAGATCATGTGATATTTATCTTTCTCCAAAAGGCTTATTTCACTTAACAAATGCTCTCTAGTTCCATCCATGCGGTTGCAAATGGTAAAAGTTCCTTCTTTTTTATAACAATGTAGTATTCCATTGTGCAGATGTACCACAGTTTTTTATTCCACTCATCTGCTGATGGGCACTTAGGCTGTTTCCAAATCTTAGCTATTATAAATTGTGCTGCTATGAACATAGGAGTACATATATTCTTATTTTTTTAAATATATTTTATTGATTTTTTGCAGAGAGGAAGAGAGAGGGATAGAGAGTTAGCAACATCGATGAGCGAGAAACATCGATCAGCTGCCTCCTGAACACCCCCTACTGGGGATGTGCCCGCAACCAAGGTACATGCCCTTGACCGGAATCAAACCTGGGACCTTTCAGTCCACAGGCCAACGCTCTATCCACTGAGCCAAACCAGTTAGGGCTCTTTTGTTGGTGTTTCTGATTTCTTGGTATATATTCCTGGAAGTGGGATTACTGGGTTAAATGGGAGTTCCATTTTTAACTTTTTGAGGAAACTCCATACTGTTTTTCACCATGGCTGCACCAGTCTGCATTTCCACCAGCAGTGCAGGAGGGTTCCTATTTCTCCGCATCCTCTCCAGCACTTGTTTGTTGATAGCTATTCTGACAGGTATGAGATGGTACCTCGTTGTTTGGATTTGCATCTGTTGGATGATTAGTGACTTTGAGCATGTTTTCATATGTCTATTGGCCTTCTGTATGTCCTCTTCCAAAAAGTGTCTATTTAGGTCCTTTGCCCATTTTTTGATTGGATTGTTTATCTTCCTTTTGTTAAGTTGTATGAGTTCGGTAAATTTTGGAGATTAAACCCTTATCTGAGATAGCATTGGCAAGTATCTTCTCCCATGCAGTGGGCTTTCTTGTTGTTTTGTCGATGTTTTCTTTTGCTGTGCAGAAGCTTTTTATTTTAATACTAGCGGCCCGGTGCATGAAATTCGTGCATGGAGTGAGGGTGTCCCTCAGCCCAGCCAGCACCGTCTCCAATCTGGGACCACTCAAGGGATGTCCAACTGCCCATTTAAGCTTGATCCCACCTGGATCAGTCGGACAACCCTCTCACAATCCAGGACTGCTGACTCCCAACCACTCGCCTGCCTACCTGCATGATTGCCCCTAACCGCTTCTACCTGCCTGCATGATTGCCCCTAACCACTTCTGCCTGTCAGCCTGATCACTCCCTAACACTCCCCTGCCAGCCTGATCGACGCCTAACTGCTCCCCTGCTGGCCTGATTGTCCCTAACTGCCCTCCCCTGCCCGCCCGGTCTCCCCCAACTGCCCTCCCCTGCAGGCCTGGTTTCCTCCAACTGCCCTCCCCTGCAGCCTGGTTTCCCCCAACTCCCCTCCCCTGCAGGCCTGGTTGCCCCCAACTGCCCTCCTCTGCTGGCCATCCTGTGGCGGCCCTCTTGTGTCCACATGGGGGTGGCCATCTTTGACCATATGCGGGCGGCCATCTTGTGTGTTGGAGTGATGGTCAATTTGCATATTAACTCTTTATTAAATAGGATAGCCCCATTTGTTTATTTTCTCCTTAGTGTCCATTGTCCTTGGAGTGGTATCGGTAAAGATATTGCTACGACAGATGTCTGATATTTTCCTGCCTATGGATTCTCCTAAGGTTTTTATGGTTTCCCATCTTCATTTAAGTATTTTATCCATTTTGAGTTTATTTTTGTGTATGGTGTAAGTTGGTGGTCTAGTTTCAATTTTTTACATGTCTCTGTCCAATTTTCCAAACACCATTTATAGGAAAGACTGTCTTGATTCCATTGTATGCTCTTGCCTCCTTGGTCAAATATTAATTGAGCATAATGGCTTGGGTATATTTCTTGGTTCTCTGTTGTGTTCCATTGGTCTATATGTCTGTTCTTGTGCCAATACCAGGCAGTTTTGAGAACAGTGCCTTTGAATACAGCTTGATATCTGGTATTGTGATCCCTCCAACTTTCTCGGTATTGCTGCTGCTATTCAGGGTCTTTTTTTATTCCAGGTGAATTTTTGGAGAGTTTGTTCTAGGTCTGAGAAATATGCTGTTGGTAGTTTAATGGGCGTTGCATTGAATCTCTAGATTGCTTTGGATAGTATGGCCATTTTAATGATGTTGATTCTACCAATCCATGAATATGGTATATTCTTCCACTTGTATATATCTTCCTCTATCTCTTTTTTCAAAGTCCTGTAGTTTTCTGCATATAGGTCTTATACCTCCTTAGTTAAGTTTATTCCTAGGTATCTTAATTTTTTATTGTTGCAATGGTAAATGCGATTTTTTTTTTTAGTTTATCTTTCAGTGTGTTCATTATGGGTGTGTAAAAAAGCCATATATTTCTGGGTGTTAATTTTGTATCCTGCTACATTGCCAAATTCATTTATTAAGTCTAGTAGTTTTTTGATGGAGTGTCTGGGCCTAAACGGGCAGTTGGACATCCCTCTCACAATCCAGGACTGCTGGCTCCCAACCACTCACCTGCCTGTCTGCCTGATTGCCCCTAACCGCTTCTGTCTGCCAGCCTGACCACCCCCTAACCACTCCCCTGCCAGCTTGATTGATGCCTAACTGCTCCCCTGCCAGCCTGATTGCCCCTAACTACCCTCCCCTGCCAGCCTGGTTGCCCCCAACTTCCCTCCCCTGCAGAACTAGTCCTCCCCAACTGCCCTCCCCTGCTGACCCGGTCACCCCTAACTGCCCTCCCCTGCCAGCCTCATCACCCCTAACTACTCTCCCCTGCTGGTCTGGTTCCCCCCCCCCCGCAACTGCCCTCCCCTGCAGGCCTGGTCACCCTAACTGCCCTCCCCTGCAGGTTTGATTGCTCCCAACTGCCCTCCCTTGCAGGCCTATTCCCTCCCAACTGCCTTCCCCTACTGGCCTGATCGCCCACAACTGCCCTCCCTTACAGGCCTGGTCCCTCCCAACTGTCCTCCCCTGCTGGCTATCTTGTGGCAGCCATCTTGTGTCCAGATGGGGGCAGCCATCTTGTGTGTTGGAGTGACAGTCAATTTGCATATTACTATTTTATTAGATAGGATGATTTCTAATTTTATGCCATTGTGACCTGAGAAGATGCTTGATATGTTTTCAATTTTCTTGAGTTTTAAGAAACTTTGCCTGTGTCCTAATATGTGGTCTATCTTTAAAAATGTCCCATGTCCACTAGAGAAGAATATATATTCTATAGCGTTGGGGTAAATGTTCAGAAGATGTCAATAAATTCCATATAATCTAGTGAATCACTTAGTATTGCTGTTTCTTTATTGATTTTTTTTTGTTTAGAGGACTTATCCAGTGGTGTCAATGGGGTATTAAAGTCCCCTACTATGATTGTATTGCTGTCGTTCTCTCCCTTGATATCTTCCAGAAGTTTTTTTATGTATTTGGATGCTGCTATATTGGGTGCATATATGTTTTCCAGAGTTATATCCTCTTGTTGAATTGCTCCCTTTAGTATTATGAATTGGCCCTCTTTATCTCTTGTTATGGCCTTCACCTTGAGGTCTATTTTGTCCAATATAAGCATTGCTACCCCAGCTTTTTGTTCATTTCCGTTTACTGGAAAATAAATTTTTCCACCCCTTCACTATCAGTCTGTGTGAGTCCTTTATTTTTGAGGTGGGTCTCTTTAAGACAGCAAATATATGGGTCATGTTTTCTAATATATTCAGCTACCCTATGTCTCTTGATTGGAGCATTTAATCCATTAACATTTAAGGTTATTATTGATAGGTACTTTTTTGTTGCCATTTTTATTCTTTATGCCTGTATTCTTCCCTTTCTATTTCTTCTTTTTTACAGCAGTCCCTTTAGCATTTGTTGCATTGCTGGCTTGGTGGTAATAAAGTCACCTTGCCCTTTTTTGTTTGTGAAACTTTTGATTTCACCTTCAATTTTGAATGTTAGCCTTGCTGGGTATAGTATTCTTGGATTCAATCCCTTGCTTTGCATGACTTTGTATATTTAATTCCATTGCCTTCTGCCCTGATGTGTTTCTGTTGGGAAATCTGTTGATAGTCTAATGGGAGATTCCTTGTAGGTAACTTTCTGTCTTTCTCTGGTAACATTAAGAGTCTTACTTTGTCGTCGGTGTTTGCCAATTTAATTATAATGTGTCTGGGTGTCGGTCATTTTGAGTTCATCTTGTTTGGGACTCTGTGTACTCCTTGGACTTGTTTGATTTGTTTTCTTCCTGAAATCAGGGAAGTTTTCTGTCATTATTTCTTCAAACAGGTTTTCTATTCCTTGCTCAGTTTCCTCTCCCTCTGGCACCCTTATTATGCAGATGTTGTTTTGTTTCCTGTTGTCCCAAATCTCCTTTAGGCTCTCCTCCTGATTTTTAAGTTTTCTTTCCAGTTGCTGCTGTGCTTGGGTGTTGTTGTTGGTTTTTTTTCCCTACCCTGTCTTCTAACTCAGTGGTCACCAACTGGTGGTCTGCAGACCACTTGTGGTCCTTGAGGTCTGAAAGGTTGGCAACCACTGGTTTAAGAAAACCTTTGGAGCAGTGGTCACCAACCAGTGGTCCATGGACCACTGGTGGTCTATGAGGTCCGAAAGGTTGATGACTGCATTTCTAACTCGTTGATGTGGTCTTCAGCTTCTTCTAGTCTATTGTTGAAACTTTCCATTGTGTTCTTTATTGCAGCTATGTCATTCTTCATTTCTTGATTCTTACATATGTTGAATCCTCTTTATCTTTTTCAGAGTCCTTAAAACCATTGCTCTGAATTCTTTCTCTGACAATTGCTTACCTCCACTTCATTTTTTACTTTCCTGGTGAGTCCTTCTTTTCTTTTGAATGGGGGTTGTTTCTTTGTCCCCCATTTTTGCTGTTTCTTTGTGATTGTTTCTATGTATTAGATCAAACTGCTAGATTTTTTGAGTTTGTCTTATATAGTAGATGTTTTGTAGGACCCATTGGTGTAATCTCTCTGGTCTTCTGGGATGGGTAATCTAGGCATGCCCTCTACTGGGGATATTTGTGTTCTCTTGGTGTAGTTGGGTCTTGAGTGTTATTGTCCCATTTGTGGATGGAGTTTCCTCTCAGGGTGTCTGGTTATGTGGCTCACTCTCTGCCACGTTGACTGAACAGCACAAAATACAACTCGACAAGCCATGACACAAAGGTATCAAAACATTAATGTACTCACAACACTGATAACCCCAATATAGGTGACCACCAGAGAAAAGAGAATTAGGAGAGAGAAAAGATAGCAAGAATGATATTGAGAAAAGAAAATAAGGTAAGAGAGAAAAAAAAGAAAAAGGAAGAGAAAAAATACATGGGGAGAAAACACCACAGAACAAAGAGATAAACCAAGAAAAAAAAAAAGGAAACAACAAACATCCAGGAAAAAAAGGGGGTGAGGCAGACTCTGTAGAGGCAGAGCTTATGTACAGATAGTAAGGTTAAGGAATTGAATGAATTGGGGGAGGACCTTGGTTCGTTAGAGAGGAGATAGAAAGAAAATGGGTGGATAAGAAGAAAAGAAAGAAAAAATAAGATAAATAAAAGAGAATAAAATAACAATAACAATAAAAATAGAATGAAGAAAAATAATGCAAAAAATTAAAAAGAAACAATGAAAACTAAAAAAAAATTGTAAAATAAAAGATACAAAAAAATAAATAAATAAAATAAAAAAGTGAAGTGTCATTTGTTTCAGCCATGGGAGCTGGTTTAAGATCCAACTCTTCTGTTCTGTATGCCAATTCTCAGTTTCTTGTTAGGTAGTCAGCACTGTGTTGAAGTGCCAAGCAATCCACCACTCCTCTGTTTGTGTCTCTCTCCATAGCCTTGACTACAAGCAGGTGGGACCAATCTGCCCACTTAGCCTGTCTTCCTGCTGTCAATTTTAATCTACAAAGTGGCTGTTTCTGAAAGGTCTACAGGTAGTGAGGGCGCTGTATTGCTTTCTGGGACTGAGTGGCTTCTCTTCAACCCAGTCCCTCGGGGCTCTTTGGGGCTATTCAAATTTTTTGCATCCTTTGTTCTACTCTGGGTGTGGCTATATTAGCTATCTTGAGGCTTCTGGGAGGGGCTGGCTCTTTAGGAGAAAAATGGCTGCTTAGATCCAGAGAAGTCAGGAATGTCCCAGTGCCGGACTCCTGGTCACCTTTCCTGACCCGCTCTTCTCCACAGCCTCTCCACAGACCTCCACCTGCACCATGCCACAGGTGAGTGTTTGTATTTGAAAGGTCCTATGAACTGGGTTTCGTGAATAAAAGCAAAGGCCAAACAGAGTCAAAACAACCATGCGATTGCTAGTTTCTTTCCCCCCCCACCCGGCACCACGCAGCTTGGGCAGTTCTTCATGCAGCCCCTCTGGGTTCAGCTTCTCATGGCTGTGGACTTAGATCTAGAATCCCCTGCCACCAGCAGCCCTGTGGACTTCCTTTCCACAGTCAGATGTTATGCCTGTTCTCGAAGCATCCTCTGCCCTTCCCAACTGTGAATTGTCTCACCAGCTTTGTCTACTTCCCCCAAATGCAGTCTTGATGTTACAGTTTCTCTTGTGCCCTAATGGGCCTGGAATTTTCCCCTTTTTGAGAGGTGTGGCTGGGAGGAGAACTTGCCTTCTCTGCAGAAGTGGTAGGTTTGGTGAATACATTAGGAGACCACTGCCACTCCTCACCCCCTGTGTGTGCAGGCATTGCTAATCAGTTTTATTTTTTTAGAGTCATGAAAATGCTCTGGAATTAGTGGTGATGATGTAACAATGCTGGGAATGTACAAAACCAAATCAAAACATTGAATTGTATAGTTTAAAAAGGTGAATTATATGGTATGTGAATTATGACCCAATAAAAGCCAATACAGTAAGATAAAGGAAGAGGGCTAAGATATAATTTGCTGATTATTAAAGCAGGTAAGTTTCTGTGAAGTATTCTGACCATGGTGCAAAAGCTATTAGGTTAATTCATGATTGTACCTTGGTTAGTAAGAGATGGAAAATTTTGGAACACCTACCTACGGGTATGATTTTTGCATAACTCTAAATCTTCAGTACCATATTGTAGCCTTGATCCAAAGAATCATACTGGGGAATCTGATTTTGTGGCTTCTAGTCATGCCACTCTAATGCAAGGTCCTGTGGCCCCTAACAGATGACAGCTCCTTTGTTGTTTCTCTCTTTTCATGCTTAAATCCATTGGCATTAGTAGATATTCAAAGTGTGTATACATGTTCGGGTGGACGCCCTGTATATCTCTAGTCAGTGGTGAAAGAAACCAATGGCAGGTTTGGATCCCCAGACAGGGAACCTGGCTCACTCCCCGCATGTCTCCCCACTCTGCTTTCCTCCTTCATGGGCAGTGAGAGAATCAATGTTTTCTCTCATTAACTTGGAAAAGCACATCCTGTCACCCACTGCCAGGCAGGAGTGTGCTAGGCCCCAAACGAGCGAGGCTCAGTCAGGGCAGCCTTCGCTCTTGGGCGCTGGCACCCTGAGTGCACATTCCTCCTCTGCAGTCGCCCTGACTCTCCCACCGTTTCACTGCGAGGACAGACCCTCTAGCCTCCTCTGGGTTCCCAATCTCAAACGCTGACCGAAGGCACCTCAGTGAGGGCCACCCCCGCCCACCAGGTGTGTCTGCCACACATGCTCCAGCCTCAGCACCCGCATTAGCCCCACAGAGGCAGAGGCGATCTCATCACTGCACTGGCCTCCATGAGAACAGAGCATAAACCTGCAGTCAGACATCCCCCAAGGGGTCCCGGATTGGAGACGGTGCAGGCCGAGCTGAGGGACCTCCCTCCCTTTGCCCCTCATGGTGGGACTCATTTCTGTCATTGTGAAAGGGACTGCTTGCCCTATCTCTAGCTCCCTGGAGAAGTGCTGAGAACTAGGTACACAAAATGTCTGCATGGCATTTTACAATTCTGAATGCTTTAAAAATACAAGTTAATACTAGGAATTTTTCTTTCTCATTATTGACTTTAATGGGATAAGCAGACCTAATCCCTAATGTCTTTCTAAATTCAGAATATAATTATCCATGAGAAGTTAACTTAGATTTATATATTATTCTATAGTAAGTGGGCATAAACAACACAAATAAACTTTTTTTTTAATTGCATGACCTAAAATTCTGGCTAGGTATTATGGAACTGAAAGCAGACTTGCAACAATGGATAGTTTCTTCCGAGGAGAAATACATTTATTGGCATGAATTGATGGTACTTTTCTATGATTAATTCTAACACATCAACCCAGGATACTAATATATTATAATTAACTTTTAATGACATACAAGTCTGTAATAAATGAAGATTTTTTAAATTACTGTCATGCTTCCCAATTGAGAAATCTTCGTTTTCTCCCCTCCCAGCCTATTTCAGTCCTGATATTCACAGTTAGAAGTGATACTCACAGTTAAAAGTGATACTCATATGTATGTGGGCACCTGAAATGCTTTATTTTATCCATTTATGTTTATCTTTGATTCCTAGCACTAGATGCAGGCCCTTTGGATAGCATTGGCTGTGTCTGTTTCATCTTTGATTCCCCAGCATTCTATACAGTGATTGGCACATAGTAGATATTTAACAATCAAAAAAATTGGTGAATTAACAAATAGTAAATTTCCATATAAGCACAGCATAGCATCAGCCAGGAGGTACTGGAATAAGTTCCCAAACTGTTGCCATGGTAGCACAGGTTGGAAGTCCTGAGGAAAATATTGGTGCTGACCTCAGCACCTTAGTGTGAAATGATTTAACCAAGTTAATGATATTATCTACTCTTGGTTCATGCCAGCCACACTCCTACCTTAGCACTCACTCTTATTCCCCAGAATGCTATTTAAGTTTGTAAAATCTTACCCACTCCTTACCCTACTTGTATAAATATTTCTCTTCCACGTCCAGCACAGCTAGAGAGTGGACAGGAGTCCTGATTAGGGGCGATTGGGGATTGAGAAAATGAAAGAGACAGACACAAAGACAATAGGGAAAGCTGGGACCAGGTGGGCAGCTGTCCTCTGATGGAGAGACAGAGACCCAGAGCTGATACAGCTTGTTTATTTTATACAGTAAGATATCAGGAAGTTTTATTAAAGTTTAAGATAAAGAAAATATGTGCATTCTTGTGGCTTCTTTGTAATTGTCACTTCTGGGTAGGCAGGGATACTTTTGTTTGTTCCTGGTGCCTGGCTGGATTTAGATAATGAAATCCACCCCCTGGCGCCTGAGCTAAAGGTCAGACTGATAACACACCTGTCTCTGGCAAGGTATGTTGCCAGGGCATGGCTCTGCCAGGCACCACTGGATCCAGACGACAGTCAGCTCAGGGGCCTTTCCCAGGTGCTCTCTACATACTTGCTTACTTTGTGTCTCCCTAAAAATTATCACTATGTAGTCTAATTATTTATTTGTTTATTGCCTGTCTTCCCTTTTGCCCCACCAGAATCTAAATTCTGATTTGTTATAGGCTAGTTTTTCTTTTCCAGGAACAATAGCTGCTCAATAAATATTATGAACAGAACCAAGGGTGGGAGGAAGGGCAGGAAGGAAGAAAGGGAAGAAAGAGTGGGGGCGGGGGGATGAAATAAAGAGTAACAGAAGGGGGGAAAGAGCAGATTAACCTAAAAAATATCTAAAGCCTTGCAAGCTTTTCAGGTAAACTCCTGGCTCACATATTTGTTTTGTTTGACTCACAAATATTTAAAAAATTAATAAATCTGTACATTTCCCATATACTATCTGATATGAGCTCCTCTCAAACAATCAGGTCTGGTTAAACTGGGGCTGTGCTCCCCTGCCACATCAGTCATCTAGACATGAGTGGAAGCCTTAGTAATGACATGGCCTGAGTGACTTAGTGTACCAGAGAATTTAAACTTGGGATGCAAATTGGTTTCTTTTCAGTATTTTCTGAATGGTCCTGAGAACCTCATGTAAATTTGTAACCCAGGAAGTCCTCAGAATAATTTGGAATCCTATGAAAACCCAAATTCCCAAAGGGATCTAATAAGATGATAATGCTCAGGTCTTCAAATCCTGGTTCATTCAAACCAGACACCCTTGGGGCTTAACTTAGAGGGGCCGGTATGCCTAGAAAAACCCTCTGTTGATCTGCTATCTCAAGAACTTTCCCTAAAACACCCTGAACTCTTTAAGCTTTATAACGAGGGTCTTAAATGTAAATATGTTGGGATATGTTCACCTACTAAAGCAGGGGTGAGGAACATCTGGCCTGAGGGCCATTTAAGGCCTAAAAATTCATTTGGTCTGGTTCTGCTGAGGCATTAGGGGTGAGTTAATTAAATGTTTGACCAAAGCAGCAGGCTAATTTTTAAGCTGATAATTTTGTATGGTCCTCAAATTATGTTATAAATATCCAAATGGCCCTTGGCAGAAAAAAGGTTCCCCACCCCTGCCCTAAAGTGATAGAATCACAAAGCCTATTTAGCCCTAAAACATATTTAACTTAATGATTCCACAACCCCTCCATCCCCAGCCCCTGCACATCTGTTCATTCATTCAACAAATAGTTATCAAGCATATACTAAGTGCCAGGGCCTGAGTTAGGTACTATGTATTTAGTGTTAAAGGGAGTAAACACAATCCCTGTCCTCAAAAACTTCACAGTATTATCAGAGAAGAGAGACGAGTGTAGAGGGCCCCCTGGGAAGGCACATGGGCATTCCTTAATTATTGTCAGCTGAACCCAGTGGCGTAGGCAAAGCCACACTCTGGGAACACGTCTTGCCAAAAGGGCAAGGGTGTTGTAGCCCATGGTGTGGGGAAGTGGGTTTTGATATCTAAATCCAGCCTAGCACCAGGAATGCTCAGGGCCTACTCAAGAATGCAAATAATCTCCTTTTGTCTTCACCTTTTGGTGAAACTTCCTGATGTAAAATAAACTCGCTGGATTGGCTCTGGGTCACTGTCCCTGTCTCTCCATCAGAAGAGGACAGTGGTCCCACCTGGTCCCAACTTTTTCCTTCTATCTCTGTGTCTTGTCTCTTTCTTTTATTTCTCAATCCCCAGCTGCCCCTAATCAGGAACTGGACCTGCTCTCTAGCCGTGCTGGACGCAGAAAGAGAGAAATACCTACATTTGGCACCCGAACAGGGACTGAGTACAGGGGTACTCACAAAAGTAAAAGTCAGGCAAGGGGATTGCTCCAAGAACTGTGCACGCCACAGATTTAAAGAAGTAAGGTAAGGAGCGGATTGTTGCAAGTTGTATTAACTGGGTGTAAAATATGGGTAATTCAGGGTCTCAGGAAAGAGATTTCTACTCTGAAAAGCTTAAAATTATGCTCTCTGTTAAGCGTAGTCAGATTCTTGATTTCTTAAGTTTTGTTGATGAAACGTGGGAAATGGTCGGAAAGCAGTTGCGTGACCGATACACAGCAGAAGGTCCAGAGAAGATTCCTATTCCTATTTTAATTCATGATGGCCTTGATCCAGCACAGGAGAGTTTAAGAATGTCTAAGCGGATGTGGCCATGGCCTTACAGCCTACAACAGAGGGGTGCAAATCTCTAAGAATACCACCTCCCCGCTCTGCGCCCTCTGCACCTCCACGTGTTGCTCCTGCGACCGCAGTCAAAAGCCCACCTGATAAAGATTTATCTCGTAATTATGAGCAGGAGCTAGAGTTTGAGGCAGAGTGGGACAAGTGTCCCTGTGAGCAGGATAAGAAAGGCTTTGCTCGCAGCTGCCCAGCCTTTACGGCTGGATGCAAGCGCTCGGCCGAAAGTGACTTCATATTTCATTTTGTTGGAGGCTCAAACTACTTGTATTAGGCTGAACAAAGTATAAAGGATTAAAGGAATTTCTCAGCAACTGTCAATGATTCTTTATCTTAAAAAATCTTTTTCTTTTCTTAAAAAAAAAAAAAAACAGTAGACGCCAGACCATCACTGAATTTTCCCCCAAAGCAAGAAGGAGGTGGGGGTAGGGAGGCACATGGTGATCCAATATGGACGCCCACTCTCCCAGTATGCTAATTTAAAGTTTCCTTTCTCGCGATGAAAAAGTCTTCTCGCCTTAAAAATTTAGAAGTGTGTCTGGAATTTCTGTGCTTGTGGGGAGAGAAGCCCAGCTTAAAAACAAATGTGCACAACTGTCCACTTTTTGGACATATTAGATAGGGTTTTAAGCTGGAGTCTCTCTGCAAAAGCTGCAGTAAAAGAAAAACCCAGAACTGCTTTTTTGTGTGTTTTTTTTCCCCTAAGAAAATACTGCGAAAAGGTCTTCTCCAAAGAAATTCAAGCTAATTGCAGCAACAGGATTTGCATTTCCATAATAAAGAGTAGTTTTTAAAATGCTAATGAACCTCGGTCAAAGTTAACTTTTAAGGCCTTCAAGAAAATAAGTAAATTTGTCTCTGTTATAGAATTTATCCAAAGTAAATGCTTTAAAATAATTATAATTGACTCTAGAATCTCAAAGAAATTATTGAAATAATGTATTAATTATAAAGATCTAAGTAGCCCAGGTAACTGGCTACGCCTTTTGTTAATGGATGAAGAAAGCTAGCTGCCCTTTCCCCAGCAGGACAGGTTGACCAGTTCCCAACAGTAGCCATTCTTTAGGACAAGTTTGCATTTGAATACCTGCAGGCTTGCTACTCAATTCCCCCGGGCAAAGGAAAATCATGGCTGCTTTAAAAGGTCAAGCTGCTAGGCTGGGCCTGTTAACCAAATGATAAAAACTTGTTTAATAATCTGAGTTTGCTTCCTCATGAGAAAAACGTAGAGGACAGAATGGAAGCTATTAATTGATTATGTCTTGTATTTTTCTTAAAAATATAAAAGTGTTATTAATCTAGGAACTGCTAAATGTTTGACTTGCCAGCTTTAAAAGTTTAAAGTGCAAATTAAATTGGGAGAAATTATATAATTGTGGTAACTAAATGCCTAGAGTATAGCAATTTATTCTTGAGAAAATAAAATGTTGTGTTTTCTCTGATAATGAGGAATTCAAAATATGTTACTTATTGGTCTAATTTAAAAAAGAAGATTAATTCTGTGATCACAACCGAATTCTTTAATAATTTAATTGATATTCTTTAAGATAATTTAAGTATATAATCTTTAAATATATTTCTTTATTGATTTCAGAGAGGAAGGGAGAGGGATAGAGAGATAGAAACATCAACGATGAGAGAGAATAATTGATTGGCTGCCTCCTGCACACCCCCTATTGGGGATCGAGCCCACAACCCGGGCATGTGCCCTTGGCCGAAATTGAACCTGGGACCCTTCAGTCCGCAGGCCGGCGCTCTATCCACTGAGCCAAACCAGCTAGGGCTAAGTATATAATCTTTAAATCATATACATAAATATATATATTTGATCTTTCCAAGTATATTTCAAGACTTTGAGAATAACTTTTGGACATTTCATGGGCCCTGAAATGTTTTCAAAAGTCTGTTCTCTCTTAAAAGAAATATTTTTTAATTAAACCAATTGATACTTGAAATTGCATGGAAAGATTTATCAAATAAAAATTAATCATTATATTTTACTTATATACATATATTAAATGTTATGAAGGTTTTAGCCTCTAAGGAGGGAAAAAATATTTCTTAAAATCCAATAGCAAAATTTTAAGACGGAATTTAAAGTAACAAAAAGCCCACAGCCGCCTGCATTTTAAATAGGTTGGTTGTGGGGCAGCGTTTGTGCTTTGTGAATCAGACCTATAAGTTTACTGAATTTGTTTGCCTTGCTTTTTTAATAAAAATACCTTCTTAAATTACTTTATAAATTAGCTTTTTAAAATATAATCAAGGTTTCATATAAATTAAGTTACATGAGAAGCCAATGTTTTTATAAGTAATTGAATCCAAGTAAAACCTAAGAACAGATTAGAAGCCACCATGAGGACTGCCTGACATGGCAGCCACCATCATGGCCACATGGCTTGCCGCTCCCATGGGGGCTGCCATCTTGAAGTAGCAAGGGCAGCCCCTAAGCCAATGTCTTTGTAAGCAATTTAAATAAGTCTTCTAAGAAAGTTACTAAAGGCTTCCCATAATCCTTCTGTGTATGCAAATAAGCCTAAGAGGATACTTTTAAAAATATAATTATAATTTTAACAAAAAGGAGAAATTTTAAAATTTTGAAATCTCTTTCACTGATATTTACAGTATAAACTAAGATTGTTGTTAAAATATTAAATCTGACAGTAAATTAGTAGTCAAATTTAACGTAAAAGTGCTTGTGATATGGCTACTTGGACGTATGACCCAGTACTTATTATTGGTGTAAAGAAAGACAAAGATTTTTAAATGAAACTCTCTGTAGCCTGAAAATTATTCTAGAAGGAAATAAAGAGGTTTCCTTCAAATGTCCTAAGAATTGTAATTGAAAGTCAATATATTTAACCTCTTAAACTAAAATAAATAATTTGTGTATTTGCTTCTCTGAAAAAATTTATGTAAAGTTAAAGATTAATAGCAGAAACTTAATTAATGTCATTTACTGTCCATAACTTAGGACAAATAAAGTTGAAGTTAATAAATAAATTAACCTTATTTCAGACTAACTTAAATTGGCTAATTGAAATAAGTGAATATTCAAGAAAATTTAATTGTACTGGACAAAAAACCTGTTTCTGAAGCATTAACAAAAATTTTTATTGATAGTTCATCTCATAGTAAAATTGCTTAACATGCAATGAATCCAAAGCAGTCATATTTCTGTGCAAAAATTAAAATTACCTCAGGCATTAACCATTTTTACAGATGAATTCAGTTCTGGAAAGGCTGGATCTACTGCAGCAGGGGAGCAAAGGTCCTTCAAACCTCTTATATTTCAGTAGAAATACAAGCTCTTATTTATGCCTTACAGATTTTGCCATGGAGCCCATCAACTTATAGTGATAGTGCTTATGTGGTAAGTATGGCCAAAGTTATTGAAACAGCTACTATAGGGCACACTAATTCGGAAGAACTTTTCAATTATTTTTCAGCCTTCAAAATGTTATTTGAGAACAACTTCCATGTTTTGTTGGGAGCAATGTCCTCAGAGTGTTATCACCTCTCTGTGCCAACTTTAGGGGTAAATCTCCCAGGACTTAAACCTAATCAAATCTGGAAAATGGATGTCACTCAATAGTGGAAAGAGCCAATCGTACTCTTAAAATGCAATTACTGAAACAAAAAGGGGGAGACAGATGTTATGTGTCACCTCAAAGCAAACTCAGTCATGCTCTTTATACTTTAAAAGCTTTTGAATTGTGTTGCAGAGGATTGTACAGCAACTGAAAGGCATCAAGCCTCCTGTACAATAACCTCCACCGAGTTAGCTAGGTAGAAGGAAGCACAAACCAGACAGGAGTTTTATCAGATTCAGTAATGATGTGGGGAAGAGGTTGTGTTTTGTATCTTTCCAGAAGGTGCTTCTAACCCCATCTGGGTGCCAGAGTGAGCAGTGCATCACGACCATGGACCTGGGAGAACAACTCATCCCACCATTCAAGAAGCTGAAGATCACACCTCCAGTGATGATGCCAGATCAGCCACCAGCCCCGAAGAAGGATAGAAGCAGAAGGCAGCTGGCCAAGACCACCTGAGATGCTAGTGTCCCCACATGGGGTCAACTGAAGAAGCTGACCACCGATGCTTAGCCAGTGGTGAAAGAAAAGGGGTTCAGGTAACCCCCTCCAACCTTTTTCTGGCTATGATAGCACTTGTCAACTGCCAGGTAAGTATGGCTGCAGCAGAAACTTACTAACTTATGTTCCAGATCCCCCTATGGTCAATCCAGCCACCTGGACCAGAGAATCAGTGCCAGTGTTTACTAACAACACTAATATAGTCAGGGGAGCTCCGACAAGCATATAACTCCTTCTTCCCAAGGTGATTATATTTATAATGGCTTTAGTGGGGAGCTCCCTATTTGTTTATCAAAAAGGGGAACTTCAGGATGTTTGCAGCTTGGCCAAGAAAATAAGACGTACTATGGAGGCACAAACATTGCTAACATTGAAGGCCCCTGGGATATGGAAAAATATGTTCAGACAGTTACTAAACTAGGATTTCCTAAGGCCACCCAATGGCTGTCTGATAAGCATCCCCCTCTCCCCTCCTGCCCTATAGCACCACTACTGAATTGGGAGCATTTCCTCAATGGCAAGATTGCGCCAACCCTGTACCAGTGAGACAAAGTATTTCTGGCTCTGACTTGTATGTATTAGATTGGTCCCACAGGCTTGATGCTAAATATCCCTATCACGAGCCTATGTCACCAGGAGGTTTTGTAGGTAATGCCCTAACCACGAAAACAGGAAATTTACAGAAAGATCTTTGGCGTTTAGCCGCTGCTCTTGACTTTCTTAATTTTACTGGCTCTTTCTTACTAATACTAAAGGAGCATGTACATCGAGCCCTTGCTATGGCTTACGAGCCTGTGTCCAGCCCCCATATGTATTGGTGACTGGAAATGTGAATATCACCAGATTGGACACCCATTATGCTATCCAATGCCACTACTGTAACCTTACCAGCTGTGTTCTCAGGCATAACCTGAATGAAGATATGTTAATTTTAAAGTGGCCTTCTTTTATTATGCTTCCTATCAACATAACAGGAAAATGGTATCATGACGCAGGCCTCCAGGCATTGCAGGAATTACACAATCAACTGTCCCGGGAAAAGCGTGCTTTGGGACTTATTGCTTTTGGTATTGTCACCCTAGTTACTGTTATTGTATCTGCTGTGACTGCTTCTCTTGCTTTGACCCAAAGCATCCAGAACGCAAAGTTTGTCAATGAATTGGCTCAGAACACCTCAACTACATTTCATGATCAAGAAGATATAGACAAAAGGCTAGAAACAAAGCTAAATGCTTTGGAAGCTGTAGTGATAGGACTAGGTAATCAATTAGAAAGTATTAAGATTAGACAGCAGCTGTAATGCCATGCCGCTTTTACATATATTTGTGTGACTTCAGCCCGCTATAACAGTTCTCTATGTGATTGGAATAAAATCAAGATGCACCTACAGGGAATATGGCATCATTATAATATCAGTATAGACCTAGTGCAGCTACACAAACATGTGCAAGCCATTCAGAATAGTCATGATAAAATTATATCTCTGGCAAAACTGGCAAAAGAATTGCTGGATGATTTAAAAGAATTTAATCCATGGAATATGTTAGAAAACACCGCCTGGTACCTAATTGGATTCCTTTGTGTACTACTAATCTTATTCTACCTTTTTTCAGTCATCAGCAAGCTCCTGCGATCTCAAGTCCAAAGGCTCCAACTAGATGTCCACAAGTTACATTTAAAAATGAAAAACAGGGGAGATGTAGAGGGCCTCCTGGGAAGGCACATGGGCATTCCTTAATTATTGTCAGCTGAATCCAGTGGTGTCGGCAAAGCCACGCCCTGGGAACACGCCTTGTCAAAAGGGCAAGGATGTTGTCAGCTTGACCTTCATTTCAGCCCATGGTGTGGGGAAGTGGGTTTTGATATCTAAATCCAGCCTAGCACCAGGAATGCTCAGGGCCTACTCAAGAATGCAAATAATCTCCTTTTGTCTTCACCCTTTGGTGAAACTTCCTGATATAAAATAAACTTGCTGGATTGGCTCTGGTTCACTGTCCCTGTCACTCCATCAGAAGGGGACGGTGGTCCCACCTGGTCCCAGCTTTTTCCTTCTATCTCTGTGTCTTGTCTCTTTCTTTTATTTCTCAATCCCCAGCTGCCCCTACTCAGAAATTGGACCCTCTCTCTAGCCACGCTGGACATGGAAAGAGAGAAATACCTAAAGACGGGAAAGTAATAAGTGTTTGAATGTTGGAAGTACTAGAAGCTATCAAAACATATAGCAGAGGCTCTAAAACTGCAGATGTAAAGTTCCATATGTAGAAAATGTGCAGGTATTCAAAGCTTTATTCTGAACTATATGGTGGTAAATTCTGGGGAAAATTGAGTATTAACTTATTCTCATCTATACCAATAATAGAGGAATATGCAAATTGTCCGGGATGCCCTCACGGGTGATGACCAGAACAGCAGGCTGTGCACACAGCAGGCGCAAGTGGGTGGGTTCTTGCGGCAGCAGGGACAGGGACAGGGGAGGCGGGCCTGGCGGAGGGCAGCCTGTACTCCCCACATGGTGGCCTGTACTCCCCACATGGTGGTGGCGGTGGCAGCTGTGAGCACTCCCAAATGCCACTAGTGCCTGCGGGCCATCAGCACCGAGGAGCAGCTGCGCCAGTCCCGCCTCCTGGCCCAGAAGGTGTGCAATCGCAGGGACAGCCACCGTGGAAGGCCAGATTGACATCCTCCTGGCCCGCCGTACAGGTTTGTGGATCTGCGCAGGCGCAGGCCTCCAGTGGTGCATCCTCTCCACCCCTAGCATGTGAATGTCCCTCAGCACGCTGTCATCCACATGCGCCCGCAACAGTCCTGGACCACAGTGCACGTACATTCCCCCCGCCCCTCCCCTGCACTTCCGTCAACCCTCGTCATGCCTACATCTTCCACATGACATGTGCACATCCCCTCCAGTATGCTCACGTCCTTTATAGCATGTCTGGGTGCTCTGAGTGCTTGGGTGGGCGCCTGTGAGATGACAGTGAGAGGGTGGAGTGGTGACACCCTGTTCCCGTGGAGGCCAGTGTGGCGATGAGATCGCCTCCATGGGGCTAACGCAGGTGCTGAGGCTGGAGCAGGTGCGGACAGACATACCTGGTGGGTGCCGGGTAGCCCTCACTGAGGTTCCTTCGGTCAGCATTCAAGATTGGGAACCCAGAGGAGGCGAGGGGGTCCGTCCTTTTAGTGAAACGGCGGAAGAGTCGGGGAGACTGCAGAGGAGGAATGTGCACTCAGGGTGCCAGCGCCCATGAGCAAAGGCTGCCCTGACTGATCCTCACTCACTCGGGGCCTAGCATGCTCCTGCTGGACAGCGGGATTATGAGAGAAAACATTGCTTCTCCCGCCGCCCGCGAAGGTGGAAAACGGAGTGGGGAGACATGCGGGGAATGAGCGAGGTTCCCTGTCTGTGGGTTCCAAATCCACTGTTGGTTCCTTTCACCGCTGACTAGAGATATACAGGGTGTCCCTCAAAATGTATACACAGGTTGAATACCTACTAATTCCAATGGATTTAAGCATGCAAAGAAAGAACAACAATGGAGCTGTCATCTGTTAAAAGTGCAGGCATAAACCATCAGTTGGACATCCCTCAAGGGGTCCTGGATTGGAGAGGGTGCAGACCAGGCTGAGGGACCTTCCTCCCACCACCCCATGCACAAATTTTGTGCATCAGGCCTCTAGTAGGTATATACCAGGGGTGGGCAAACTTTTTGACTCGAGGGCCACAATGAGTTCTTAAACTGGACTGGAGGGCCGGAACAAAAGCATGGATGGAGTGTTTGTGTGAACTAATATAAATTCAAAGTAAAGGAGCGGAGGGGAGAGCAAGAGAACCCTCCGCTCTTTCAGCTCCGCGGGCCAGATTGAACAGCCGAACAGGCCGGATCCGGCCCGCGGGCCGTAGTTTGATCATGGCTGGTAAATACACTTATAAGGAACTGCCAGCAGTCATCTGTCTCACTCAGGCACATTGTTATACAGCCAGAAGTTATGGGGACTTGTCTTCCTGGCACTGGAACCCTAGGATAGAGGGTCTGGTGTGGGTCTGAGACCCCTGGATCCTTAGGAAGGACCTCTGCAGCGGAGATATCCTTCCTGACTTTAAACAGCCACTGATGAGTATGGTACCAGCACATTCCATACCTCCAGCCACTCCTACCAGTCTGGATGTGGCTTCTTCTCTAAATCCTTAGTTGTAGGACTCCCATTCAGGTAGATTTAAGGTGGTTCTGAATGATGGTTTTTCTGTAGTTTAGTCATATTTTTGCTGTGATTATGGGAGGATTTGAGTACGCTACCATCTTGACTGGAAGTGCCCCAGTACTGTATATTTTCTATTGTGGTAAAATACATTTAACATAAAACTTACCATTTTAACCATTTTTAAGTGTACAGCTCAATGGCATTAAGTATATTCACACTGTTGTACAGCCATTACCACCATCCATCTCCAGAACCTTTTCATCATCCAAACTAAAACTTTACCTATTATCAATACTCTCCATTCCTCCTCCCACAGCCCCTGGTAACCACTTTTCTGTTTTCTGTCACTATGGATTTGACTACTCTGTGTACCTTATATAAGTGGAATCATAAAATGTTTCTTCTTTGGTGATTGGCTTATTTCACATAGCATAATATCTTTAAGTTTCATCTACATTTATAGCATGTATCATAATTTTATTCCTTTAAGGCTGAATAATATTCCATTGTATGTATAGTATGTATAGACATTTCCTCTTTCCACTCATCAGTTGATGCGCACTTATGTGGTTTTCTATTTTTGGCTATTGAAAATAATGGTGCTATTAACACAGGTACAAAGATATGATTATTATGGTTATGAATGATTTTAACTTTGCAAAGTGCTTTATGTGGGACATAGAGAGTATTTTCCTTTTCTGGCAGATAAAAACTCCTGCCAGAAAAAGAAAATATTATTAAAAACTTGTCACTTTTTTAAAGGAAATTTTATCTTTTTTTAAAAATATATATTCTTATTGATTTTAGAGAAAGAGGGAGAAGGAGAGAGAAATGTCAATGAGAGGAAAACATCAACATCTATTGGCTGTCTCCTGCATGGCCCCAGCTGGGGATTGAACCTGGGCATATGCCCTGACCAAGAATCAAACTGGTGACCTCCTGGTGCATGGGTGTCTGCTCAACCACTGAGCAACACTGGCCAGAAAAGTCACTTTTTAATATAGGGTCAATTTCTGACTTTTAGATGTAATATCTTTTTCTGAACATACTTTTAATTCTCCACTCTGATTATTCTTCAGCTTCTGAAGATACTGGGAATGCTAACGCAAAAATGTCTTTGTTGAGATGCAATTGGAGGGCACAACAAAAATCTTCTTTTACTTGAACATTAAATGAAATCAGTAGGCCCATAATTTGGGGGGAAATACATTTTTAAAATTTATCTTTTAGGCATCAGATGCAGCTGTTTTTCTCTATTGAAATGAAATCTGGGCTAGCTAATCCAGACTTTACCATCCCTCTTCCCCATGTACACCATTGTAGGTAAATTTAAACTTTGCATATAACATAAGCTGGGAAACTATGTTTGTTAGCTTATTCAAATAAAATATTTAAATTTTTATTACTCTTGGGTTCAAATCATACCTGAAATGGATTCATATTCTGTTCTTGGATACAATTTTCATTAAATTCCAGAGATGCCAATTCCCTGTTTGAACAGAGCTTTGAAAAGTTGAGAGGTCCTCAGAGGACCTTTGAGGGAGGAGAGGAATACAGGTGTGGCAGAGCCAGATGCTGTGTGTCTGCTGAAGCCTTCCCAGAGAGGCTGCCGCTGATTACACGTGCAGTTTTTTTGTTGCTAAATTCATGTGTGTGTTTTTTTATGTCAATAACATTAAGCGAGATTTTGTTTATTGAAGTAGCATTATTATCTGTATTAGTTCTCATAGTTTCTCAAGGCTTAAAAGGGTTTTTCTGACAGTTAAATCTGTTCTAATTACTAAAATTTCTCCAATTGTTAAAATCTCTCTAATTGTAATAATTCCATGTCAGGGGAAAAGATTCTGATTCTTATGCTTTGCCTGGCTTTTGGGTCTCTGCCTTTACTTGGTGGTCCTGACCAGTCTAGACCTAGCTGATATGCAGTTGTTTTCTTTGATGGTAACACTTAGTTCTCCCTATGGTGTCAGTAAAGCAGGACACTAAATAATTATTTGATTTGCACTGTTAGTTCCTTAATGGCAGTTGCCTCCTTGGTAGGGTTGCCAAATTTAGCAAATAAAAATGTACCAAGTTAAACATGAAGTTCAGATAAACAACCAATAACTTTTTACAAGTCTATCCTATGTAATATTTGGGACATACTTATACTTAAAATTATTTGTGATGTATCTGAAATTCAAATTTAATTGTGTGTCATAATTTTTAACAATTCTATTCCTTGCATTCCTTCCAGGAAAGCTGCTCAAAGATTAGGAATGCATAGTGTCATTAACTAATAAAAACAGAATCAACTACTCTTGAATCCAGACAGCATGGCTCAAATGCCAGTAAGTGGAATGGGTTCTGAACCTGGTGATTTGGAGTGACCTAAGGTGGACAACAAACTGCACTGTTGGTATTACAAAAACAGATGAGGAGGATTAACCCCTTCACTTTGGTTCTGTTTTAGAAGCAGACACTGATAAAGTTTACTTCCCCAGTGATCAATGTGGAAAGCAGGATTTGTAAGACCAGTCTAGGGAAGAGGAAGGAAGAAAGAAAGGAAAGTTCTGATGCATATTGGAATTTGTAAGTAGGGGAGGATGAAGGAGGAGAAGATGAGGAGGGAATTAGAAATAGGAACTCCCAGAAAGAAAAAAAAAATGATTATATTATAATATACATATAGGCTCACAAATATATTATCATTAAAGTAATTTATTTCTTTCCCTACACCATAACTTTTTTACCAGAGTTTCCTAAATAATTTAGTTATCACACTTTTGTTAACTTGATTATATGTAAGCATTCAGTGACATGTATAAAATGAAGTTACAATTTGCTTTCTTTTGAAAATCTTGTAATTGAAAGAGAAATCTTGATAACTGTTGAGAAATGTTAATACTCTTCCTAAACAGATATGACCAACCAAAAGAGCTTGAAATTCCCTGTTAGTGTATGGCTGTCAAGAACACAGGATACCTCTGTATCCCCTAGGCAAATCAAGTACCTGCTTTACCCTCCATTTCCCTAAGCTGAGTAATCAAGTGCTTGTCATGTATTTCAATGTACCCAGGATCAGGTTAGTTTCTATTGAGGATATAAAAGAAGAGAATGAACTGCTTTAAAGACCTTCCATTCCAATGCATTTCTGGGCTTTTAATTGCTTTCTGAGGAAAAAACAAATCAAAATATGTGGAAGTGGGAGTTACACCGTATACCACACCTCCCATATAGTTGCCTCAGAAGAGATCAAAGAGGGTTAAAAATAAATGTTAAAGCTCATACCCATTAATTTGAGAACTGCCACAACCCCTCCCATAAACCAAACAGGAAAGGAGACAAAAATTTCCTCAAAGACAAAATATACAAAGCAAGTGAATATCCAAAAACAAAAAACATTTGGTTTCAATAGCAGTAAATAATAGTACAAGTTAAAATAAGGCAGCATTTCCTACACAAACTTAGTAAGGTTTTAAGAACATATAAATTCAGTGTTCATGAGAATTAGGTAAGGTATTTATTCCCACTTACTACTGATAGTAGCTTGAATGAAAGCTACTCCAAACACTTTTGCTTTCATGATAGAAATCTTAGAAATATTTTTAGTAAATGGTCTGAAATACTTTATGAACAAAAAAAATTGATGGCAACATTCAAAAAATAGAAATGCTGTAAGTAAATGAAATGTTTAGCTGTGTGGGTATAGTTCATTACATTTTATATGTGCAAAATATGAACTATTGTACATCAAATATTTGTTATGAATTTTAAAAACATACGGAATGCCTTTTTGATATATTTAATTAACAAAGACTAATACAAATTATATGTAACTAGAAGCCCTATACACAAAATTTGTGCAAGAGTAGGCCTTCCTTCCCCCAGCTACCAGCACTGGCTTCCCTCTGGCACCCAGGACCCAGGCTTCCCGCCAACCCCAGCTTCGTGGCTTCGTCCAGAAGAATGTCCAGTCTACTTAGCATATTATGCTTTTATTATTATAGATTTGGCATCTAGTATTTTAAAATAGTAGAAAAAAACTGCAAAGAAATATATTAAATGTTAACTGTGGTTATCGATAGGGGAGCATGATTCTAAGTGATTTTTTTTTCATTTTGTTTTTTACCCTTATTTATATTGCCCAGGTTTTTCTATAGCAGTGAGAAATATATATATATATATATATATATATATATATATATATATATATATAATTTTTTTAATATATTTTATTGATTTTTACAGAGAGGAAAGGAGAAAGATAGAGAGTTAGAAACATCAATGAGAGAGAAACATTGATCAGCTGCCTCCTGCACACCCACTACTGGGGATGTGCCCGCAACCAAGGTACATGCGCTTGACCGAAATCGAACCTGGGACCCTTCAGTCCACAGGCCAACGCTCTATCCACTGAACCAAACCGGTTAGGGCCAGAAATATATATTATACAACAAGTGGTCAGGGGCATGGTTCCATGGTTCTAAGCTGTGAAAATATTTACTCATTTATTCACATTTACTAATTTATGAAAGCATGAATTTTCTCACCAATAAAATGGGAGTAATGTTGTATCAACTTCTCTGCTTTATGATGTTAACATAAAAACATTCAAACCTGTAAAGAATTTTTGTGCGTTTATTTGAGCCAAACTGTCGACATATGCTGGGAAGTACAACCTCAAAGGATTGAGATAATGCTCTGGAGAATGGCGGGTTACATGTATATTTATATATTGTAATCAAAGGAAGGGACATGGGTGGGTTACATGAAATCCATTGGTGATAGGCTAGAGAGGTGGGAGAAAGTAAAGTGGGGAAACCCCTGGGATTGGATAAAAAGTAAAATGATAGACACATACTTAGGTGGCTGCAGGAACAATTAACATGATAACAATGAAGGAATTTGTGGTATCTGTACTGGTGCCCAGGCACATTAGGTTGTGCCCCAAGGGCTCCAGAAAAAGGGAAGTTACAAGTTACCCAGACATTTCAAGGGTATGTTATTATAGAAGCAAAAAGACAGGCTCAGTTAAGGTAAAGGTTGACCTTGTCAATGAAGATGCTGGCCTAGGATGTAACTGCCCACCATAACTGTGTTTAGTTAAACAGACCATCCTTTGTGGTTACGTTAGGTCTCTGAGTTTGCTAGATTGCCATGGAGGCCTTCCCTGAGCTTGTCAGGTCAGCATGTGGCCCTTTTTTGTCCATACAATCATTTGAAATGAAGAATATTAAAAATGAGGAGGAAACTTGTCTTGCAAGGCGTGTCAGGCCATAAAAACTGTGAACAATGCACTGCCCTTGGGGGTGGGGGGAGGGTCGTTATCGCTGGCCCCAGGACAGATCATCCAATATGGCCTGGGGACCCCCAACACCTGGGGGCCTTCCTATAAGCCCACGAAAGGGGGCGGAACCATATCTGCAAGACAAAGACCCCAGAAGGTTATAAAAAGTGAAGCCCTCTGTGTGTTTCTTCACTCTGATTTGGAAATTATTCCCGGAGTCCACTAGTGTTAATAAAAGGGGTCCCTCCCTTTCTCTAGGAAGCGTGCTTGATATTTCTTTGGTCTTCTGCAACAAACATGCTTATAAATTATAAAATATTAAAAAAAAAATTCTAAAAGATGAATTGGAGCTTAAGATATTTCTATATGATGGCTACCAAGTGTGAGGGTACACTCTGTGGCCATGCAACATGAAGAAAGCACATGGTTTATCTGAGGACCAAGCCCATAACCCAGTAGGAGCCTATTCCAAGGCCTTTCTTTGCAGAGATTACTGCCCATAATTTTGGAGAGCTACAGAGATGGTAGTCTTAAGGGGTGAGGGAAATAAAGCAAGGGTGACCAAATGGGCCAGAGCATGAAGGGACTTTGAAAGTCAGGAAGAAGGCTTTACAAATTTCATCTTGACTGATTCGAATAGAGACATGTTCCTTATTTGCTTTGGGCCTGAGTGTCAAAAAGGCAGCTGGTTTGGGGATAGCCTGAGAGTGACCAGTTTGCTGGATGAAAGTAAGGTTCAGGAAAATGGAGGAAAAAGTCAAGGTAGGTCACAGTTTCAGCAATTCCCTGTGGAGATGATGTGTCTAGACAGGCCTTGATAGGAAGAAAAAAAAATGTCTGCCCAAGTGATTTGTCAAGGAGAGAACTCAATGACATATGGAACACATAAGATAAAGGAGAAGGAAGACTCAAAACTATCATGGATATGTCTCCTCTAGGAGACTGGAGAAGGGCTGCACTCCTTAGCATTCTTTCTGAGAGACTGAATATACAAGTAGACTATGGCCAGACCATATGTGATGACAGAGCTCTGATGCACAACCTCTGTAGCAACCAGAATAGTCAGGACTTGGCCAATGATTGCCAGCTTCCCTATTTTTAACCCCTTGCTTCCAACTCAGGACTAATTAGTAAAAAATGCTTCCCTAATCCAGCAGGACTTTGAGGAACCCCTTGCTTTCCTTAAACACATTGTGCAGAGCCCCAGATAGTGACTAGACCAGGGGTGGGCAAACTTTTTGACTCGAGGGTCACAATGGGTTCTTAAACTGGACCGGAGGGCAGGAACAAAAGCATGGATGGAGTGTTTGTGTGAACTAATATAAATTCAAAGTAAAGGAGCAGAGGGGAGAGCAAGAGAACCCTCCGCTCTTTCAGCTCCGCGGGCCAGAGAGAACAGCCGAACAGGGCCGTAGTTTGCCTACGACTGGACTAGACTGTGTGGTATGGGGAAGGAGGAGTGGTTTCTCTCACCACCCCACACCTGCGAAGCCACAAGGACTGCTCCATCCTGTAGAGTTGGTGGTAGGGCAGATGGGGGATTTTTTACTGGCACTGAGGAGTTGGGAGCGTAAGAAGAGCTGGGATTCTCAGCCACAGCTTTGCTGAGACCAGCTGTGAGGAGAGATCGTAGTCCTGCAAGACTGACTTTGTAACCCCTTCTGCTTGGACCTGTGACTCAAGGACACTGGATCCTTGAAAAGCAGGGTTATTTTGGACAGCATCTCATTATATATATGTCATATATATGTAATGTTTCCCCTTCTTTAATATATCTACCTATGGATTTGTTTACTATTGGAAAAGGAGAATAGAGAGTAGATAGGTCTGAGCTGGTGATTGGAATTAGTAAAGCTATTAGTAGAAGAGAACAAGCAAGGAGAGGAAAAATGTAACAAAAAACAAAACAAACAAACACAAAAATAAACAAAAACAAAACAAACAGACAAACAAAAGACTAATCAACGATCAAACAACAGCAACATGACAGAAAGAAAGAAAAAGGCAAAAAAAAATTTGGATAATGAAGAAAGAGACAGAGG
The DNA here is from genome assembly GCF_963455305.1 of Plecotus auritus. NCBI lineage: Eukaryota > Metazoa > Chordata > Mammalia > Chiroptera > Vespertilionidae > Plecotus > Plecotus auritus. Next base: position 104,271,531 of record NC_137772.1, read on the forward strand.
TGTGTATGGTCTTGGAGCAGGGGAGAGGAAATTAGATATATGAGTAAGATCAATTTTTAACAGGGAGTAAAAAGAAAGGATAGAGAAAAACTAAAGTAGGAAAATAAAAATAGAAACTAAAAACTAAAGGGAAAATAAAAATAGAATGAGGAATACTAATCCCAAAATGAAATAAAGAAAAAATAAAATAAAATAAAAAAATTTTTAAAAAGGGTAAAATAATAGTAGTAATAATAATAGTTAAAATTGAAAATATAATAATAAACAAGGCAAAATCAAGTGAGAGGAAAAAAATTGGTTTCTTAAGTAAAAGATAAAAAATAAAAAAGTGAAATAGTGAAGGTTGTTCACTTCCTTTACTGTTCTGCTTGGCATGTCTGTTTCCTTTCCAGTAGTCAACACAGTATTGAAGTTCCCTGTGAACCACCACTCCTCTGTGTCATAAGCCATGACCGTGTTTTCAAGCAGGTGGGATCTCTCTGTTCTCTTTGGTTCTCAGCCTGCCTTTAGTTGTATTCACACACAAGAGTTAATTTCTGATACAACCCCTGGGTGGCAGTGTTTCAGTCTTAATATCTGGGACTAAAAAGCCTCTCTACCCAGTATTTAGATTTTGCTTTTCCTGCAGCACTTAAATACTGGGTTGGAGGGGCGGACTGCCTTAGAGCTGATTTTCTGTTCTTCTCTCCTCACTCTGATCTTCAGTTCCCACAAAAACAACTTTCTCCTGCAGTTTCAATGAGTGTTTTTAAGTGGAAGATCCTATGTACTGGACTTAGCAAGCAAAAGTAAGGATTTAAAAAGGAAGAAAAAAAAAAGCCAGAGGAGGCGTGCAGACTCATGTCTTTTTCCCCTGGCACTGCATGTGACCTTTTTTCCCCCTGGCTCTGCATGAGTCTTTTTCCCCTGGCTCTCTGCAGCCGGTGCAGAACTTCAAGTTGCCCTTCTGGGCCCAGTCCAGCTGTGGGTTAATATCTAGAGTCCCCTTCTGCCTGTGGACCCCCTTCCACATTTGAGGGCTACACTGACCCCAACAGTCGCGGATTTTGTGGGGTGCAGTCTTCCTCTGAGACTCTAGTTCCTACTGAGCACATTTCTCCCTCCAGCCTGGATCCCAAATCTCACCTTTCTCCATGCAATATCTGACCTTTTTATCTATGGATTGCCTCACCAGCTGTGTTTAATTTGCCCATTTGCCCATTCCGAGTGGGTGTTGTTCAATTCAACTGTTCTTTCTATCTGCTATGTGAGATGGTGCAGGGCCCATCCACGTTAATTTTAATGCTAAGCCTCAGTTTCTTCAATTCTAAAATGGGAGTTAGGATCATGAGAGTGTGATCAACCAAGAAAATATATGTGGAAAAGTGTTTTGTAAACATAAAAGTACCATACAACTGTTAGATATTATTTTAAGTGCTAAATCTTAATGTATATACTTCATATTCCCCTTTAAGTTTTCCTAAAATGGTTATCACAGAGTGATTTGTAATAGTTAGCTTACAATATATCATACCACAAGAGCTACAAAAATCTTTTTTAAATATCTAGAAACTGTATATAATTACAACACCAAATTGGATTCCTCACGTACTTTAATCATTCTTATTTTTATTTTTTATTTTGGGTCTCTTAGACCACCAAAGTTGGTGAGAATTCACATTGACAAATAAATATAATACAAATAAATGTAATACATTTTAAACTATTATCAATTAGCTGTGAACTTCATTGCAATATGATAGGTTTAGAAGATCTAAAAACTAGACATCTAGAGATAGCAATCACATTAAAAGCATGATCTTGCCCATATGAATTTTGCTTTCTGTTTCAGGAACTATTTTTGAAAACTGGGGTCTTGATTTTTCAAGTATAGAGAAATGGAGGGTCATGACAAAGGTTCAAATGAGTCCCTAATACTCCTCATGCAGACTTGTATCTGCATGCCTTTTCACACAAACAATTGCATTTGCATGCACAAATCAAGTAATGAGGCAGCTGATTACAAGATCAGCAAGCATAAATGCTATTATACCATCAGCAAATTGGTTCTCATGAAAAATGTCCAATTGTAGCTTATAGTTCAGTTTCTTTTCACCTTTCAAATATTAGCAATATTCTATACTTTCCTTAATTTCCAAGGTTTGGTTGTGTTTTTTTTTCCAAGTAAACTCACCCTGAAGTGTTAATCCTCCATAAACTTCACAGTTTGAAAGAAGGATTAAAATATATTTATTATTAGCAAAAATTATAAATTGCCATAAAATCCAATGTTGCACATATATGTGTGTATGTGCATATAGGCATATGTGTGTATGTATGTATGTATGTATATGTACACACACTCTATGTATGTATTTTTAAGTTGCATTTTATTCCTTCATTTTTTTAACTGTAAAAATTAAGTACTAGAATAAGCAAATGTCTCCAGTTAATTGCATAGCTGGACATTTGATTCTAGGTCTCTTGATTCATTCTGTCATGTCAGTTCTCTCCCTCAGAGTCCAAATTCAATGGAAAATTAAAATCAGGTTAATATGTGAATAATAACCTGATAAAATTCAAAAGAGCTTTTCTTTTTCCTTTTTATCTTTTAACAAGATAAACAACTTGAAAATATGACAATTTGACAATTGGAACAGAGGTTAGATGTTAGGAAAACGAGTTGTCAGACTTTATAAAAGTTTGGGCCTATAAAATTTTAAATAATCTATTTCTAGCCATTATTTTTTCCAGTAAAGAGATTTAAAAAAACTGCTATAATTGTCTAACACTGTAATTCATAAGAGAAAGGGCATTCTAGTACCAAAAAATCAGGATATAATCTCAGAATAAAAGACTACATTATGAATTCCATTTTATGTAAAATTGTATAAACAAAGTTTGCATAAATATATTTTTCTCAGTCTGTTGTGGACAAGTTAGGAAGTTCTGTTGAATATATGGAACCAAAAATGAACTCCCTAGAACTTTCACCCACAGTACCAGTATGGGCACCAGTCTTGCTTTCCAGAACATACAAACAAGTCCAGCATCAGAACAATGGATATTTAGGCAAGAACAGCATGGGGGCAGAGACAAAAAGTGATTGGGGCCTGTGCCAGCAGCGGGTGGAATCGGGGCTGGTGCAATCAGTAGGTGTGAGTGGCAGCTGCCAGCCCCGATCGCCCCTCAGGAGCAGGGGGAGGTAGAGAAGCCCTCAAGGGCAACTGGGGCCAGCAGCCACCACTCGCACCCGCTGACAGTGCCTAGCGATCGGGGCTGACAGCAAGCACCAGGTGGGACTGAGGCATGTGGGAGCAAAAAATTTTCAGTAACCACCAGAGGCTTGCCCCAATGACAGTGACCGGCGCCCCACCTTGGTCTGGTGCCCCTGCTCACCTGATCCACCATCCCACCATAGCCAACATCTGCCATGTTCTGCGCTCTGCCACCTGCTGCCAATGCCTGCCTTGTTCTGTGCACGCCCGCTGGTGGTCAGCACACATCGTAGCAACCAGTTGCTCAGTTGTTCCGCTGTTCAGTCTATTTGCATATTAGCCTTTTATTATATAGGCTATCCACGTTTGGAAGCAGCCCTAGATGGGCAGATAAAATAGCTGTGGTAATACTACTCAGCTGTAAAAAATAAGGAAATCTTACATTTTGAGACAGATTGGATGGACTAGGATATTATTATGCTAAGTGAAATAAGCCAATCAGAGAAAGACAAGTACCATATGATTTCACTCATATGTTGAACCTAATGAACAAAGTAAACTAACAAACAAAATAGAAACAGGCTCATAGATATAGGAAAGACTGATAGCTGTCACAGGGAAGGGTGGTTGTGGGGCTGACTGAAAAAGGTGAAGGGATTAAAGGGAAAAAACCCACACACTCAGACACAGACAGTGTGGTGATTACCAGAGGGAAAGAGGGGTGAGAGGAGATTGAAGACATTATAAGGAGGATAAATGGTGATGAAAGAGGTTTGACAATACTGTACACAGATGTATTATAGAATTGTCCTCCTAAAACCTATATAATCTTATTCACCAATGTCACACCTCCATAAATTCAATAAAAAATAGAAGAAGACCATATGTTCTGACAATCCCACTTCTAGGTATGTATCAAAAAAATTAAATCAGGATCTTGGACAGATATTAGCACTCTCATGTTCAATGTAACACTGTTTACAATAGTCAAGATGTGGAAACAACTTAAACATCCATTGATGGATGAATGGGTAAAAAAATAATGTGATATATACATACTGTGAAATATTATTCAGCCATCAAAATAAGGAAGGCCTTTTGTAGTTGTCAAATATTATCCAGAGAAACAGAATGAAAGAGATATTATAAAGAATTGGGTCATGAAATTATGGAATCTAAAAATTCCCCAAGATCTGCATTTAATATGATGGAGAACTACAAGCATCACTTATGTAATTCTAGTCAGAATTTGAAGGCCTAAGAACTAGGAGTACCAACAGTGTGAATTCCAGACTGAAAGTGTCTGGCTCAAGATACAAGAAGAGCCGGAGAAACCAAGATGGCGGCATAGGTAAACACCTAAACTGCTGCCTCACACAACAATTTCAAAACTACAACTAAAAGACAGAACGGACACCATCCAGAACCACAGGAAAGCAGGCTGAGTGAAAATTCTACAACTAGAAGGAAGGAGAAAAGCTCACAGAGAATTGGAGGTACGGCAAAGGGGCTTTGTGCGCGCAGAGAGGAAGGGCGGCTGAGAGCCTGGCTGACTTCCTCTGGCGGAAGGGGGAAGGAAGCCTCCGACCGCACTGAACCCCAGTTCTGACTGCACTGAACCCCAGTTCCGGGCTAACCCCTGGGGACGCACGCTCTTACGGGGGGAGTCTGGACTCTCGGGCGGAGACTCTGGAGCCGGGGAAGGCGGAGGACTGAAAGTGCGCATGCGTGCACGCCGGTGCGCACAAGGGCTGCGGAGGTTGCCGCGGGCTTTCCCTGGTGGAGGGGAGTCAGAGGCTCCTGACGGCACTGTGCCCCAGTTCTGACTGCAGTGAACCCCGGTTCCAGGCGAGCCCCTGGGGACCCACGCTCTTGTGGGGGGAGTCTGGACTCTCAGGCGGAGACTCGAGCTGGGGAAGGCTGAGGACTGAAAGCGCACATGCGCGCAGGGGTGGGGCTGACAGGAAGCCAAGACTGAGACTCCACCCCATCCAAGCTGAGCACAGAGGCTATTGCAATTTGGCAAGTCTAATCCTATAGGGCTGTCTCCAGCACCGGGCTTCTCCCAGCATAGACACAGCTGATCCTTACAGCCAACTGGCCCGGAGGTCAATTCTTCCCAGTGATACCAACAACAATAAAGACTTAATTACAACAAGGCTGTACACACAGTCCACAAAGGGGTGCACCAAGAGTGTCCACCTCAGGTTAACTGGGGAAGCAGACCCACTGGGCCATATTGGAAACCTAGCACAAATATCTACCTTACCAACTCAGGGAATCAGTGAAAATGCGGGGTCAAAGAATCAGATCACAAACGAAAGAAATGGAGGAAAACAAACGACTGGATATAGAATTCAAAACCACCGTTATAAGACTTTTTAAGAATATCCTAGAAAAGACCGATAAATATAACGAGACCCTCGAAGATATGAAAAAGGACCAACTAGAAATTAAACATACACTGACTGAAATAAAAAATATTATACAGAGACCCAGAAACAGAATAGAGGAACACAAGAATCAAGTCAAAGAATTGAAATACAAAGAAGCAAAAAACACTCAACCGAAAAAGCAAAAAGCAAAAAAAAAAAACCCAAAAAGTTGAAGATAATGTAAGAAGACTCTGGGACAACTTCAAGCGTACCAACATCAGAATTATGGGGGTGCCAGAAGAAGAGAGAGAGCAAGATACTGAAAACCTATTTGAAGAAATAATGACCGAAAACTTCCCCCACCTGGTGAAAGAAATAGACTTACAAGTCCAGGAAGCCCACAGAACCCCAAACAAAAGGAATCCAAAGAGGACCACACCAAGACACATCATAATTAAAATGCCAAGAGCAAAAGACAAAGAGAGAATATTAAAAGCAGCAAGAGAAAAACAGTTAATTACCTACAAGGGAGCACCCATACGACTGTCAGCTGACTTCTCAACAGAAACTATGCAGGCCAGACGGGAGTGGCAAGAAATTTTCAATGTGATGAATAGCAAGAACCTACAACCAAGATTACTCTACCCAGCAAAGCTATCATTCAGAATTGAAGGGCAGATAAAGAGCTTCACAGATAAGAAAAAGCTGAAGGAGTTCATCACCACCAAACCAGTATTATATGAAATGCTGAAAGGTATTCTTAAAGAAGAGGAAGAAGAAAAAAGTAAAGAGAAAAATTATGAACAACAAATACATATCTATCAACAAGCGAACCTAAAAATCAAGTGAATTAAAAACCTGAGGAGCAGAATAATCTGGTGAATATAATAGAATCAGGGGCATAGAAAGGGAGTGGACTGATAATTCTCAGGGGGAAAGGGGTATGGGGGGTTCATGAAGAGAATGGACAAAAATCATACACCTATGGATGAGGACAGTGGGGGGGAGGTAAGGGCAGAAGGTGGGGTGGGAAAGGGGTGGAGGGGAGCTATGGGGGGAAAAAGGAGAAATAATTGTAATAATCTGAATAAAGATTTATTTAAAAATTTCAAAAAAAAAAAAAGATACAGGAAGAGCCAAATTTTTTTAGTTTGAATGTGAAGCAGGTCAAGCAGGTAGGCAGGAGGTTTTCTCTCTTACTCAGCCTTTTTGTTTTGTTCAAGTCTTCAATAGATTAAATGAGGCCCACCCACATTATGGAGGACAATATGCTTTATTCAGTCTACTGACTCAAATGTTACTGTTATACAGACACACCCAGTCAAGTTAACAGAAAAAAATAATCTTCACACCTGTCATATGCTAGAACATTGCTGAATCTTAAGGACACTATGCTAAGTGGAATCAGACAGTTACAAAAGGAAAAATATTTCATGATTACACCTATGTAAAATATCTAAAGTAGTAAAAGACATTTAATTAGAAAGTAGATTCAGATTTGCCAGGGTTTGAGGAGGGTGGGGGATAAGAAATTGCTGTTCAATGGGTATACAGTTTTAGGCGTGCAAACTGCAAAGGTTCTAGAGATCTGCTATATAACATTGTACCTATAGTTAACAATACTGGACAATACACTTAAAAATTTGTTAAGAGGGTAAAGCTCATCTTATATGTTTTCTTAATAAGTCATATGGATCATTGACCAATCATTAATGTAAAGTCCATTAGCTACCTTTAAAAAATCTGCAAAGGAAAGAACCAAAATGATGGTGTTGATACATGTGGTACTTGCTGCCTCCCACAACCATATAAAAGTTATAACTAAATTAAAAAACAATCATCATTCAGAACCACCTGAAAGCTGACTGAATGGAAGTCCTACAAGTACACAATTAAAGAAGAAAGAACTTTGAGACTGGTAGGAGTGGCAGAGGCTTAGAACTGTTGGGCCAAGACCCATGTGTGGTGTTGTTTTAATCTGGAGGGATATCTCAGCTGTGGAGGCCTCCAATAAGGAGCAAGGGGTCTCAGCCCCACACCAGACCCTTCAGCCCATGCTTCTAGTGCCAGAAATAGAAGTCTCTGTAACTTTGGGCTGTAAAAACCAGCAGGAATTGTGGCTGAGTGAAACAGAGGCTGCCAGGGTTCCAGCAGTTTCTCTTAAAGGCTGGTGAATGGACTTATTCAAACTGACTCCCTCTGAGCTCTAGCACTAGGGCAGTGGCTTGAGAAGATCCAGGGATATATGGGGAGGAACTGGATTATCTGGCACAGAGCAAGAACTTGGGGGTGACTTTCTTCCAGACAGGGCTGCTCACAATGTTCTTTGTTCCTGTGCTGAGACTTCCCCCATCACAGAGCTGATTGGCCGACCCCATCAACCTGGTTCATACTGTTTGTTCCACCCTGGTGATTCCCTAAGAGCCTGTCCCACCTAATTTTCAGCCCTACTCAAACTGTTTCCATCAGTTTTTTCATATGAATGACCTGTCCTGGATCAGGCTTCAGACTGTCCTAAAATCTCTCAAACAACCAGCAACTGGGGTCAGCATGCTTCATACCTCTCAATAAGAGACCCAATGCCTGGCATTAGCAGCAGCCTGCCTTGTTTCAGAGTTTGGCCTCTCCTAGGTACTTCCAAGCTCGACACAAGTAACAACAATCTGAAGATACCTCCTGCCAGGTGGCCCCAAGTAGTGCCTAACTTTGCACCTCCTTGGATGCCCCAGAGCCATTGCACCTGGTGTACAGCTTCAGACCACACCAGAGTTCAACTCTACACATCCACAAGCAGCACTCTCAAGGGACAGACTCAATGAGCACCAAAGCCCCACTAAAGCAAGCCCTGCTCCATAGGGGTTTACCTTTACACCAGCTCTTTATTGTAGACACAACTGGTCTTCACAGCCAATTGGCCTGGAGGTCAGTTCCTCCAAGTGATGCCAACAGCAATCAAGATTGAACTACAACAGGGGGCGCACCTACAGTTCCCAGCTCAAGTGACTAGGGAGGGTGTCACTGGGCCCTACAAGACAACTACTACACAACACCACTCTATCAATTTCAGGATACACAGCAGCTCTACCTAATACATAGAAACAAACACAGAGAAACAACCAAAATGCAGAGACAAAGAAATATGTCACAAGTGAAAGAACAGAATAAATCTCCTGAAAAGTAATTAAATGAAATGGAAGAAAACAAACTACTAGATACAGAATTCAAAACAATGGTTATAAGGATGCTCAAGGATCTTAATGAGAGCTTCAAGGGGCTTAGTGAGAATTTCAAGGATCTTAGTAAGAACATCAAAAATATGAAAAAGAACCAGTCAGAAATTAAGCATACACTAACTAAACTAAAGAATAATTTATAGGGTTCAACAGTAGAATAGAGGGCACTGAGAATCAAATGAGTGATTTGGAATATGAGGAAGCAGAAAACACCCAATCAGAAGAGAAAAAAGAAAAAGAATTTTTTTAAAAAAGAAGATAGTGTAAAGATCCTCTGGGACAACTTCAGTGTACCAAAATTCATAATATGGAGGTGCCAGAAGGAGAAGAGAGAGAGCAAGATATTAAAAACCTATTTGAAGAAATAATGACAGAAAACTTCCCCTGCCTGGTGAAAGAAATAGACTTACTAGTCCAGGAAGCACAGAGAGTTCCAGACAAGAGGAACCCAAAGATGACCACACCAAGACACATCATAATTAAAGTGCCAAAGGTTAAAGACAAAGAGAGACTCTTAAAAGCAATAAGAGAAAAGCAGTTAGTTACCTACAAGGGAGTGTCCATATGACTGTCATTGATTTCTCAATAGAAACTTTGCAGGTTAGAAGGGAATGGCAAGAAATATTCAAAATGATAAACAGCAAGGACCTATAACCAAGATTATTCTACTCAGCAAAGCTATCATCTAGAATTGAAGGTTGAATAAAAAACTTCACAGACAAGAAAAAGCTAAATCAGTTTATCACCACCAAACCAGTATCACATGAAATATTGAAGGGTATTCTTTAAGAAGAGGGAGAAAAAGAAGAGGAATAAAAGAAGAAGAAGAAAAATATGAACAATAAAATTATAATAAATACATATATATCAACAATTGAATATAGCCTGGCTGATGTGGCTCAGTGGTTGAGCATCAACCTATGAACCAGGAGGTCATGGTTCAATTCCTGGTCAGGGCACATGCCCGGGTTTCAGACTCGCTCCCAATGATCTCTCTCTCTCTCTCTCTCTCTCTCTCTCTCTCTCTCTCTCTCTGCCATTCCTCTCTGAAATCAATAAAACTATATTTTTAAAAATTGAATATAAAATAAATGAATGAGGAAACTAATGAACAAAATAAAATGATGAATAAAATAGAACCAGAGGCATGAAAACATGGAACAGACTGACCAGAATCTCAAAGGGAAGGGGGAGTGGGGCAGGAAGAGATTAACCAAAAAATTTATATGCATTACCTATGGACACAGACAATAGGGTGCTAAAGGCCTGGGGAAAAGCAGGAACTGGGTGGAGAGGGACAATGGGAGGGGGACATAGGGGAGACATCTGCAATACTCTCAACAATAAATATTTTTTTAAAAAAGAGATGACTTCTCAATAGAGATAAAAAAATCTACTAATACCCTATTTTTTAATAAGTTAACATTCTGAGAGAGTAAGCATTGGGATTTCAACATCTTGGGGGGGGGGGCAAAATTAAATCTATAAAGAGTTTAATATGTAATTTTATATTTTAAAAATGTTATTAAGGCCGAAACTGGTTTGGCTCAGTGGATAGAGCGTCAGTCTGCGGACTGAAGGGTCCCAGGTTCGATTCCGGTCAAGGGCACGTGCCTTGGTTGTGGGCACATCCCCAGTGGGAGGTGTGCAGGAGGCAGCTGATCGATGTTTCGCTCTCATCGATGTTTCTAACTCTCTATCCCTCTCCCTTCCTCTCTGTAAAAAATCAATAAAATATATTTTAAAAAATGTTATTAAGGCAAATGTTACAGACTGAATTGTGTCCCTCCAAAAATTCATATGTTGAAACCCTAACCCACAATGTGACTGTATTTGGAGATGGGGCCTTTAAGAAAGTAATGGGGTCATAAGATTAGGGACTTAGTCCTATAGGACTGGTGTCTTTTTTAGAAGAGGGAAAGACATGAGAGAGATCTCTCTTCATACAAGCACAGTTAAACAGTTAAATGGTGGGGGAATTCATGTAAAGACATTGGGAGAAGTTGGCCATCTGCAAGCCAAGAAGAGAGATCTTACCCAAAACTTAACTCTGATGGCATTTTAATCTTGGACTTCTAGCTTCCAGAAATGTGAAAAAATAAATTTATGTTGTTTTGAACACTCAGTTTGTAATGTTTTGTTATGTAATTCCTAGAAGACAGGAATCTAATGAAAACACATTGTTTGTTTTTTGTATCTGTCACCATTGTTCTTCAAATAGATGAAGGAGGACAAAGCAAGGAAAGAGGATAAAAGAGGAGGAATAATTTGTAGTCTTTAATTGTTGTTATAGTTATAATTTATTTTTAAAATTCTGCTAGTGTTAGCAACTTCTGAAAAAATATCTTGTATTCACTAGGCCTATACATTTGCAGATACAAATTATTAATTGTTTGGAGTGTCCACCAAATCTACTGTTAAACAAAGAGAAAGAGGTAAAAATAAAAAAAGAAAGGTTTTTTTTTCCACATTCAGTGTGATAGAGATGAAAGCAAAGTAAAAAGTGACAAATGAAAAAAATGTCTATGCAGAATATCTGTCAATTTTACCTATCTCCAATCATAAGCTAATATTTTAATATTAGCATAATTATTTCCAATTAATATATCCTCTTAGCATTCCTATTTCTAACCTGTTGCTGAATCTAATTTTAACTCCCTTTCTCCATGTACAATATAGATATTAGTTTGGCAGTGTGTTGGTAGAATTTTAAAGATGTTTTTCCCAAAAAATATATATATTTTTAGATTCCCATTATCTAATTATCTAATCAAACACTAATCTAGATACTTCTGTAAAAAAAACTTTTGTAGTTATAATTAAGGTTACTAATCAGATGAGCTAAAATCAATAGATTATTCTGGATTATCTCAGTGTGCCCCATCTATTCATGTAAACCCTTAATAAGTAGAAGAGGAAGACACAAGAGTCAGTCAGAGAGATGCAGCAGCGGGGGGAAGCAGGAGAGATGAGACAGAGGACACAGAAATCTTGACTAGAACTCAACCACTATTGCTGGCTTTGAACAGTGTCATGTGCCAGGGAATGTGGGCTGCAATAATAACAGTACCTAGCTGATAGTCAGCAAGGAACAAGGGGCCTGAATTACATAACTGTGAGGAACTAGATTCTGTTAACAACATACTGGTAAATGAACCTCAAAGCACATTAAACTCCAGAGCTTCCAGAAAGAAATGCAGCCCTGCTAACACATTGATTTTTGCCTTATGAAACCAGGAATAGAGAACTACCTGACTTTTGATTTAAAGAACTATCTATACTAACAAAAGGGTAATATGCAAATTGGTCACAACACACTCACAGTAACATCTGAACAGCAGGCTGTGTGGGGCAACAAGACCGGCAGGGAGGTTAGTGAGGGACGACCAAATGACTGACCAGCAGGCTGTGTGGGGCAACCAGGCTGGCAGGGGGGGAAGTGAGGGGTGACTAGGCCAGCAGAGGGGGGCAGTGAAGGGCGACCAGGCCAGTGGGGGGGACAGTTGGGAGCAAAGAGTCAGGCGGGGGGGGGGGAGTTGGGGGTGACCAGGCCGGTGGGGGGGGGCAGTTGGGTGCAACCAGGCCAGCAGGCGAGGCAGTTGGGGGCAACCAGGCTGGCAGGGGGGCAGTTAGGGGTGACCAGGCTGGAAGAGGGGGTGGTTGGGGGTGACCAGGCTGGCAGGAAAGGGCAGTTAGGGGCAACCAGGCTGGCAGAGGGGGCATTAAGGGGTGACCAGGACAGCAGGGAGGGCAGTTAGGGGGACCACACTGGCAGGGGGGGCATTTGGGGTCGATCAGGCTGGCAGGCAGGTGAGCAGTTAGGATCCAGTGATCCCGGATTGTGAGAGGGATGTCCAACTGCCGGTTTCGGCCTGATCCCTGGGATCGGGCCGAAACTGGCAGTCAGACATCCCCCAAGGGTTTCCAGATTGGAGACGGTGCAAGCGGGGCTGAGGGGACACCTCCCCCCGTGCATGAATTTCGTGCACCAGGCCTCTAGTAAGGTAATAAACATGTATGTCTTAAGCTGCTCCATTTGTGGTATTTTGCTACAGCAGCTATAGAAAACCAGCACAGGCAGTTTTAATTAGAGAATAATCTTTCAATGTCATAGTATAATTTTTCACCCATTCAATCTATACTAATAATAGACAAATATGTAAATTGACTGTACCTCTGCAACGCCCACAGCCAATCAGGAGCAGTATGCAAATTAACCCGACAAAGATGGGCGGGCCTGTGGGTGTCACGAAGGTACATTGGCACCGAGCGGCCAGGGTTAAGTGGGTGTCCCCAGGACCCCGCCCACTTCAAGCATGTGGGCAGTGCATGCGCACACCAGTACCGAGCAGCCAGGGTCCTGGGGATGCCACTGGCCACTGGAGTGCCTGGTCCTGTCAGCCCGGCCTCAGGGAAGCTGGAGTTCATAGTCCTTTTCATTTGTGCAGTCTGTGGACAGGAAGCGGAAACGAAGAGCGCAGGAAGCACCAGGAATTCTAGGAATCGTAGTTCTGGTGGTAGCCCCTGGACCTGAAGTGGAAGCTCAGAGCATGGGGAGCACCAGGAATGCTGAGAATCATAGTTCTGGTGGCAGGTGCGTTGCGAGATCTCCTAGACACTAGAGCAAAATGAGCCTGAAGCAAGTTACTGTTGCCGGTGGGGGATGGAGGGAAAACAAAGGTGAGAGACATAAGTAAAGTTACAGTGTCAAGGAAAAATATCCTGCAAATTCTATGAAATCTCCACCAATGGAGCAAAGAAAAAATAAAAAGACCTCTATTATTCTGTGAGCACCAAACCAAACTGGGTTGGGGTCTCAGACAATTTGTTCATATGATTGCAAAGACAGACAGAAACTCCCGGATTGGAGAGGGCTCCCCTGATGGCTCCCAGATTAGGGTGCAGGTTGGGCTGAGGGACCCACTCCCCGTGCACGAATCTTCATGCACCAGGCCCCTAATATTTAATAATAAATATTATTGCAAATTATAATCTGAAGTTTAATTTGGAATATGACAAGAAGAAAAAATCAGTAAAAAAAAAGTCAGCAATATAATAGAAAAAACAGAAACTATTCTGCTTTGTGAAAATTACCATTAATAAATGAAAAGGCAATCCACATATTGGAAGACAATATACACAATATATGTATCTAACAAAAGACTGAATCCACAATATATAACAAATTCTGGCAATTCAATAAAATGAATCAACCCAGTAAAATGGGTAAAAGAGTTAAATAGACCACAAATAAAGATATAGGAAGCATTTTTCCTGATCCATAAGCACATGGAAAAATGCTTACTATTAGTCATCAGAAAAATGAAAATTAAAACCACAATGTAATACCACTTATTCAAATATACACTCAATCCAATAACTAAAAACAAACAAATGAGATTCCAAATGCTGGCAAAGATGGGAGCACTCATACACAGCTGGTGGGGACCTAAAAGGTACAACCACTTTGGGAAGACTATTTGGCTGCTTTTTAACCTCATAACACAGAAATTTTACTCAGATATTTACTAAAATAAAGAAAGAAAGAAAGAAAGAAAGAAAGAAAGAAAGAAAGAAAGAAAGAAAGAAAGAAAGAGGGAAGGAAGGAAGGAAGGAAGGAAGGAAGGAAGGAAGGAAGGGAAAGGAAGAAGAAAGAAAGAAAGAAAGAAAGAAAGAAAGAAAGAAAGAAAGAAAGAGAAAGAAAGAAGAAAGAAAGAAAGAAAGAAAGAAAGAAAGAAAGAAAGAAAGAAAGAAAGAGAGAGAGAAAACATATATCCACAAAAGACCTATACCTGTATGGCAGTAGCATCTTTATTCATATCAGTGAAATATTGAACACAACCCACATGTCCATCAAGATGTGAATTGATAAATTGTGGTTTAACTATGCAATGAAATATTTCTCAGCTATTAAGAGTAATAAACTGGAGAGAAAAAATGGCAGTGGAATAGACAGACGTGTCCCGAGCTTTGTCCCGGAGCAGATAGAAGGAACAGCTGAGGGTTGCACAGAAAGTGTTTGTTGGTGAGTTGAGGAACAGCTATACTCCAGGAGACGATGGGGGACTGCTGGATAGGGCTCCCCTGACCGGGCAACCCCCACTGCTGCTGGGTTCCCTGCTCGGATGCGGAGACTGCGCCATCTTGAAGGGGAAAGTGGATGTTATCGGAAGCCTGAAAATCTACAACTATATGGCACCCACTGAACAGCTGCGACCCCAGAACACCAGTCCCCAATTGACACAAATACGCGGATTCAGGGGAGCTCTACACTGCACCATGGAAAGGTCAGATTTCGCTTGGGATAAGGTGAGGTCTCTGGTCCCGGCGGGAGAGAGAAACACATGCACAGTGGGAGCTGGAGGACTGGGGGAAGTCTGCGCCTAGAAAAATCTGTGGCTGTTGGGGCTGGCGTAATCCATGAATGTGGAAGGGGGTCCTCAGAGCTGCTAACAGAAAGGGAACTCTAAAAAGCAACCCATTTTGATCTGATGCAAAGGACAGCCTAAAATTTTTTAAAGTGTGCTGGCTGCTTAGACCCAAGGGGGAAAAAAGACTGCACAGACTTGCACACAGCCCTGGAGTTTGCACACTTACACAGGCTCTTTTGTTTTGTTTTGTTTTTTCTTTTTCCTCTTTAAATCCTTGCTTCTGATTACTAAGCCCAATACACAGGATTACCCAATTGAGGACACCCTAAGAGACTGCAGGGGAAAGTTGTTTTCCTGGAACCTGAGGATCAGAGTGAAGAGTAACCATCAGAGAACCAGCTCTGGGGCAACCCACTCCCACAAACCGGTATTGAGTGCCACAGGGAAAGCAGAATCTAACCACTGGCTAGAGAGGACCTATAGACCCGGAGGTCAATCCAGAAACACTGCCACCCAAGGGTTGAATCAAAAAATTGACTCTTGTGTAAACACAAATAAAGGAATATAAGAAATTAAGACACACTGCGTGCTTAAAAATCAGGACTGGCTTAAAAAACTGAGGAGCAGTGGAACGCAGGGAACTGCAATACTGTCCTGACTAGGAAACAGGTGTGCCAAACAGAACAGTAGAGGAAGTGAATGACCTCCACTACTGCACATTTTTATTTTTAATTTTTTCATCTTTTACTTAAGAAACTAATTTTTTTCTCACTTGATTTTACCTTTTTAATTATTACATTTGTATTTTCAATCAGTATTATTACTACTACTATTTTACCTTTTTTTTTAAAAAGTATCATTTTATTTTCTCTTTATTTTACTTTGGGATTAGTGTTCTACATTCTATTTTCATCTTCCCTTTAGCGGCATTTTACTCTATCTCAACTTTACCTTTATGCTATCACTCTCTTCCCAACTTTTCCCCCTTTGTTGTCCTGTTTCTCTTACCCTTTTCCTGCTTTATATTTTCCCTATTCTTTCTTTTTAACCCCTGTTAAAATTTCACCCTACTTTAATATATAATTTCCAATCCCCTGCTTCAAGTCCATACACACCTCTCTCTTCTCTGTCTTCACTATGCAAAAAATTGCTTTTTCTCCCTGTCCTTTTGTTGTTGTTTGCTTGATGGTTGATTATATTGATTTTTTATGCTTGTTTGTGAGATTGTTTTGCTTATTCTTTTGTTTAGTTTGTTTTTTGCTCCTGTTTTCCCTTGCCTAGCTCGATATTAGTTGTTGTATGTTGTTTGTATTCATCTCCAGGTACTTGTTGCTGGCATTTGTTGGGATTAGTGGCCGTTCTATTGGAGTTTTATCCCCATATATATAGTTTGTTCCCCTCTTTTTTCATATTCTCTTTCTTTTCTCTCTTTCTTTTTTTTCCTTTTCACAACTTCATTTTTACACTCCTTTCTTCTTCTTTTTTTTTTCTCTTCTTCATTCTCTCCTATCCTCAAATTTGCCTTTCTCTGGTGGTCACCTGTATTTTGGGTTATTAATATCATGAATACATTTCTGTTCAGTGACTTGTGCATTGTACTTGGTTGTGTTGTGTTTTGAGCCTTTAAATCAATGCAGTAGAGAGAGAACTACATAACCAGACACCCGGAGAAAAGAAACCATGGGGAGACAAAGAAACAGCCTGCATATGAAAGAAAAGCAGGCATCATCAGAAAAGGAAATAAACGAAATGGAGGCAAGCAACCTGTCAGAGAAAGAATTCAGAGAAATGGTCATAAGGTGGCTGAAAAGAATGGAAGACAAATTCAACAGTATGTGTAAAACCAAGAGGAAATGAAGTAGAACCAAGAAGAAGTGAAAAATGACATCGCTGCTGTAAAGAACTCAATAGAAAGCATCAAGAGTAGAATAAAAAAGCAGAGGACTGCATCAGTGAGCTAGAAGACAAAGTAGGAAAAAATACCCAAGTACAGCAGCTTCTAGAAAAAAAAAAATTAAAAGGGAAATTTGGGACAACATGAAACAAAACAACATCCTTAATAGGGACTCCAGAAGGAGAGGAAACTGAGCAAGGAATAGAAAACCTGTTTGAAGAAATAATGACAGAAAACTTCCCTGATATAGGGAAGAAAAAACCCACACAAATCCAAGAAGCTCACAGAGTCCCAAGCAAAAGGAACCTCAAAAGACTGACACCAAGGCACATTATAATTAAATTGGCAAACACCAACGACAAAGTAAGAATCTTAAAAGTGGACAGAGAGAGACAGAAAGTTACATACAAAGGAACCTCCATCAGACTAGCGACTGATTTCTCAACAGAAATTCATCAGGCTAGAAGCAAATGGAATGAAATATACTAAGTCATGCAAAAGAAGGAATTGAATCCAAGAATACTGTACTCAGCAAGGCTATCAATCAAAACTGAAGGTGAAATCAGGAGCTTCACAGACAAGAAGGGACTAAGGGAGTTTATTACCACCAAACCAGCAATGCAGAAATGCTAAATGGTCTGCTAAAAAAAAAAAAAAAAGGAAGCGCAGAAGGAACACAGGGGTAAAGAATAAAAATGGCAACAAATAAGCATCTATCAATAATAACTTTAAATGTAAATGGATTAAATGCCCCAATCAAAAGACATAGGGTAAAGGATTGGATAAGAAAACAGGACCCATATATCTGCTGTCTACAAGAAACCCACCTCAGAAAAAGAGATGCACATAGACTGAGGGTGAAGGGATGGAAAAGGGTTTTCAGGCCAATGGAAATGAAAAAAATGCTGGGGTAGCAATACTTATATCTGACAAATTATATCTCAAAGTGAAGGACATAACAAGAGATAAGGAAGACCACTTCATAATACTAAAGGGAGCAATCCAACAAGAAGAAATAACTCTGGTAAACATATATGCACCCAATACAGGAGCACCCAAATACATAAAAAATCTCCTTCAGGATATCAAGGGAGAGATTGACAGCAAGACAATCACAGTAGGAGATTTTAATACCCCACTATCACCATTGGACAAATCCTCTAAACAAAAAATCAGCAAAGAAACATCAATCCTAAATGACTCACTAGACCAGATGGAATTAATTGACATCTTCAGAACATTTCACCCAGAAGCCACAGAATATACATTTTTCTCAGTGCACATGAGTCATTTTCAAAGATAGACCATATATTGGGCCACAGGCAAAGTCTCTTCAAATTCAAGAAGATAGAAATCATATCAAGCATCTTCTCAGATCACAGTCGCATAAAACTGGAAATCAACTACAATAAAAATAATCCAAAAAACAACAACAAACACATGGAGACTAAATACCATGCTATTAAACAATGACTGGGTTACCAGAGAGATCAAAGAAGAAATAAAAAACTTCATGGCAACAAACGACAATGAAAACACAACAATCCAAAATCTATGGGACACAGTTAAAGCAATCTTGAGAGGGAAGTTCATAGCTCTACAAGCCTACTGCAAAAAACAAGAAACAATGGTAATAAATTACCTAACCCTACAACTCAAAGAGTTAGGAAGCGAGCAACAAGAAAAGCCCAGTGTAAGCAGAAGAAAGGAAATAATAAAGATCAGGGTGGAGATAAACAACATAGAGACCAAAGAAACAATACAAAAGATCAACAAAACCAAGAGCTGTTTCTTTGAAAGGATAAACAAGATTGATGAACCTCTAGCCAGGCTCACCAAGAAGCAAAGAGAGAAGACCCAAATAAACAAAACCAGAAGTGAAAGAGGAGAAATAGCAACAGACCACACCGAAATAAAAAGTTTTGTTAAAAAATACTGTGAACGACTCTACTCCAACAAACTGGACAACCTGGAGGAAATAGACATATTCCTAGAAAAATACAACATTGCAAAACTCAATCAGGAAGAATCTAAACAGCTCAATAGGCCAATAACTATGGAAGAAATTGAAGCAGTCATCAAAAAGCTTCTAGCAAACAAAAGCCTGGAGCCAGACAGCTTCACAGGGGAGTTTTACCAAACATTCAAGGAAGAACTAAAACCTATCCTCCTCAGCCTATTCCAAAAAATTCAGGAGGAAGAAACACTACCAAGCTCCATCTGTGAAGCCAGCATCACCCTAATACCAAAACCAGATAAAGACAACACAATGAAAGAGAATTACAGGCCAACATCCCTCATGAACATAGATGCCAAAATCATCAACAAAATTCTAGCAAATCAGATCCAGCAGTACATCAAAAAGATCATAAAAATGACCAAGTAGGATTTATTCCAGGAATTCAAGGATGTTACAATATCCACAAATCAATAAACGTGATACCTCACATAAACTAATCGAGAAATAAAAACCACATAGTCATATCAATTGATGCAGAAAAAGCATTTGACAAAATCCAACACCCATTTTTGATAAAAACTCTCAGCAAGGTGGGAATAGACGATCATACCTCAACATAATAAAAGCCATATATGACAAACCCACAGCTAACATCATACTCAATGGGCAAAAACTAAAACCATTTCCCCTAAGAACAGGAACAAGACATGGATGCCCACTCTCACGACTCCTGTTTGACATAGTACTGGAATTATTAGCCATTGTGATTAGACAGGAAGAAGAACTAAAAGGCAACCAAATTGGGAAAGAAGAAGTAAAACTGTCCCTATTCACAGATGACATGATATTATACATAAAAAACCCTAAAGACTCCATCAAAAAACTAACAGACTTAATAAATGAATTGGGCAATGTAGCAGGATACAAAATTAATGCCAAGAAATCTATGGCATTTCTATACACCAATAGTGAAGTTACAGAAAGAGAGACTAAAAAAGCAATCCCATTTACCTTCACACCAAAAAAAAATTAAGATACCTAGGAATAAACTTAACTAAGGAGGTAAAAGACCTATATAAGGAAAACTACAGGACACTGAAAAAAGAGTTAGAGGAAGACATAAACAGATGGAAGAACATATTATGTTCATGGATTGGTAGAATCAACATCATTAAAATGTCCATACCACCCAAAGCAATCTATAGATTCAATGCACTCCCCATTAAAATACCAACGGCATATTTCACAGACCTAGAAAGAACTCTCCAAAAATTCATCTGGAATAAAAAGACCCCAAATAGCCACAGCAATCCTGAGAAAAAAGAACAAAGTATGTGGGATCTCAATACCAGATTTCAAGCTGTATTACAAAGCCACTGTCCTCAAAACAGCCTGGTACTGGCACAAGAACAGACACATAGACCAATGGATTAGAATAAAGAACCCAGATATCGACCCAAACCACTATGCTCAATTAATATTTGACAAAGGAGGCATGAACATACAATGGAGTCAAGAAAATATCTTCAATAAATGGTGTTGGGAAAATTGGACAGATACATGCAAAAAAAAATGAAACTAGACCACCAACTTACACCATACACAAAAATAAACTCAAAATAGATAAAGGACTTAAACATAAGACGGGAAACCATAAAAATACTAGAGGAATCCACAGGCAGAGAAATCTCAGACATATGCCGAAACAATTTCTTCACCAATACCGCTCCCATGGCAATGGAAACTAAAGATAAAATAAACAAATGGGACTACATCAAAATAAAAAGCTCTTGTACAGCAAAAGAAACCATCAGTAAAACAACAAGAGAGCCCACTGTATGGGAGAACATATTTGCAAATGTTATCAGTGATAAAGGTTTAATCTCTAGCATCTACAGGGAACTTATACAACTTAATAAAAGGAAGATAAATGATCCAGTAAAAAAATGGGCAACAGACCTAAATAGAATCTTTTCGAAAGAAGACAGAAGGAAGGCCAAGAGACATATGAAAACATGCCCAAAGTCACTAATTATCTGAGAGATGCAAATCAAACTGATTTGCGGTACCATCTCACACCTGTCAGAATGGCAATGATCAACAAATCAACACATGACAAGTGCTGGTGAGGATGCAGAGAAAAAGGAACCCTCGTGCACTGCTGGTGAGAATGCAGACTGGTGCAGCCACTGTGGAGAACAGTATGAAGTTTCCTCAAAAAACTAAAAATGGAACTCTCGTTTGACCCAGTAATCCCACTTCTAGGAATATATCCCAAGAAACTAGAAACACCAGTCAGAAAGGATATATGCACCCCTATCTTCATAGCAGCACAATTCACCATAGCGAAGATTTGGAAACAGCCCAAATGCCCATCAGTAGATGAGTGGATTAGAAAACTATGGTACATCTACACAATGGAATACTGCACTGCTATAAAAAAGAAGGAATTCTTGCCATTTGCAGCACCATGGATGGACCTGGAGAGCATTATGTTAAGTGAAATAAGCAAGGCAATGAAAGAAAAATACCACATGATCTCACTCATTTATGGAAAATAAAGAACATTATAACTTGAGAACCAAAAGATAGATACAGAGACAGTAAAGCACCGAACAGACTGTCAAATTACAGCGGAAAGGCTGGGGAGTGTTGGGGAGGGAGTGAAATAGATCAACCAAAGGACTTGTATGCATGCATATAAGCACACCAATGGACACAAGACACTGGCGGGGTGGGATGAGGGCATGCGACAGGGGGTAGGGGAGGCTGGGGGAAGGTCATTGGGAAAAAAAGGAGATATGTGTACTAATATATGTAATATTTTAAACAATAAAAATATTTTAAAAGTAATAAACTACTGAAATATGGAGCAATATTGATAAATCTCCAAGTATTAGGCTAAATATAAAAAGCCATACACAAAAGACAACATATTTTAGAATTCCATTTATATGAATCTCTATGAAAGACAAATTTATGGTAAGGAAAGAAGACCAGTGTTCTTGGGACTGAGGGTGGGGTATAGGAACAGAATGGGAAAGATCACAAGAGAACCCTTGGGATGATGGCAATATTTTATTTATATCTTTATTGTGTTGTGTTTACACAAATATTTACATTTGTCAACACTGATTGACCTGTAAACATTTTGTGTCATGTAAAGAAGAATGGGAACAACAACAAAAAATAGGAACAATGACCATTGGTTTGGCTTTGAACAGAGTCCAAAGCTTGACATCCAATGCAAAATGAAAATTCGACCATAACCTCAAGGTAGGTATTCTGCTGGATTGTTTCATCCTGGAGCAACACTGGGAGACAGGTAACAAACTGGAAAGCCTTTCTTTGCATCTTTACCACAAATTAGTCTTTGTTTTAAGTCCTGCTTCCTCCAGCTTTTCTAATCAACTCCTCCAAGCCCAGGGACCCCAAAGATTTGACAATGTGAAACTATGTGCTGCTGTGAGTCAGGATCAGGGAACACTGGCAGGTTAGAGAAAGGATTTCCAGGATTTCAGTTTAAGCCCTTACTTACCATTATTTGCTGCCATGACCCTGATGCTATCATACCCAGAACCGATAAAATAAAATTGCATCTAGGCACAGGACCACAGAACTGGGTCTGGAACAGTCCCAGTTGTTTGCTGGCCATAGATACAAGGTGGTTTCTGGCCATAAGCATCAGATTTAGCATGAGTCATTAGCTCGGAAATAAATTTTTCTGGCTCAAAACTCATCCTAGAGCATTTGACATATTTTTTTTGCCTTTAGGCTGCTTGTGCTTACTTTGAGAATTAATGAATGCATCTGGCCTCGCTAATAACAAAGTTAGCCACTTTAGCAATATTAAAAGTACCTTTTTAACTTTCAGTCTCAGTTCTAATATCATCTCCTTAGGGAAGACTTCACTGATTATTACAGCAGACATATCTCACCCCATACCCTCAGTCACACTCAATCACATGCCCCACATTATTGTCTTCATTGTACTTATCAATATCTGAAATTATCCTGGTGCTTATTGCTGTCTGTCTTCCACTAGAATGACATCCCTGTGAAAAAAGGACCTAGTTTGCCTGCTTACAGTATCCTGAAAACTATGCTCAGCTCCAAGCAGGTACTCCATGAATATTTTGGAAAGAATTTAACTATACAATATAGGGAGAACATTTTTTAAAAAAAACACAGTTATATAGAATCTATATTTAAATTATTTCAAACATCCCTATTTATACTCTTGATAATTAAAAATCATCTATATTAATAAAAGAGAAAGATGAAAATTGACCGTACCTCCACAACACCCACCAGCCAATCAGGAGAGAATATGCAAATTAGAAGGACAAAGATGGCAGTGGCCCCACCACCCAGCCACTCCAGGTGCTGAGCAGCCAGGTGGGGCAGGACGCCTGCTATGTGAGGGAGGGCGGGGGGGCAAAGGGATCTACAGGAACGGCACTCCAGCCACAGTGAAGATGAAGATGGCAGAATCTGGCAGAGTCTGCAGCAAAGACAAAGATGGCAGATTCCAGCCAGAGTCTGCAGCGAAGATGGAGTCTGCAGCAAAGGTGGCAGACTCCAGCCAGAGCAAAGGCGGAAGGCAGCGGCCAGAATGAAGGCCTGGGTCCCCAGTGCCAGACGAAAACCGGTGCCATTAGCCAGGGGAAGGAAGGCCTATTGCACGAATCTTCATGCAACAGGCCTCTAGTTTACAATATAAAATTGTGTTCCATATTTTGTCACCTACTGATGAGAGATCTGTAAACAAAAGTTGTCAACATGCAAACTAAGTTTTTTACTTTAATTTTCTTCAAAAGACCTTTTAATTTCTTAAAGTAAAACTAAATTTTTGTCTCAGTGGGTGTATTTGCCATTATTTAACTATCAAACAGATATACACATTTGCTTTATTTAGGCATCAAAGAATTTCAGTTGATTTTTGCCCTTTTCATGGTTCAGAGGTTCCTATTTCAAAACTGTAAATAAAAGTTAACTGAAAATATAAAAATGGCCAAGGTAAGGTCACCTCGTGAATAAAATTTCAATAATGAGAAGGTGTATAAGTAAGGTAGGCAATGTTCTATCTTTGATTTATTGCGTTACAGAAAGAAAATGTCCTAACCCTTTTGGCTCAGTGGATAGTGTGTTGGCCTGCGGATTCAAAGGTCCCAGGTTTGATTCCAGTCAAGGGCATGTACCTTGGTTGTGGGCACATCCCCAGTAGGGGGTGTGCAGGAGGCAGCTGACTGATGTTTCTCTCTCATTGATGTTTCTAACTCTCTATCCCTCTCCCTTTCCCTCTGTAAAAAATCAATAAAATATATTTTTAAAAAAACCACAGTTCAAAGAAAGAAAATGTAATGATCATTCAACAATTTCAAAGACCTTTATCATTTTAAACTATTTAATGAAAAATATTTTTATAATAGGAAAAAAATGCAGCATTTAGAATTTAGAATCCTAATATATAAAAACCCTGGGTGGGTTGTAACGTCCAGTAAGGACCGAGGCTCGACAAACCGGAAGTCAGTCCTGCAGTCAGCTTCCCTGCAGGCATGGTGCCCCAGCACTGACTGCTGAGGGGGCTGAGAATCAGGGCCAGAGAGAGGCCTGAAGAGAGAAGCAGGGAATGATCCATAGCCTCTGTGGCAGCTTTTGATCAGCACTTGCCTCTCTCTTTCTCAGTCTGGCCAGAAGCCACACCTCCATTTCTCTCCAGGCCTCCACCAGGGCTGCTGATCAGCCCTTCCTTTCTGATCAGGCACCTTTGATAGGCTGAAAGATGCTGACTGGCATAGAAACCGACCAATCAGAACGAAATCTGGGTGAAGTGTGAGGAGCCAATGGCTGCCTAGGAGGCAGAGCTTTTGACGCTGACTGGCATAGAAACTGACCAATCAGAACCAAATCTGGGTCAACTGTGAGGAGGCAATGGCTGCCTAGGAGGCGGAGCTTTTGATGCTGACTGGCATAGAAACCAACCAATCAGAACCAAATTGGCCAGCAGAGGAGGGCAGTTGGGGGCAAGATCAGGCTGGCAGGGGAGGACCATTGGGGGTGAGATCAGGCTGGCAGGGGAGGGCAGTTGGCGGCAAGATCAGGCTGGCAGGGGACGGCTATTGGGGGCGAGATCTGGCCGGCAGGGGAAGGTAGTTGGGGGTGAGATCAGTCTGGCAGGGTGGGCAGTTAGGTGCAATTAGGCAGGCAGGCAGAGGGATTAGGGGCAATCAGGCAGGCAGGCAGAGGCAGTTAAGGGCAATCAGGCAGGCAGGCAGGTGAGCAGTTAGGAGCCAGTGGTCCCAGATTGCACGAGGAATGTCCGCCTGCCGGCTTAGGCCCGATCCAACAGAGATTGGGCCTAAACTGGCAGTCGGACATCCCCCAAGAGGTGCAGGCTAGGCTGAGAAAACCCCCACTCCGTGCACGAATTTCATGCACTGGGCCACTAGTAATATATAAACAGGATCTCCATCAGCTCATAAAAGAAATCTATATTGAGTAATGTGAGACATTCATTTTGAATAGAGGTTTCTTTCTCCTTTTAGGTTCATGTGTTAGATCAATCAACTCAAGTTTGAGGCTTGTTGTCTCTGGCCCCCGTGACATCACAAAACCTTGGTTTTCTATTAAGGTTGGTTGTTGTAATGGGTTGAAATGTGTCCTTCCAAAATTATGTCTAAGTCTTAACCTCCAGTACCTGTGCTTGTGACCTCATTTGAAATAGGATCTTTGAAGATAAAATTAAGTTAAAGATGTTAAGGTGGGATGATCCTGCATTTTGGATGAGTCCTAAATCCAATGATTAGTGTTCTTAAAAGAAAAAGGGAAAAGTAGATTTGAGACAGACACAGAGGGGAAGTCCATATACAGACAGAGGAAGAGATTGAAATGATGTGTCTACAAACCAAGGAATGATGATTGCCAGCAACCTAGGAGAAGAGAAGTTAAGAGAGGCATAGGATGAATTCTCTGAGCCTCCAGAAAAAAACAACCATGCCTGCTGATAGCTGATTTAGGACTTGCAGACTCCAGAACTGTAACAGCCAATATTACTGTTGTTTTAAGTCATCAAGTGTGCAGCTTAAATTTGTTGTGGCAGCCCTAGGAAACAAACACAGTTCTGTAATGTTTCAATAGGCTTCCTTTTGTTGTGTTCAAAATGTTGCAGAACAAGATGTCTGGTTACTTTTCAGACCACTGTGTGGCATTATAATCTGTATCTTTGGGAAGTAGCCTTCTCATGCTCTTTAATGAAAGCTTCTGTATGTTCTACTGCAGTTTATTTGGGGGAACAACAGTGACAACTTTGAGACTCAAGAAAAATAATCTCAGCCACCTGGGGTCCAACTAAAAACTATGCTTTTTCATTTAATAATAGTTAACATTCTTGGGGAAAATAATAATTTAGTAACTAATTCTCTTGGAAGTAAAGAAAAATTTTCTTTGAAATTATTGCTTGGCATAGTTGTTTTTTATTCAGTAGTTTTGTAATATTTTTTGTTTAATGTGTAATGTGAAAATTGTACTTCAAATTACAGGTAAAATAAGCAATAATAGATGAGGAGTGAGGGTGAAAGTCTGTGTTCTTCAGTGTTTACAACATATACTAAGAACTTGGGCTATAATATTACATTTATTAAATACATGGTAAAAATTTAGGAGCAATCCTATCTCTTTAAAATGCATTTAAACTTTTCACAGTTCAGAAAATAACTTTATTATTATTCAATCATTCAAACAAGAAATTTTAGAAACATTCTTGACAGCCCAGCCAGTGTGCTCAGTTGGTTGAGTGTCCCCCATGTACCAAGGGGTCACGGTTCGATTCCTGGTCAGCGCACTTTCCCTGGATTGTGGGTTGGATCCCCATTAGGAGGAGTGTAGGGGGCAGCGGCTCAATGTTTCTTTCTCTCTCTCCCTCTTCCTTCTTCTCTCTCTAAAAAAAATCAATAAAAGCAAACTACAAAAAAAACAACAACCATTTTTGACAACTACATCTCTCCATCCTCATTCTCCAATTCCCATCTAAATATCGTCCAAACATCTGTCCTTATTGCACTGCCTTAAGAAAGGCTCCTGTAACCCCATGACTAGACATTCACAGTGTATCTGACTGTTCTCCCAGCTTCGTTTTCTATTTGTGCCAATCCACACTGCTCTAGGGCTGTATTTTTCTAAAAATACAACCTCATGATGTGAATACAAATTATTCAGCATTACACAAAAGACCTTTTCTTACCTGGCACTTGCCTAGTTCTAATTCATTTCTCCTGACTCTCCCAACCTTCATTGTAGGCACATGCTGGTAGTTTCCTACTGAATATCTAATCTCCCTCATTTTCTTATTCTTAGAACTCCAATTTATTTTGGAGTATCAATGTGCCCAGTTTAAGACAATATATTTCTGAGCCTCCTTTCAGCCAGGATTCTGGCCAGTGAGATATTTCTTGAAACAGTGCCTCCATTTCATCTTTGCTAGTTCTTTTCACCTGAATAAATGGACTGAGCCTGGAGTTAGAGCAGCCTTTTCTCGCCATGAGACAAGCAAGGATGACAGCTACCAGTGACAGATAGTGGTATAGAGAGATGAGAGGAGCCTGGGATACAGATGACTCATGGTGCTGCTGCCTCAGCCCTGGGTTTCCTGCCTCTGTGTGTGTGTGTGTGTGTGTGTGTGTGTGTGTGTGTGTGTGTGTGCGCGCGCGCGCGCGTGCACGCGCACCAGAGAGAGAGGAGAGGGGAGGGAGAGAGAGAAATCAATCCCTATTCCACCAATTCAGGTCACTTTAACATGTAACCAAATGCAACCCTAGCAGACACAGCCATTGATAATATACCATTGAATATTGGTATATCTCTTGAATAAATCTTTGCTATCAAGCCTGTGTGCCTAAGTAGATTCCTCTCATGGCCTGGAAAATTCCCATTTATCATATAGGACCCAATAGGTGGTGCAACCTCATAGATTCATTTCACAACTTCTATTTCAATTACTATTTTATCTCAGTTTTCCTACCTGTAGATGGTATTTCCTAAAATAAATAGGCACTATTCAAACATGATTCTGTGAGAAATGCCACTTTCCACATAGGGCTATCTCAGTTGTTGGCAAACTCATTCGTCAACAGAGCCAAATATCAAAAGTACAATGATTGAAATTTCTTTTGAGAGCCAAATTTTTTAAACTTAAACTTCTTCTAACGCCACTTCTTCAAAATAGACTCACCCAGGCCATGGTATTTTGTGGAAGAGTTACACTCAAGGGGCCAAAGAGCCACATGTGGCTCGTGAGCTGCGGTTTGCCGACCACTGGGCTATCTGGAATCTAAACCTTACCTGAAAATGTCAGTGAGTCCACCTGATTGAAGCACTCTTCCTTTAGAATATCTGGAAAAAAATAACTCATAGTCTATAAAATCTAAGAAAGAAAATAATACTTTGAAAAGCTGCTTTCACACCAACAAAAGAATAATACCTATACTAATAATAGGGTAATATGTAAATTGGTTGGGATACTGTCACAGTAACTACTGATCAGCAGGCTGCATGTGCAGCAGGCGTGGGTGGGTGGGGACTTGCAATATGGGGGACGGGGGCAGGGTTGCATCAGAGAGGCCTCTCTGCCATGGCCCCGGCTGGGGTCCACAGGTGTATGGAGAGGCCTCCATCCCGGGCCTGGCCCCAACCAGGGGTCTGCAGGTGCGCGGAGGTCCACAGGCCTCCGACACAGCCTGGCCCAGGGATCTGCAGGCCTCCCCTGGCTCCGGCCTACCTCTTTGGGACAATCCATCGAGGAGCCCTGGATGGGTGGGCAAGGCCTACCTCTTTGGGGTGTTGGATTGCAGGGCTCTCACACTGTGACTGGGCACAGGCCAGGAGAGCACTGAAGAGTGAGATATTCACCTTGTCTCTTGGCCTGACTTTGGAGAATATGTGTTAGGCACCCATTTGATGTGACACTCATCTAGTGTTGTGTGGCCAGAGAGGGATTTCCAAGGGAGCCACTCTGAAAAAAACACATACCTTTGGATTTAATAAAATATTGTGAGCTTCACATGCATAGACTTTCCTCTTTTCAAATTATATTCACATTTTTTTCCTCTATCCCTACCCCCCACCACCACCACCATAATTCTTACCTTGGTTTCCTTTTACCCTACTATTACCTCAACAGAGAATGTTTCTACCTGACTAACCCTGAACCTCAAGGCAATGATGACAAAAAAAATTATTGTTTACATATATGTGGATATGAATGATCAAGAAAATAAAGCAAAGGGGTATCTCTAGAGCACCTAAAAATGGAGTATTATGCTAATGGAATGGAATAAATATTCCTGTGAGTGAGTACATGTCTGAATTGTATTTACAAGATAATACAGCATGGTGGTTAAATGCCTGAGCACTGCAGGCAGATGAACCTTAGTTTGAAAAAGACACCTGTCAGAATGACTACATCAACAAATCAACAAATGACAAGTGCTGCCAGGGATGTGGAGAAAAGAGAACCCTAGTGGTAAGGCAGCCACTATGAAAAACAGTATGGAGTTTCCTCAAAAAATTAAATATGTAACTGCCAATTGACCCAGTGATCCCACTTCCAGGAATATGTGCTCAGAAACCCGAAACACCAATCAGAAAGAATATACGCACAACTATGTTCATAACAGCGTAATTTACTAGTAAAATAGCTAAGATCTGAAAACAGCCCAAGTGCCCACCAGTAGATGAATGGATAAAAAACTGTGGTACATTTATACCATGGAATACTATGCAGCAGTGAAAAGGAAGGCTCTCTTACCCTATGAGACAGCATGGAGGGATTTGGAGAGTATTATGCTAAGCAAAAATGCCAGTCAGAAAAAGACAAGTATCACATGATCTCACTCATATGAGCAATCTAAAGAAAAAAATTAACTGATGGACAAAATAGATCCAGAGACATAGAAGCATGGAAGAGACTGTTGAATCTCAGAAGGAAGGCAGTGTGAGTGGATGGGAAAAGACTAACAGAAATATATGGATACTCCATGGACATGGACAGTGGTGAGGTAAAGGCCTGAGATGGGGAGCAGGTGCAGGGAGGAGGGTGTCAATAGGAGAAAAATGGGACATCTATAATACTTTCAACAATAAAGATAGATAGATAGATGATAGATAGATAGATAGATAGATAGATAGATAGATAGATAGATAAATGGTACAGAGTTCCAGTTTGAGAGTTGCAAAAGTTTTGGATATGGATGGTGGTGATGGTTGCACAATAATGTTAATGTACGTAATAGCTACTGAACTATGCACTTGTAAATGGCTCAAATGGTAAATTTTATGTTATGTATATTTTACCACAATAAAAAAAGAAAAGAGGATTTCTTTTATTCTTTAGTGATACGTGTGTACTAGTAAATTGGTACAAATATTTTGGAAAACTCTTGTCAGTATCTACTGCAACTGAACATCTGCCTACCTTTATCATCCAGGAATTTTGATTCCTAGATGTACATAGCCAATAGAAATTAGTACATATCTCAAACATATGTACAAGAATGTTTAGCAATATATTTCTTTTTTTATTGTAAAGTTTTATATATGTCTCCTCCCCTCCCCCGATTGCGCCCCTCCCCCTGCCATTCCCACCCCGGAGGGCAAGCCCCTACCACACCAGTGTCCGTGTCCACTGGTTATGCTAATATGCATGCATACAAGTCCTTTGGTTGATCTCTAACTCTCTCCCCCCCGCCCAACTGCCCTGCCATTTGTCCCTGGATCTATTTTTGTTCATCAGTTTATGTTGATCATTATATCCCACATATGAGGGGGATCATGTGATATTTATCTTTCTCCAACTGGCTTAGCAATATAATTCTTATGAGCTAAATATGAAAACACCCAAACGTTCATCAATAGTACATGACTATCATGATAATATACAGGGTTCAGTGCAAAATGAAAACTCAGCTGCCTTGTTAAGAAATTATTAAGAACTAGAGGCCCAGTGCACGAAATTCGTGCACGGGGGGTGTGTCCCTCAGCCCAGCCTGCACCCTCTCCAATCTGGGACCCCTTGAGGGATCTCCGACTGCCCGTTTAGGCCCGATCCTACCGGGATCGGGCCTAAACGGGCAGTCGGACATCCCTCTCACAATCCAGGACTGCTGGCTCCCAACTGCTCGCCTGTCTGCCTTCCTGATTGCCCCTAACGGCTTCTGCCTGTCAACCTGATCACCTCCTAACCACTCCCCTGCCAGCCTGATTGATGCCTAACTGCTCCCCTGCCAGCCTGTTTGCCCCTAACTGCCCTCATCTGCAGGCCTGGTCACCCCTAACTGCCCTCCCCTGCAGGTTTGATCACCCCCAACTACCCTGCCTTGCAGGCCTGGTCCCTCCCAACTGCCCTCCCCTGCTGGCCTAATCGCCCCCAACTGCCCTGCCTTGCAGGCCTGGTTCCTCCCAACTGCCCTCCCCTGCTGACCATCTTGTTGCAGCCATCTTGTGTCCACATGGGGGCAACCATCTTGTGTGTTGGAGTGATGGTCAATTTGCATATTACTCTTTTATTAGATAGGATTTCAAGATGTCAACAGCATAAAATTAAACCAAGCAAGAGGCTATGTGGCACTGCATTGCCAACATTCCCATGAAGATTGCCCTAATATTGATGCAATGGAACACTACATAGCAATAAAAAGGAACAACCTACTGCTACATATAACAAGTGGATTAATTTTGCAGATATATGATGAGTAAAATAAGTAACACAAAAATAAAATATACTAGATGATTTAATTTATGTGAAGATTATCACTTCTCAGCCTTTTGGCTAAGTTCAAGTGTAATATCTGTTCTTATCAGTTTAATTTACCTAAAGATTAAGACCAAAGAAAATAACATACAATGATAAAATTTAGAATTGTAGCTACTCCAGGGATTTATTGAATGAAAAGGGGTATGAGAGAGCTGTCTTGGTTTGTTGAAACGTTCTATATCTTGATCTGGATTGTGGATACACAGCTATGTGCATGTGTAAAAACATAAATAACAATATATGTCATATCGAATATAAAAGCACCAGGTATGAGCTTCTCCTACCCTCCAGTCCCTTTTATCCAGGAATCTTGTGCTCTTACTCAATTTGGATGGGTGCTGTTGCATGGGCCAATGGCTCAGAGAACAGTGGAAGAAGACCCTTCATGCTCTCTGACTTATGGCACCCACATATCCATTGTCCACTACCAATGCCTGCCATCCTGAGACTCTTCTTAGAGCCAGGGATACCAGCAATGCCAGTTCATACCCAACAGATGCAGAAGTCTATCTAGGATACTTAGGTCATGAGCTAAAGTACCTCACATGACTAACAGAACATATTATAGTGCATCACAGCTGTACTTTGCCTTCATTTTTGCAATATGTTATTGCAGAGGTCCTCCTTTTTTATTGCAATGTAATTAATAGATTTACCATAAGAAAAATAAAATAATACAATTTAGAAAAGAAACAATTTTTAAGTAAAAATTAAAAATTAGAAGAAAATTTACTCTGGTAATAGAAGTCATCCAGAAAGCACATATTTTTGACTGGTACAATTGGTTGAAGGAGCCTGGACATATAATAGCAACTCAGTATTTGAATTTCTGGATTTCCTTTTTGAAGCAATGCATAAGCCAACTGAAAAACGGCTAAATAGCATCAGTCAAAAAATTGTCTGCCTCCTCATTGAACTTGAGAATCCATGGCATTTTCATGAAGTGCCATTTGCTTTTTATGTGAAAGATACTTCTCTGCTATGCATCAACCTCTCTGATAAATCATAGTTAATATTTCTATTATTTTTATTAATAATAAAAGTCATCTTTATTATCCTGGGATATTTTAATATTGTGTGAAAATTTAATATAAGAAGTGCAAACCCAGTATTACCTATTTTATTTTATTTTATTTTATTTTTAGTATTACCTATTTTATAAAAGAATGGGTGAATAGATGGATAAGGAAATGAATGATGGATAAGAAAAAAATGGTAGGGTTGTTGGGCTTTGATGGAATGGGCACCAGCAGGATCCTGCTCAGCATTCAGGCTCTTTACAGAATGGTGTGTGTGTGTGTGTGTGTGTGTGTGTGTGTGTGTGTGTGTGTGTGTATGTGTGTGAAGTACCATCTTCGGGGGAAGTCCTTAGCCAATAGAGAGTGGGAGCTGGTGGAAGAATGTTTCTCCCTATGCCAGTGGTCGGCAAACTGCGGCTCAAGAGCCACATGCGGCTCGCGAGCCGCGGTTTGCCACTCTGTTGACTAATGAGTTTGCTGACCACTGCCCTATCCCTTTGGTAGCTAATTCAAAGAAATCTTCTATATTTTCTTCAGAATGTCTATAGAGGTATCAAACCCCAGTTGCCCACAGAAGTGACCTCCATAACACCCTCTTCCTTTGACTTTACTTCCTCCCCTGTTTTACTTTCCTCAATCCATCTCTGCTGATCCATGAGGTCATCTCCCAAATAAATTACCTTATTTGCTTTGGGGAGTGGGTGCTGGGTGGGGAAAGCAATAGGATGAAGAAGCAGGGACTCAGGTTACTTCCATCTAGTGTTTCAACTGTCCCCTAGAACCTCTGTGCCCTCCTCTGCATTAAACTGGCCAATGAGCGAATAGAGTGCAGAGGAGTGGAATGGGAGTGGAAAAGGTGCCCATCACTGGACACATCTTTCCATTGTTCAAAACTTAGTTACAGTAGGTCCTCGGGTTATGTCAGAGATCCATTCCTACAGTGCGATGTAACGTGTGGAACCCACCTACATAAGCACCTATGTCACTCACATGGAGCACATACACAGCAGTAATGAAGTGAAACAGTAACAAAAAAATTTAAAAGAAAGATAACAATTCCTGACCTTTACTTGTGGTAAATCTTACCTAATAATAGACATACATGCTAATTGACTGTATCTTCGCGATGCCCACAGCCAATCAGGAGTGAGCAACCAACAAAGATGGTGGTTAATTTGCATATGAGGCTGCTCTGGGCCTCTGAGAAGCGAAGGAAGTTAGAAAGGCGGCTCCAGACCAGAGCGAAAGCGGTGCCGGCAGCCAGGGAAAGGAAGGCCCATTCTGGCACGAATCTTCATACATCGGGCTTCTAGTAAATAATAAAAAATATAAAGCACATATGTACATATGTTGAAATGATGGAACTTTTTTTTTAAATAAATGGGAGAAGGCGACATAACCACAAAATGACGTACGCCGAGTCTGACATAACCTGAGGACTGCTTTATATGATTCCACTAACTACAGAGGAGGCTGGAAGAAATAACCTTGTATCGAAGAGATAGAGGAAAGAAATATTGAGCACAGGACATTACTTCTGCCACAACTTACCATAAATTTCACACTTTGTTCCTCTCTTGGAGTAAATTAAGCTAGCATTCTCGTTATTTGCATCATGATTTATGCACAATTATGATATTTCAGAAAGATAATTTGCATATAGTTTCCCAAAAGAAATGTGACATAATATAATATTCCTGTGGAAAATCTCTGTTCAAATTTTTTTCTAGCTTACTACTTAATGTTATAAAGTTGAGAAGATTTGCCCATTAGTTTTGTCTCAAATAAAGAAATGGAATTATAACTGGATACTATCACTGCCAATCTGAGAGTAAATTATAAGGGAAAAAAAGGGCCAGCCCTGGCAGGTTTGGCTCAGTGGTTGGAGTGTCAGCCCTTGGACTGAAGGGTCCAGGTTCTACTCCCTGTCAAGGGCATGTACCTGGGTTGCAGGCTTGATTCCAGCCCAGGTAGGGGCGTGTGCAGGAGGCAATCGATGGATGTGTCTATCGCACATAAGTGTTTCTCTCTATCTCTCCCTCCTCCCTCCCTTTCACTCTCTCTAAAAATAAATAAAAAAGAAAAGAAAAATGGGCCAAAAAATTGCTTACTTTCAAATAGAAGTGAAACAGATGCCAGCAAAATTTGCTAAGTTTACTCTCTGAAAAGGAAAGTCCAAATCTACTCAACCATATGAAAAAGAAAACTTAAAAGCATTTGGTGAAGCCAAAGTGATAATTTTTTTTGAGGAAGTAAAATTGCATGTATCCTTTGACTAGTCTCTAGGCCTCTTAAATCATGACACATCTGCCTTATCACTCCTCTTTAAATAACCAAAATTATGTTTAGCTTATAGAAGGACCTTAGCCCCAGAGAGGTACATTGGAATAAACTGCCAAGAGTTAGGAGCAGAAAAGTGCAGGGAATGTAATCCTTCATCTTGAGGGCATTTGGAAGTTTTGGTTGGTTCTGCCTAGTCTGCAGTTACAGGTACAAAATGATAGGTTTATCATTTTTGTTCAGATAAACTCAGTGCAGATTTATCCCTGGTGTTTTCTTACCATCTCTGTACAGTATCCATGCCCCCTCATCGTGTATCACTAAGAATATGTCTCTCCTCATTAAAATATAACCACTAATTACTGAGTGACTTCTTTGTGCTAGATGTTTACATGACCTCACTTATTCCTCAAATGAGCCATGTAAAGCAGGTTTCATCAACCCCACTTTAGAGCTGAGGAATCTGAGCCACTGAGTGATTGGAGCTGTAGTTTGCCGGCCACTGCTTTATATCATAATCTCTTCTCTGAAGACTTCTTTCATGTTCTGGCTCTCCCCAGAGGATCCTATTTTCTCTATAGCAATTTTTTCTGCATCCCAAATATTTAAGGGTCTGGAGTAGGATTGCCATATAAAATACAGCATACCCAATTAGATTTTAATTTCAGAAAAACAATATATGTATTTTGCATAGGTATGCCCATCAAATATTTGCAGTAATATTTAAAAATATTAAAAAGCTATCTGAATTTAAAATTAAATTGGGACATCTGTACTTATATTTGTAAAATCTGGCAACCTTAGTTGAGCTAAGTGTCTTTTGTGGTATTGTTGTCCCCTCCACACCATTTTTCCTTCCTTAGAACCTCTGACAACTTTGAAAACACTTTTCAGCCCTGTCAGGGTGGCTCAGTTGACTGGAGTGTCATCCTGTACACCAAAATATTTTAGGTTTGATCCCAGGTCAGGGTGCATGAGGGAGGCAACCAATAAATGTTTCTCTCTCTCCCTTCCTTCCTCTCTCTAAAATCAGTAAAAACATATCCTAGGATAAGAATTAAAAAAACACACATGTCTTCAAACTTCACTCTCTATTACCACTCCTTGTTGACTTTATCATGCTCATGGTTACTCTTGTCAATTCATTGATCATTTAGTACACGGTTCATTTTCTTCTTCTGAGTAATTATTTCCATTATTAGTTTTCTTGATTCCAATATCCATATAGATGATGTTTCAATATTCTTGCTTCTGATTTCCTTTACATTCTAATTTCAAACACTCTTCATTCCACCCCAATTCAATAGGGAGTAGCATAGGAAGTGTGAAGAGTTTTGCAGTATTATATTATGTGTCAGGGATACCTCACTAAAGAGATGAATTTGAGAAAACACTCTGAATGAAATGAGGAACACAGCTCTATTGACATTTGGATAAAAGTGGTTCAGAAAGAGGAGATTGTAAGTGCAAAGGCCCTGAGATTGAAGCTTTATAGGCTTGTTTCAGAAAGTTTCTTGAGAACAGGAATTATATCTTTTACCTGGTGGTGTTATTTATTGTGTCCAGTAATATCTTACAGGAATAACTCAGTAAATATAATGGTAAACAAAAGACTGCAATAGCCCTAGCTGGTTTGACTCAGTGGAATCAAACCCGGGACCCTTCAGTCCACAGGCCTGCAGACTGAAGGGTCCCGGGTTTGATTCCGGTCAAGGGCACATGCCCAGGTTGCGGGCTCGATCCCCAGTGGCGGGGGGGAGGTGCAGGAGGCAGCCGATCAATGACTCTCTCATCATTGATGTTTCTATATCTCTCTCCCTCTCCCTTCCTCTCTGAAAACCAATAAAAATGTATTTTAAAAAAGACTGCAGCCGAAACTGGTTTGGCTCAGTGTATAGAGCATCGGCCTGCAGACTGAAGGGTCCCGGGTTCGATTCCGGTCAAGGGCATGTACCTTGGTTGCGGGCACATCGCCAGTGGGAGGTGTGCAGGAGGCAGCTGATCGATGTTTCTCTCTCATCGATGTTTCTAGCTCTCTATCCCTCTCCCTTCCTCTCTGTAAAATATCAATAAAATATATATATATTTTTTTAAAAAAAGACTGCAATAAATTCATGTTGATTAAATGAATGAGTGAAGGCACTTTGATATAAGCTTATTAAACATATTTGAGAATCAATTCCTGTTCTGGAGACCTTGCAATCAAATGACAGCATTTAGGATTCTGAACAATATGTAAACTAAAACCACAAATTAAATGAGGAATTAATATTATGTACAACTATAAAGTGCATTTGAGAGGTATAATTCGAGAGGCATAATGAACATTTTATATAGGTTTGATATGCAAAATATTTTCCCAAGGGTTTCACATTTCCACCCTCATTTTTATCGAAAGGGCTTTCAAACATTCCGGACTTAGAATAGTTTGTTACCCTTATGTCTTTTCTACTACAGACCACATTTCTGTAGCTTTTCATGACCTTTAGATTGTTTTGCTTTTTATCCAGTAAGAACCTCAAAGAATGGAGGTAAGGAAAGATAGTAAAGTTTAGATCTCATTTTTAGCAATTAATTCAATAAATTATTGGGTGCCTGTCAAGTGAGGAAAGCCACAACCCGGACATATTCTAGTGTCAAGTACAGAGCTCAACACAGTAAATATTTTGTAAGTTTCTGTAGAAAGCATGAGTGAATAAATGAATAACGATATGAATCAAGGAGAGTAGCTTCTCTAAGGTACCCAGAGATTTGACGCCTAGAATATCAGAGCCAAATATCAAATTTTGCTGGATAGTTCCTGAACTATCACACCGGGCGAGAACAAAGGGGAAATAATTAGAATGAACAGGATGACGTCAACGGGATCTAGGCCGCGGCCAATTCTGTCTGCCCTAGGCTTCCGTAGTAAGAAAGGTCTTGAAGTCGTTTTCGCGCTCGCGGCCGGTAGTGACGTCACGAGATTTGGATGGTGCGCAAAAGTCGCCGGGGCAGCTGGGTACGGAGCGCGCGCGGGACTTTCGAGCGTCTGACCCGGGAACACCACCAGCCATGAGCCTCTGGGCGGACAAGTACCGGCCCTGCTCGCTTGCGCGGCTGGACTACCACAGGGAGCAGGCGGCCGGGTTGCGCAGCCTGGTGAGGCGCCGGGCGGGGACGCGGGGAGGGGGGCCGGGCTCTGGCTTGGCCCGGCCGAGTGGTAGGAGGTGACCGGTGCTGTGGGGAATAAAACAGTGAAGGGGAAAGAGGAGGGGAGGCGGAGAACGGCGAAGGTTGTGCCTGTAAACGAGGATAGGTTGGCTGAGAACTGTCATCTGAGCCAAGACGAGTCCCAGATGGAGTGAGAAAACCCGGGTACAGATGCGGGGGGAAGTGGAACTGGTGGAGGGAACAGCAAGTACAAAGTTTCGGAGACAGGAGTGTGCGCAGCTTCTTCTGGGGTCCTTCAGCCAGTGTAGCTGGGTAATAGTGGGCCAGAGGGAAGAGGAATAGGAAATGGGATATGTGTGTTTGGGATGCGGTGCAAATTCAATAAATTCCATAGAGGTGGGTGGGAAGCCTTTGGAAGGTTTGGAGCAGAGAAGTGATGTCATGCCGTTGATTTTTTTAAACTAGCTTCCTTAAAATTTCCTGGTGTCATTGTCCTCCTTTACAGATGGGAAGGTATTTGGCTTATTAATTTCTAAGGTCATTTATAATTCTAAAATAAGTTAATTAGGTTGTCCTTGAGTTTAATTCCATGTGGAAGACCCTCTTCTCTCCCCCCCCCCATCCTGATGCCTATTTTATGTTGTTTATAAAATGCTGATGGCAATGTTTATGAGATGCGAACTAAATTTTGTAGGGAGTGGACAGGGAAGAGGGTCTTCAGAAAAATCTTGTGTCCCTGGAAGCCATTTATCCACCCCTTTCAAGGACCTAAAACTACCACGTGCTGATAAAAGTGTTTTTGCTCACCAATTACAGGTACTACTTAAGTACCTTTTAAAAAGGAGAACTAGTAAAAAAGGGAACTCCATCCGTTTATATGATGGTCATTAGAAGAGTTGATAGTGTTGTGAGATAGGTTTTTTTTCCTCTTCGTTAATTATTGGTATTCCATCTGTGATAATTAAATATAAACCTGTTATATCTGTATACTTTATTTATAGACAAATTGCATTTTCTCACAATAGCTTTCACTTCATTTTTCTTAGACAAAAGATACATTTTACATTATCTGTGGCATTTTTTACAGAATTTGGAAAAAATGTTTTGGACAAAAATTTAATATACTCATGAGTTAACAGATTTGCTTTTAAAAAATGTTTACCTGTTTATTTTTGAGTCTACAGTTTAATAAAACTGTGAAACATTTAAAGCATAACCTTTATTTTTATTGAAGATTAAAAAAAACAAAGGCAGCCCTAACCGGTTTGGCTCAGTGGATAGAGCATTGGCCTGTAGACTGAAAAGTCCCAGGTTCGATTCCGGTCAAGGGCATGTACCTTGGTTGTGGGCACATCTCCAGTAGGGAGTTGCAAGAGGCAGCTGATCGACGTTTCTCTCTCATGGATGTTTCTAACTCTCTATCCCTCTCCCTTCCTCTCTGTAAAAAAATCAATAAAAAATATATATATATTTAAAAAAAACAAAAAAAAACAAAACAAAGGCAGCTAGTATTTGAGGAGCATGTATTATTAGTTGAATAATCTCTTTCCTTGAGACATTTTTTCTTCAGTGCCAGAGTTAAATGAGTTTACAAAGTGTTAAAATTTACTGTAAAAGTACTTCTCTTAAGATACTTATTTTTCTATAATGCTTTTACAAAACTTGGTCCACAAGATTTTATACACTGAGTGGCCAGGTTATTATGATCTCTGAATGCATAATAATCTGGCCACTCAGTGTATATCCTATCTAATAAAAGAGTAATATGCAAATTAACCATCACTCTGCTACGCCCACCAGCCAATCAGGAGGGGATATGCAAATAAACCCAACCAAGATGGCTGCAGCCACAGAGAGCAGAAGGGAGGCTTGGGTTTCCCTGGCAATGGAGGAAGCCAAGCTTTCCACCTGCCCTTGCTGGCCCAGGCCTCCACTCAATGCTACAAAGTTTCAATTATAGAAGATAAATAATTCCCAACAGAAATGGCGGCAGCCACGGAGCTGGAGAGAGCAGGAGGCTAGGGTTGCCCGCGGCAATGGAGGAAGCCAAGCTTCTGCAGCCCTGGCCTGCTTTGGCCTCCGCTTAAGGCTACAAAGTTTCAATTATAGAAGATACATAAATCCCAACAGAAATGGCTGCCGCCACTGAGCGAGCAGAAGGCTTGGCTTTAACAGGCTACAAAGTTTCAATTGTAGAAGATAAATAAATCCCAGATCCCAGGGCCTCTGCTTGGGTCACCCGGGGGTGGGCACCATAGGCCCCTTGCCCAGGCCGCCCCACGGGAACCCCCACCCTGATCCGGGACACCCTTCAGGGCAAACCAGCTGGCCCCCACCCATGCACCAGGCCTCTAATAAAAGAGTAATATGCATATTGACCTTCACTCCAACACACAAGATGGCTGCCCCCATGTGGTCAAAGATCCTGCCCACATGTGGACACAAGATGGCCAGCAGGGGAGGGCAGTTGGGAGGAACCAGGCCTGCAAGGGAGGGCAGTTGGGGGTGATCAGGCCAGTAGGAGAGGGCAGTTGGGAGGAACCAGGCCTGCAAGGGAGGGCAGTTGGTAGTGATCAAGCCTGCTGGGGAGGGCAGTTAGGGGTGACCTGGCCGGCAGAGGAGGGAAGTTGGGGGTGACTGGGTCTGCAGGGAAGGGCAGTTGGGGGGGACCCAGGCCTGCAGGGGAGAAGAGTTCGGGGGTACCAGGCCCGCAGGGGAAGGCAGTTAGGGGCAAACAGGCTGGCAGGGGAGAAGTTAGGCATCAATCAGGCTGGCAGGGGAGTGGTTAGGGGTGATCAGGCTGGCAGGCAGAAGCAGTTAGGGGCAATCAGGAAGGCAGGCAGGCGAGCAGTTGGGAGCCAGCAGTCCTGGATTGTGAGAGGGATGTCCGACTGCCCGTTTAGGCCCAATCCCACTGGGGGGTCCCAGATTGGAGTGGGTGCTGGCTGGGTGCAGGGGAACCCCCCCCCCGTGCACGAATTTCGTGCACCGGGCCTCTAGTTCTATATAATAAAAGGCTAATACGCAAATTGTTCCCTCAACCAGGAGTTCGACCAGCAGGCAGGCCAGCCAACAGCTCATGTTCCTTCCCCCTGGCCAGGCTGGCTGGACCCCACCCATGCATGAATTCATGCACCAGGCCTCGATAATACACACACACATAGAGTGGCCATATTATTATTCATTCAGAGATCATAATAATCTGGCTACTCAGTGTATATCCGAGGCACAGATGTGTTTTCATCTTTATAGACTTCATATTATAAATTCCTAAACCAGATTGATCATCAGTATAAAAAACAGTCTTATACTGTAATGCAGCACTATCAGTGCTCTACTTTGTCCCCTTGCTCTTTCTTGTAAGTGCACACAGACTGACTTTCACCTCCCTGTATTTGCACTTCCTGAGGCTTTCCCTTGCTGACACCCCTAAATTGACTTGAAATACCTGGGAATGTTCACTACTCCCCCTCCACTTTTCCAGTCTAGCTTTAACATAGGATTGATGAGAGAGATAGCATGTCAGACTCCATCTTCTGTACCCTTGAGATACTGTGGTGTATTTTAACTTTAGCTTCAAGATCCCCAGCAAGATCAAGTCTCAGGTACCCAGAATGGTATTTAAGTTGATAAT
Source organism: Plecotus auritus (assembly GCF_963455305.1). Lineage (NCBI taxonomy): Eukaryota > Metazoa > Chordata > Mammalia > Chiroptera > Vespertilionidae > Plecotus > Plecotus auritus. The sequence continues at coordinate 104,313,452 of NC_137772.1, forward strand.
ACACTCTGCCTTCTTTTCCTTTTGCTTCCCTACAAAATTTTTCTTTACTTCCCAAATAGGCCAAATGCACTCAGTTCTTATCAAAGGGTCTGTGTGTGGAAACCCAGACTAAGACAGATAATTAATTTTAGTTACTGAATCATAATTTGATGGAATGGATCTAATAACCAGTCTTTTAATTTAAAAGTTCCCTAGACTCTCGATTCCAATAATTACAGGCTGTTGTTGTTCCTTGTGATTAAGCCCCTATCCCAGTGGTCGGCAAACTCATTAGTCAACAGAGCGGCAAACCGCGGCTCCCGAGCCGCATGTGGCTTGCGAGCCGCAGTTTGCCAACCACTGCCCTAGGAGATTCTGACAGTCAGCCAGGTTTGGGATGGTATTGTATCAAGCATGTATGCTAGGTATATAATTACATAAAATTAATGCCAGGGAATAATTAACATTCCATAATTTTAAAAAATCTCTATATGTACATTCATACACACACACACACAAACATATATATATTTGAAGTTTCATAGGTAGAGATACAAAATATTGATATTTAAAAAGAGTTTAATTCTACCCAGAACAATTATGTGATTAGGAAAAGGAGTCATTGTTTGATTTTTTTTCTTTTCCCAGGTACAGTGTGGTGACTTTCCTCATTTGTTAGTGTATGGTCCATCAGGTGCTGGTAAAAAGACAAGAATTATGTGTATTCTACGTGAACTTTATGGTGTTGGAGTGGAAAAATTGAGAATTGAACATCAGACCATCACAGTAAGCATTTCACTTTGAGGCCCTCCAAATATTTATAGCGGGGATTTTCAGTCCTCATCATCAATACATTGCCCTCCCCCATTGCTGCCCCATATATGATTTAAGTAAGAATTTCACAGGTAATCCTGGTGTTCAGGATTGAGAGCTACTGATTTATAGACTTAATTATTATAACTAGCCCAAAGTCAGTTATGTTAGAGAGAAATATGAGCAATAGGAGATTAGGGTAAAATGTTGTGGTAGGGTTCATTTTAAATTACCTAGAAAATCAGTGGCTCATTTGGACTAGAACTCAAGGTTTTAAAAGCTCATTATTCTGAGAGCAATAGTGGGTATGGAAAGAAAGGGAATGATTTTGAGCGAAATTGTAATCGTGGAATAAGGCAACTTAGTAAAGATTGGCAGCTGACTGGAAAAGGAGGCATGAGGCTCTGGGATCATATCAGAGTTCCTGTAATCTTGCCCTGGCTGAGCTTTCCAGCTTCATATCGTGCAGTGCATTTTCATGCTCTTTCCTTTAGATCATGTTGAAGATCTAGTTGGAATGTCTGCTCTCAGTGCCCTACAACTCCATTAGAATTAATTTTTCCTTCTAGTACACAGTTTATACTTTTAGAGTACTTCCTTTGTTTTGCCTTATGTTATATTATTGCTTTTACATCTTTTACTTTGACAACATAGTATTTATTTTGAAATTATATAGGAAACATAGCATATTCATTTTCATATCCTTCATAGCCATTGCTATACTGTCTTATACATATTGGACATTGAAAAAAATGCGTGCTGAATGACTGGATGGTAAGTAGTGTTATTAATAGAATGTTTAGGATGATAGATTTTAGGCTAATGTTGATTAGCCTAATGTTCTGAGAAGTGGAATCACTGGGTCAAATGGAATTTCCATATTTAAGTTTTCTTTTTCATATATAATTATTGCGGAAACGCCATACTGTTTTCCATAATTGCTGCACCAGTCTGCATTCCCACCAACAGTGAATTAGTGCTCCCTTTTTTCCACAACCTGGTTAGCACTTGTCATTTGTTGATTTTTTGATGGTAGCTATTCTGACAGGTGTGAGGAGATACCTCATTGTTCTAATTTTCATCTCTGATGTTCAGTGACTTGGAGCATTTTTTCATGTCTTTATTAACCAGCTGAATGTCCGCTTTGGAGAAGTGTCTAGTAGGTCCTTTACCTACTTTTTAATTGGATCATTTGTCTTCCTTTTGTTAAGTTGTATGAGTTCCTTATATATTTTGGATATTAACTGTTTATCAGATGTATCATTGCCAAATATGTTCTCCTATACAGTGGGCTCCCTTTTCATTTTGTTGATGGTTTCTTTCACTGTGCAGAAGCTTTATTTTTTTTAATTTTTATTTTTTTTAAACAACAACAACCAAAGCTTATATTGATAGTAGGAGAAGACCAATGTGTGGCTAACAAAGCATTAATTTCACTATCATACCTGATAATCAGAACATCATTGTATAGTAGGTGGGAAAGAGTAGCAGATATCCAAGTTAAATTTTTCATATCTAATAAGGGAAGAGGTCTGGGGAGGTAGATATTGTTTCCACTAGGGAACCATAAGGATAATAATAATATGAAAATAACTTTATGTACATTCAATCAATAACAATCAGAAGATATAAAAACAAGCAATATCAGTTTGTGAGCATACAGGCCTTGTTGACGTAGTCTTGGGATAGCTGTCTGCCTCCGTGGTCAGCGACTTCTCGTCCTTGAAAGGTCTTTGATCTCCACTGCAGACGGGTGTCAAAATGGGAGTAGACGTCCATTCACAGTCAGGTGCCTTTTTAAATGAGAAATGTGAATCCATGAGCTAACTCCTTTAAGTTTGGCAGCACATGGGTTAGTTAGTAATACCTGGTAAGGTCCCCTCCAACGAGGTTGAAGAGAGTCTTTCTTTTATTTGGTGTCTTTTTCAAGACACCAAATCTCCTGATTGTAAGCCATTATCTTTGAAATCTTCGTCTCCTGGGAGCGCACTGTGAAATGAATTTGTTACCAATTTGTTAGTTCCTACAATGCAGAATGTCTGCTCTTTACTTTTCCTTACATTCGGGAAACAAAAGATTTAAAAGTCAACAATATTTTAAAGGGTCATAAGAATAATTATCCTCAATTCATTTAGTCCCATAGTTATTTTTGTTTATCCTGATTATTTGCCAGTAGTTTTTGAATTCAGTTATTCCTTAAGTTCTATAAATCTTCATCCAGTTCAAAAATATGACCTGCTTAGAAGCCTGCAATTTAGAATAAGTCCGAGTCCTTTTCATGGATTTTTTTCTAGACGTATAATATACCTACAAATGCATCAGAATACAGCTGTCCACAAATGACAAAAATTTAAAAGTGGCATGGTTATAGATTTGATAAAAACTTCGCTTTTCTATAAAATATAACATTCTAAGACAACAACTTCTTGGTAAGTAATAATCCCTGTAAAATGACATAGAGAGTAATATAAAATTTGTATACCTTTAGATCCAATTATAATTTCAACATATAAGGAATAATATGTAAGATTTTAAAATGAGGCACATGGCTTATTGCAAGCAGTGTATTGAACATTGAAAAAATTCATAAACTCCCAATATGTGAAACTCAAATACCCAGAGTATCACTGGCAGATGCCCCCACAGGGAATCATGACGCTTGGCTTGCCGGGTATCCCTGACTGGACACATGCTACCCCACTAAAGTTTCCTGTTTGAACTTGACTCTGAATCTTTGCACATTCCATTCTGAAGCAGAGTGCCTTAGCAATGTACGCGACCTGTCCCTTGCTCTTGATTGGAGCACAGGCGCACGGTCTTTCCCGATTGGCTAATTCAAAAGGATGGGTTGGCCTTTGCTGTTTCAAGATGGCGGCCCCCAGGGGAGCAGCAAGCCATGTGGCCAACATGGCGGCTGCCAAGTCACAGTCCAAAATGGAGGCTGTCTAAACTGTTCTTTGATAGAAAAGATGATTTGTTTATTCTCACAATAAACAAGGGAAGAGCAAACCGACATCCCTAAAAGATAGACAGCCACAATTATATTGCAGACTAACAGACAGAAATCTCACTAGCTGTTTCTGGAGACTGAACCCTGAGAGGGAGAGCAAGAAGAGCCCCCAAGATGAAGACTTCTTGGCAGCTGCTAGGACGTTCTTGCAATTTCTCTCACACTTTCAACCCCACCACACACAACTAGGCTTCCCCAGAGCAGGACTTGCTTCTTCTTTAATTAAACAACAAAGAGACACAAAAACATCAACACTCTTATACAGGCACACAGAACACACTAAAAGTTTATACCAGAGAATGTCCAGCATTAAAAATTACCAAAGCAATGTCTTTTGTCCCTGGTTCAGGAACTGCCCTCTCTAGAATTTCAGTATATTCCCAATGGACTATTAAAAAAAAAAGGGGGGGGGGGCTGGGATCTTTTTTTGTTGCCTCTCCCTCCCTTTGTCTGGGGGAATCTTCTGTGAAGATAAATCAGAGGCATGCTTCCTACGGGAAAAACGAGATGTAGACATTTATTAACTTTAGAATAGTTCTGAGACAGTGTCTAAATTTTTTTATTAATTGCCATCTTATTGGAAGAAATTTTTTTTCTATGCTTTTCCTTAGAAGCTTCTAATTTCCAAATCAAGATATGCTTCCCATATACTCATTCAGTTTAATTTCAGAGGCGTCATTTTCTAATTTCTGCATGCAAAATATTATCATAGGTACCCCAAACAAACTGCATTTTTACCCATCTCTCAGTTAATATTTTCTAGTTAAATCTTCTTATTTCTGTAAAGTACTTGCAAGTAAAGGCTTCCTATCAGGAGTATTAAATGAGGGCTGGGGTCTTGGGAGCTTCTGGCCTTGGAGGCACAATTTCCCATGTTAATTTTTTTTTTTTTTTTTTTTTTTTTTTTTTTGATATCTGTAGTCTGAGCAAACTTTAGACATGTTATGTAGTGGGTCAAATGTGGCCTCTTTTTCTCTCCCGGCTGTCTAAAACCACAGGAAAGGTTCCGGGCCCGGGTAGACCAAGCCTTATGGTGGCCCTCTAGATGAGCCATTTAGTTAACAGTTGGTTCGGGACTTCCATATGGGGCTCCTGCATTTCTGACACCTCCACAAAGATTCTTAGTCACCTAAGAACACCCCAGAATCAGACTATTCAAAAAAAAAAAAGAGAAATGTTGCCCCTTTATTTTCGGAGCTAAATGAGTTCAGCTCATTTATATGGCAAAGGTTATTTTTGCTCAGACTCTCAGCAATTCCAATTGAAAAGCCAAAATCAAAACCAGCAACCCATTTTTTTCCCTCCAGTCCTGCCTTAGCCTGGGTTCTTTCAACCCTTAACCTGGGTTCTGTCAACCCTGGTTCCACCTCGAGGATTTTAAAACACAGCTCAAATAAAGTCAGACTCTCTACCAAAGCAAGGGAAAGTCCTGGATCCAAGAGTTAGCTCACCCAAGTTCACCCAATGGGCAGAGAACCGGCGGGCTTAATGGGCCCTTTGCTGGATCCTAGCTCCGAGTCCAAGTCCAAGGGATGATCCCGGCTGAGTTTTCTTTGGAATCCTGCCGCAACTACGCCAAATTATGTTAACATAAAAAACCAAAAAAAAAAAAAACCAAAAAAAAAAAAAACATTGAAACCTGTAAAGAGTTTTTGTGAGTATATTTCAGCCAAACTGTCGACATATGCCGGGAAGCAGAACCTCAACGAATTGAGATAATGCTCCCGAAGCTTTTTTATTTTGATGTAGTCCCATTTGTTTATTTTCTCCTTAGTTTCCTTTGCCCTAAGAGATGTATCCACAAACATATTGCTACAAGAGATGTCTAAGATTTTGCTGTCTATGTTTTCTTCTAGGATTTTTATGGTTTTATGACTTACATTTAAGTCTTTTATCCATTTAGAGTTTATTTTTGAGTATGGTATAAGTTGGTGGTCTAGTCTCGTTTTTTGCATGGATCTAATTTTCCCAACGTTTATTGAAGATACTGTCTTGACTCTTTGATTAGTTTGTGTTTAGATACATTGAGTTTGATGTATATTCTGGTGGAAATTCTTATATACAGTGAAAAATTTAATAAGAAAAGTGTGGAATCTGTAGGAAGAAACTTGAACATAAAAGGACAAAGAACAAGAACTGATCAAATAGAAAGATGCAGTATGTCTCAGATATGTGAGTTAATATTTAAAGTATCTTTTTCCTCCACTCAGAGTGTAACTTTCAATGAAGATTAATTAAAATCCAATTGTTTTTTAATTGTATGAAATTCTTAAAGTACATATGAAATAATAGATTTCTGATACTGGCTAAAGTGACTTAAAAAGATTTGGAAGTGGGACTGACATGAATAGATATTAAAACATATTGTAAAGCTACTATAATAAAAACAGTATTGTATTGGCATGGGTATAGAGAATTAGGTCAGTGGAACTTAATAGTCCAGAAATAAGATGGAGGATCTATTTCAGATTAGTAGGAAAAAGATGAGTAATCACAATGTGCTAACCTAAAAAGTTGAATCTCTGATACTAACGTATAAAGATAAATTCCAAATGAAGTAAAGATTTAAATGTTAAAGTGAAACATTAATTTTTTTTCAATAAAATTCCTTAAACAGCCTATGAATCAAGAACACCTTTTGATAGAAAACATAGACGCTATAGAAAAATATATATATTCTTGGAAATATATGAATTTTTTAATTTGTATAACAAGCTAACACATGAAATCAATAGGAAAATGAATGATTATAAATATTTGAAAGGAACATTTTAGGTAAAAGATTTTATAAACCAACAATGGAAAAGACAAAAACCCGGTAGAAAATGGAATAAAAAATAGTCACAGAAGAGAAATATAAATAGCCAATAAACATGTAAAGATGTTGACCTTTGTGATAGTCAAGGAAAAGCAGTGTGAATCTATTACATATATTCAGTAATATATATACTCTCTTATATTTTATATATTATAATGTACATAACTATGGTATATATATGTACACATATATATATAATATATTCATCAGCTGGCAAAAATTAAATTCATGATGTAAAACTTACTGAGGGTGGAGAATGTTGGGGAATTGTATTCACTGCCAGGGGAAAAATGAATTGCTAAATATTTTTTTTGGAAGGGAAACTGATTATACATATAAACACACATACATAATAGAACTATAGAAAATATCCCTGTCAATTGAGCAAATTCTTTATTGGGAACCTATTGCCATGGAAATGAAAGCAGTGCAGGAGACATGTGCAAGGATGTTAATTATGGAATTGTTTGAAATGGCAAAAAGCAAAAAATAAAATACCCATCAATATGACTAGTTTTTGGGACACCCATGTTATAGATTCAAATGCAACTCTAACACCCTATTCCACTTTGTCTGAGAGGAATTGCCTAGTTGTATTGTCAAGTAGGAAAAGCAAAACAGCGAAATGTTTGCCACTTTTATTTTTGACAAAAAACACTGATGTGTGTGTGTGTGTATATGTGTGTGTGTGTGTATTTATTTTTGTGTGTTATGGGAAAGGCTGTAAAAGGACATATAGGTTGTGTACAAAGATGATCTGGTAACAAAATGGTTTGGAGATTTCTGGAGGTAGAGGAAAAATGTAATCTCAATAAAAACAGGCTGTCGATGCAATTTGTATAAAAAATGTTTATCTGCACAGTAATAAAAGAATGGGATTAATGAAGTTAAAACATTAGTGGTAGTTCTTTAAAATTTTATTTTAGTAAGCATTATTGTTTATCTATAATAATAAAAGCATAATATGATAATTAGACTGGACAGCTGAACAACCTTCCGGGTGTCATTCTGGATGTCCTTCTGGACGAAGCCGCGGCGGCAGGGGCCAAGGCTGAGGCGGTTAGGGGCGATCAGACAGGCAGGCAAGCGATTAGGGATGATCAGGCAGGCAGGCAAGCGTTTAGGAGCCAGGGGTCCTGGATTGCGAGAGGGTGCAGACCGGGCTGAAGGACACCCCCCTCCCCTGCACGAATTTATGCACTGGGCCGCCAGTATAATAATAATAAACAAAACAAAACAGTGAAATACAGGAAAGAGGAGAGCTAGCCAATAAATGAATGTTAAAAACATTTATTTTCTTTGTCCACAGACTCCATCTAAAAAGAAAATTGAAATTAGCACTATTGCAAGCAATTACCACCTTGAAGTTAATGCCAGGTAAGCTGCTAATGTACAAAAATAAGCATTTTTATTATTTTTTGTTAATCCTCATCCGAGGATATTTTTCCCATTGATTTTTAGAGAGAGTGGAAGGGAGGGAGGGAAGCGGAGAGAGAGAGGGGAGAGAGAAAGAGAGAGAGAGAGAGAAAGTAATATTGATGTGAGAGAGACACATCAATTGGTTGCTTCCTGTACATGCCCCAACCAGGGCAGGGCAACGAACCTACAACCCAGGTACATGCCCTAGACCTGGAATCGAACCTGAGACTGATACTCTACCACTGAACCACACCAGCCAGAGCTAAATAAGCATTTTTAGGATAGTGATGTTCAGACCTTTTTTAAAAAGAGTAGAACCCTTTCTTAAAGTAAAATCATGTATGAAAACACAGTGTATAAACAGATAAAAGTGAAGCTGCCTAGTGTGGTTAGAGAGCCTAGACCAGGGGTGGGCAAACTTTTTGACTCGAGGGCCACAATGGGTTCTTAAACTGGACCGGAGGGCCGGAACAAAAGCATGGATGGAGTGTTTGTGTGAACTAATATAAATTCAAAGTAAAGGAGCGGAGGGGAGAGCAAGAGAACCCTCTGCTCTTTCGGCTCCGCGGGCCGGATAGAACAGCCGAACGGGCCGGATCCGGCCCGCGGGCCGTAGTTTGCCCACAGCTGGCCTAGACCCTCTCACTTTGCCTTCTCTCTGAGAACCCCTCATTGAAATAATTTTGATAATTACGTTTTCTTGCTTTACAGAGCTTGGTATCTTACACAAAGTACATAGTAAGTTTTTAAAAAAATATTAACTCATTCAGAACTAATGAGCAAGATTGAATGGAGTAGGAGGAATCCTATCTAATAAAAGAGTAATATGCAAATTGACTGTCACTCCAACAGACGAGATGGCTGGCCCCATGTGGACACAAGATGGCCGGCAGGGGAGGGCAGTTGTGGGCAATCAGGCCAGCAGGGGAGAGCAGTTGGGAGGGACCAGGCCTGCAGGGGAGGGCAATTAGGTGTGACCAGGCCAGCAGGGGAGGGCAGTTGGGGGGGACCAGGCCAGCAGGGGAGGGCAGTTGGGGGTGACCAGGCTGGCAAGCGAGGGCAGTTAGGGGTGACCGGGTCAGCAGGGGAGGGCAGTTAGGGGTGACCAGGTTGGCAGGGGAGGGCAGTTAGGGGCAATCAGGATGGCAGGGGAGCAGTTAGGCGTCGATCAGGCTGGCAGGGGAGTGGTTAGGGGGTGATCAGGCTGGCAGGCAGAAGCAGTTAGGGACAATGAGGCAGGCAGGCAGGCGAGCGGTTGGGAGCCAGCAGTCCTGGATTGTGCCTAAATGGGCAGTTGGACATCCCTCAAGGGGTCCCAGATTGGCGAGGGTGCAGGCTGGGCTGAGGGAGACCCCCCCCCCATTCATGAATTTTGTGTACTGGGCCTCTAGTAGGATTATAAGCTAACTAGAGGCCCAGTGAATGAAAATTCGTACACTCGGGGCTCAGGGGGTTCCCTCAGCCCAGCCTGCACCCTCTCACAACCTGGGACCCCTTGGGTAGGGTCGCTAGGCCTAGTGGGGCTTTACTTCCCCCGGCTACAGGCAACTGGCCCCACGCCGCCGCTGCCACTGCTTGCCATCTGTGCAGTGCTGCCCCTCACCCCCCCGCCACTGGTGGCCTCCCTCTGCAGGTGACAGGCTGGGGTGCGATGGCTTGGTTGGCCTGGGCCTCCCTCTTTCTTTGCTGAGGGGCAGGGCCAGCCCTGCAAGGGGCTGTCTGCCTACCTGATTGCCCTAACCACTCTGCCTGCCTGCCTGCCTGATCACCCCTAACTGCTTGCTGGGCGGCAGGGCCAGCCCTGTGAGGGGCCGTCTGCCTACCTGATTTCTCCTAAATGCTTGCCTGCCTACCTGATCACCCCTAACCACTCTGCATGCTTACCTGATTGCCCCTAACCACTTGCCTGCCTACCTGATCACCCCTAACCACTGGTCTGCCTACCTGATCTCCCCTAACCATTCTGCCTGCCTGCCTGATTGCCACTAACCACTTGCTTGGGTGCGGGGCCAGCCTGGCGAGGGGTGGTGGTGGTCTGGTCTCTGGTAGTTCCTTGCGTGACACCTGGCGTTTTATTAGTGTAGATATGTATTCAGTATAAGGCACCCTGAGAAAAGTTTTACATGGATTATTATATTTAGCCCTCAAAACAATCCTGATAGGTATTACTAGAGGCTCAGTGCACTAAGTTTGTGCACTGGGGTGTGGGGGGTTGTTCCTCAGTCCGGCCTGCGCCCTCTTGCAGTCCAAGGGCCCTCGGGGGATGTCCGACTGAGGGCTTAGGCCCTCTTTCCCCTGTCAGTCGGACATCCTTAACGCTCCTGCGTAGGCGGGAGAGGCTCCTGCCACCACCACTGCACTCACCAGCCATGAGCCCAGCTCAGGGCTTCTGGCTGAACTGCGCTCTCCCTGTGGGAACACACTGTCCACCAGGGGGCAGCTCCTGCATTGAGCATCTGCCCCCTGATGGTCAGTGCACATCATAGTGACTGGTTGTTCCGCTGTTCGGTCGATTTGCATATTAGCCTTTTATTATATAGGATTTTCCCTAGGTATGTCAAAGAAAATTAAGAGAAATAAGGTTGGTGGGAAGGATCTGATCATAAATGTAGAAAAAGTTTTAATTCCATAGACAAAAGGAAAATGGTTTAGATTCTTGACTAGAAAATTATAAAAAGACACTGTAGGTATATTGACGTAATAATAGTGAATTGGGAAAGATTTTATGAAATTGACATTCAGCCTAAATTAACCTGGTAACAGGTTGGTTTGTGAGGCACATGACTTAAATGCAAAAGCAATATGTGGGTATAAATGACAGATAATGCCTATAATAAGTCAACAGCCTATAGAATTCTGACTTTGTATCTTAAATTTCATGTGCTTATCTCATTCCCTTGCTAAGGGAATCAGCTCCATGCTAGTGCAGGGAGCAGGTGTGTCTAGAGTTGTTCTTTCTCAGATCTTTGCTGTTTTGATGATGGGGAAGAAGAATGGAAGTTAAATTTGTTTCAAATAGTTATATCTATATTTTGAGTAATTCTAGATAGTCAAGAAAATTAGCTGTAACTAGGTAGTAACTATAGTGTATACAGAAGTGCTAAAGTAATTGTCAATCTGTTATTAGTTATTGCTCTTTTTAAGTAACAGTAAACTTAGTGTTTTCAGTGATTAATTAAGTTATAATTAAATATAGAATATTGTTAGTATTTTTTCTCAGTTTTAAAATCTTGTGAATGTAATTTAGTTTTTATTAATTTTGATTAAAATTGTAGCTACTTAATATCTTCAACATTTTTCTTATATTAACAATAAGGGCATAATACTTTCAAGTTGTGTGTGTGTGTATTTTTTTAATCATTATTTTTGTTTGTATAGTGATGTGTGTATTTTTAATCATTATTTCTGTTTATATAGTGATGCTGGAAATAGTGACCGGGTAGTAATTCAGGAGATGTTGAAAACAGTGGCACAATCACAGCAACTTGAAACAAACTCTCAAAGAGACTTTAAAGGTATATGATAAAAAAGAAAAAAAATTATTTTCATTAGACAGACACTCAAATTGTAAGGAATGCATATTTTTTAATCATTTTTGTTTGTATAGTGATGTGTGTATGTATTTTTAATCATTATTTCTGTTTCTATAGTGATTTCTGTTCTGAGAGAAAATGTAGTGGGAATTTGTAAATGTCATCCATTTAACAAATATTTATTAACCATTTATTCTTCGTCAAGGATTATGCTACTTTTGGGGGTAGGAAATCTAAAAGTAAGAGAATCATGATCTCTGTTCTCATGGGAGTTTACATATAGTTCCGCGGAATTGGATTTTGGTGGAAAGAGGGTTATGTATTTGTACTGCTAAGATTACAGGATTTAGAAAAAATAACTGGCCTTAAATGGGAGATATTTGTAATACTATCAACAATAAAAAAATATATTGAAAAAAAATAACTGTTGTTAGGACCAAAGTTATACGTTTATTATCAAATATCTAAATAAACAAAAAGAAAATTAAATAAGCAATAATCCCACCATTGAGTTAAAATTATTGTGGTGCATTTGTCATTAACTTCCATTATCATTTATATGTATGTATATATGTACACATTCTTTTTTTTTAAAATCTATATTGTTGAAAGTATTACATACGTCCCATTTACCCCTCTCCCCCATTGACCCCTGCCAGCCGCACTCGCCCACCACCCTAGGCCTTCACCACCCTGTTGTCTGTGTCCATGGATAATGAATATATGCATACAACTTATTTGGTTGATCTGTACTCACCTATCTCCACCTTCCTTCTGAGATTCCACAGTCTCTTCCAAGCTTCTATATCTCTGGATCTATTTTCTTCATCATCAGTTTATTTTGTTCATTATTTTGTTCACACATATGACTGTGACCATGTGATACTTATCTTTTTCTGATTGGCTTGTTTTGCTTAGCATAATACTCTTCGGGTCCGTCCAGGCTGTCTCAAAGGGTAAGAGATGCTTCTTTTTTACTGCTGTATAGTATTCCATGGTATAAATGTACCATAGCTTTTTTATCCACTCATCTACTGATGGGCATTTGGGCTGTTTGCAAATCTTAGCTGTTGTAAATTACCCTACAATGAACATAGTGGGGCATACTTTCTTTCTGTTTGGCGTTTCGGGTTTCTTAGGATATATTCCTAGAAGTGTGGTCACTAGGTCAAATGGCAGTTACATAATTTAATTCTTTTGAGGAAACTCCATACTGTTTTCCATAGTGGCTGCATCAGTTTGCATTCCCGCCAGCAGTGTACTAGGGATCTCTTTTTGCAACATCCTTGCCAGCATTGCCATTTGTTGATGGTAGCCATTCTGACAGGTGGGAGGTGATACCTCATTGTCCTTCTGATTTGCATCTCTCTGATGATCAGTGACTTTGAGCATTTTTTCATATGTCTCTTACTCATCTGAATGTCTCTTTTGGAGAAGTGTCTATTTAGTTCATTTGCCCATTTTTTAATTGAATTATTTATCTTCCTTTGTTGAGTTGTATGAGTTCCTTATATATTTTGGATATTAACCGTTTATCAGATGTATCATTGCCAAATATATTCTCCCATACAATGGGCTCCCTTTTCATTTTGTTGATGGTTTATTTCACTGTGCAGAAGCTTTTTCTTTTGATGTACTCCCATTTGTTTATTTTCTCCTTAGTTTCCTTTGCCCTAGTCTAGGACAGTGGTCGGCAAACTCATTAGTCAACAGAGCAGCAAACCACGGCTCGTGAGCCGCAGTTTGCCGACCACTGCCCTAGGAGATGTATCTGTAAACATATTGCTACGAGAGATGTCTGAGATTGTGCTGCCTATGGATTCTTCTGATATTTTTATGGTTTTCCTTCTTAGGTTTAAGTCCTTTTTCCATTTTGAGTTTATTTTTGTGTATAGTGTAAGTTGGTGGTTTAGCCTCATTTTTGTGCATGTATCTGTCTAATTTTCCCAACACCGTTTATTAAAGAGACTGTCTTGACTATTGTATGCTCTTGCCTCCTTTGTCAAATATTAATTGAGCGTAATGACTTGGTGTGATTTCTGGGGTCTCTGTTCTGTTCCATTGATCTTTATGCCTGTTCTTGTGATAGTATCAAGCTGTTTTGAGCAAAGTGGGTTTGTAATATAACTTGATATCTGGTATTATGATCCCTTCAACTTAGTTCTTTCTCAAGATTGCTGCAGCTATTCAAGGTCTTTTTTGGTTCCATATTAATTTTTGGAGTATTTATTTGTTCTAGATATGTGAAATATGCTGTTGGTATTTTAAAAGCGATTGCCTTGAATCTATATATTGCTTTAGGTAGTATGGACATTTTAATTATGTTAATTCTATCAATCAATGAACATGGTATATTCGTCCACTTGCTTTTATCTTCTTCTACCTCTTTTTTCAACGTCTTATACTTTTCTGAGTACAACTCTTTACCTCCTTGGTTAAGTTTCTTCCTAAGTATCTTAATTTTTTTTATGGTAATAATAAATGGGATTGTTTGGTTTCTCTTTCTGAGAATTCATTTTTAGTGTATTGAAATGCCATCGATTTCTGGATATTTTGTATCCTGCTGTGTTGCTGAATTCATTTATTAAATCTAGTAGTGTTTTTAATGGTGTCTCTAGGGTTTTCTATGTACAATATAATGTGATCTGTGAATAATGAGAGTTTCACTTACTCCTTTTCAATTTGGATGCCCCCCCCCCCCCCGCTTTTTGTTTTCTTGTTTAATTACTGTGGCTAAGACTTCCAGTACTATGTTGAATAAGAGTGGTGAAAGTCGACATCACTGTCTTGAGCCTGTTCTTAGGGGGAATGCTTTTAGTTTTTGCCCATTGAGTATGATGTTGGCTGTAGGTTTGTCATATATGGCCTTTATTATGTTATTGTATGGTTCTTCTATTCCCACTTTGCTGGGAGTTTTATCAAAACAGCAATTGCTCCCCCTCACCACCACCCCACCACCACCCGGGGGGGGCAAAAGCTGCCTGGATAGTAAAGGTCTGCTGGTGATTGATGTCCTCTGCCTTATGAGGGAATGACTTGGCTCAGGAAACCGGGGTGTCTGCCTTCGAAGCTCTAACCCCAGAGCCCCCAACCCTGGCTTCTGCTCCTACATCTCCAGTGCACTCTGCCCCTCCCTCTGCTGGAGCCTGAGGTAAGTGGGTTTACACTTAATTTTGTGAGTTGGCCTTTTAAGAAGGTGCCTGCATTTCCAGCTGTCTCTCACTGGCAGACTGCAATTCTGCTGCTTTTCACAGGCAGATGATATGTGGACACCCTTCTCAGTTCTGGTGCTCTTAGCTAGGGACCCAGCTTGGGGATTAGACCCCAGAGTTCTCCGTAGGAACTCCCCTCTCCCCCCACAGCTGAGATATCCCTCCAGAACTTCAGCTGATGTCTGTGGGAGCCCAGCTTAACCCTCTTGCGCCTCTGCACTTCCTACCAGGCTCTGTGTGGTTTCCACTTTCTGTACTTGATTATCAGGGTTCTCTCCAGCTAGTATTGAGTTGACTATTCAGGATGGTTTTTCTGTATTTTAGTTGTAATTTCAGTTTAGTCCTGGGAGCTTGTCATTGTTGCTTCCATTTATTCACTGCCATTTTGCACATCTATCTATGCACACATTCTTATAGAATATTTTGTGATGTTAAATATTCCAACATTTAGTACTTTTGATATTTCTTGCAAAATTCTTCATCAAAATTATGGTATAAGTTTATACTACTCTTAGTGGTAGTGGGGAGTTCCTGTTTTTTTCCCAATATTCTTCAACACTGGGAAAATTTTAATCTTTGTCAGATTTAGTTAGGGAAATAAATTGTGTTTTTATTTGTTTTTAATAAGTGTGGTAATTTTTCTTTTTGTTCATTGCTCATTTTACTGTTTTTTGAATTGCCTGTGTATATTCCAGGCTGTATCTTCCTCCTCAGTCTGTATTTCAAAATAAATATATTTACTTATTTATTTTTGCTACTATAAATGGGATTGTCTTATATTTCCTTTTTTGTTTACATATATGATAGCTGTTGATATTTATGTCTTGATTTTATATCCTGTACATTATTAAATTCTCTTATTGTTTGTAATAGTCTTTACAATGTCTCTTTTGGGTTTTTCAGATATGCATTCATATCATTTGTAAATAGAGACGGTTTTCCCTTTTACTTTCCAATTTGTATGGCCTTAAGTACTTTCTCTTGTCTAATTATGTTTAACATTTCCTCAATACAGTGGTTAATAGTAGTAGAGATAGTGAATGTTTTTGTCATGACTCTGGGAAGAGGAAAGCCCTAAGATTTCACCATTTAGTTAGTTGCTAGATTTTGACCTGAGGTATATCTATTTAATCATGGTAAGGAAATATCCATAATTTTTTATTTTATTGTTTCTAACATGAATGTGTGTTAAAATTTTCAAATGCTTTTTTTGCATCCATGAATGTGTTTTTATAACTTTTCTTCTTAGGTCTATTAGTATAATCCTGTACTAATAAAAGGCTAATATGCAAATTGACCACACGGTGGAATGACCAATCACTATGACATGTACTGACCACAAGGGGGCAGCTCCAGCGCTGAGGATGTCTGTCAGTTGGACATCCCCTGAGGGCTCCCGGACTGTGAAAGAGTGCAGGCCGGGCTGAAGGAACCCCCCTCCTGAGTGCATGAATTTCATGCACCAGGCCTCTAATCTATATATATAAAAAGCTAATATGCTAAGTGTGTCCGCCTGATTGATAGCTATGACACGCACTGACCACCAGGGGCAGAAGCCCAACGCAGGAGCTGCCGAGTTGCAGTGACTTGGCAGCGGTGGTTCTCAGGTGGCGCACCCTGAAACCAGAGAGGAGGGAGCCCGATTCCTCACTGGGCTGCGCAATTCCACCTTCGGCCATGGGTTATGTTGTTGCTGGGGCACTGTTGGCCTCAAATCTGGCTTACTGCACACTTGTGTTTGCATTCCACACCCTGTACAACAGCAACTTTGCAGAGTGCCCTTTCACACTCCAGGACCCCTCGGGATTTCAGAGAACCGGTTTCAGCCCAATCCCCGCAGGCCAGGCCAAGGGACCCCACCTGCCAGAGGGATTCCACTCACTCTGCAGATGGTCTTTAAGCCACGAGCCACCCCAGGTGCAGCCAGCCGGGAAGGGACCATGGGAGGTTGGCTGCCGGGTGTGTCCGACCCGTCTTGCCCAGTCCTGCCCTGCCAGCCACCTTCTAATTAACTAGAGTCCCGGTGCACGAAATTCATGCATGGGGGGGGGGGGCGGTCCCTCAGCCCGGCCTGCACCCTCTCCAATCTGGGACTCCTCAGGGGATGTTTGACTGCTGGTTTAGGCCTGAACTGGCAGTCAGACATCCCTCTCACAATCCGGGACCGCTGGCTCCTAATGGCTCACCTGCCTGCCTACCTGATTGCCCCTAACTGCCTCTGCCTGCTGGCCTGATCGCCCCTACCTTGCTCCCCTGCCGGCCTGATCGCCCCTAACTTGCTCCTCTGCTGGCCTGATCGCCCCTAACCACCTCTGCCTTGGCCCCCGGCCTAAGCCTCAGTCTGGCCTCCCTCTGTGGGAGGCAATCTGGTGGACCAGGGGAAGGCACTGCTCTTACCCCGCTGCTGCTGCCACTGCCGGCCTGAGCCTGGGCCCTTCGAAGCCGCCTGAGCCTGGGCCTTTCACAGCCGCACCTCGGCCCTCACAGCCACTGCAGCTTTGTCCGGAAGGTCATCCAGAAGACGTCCACCTAATTAGCATATTACCCTTTTATTAGTATAGATTTTCTTTCAATGTGCATGAATCTGTGCACCAGGTCACTAGTAAAATACTTTGCATGTTTATAACATTACTAGAGGCCATGTGCACAAAATTGGTGCACGGGGGGGGGGGCGTCCCTCAACCCGGCCGGCCCCCTCTCACAGTCCAGGAGCCCTCAGGGGATGTCCTCCTCTGCAGGAGGCAACTGGGCTAATCAGGGGAAGGTGCTGCCCCCATCACCCCGCTGCTGCTGCCACTGTCGGCTGGCCCTGCCCCCTGCTCATTGGTGGGGGGGAGGAGATCTGGGGCCAGGACGGCTGTAGGAGGGGCTGTGGAAGGTTGAGGCACACTAGTTTGCGCCCCATCCAGCCTCTGTGGAAGCATGGCACCAGAACTAGGCCCCCACTGCTGTCTCTGTGGCTGCCTCTGTGGAAGGGGCAGCACTGGGACCAGGCCACCCTGCGGCCTGTCGTGCGCCACCTTTGCAGAAGGGGGCATGGCGCCGCCTTCTCACCCCCTCTGCAAAAGGGGCCGTGGCACTGGACCAGTGGTGCCGGCCTGGCCCTCCCCTCCCATGCGAGCGCTGGTCCTAGACCCTCACAGCTGCTGTGGCTTTGTCCGGATGGATGTCTGGCCTAATTAGCATATTGCCCTTTTATTAGTATAGATACTAGTGGCCCGGTGCATGAAATTCGTGCACCGGGGCGGGTGTCCCTCAGCCAGGCCTACACCCTCTCCAATCTGGGACCCCTCAAAGGATGTCCTGCTGGTTTACAGGGATTAGGCCTCAACCAGCAGTCGGACATCCCTCTCGCATTCTGGGACTGCTGGCTCCTAACCACTTGCCTGCCTGCCTGCCTGCTTGCCTGATTGCCCCTAACCACTCTGCCTGCTGGCCTGCTCACCCCCAAATACCCCCCCGCCAGCCTGCTTACCCCCAACTGGCCCCCCTGCTGGTCTGCTTACCCCCAACGGCCCTACCCCCACCAGCCTGATCACTCACAACTGCCGTCCCATCCTGGCCTGATCACCCACAGCTGCCCTCCCCTCTTGGCCTCTAACCGCCTCAACCTCGGCCCCGCCACCATGGCTTTGTCCAGAAAAACATCCGGAAGGTCTCCAGGAAGGTCTCCCAGTCTAATTAGCATATTATCCTTTTATTAGTATAGAGGCCTGGTGCACAGGTGGGGGCCGGCTGAATTGCCCTGAAGGGTGTCCCAGATCGGGGTGGGGGTTCCCTTGGGGCATGTGGTGGCCTGGGGGAGGGGCTGAGGGCCGTTTTCAGGCTGGTTAAGCCCCCCAGTCAGGACCCTCACCCCATGGGGGTGTGGCCAGCCTGGGTGAGGGGCTGAGGGCTGTTTTCAAGCTGGCCACGCCGCCCGGTGATCCAGGCTCCCAGCCCCTCCTTTTTTTCTTTTCTTTTCGGAGCCTCCTTGAGCGGAGGCCAGGGCCGGCTGGAAGCAGGTATCTGGGATTTATTTATCTTCTATAATTGAAACTTTGTAGCCTTGAGCGGAGGCCAGAGCCGGCCAGGGCAGGTGGGAAGCTTGGCTTCCTCCAACACCGGGGGCAACCCAAGCCTCCTGCTCACTCCAGCTCCGTGGCTGCCACCATCTTTGTTGGGTTAATTTGCATACTCGCTCCTGATTGGCTGGTGGGTGTAGCGGAGGTACAGTAAATTTGCATGGTTCTCTTTTATTAGTGTAGATTCTAATGAAACTGCTTTGCATTTCTAGACTAAAACTCATTTGGTCATGTTTTAATTTTATAGATGTGCTTGTATTTTCTGACTACCAGATTTATTTTTGTATCAGTTGGGTTTTCCTACTTTCTGTTTGGTTCTATATTGGTCACATTTCGGGATCAGTCTTTTCGTCTCTCTTTTTCCTATTCTGTTCAATCATTTGGATTCTCTGTCCAGAATTTCTCCTCACTGTGAAACATTGTCTTAGAGGGGCACTTCCATTTTGTTATTTTCAGTCTAGTGCTCTGTCAAACCTTATTGCATCAAGGTTCCGTTGTTCTCAGCCATGAACTCAGCCCTATGGATGCTGTTATCATCTTAGCCCTTGATGCTTTCTAGAGTTTTCTTGTGGGTGATTTAGGGTTCTCCTGCCCTAAAGGCTGTCAGAAATCTACTAGATCCTAACCACTTCCACCCATGCATAGTTATTTACCAGTATTTTCACTTTCTAGTATTTGGGGTTCTTAGGTAAAGCTTATTACTGTGTTTTGGTATAAATGTTGTCCATGGGTCTTTGGTCTAGGAATATTTAGTTCTGTCTGTTTATATGGGAGAGATTGGAATGCTGCAATGCTACCACTGCCATCTTCTAGACAAAAATTGGTATAATGAATAATACAGCAGTTGGATTCAGTCTGTACCTACATATTATTCTTGAAAAATTTTAAGGCCTAATCTTAAGACTAATTATGGCCAGGTAGAAACTTACTTACTGTACAAGTAACCAGATGTCTTTTTGCCTTGTTTGCTACATCTCTGTGCCAGTTGTTTTCCAAAGTATATTCCTTAGAATGCTACAATTTAAGAAAGCAGTGGGGAATCTTTTTTCTGCTGACGTCCATATGCATATTTATAACATTTGTGGGCCATACATTGAGGATATAAGTTAAGTTATTTGTTTTCACTTACAGTGAAGTGTGTCAGTAATTCAACTTAAAATTAGCCTGCTATATTTGGTCAAATAGTTAATTAACTCACTCCTAATGCCTTGGCAGGGACAGAAAAAATGATTTCATGGGTCTTATATGGCCTGTGGGCTGGACGTTCCCCACCCCTGATAAAAAGATGTTCCACGATCATTATGCTACTAAGATAGTAAAATATTTTTGGAAAATGTAGCACCATACATCCTTGTTTTGGTGATTCTCTTTCTAGTGCATATCCTATATAATCCCATATAGTAAAAGCATATTATGCACATCGACAGAAAGGCAGAATGACCCAGTTGTTATGACGCACACTGACCACCAGGGGGCAGACACTCAACGCAGGAGCTGCCCCCTGGTGGTCAGTGTACTCCCACAGGGGAGTGTGGCTCAGGCAGAAGCCGGACTTATGGCTGGTGAGCACAGCAGCAGTGGCGGGAGCCTGCCTGCAGTGGAGGTAAAGCAGCAAGGGGTCCCGGACGGTGAGAGCCCTGGACTGTGAAAGGGATGTCTCGGAGGATCAGGCCTAAGCCAGCAGGCGGACATCCCCCAAGGGGTCCCGGACTGAAAGAGGGTGCAGGTTGGGCTGAGGGACCCTCCCCCCCCACCCAGTGCATGAATCTTGTGCACCAGGCATCTAGTAAATATTATAAAGGCTACAATGAATTCTATAGCAAGTTAACCTCTTTAACTTCATTTAGCCTAGAATTTCTTAGGCTTATTATAGAATTTTAAAAATAAAAATAAATTATTTTTACTATACCTGTAACTTTCATATGTCCTTGTCAAAGGAAAGAGTAATATACCAGGATTACTATTTAGGATTTCATGCTGAATGAATATGAAGAGGAAGAAGGATATAGTTATGCAAGTTAAAGTTTATTTTGTTTCTCCTTCTCTCAGTGGTTTTGTTGACAGAGGTTGACAAACTCACCAGAGATGCTCAACATGCCTTGCGTAGAACCATGGAAAAGTATATGTCTACCTGCAGATTGATCTTGTGTTGCAATTCTACATCTAAAGTGATACCACCTATTCGTAGTAGGTGTCTGGCAGTTCGTGTGCCTGCTCCCAGCATTGAGGATGTAAGTCAAGTTATTTGTTTTCACTTGCAGTGAAGTGTGTCAGTAATTCAGGAACATCTGTGATCTGGATGCTAATCATTAGTAGATGCAAAAACCAATATATAGTAGTAAATACCAGATACCAATATAGGAAAAGTGTTCTTTGCTTTAAATTATCCTTTATCTTAAATGAGTAGGTACAGTCAAACCTTGGTTCTCAAATGTCTCCTATTTCTAACAATTGGGTTCTCAACCAAGTTGTTGTTAAAAAAAAAAAAGTCTCAGTTATTGAACAGCCCTTTCATACTGATGCCTCAGCATGAGAAAAAGCCATAAACAAAGGAGAGAATGCTAGTCAGTTTACCCCTAACCCTCACATTGTTAACATTTCAGGAAATTGTGCTGTGAATATTTTTGTGGTTTTATTTATTTTATCTTTTTGCTTTTGTTGCTGGTAAAATGGATGATTAATAAAATTTTAAAACATAAAGAGGCCATCAAGAGTGCTAATGTTTCTAAGGGTGTGAAAGAAACAATGATCACAGGCAATTGAAGAGGTAGAAAAACTGTTGATTTGGATAAAGGAAAACCAGTTAGCCTGTGACAGCATTTCCAAGGCAGTGATAAGTGAAAAAGCAAAGACAATGCATGCTGACTTCCTGAAAGACTCCCCTGGAATGAGTGGTAAAAGTGATTTCTTTCAGGTTAGTAGGGGGTGGTTTGATAAATTTAAGAAAAAAAGTGTTTGTTTATAGATTAAACAATATATTAGACATGTACTGTATATAAACAAGGTTAAAACGGAATCATTTGGAGATCTGGAACGAATTCAGTTTACATTATTTCTAATGGGGAAAAAAAGATTCCATTTTCGAACAAATTGCTTCTTGAACAGTCTTCCAGAATGAATTCAGTTTGAGAACCGATGTTTCACTATATTATGAATTTTACTAAACTATGGAGAGGTTAGGTACTTAGTATCTTTTACCTCAACCTGATTTATTTGGCTTTGGAGGAGACTTGAGTATGGAAGAAATAGGTTTTGCCAGGACATAATGTGAGAATACCAACTTTTTAGGTAGGGGACCAACATTATATACAGGAATGGGCAAAGTAGATTTACAGTTTGTATGGAAAAAAAACATACAGATTATAATTATTATAGTAGCTTTCTTAACTCAGAATGTCACTCACAACTGTAAACCTACTTTGCCCACCTGTGTCTGTGTGCACGTGTGTGATATTCTTAATCAGTAAAATTTTTAATTCTCACAATAAGCAGTTTTCCTGCCATTAGTAATTTGGGTCAATTTTATGCAAAGTATGGATAATATGTGACATTGTATTAGTTGCAAAGTGGTAAAATACCTTTATTTTATGTTTCAGTTGTAAAAATTTTAGGAGTAATACAGTTAAAAGGGTTTATAAAGCAGGCAGGATTACCAGTTTCACCACTCCCATGGACACCATTCTTGTCTTAGTCCATGCAAATAAGGCCTTCTTAGTTGTGGAATTCAGGCCAGGTTGGCTCAACTTGGTAGCCCTATTTTTGCCACCAACCTGGTCCCTGTGTCTCCTGGCTGCCCTGAGGAGGCTGGAAGGCTTGGACCTGGCACCAGGTCTTTCCGCAGTTGTAGGGCCAGCTGCTGCCTCTTCCTGATAGCTAGGCAAGATCCCTGGCTTCCTGCTGAAGGAGAATGTGGGTTAGGGTAGGATAGTGACCAAAAAAAGTGGGGATCTATGAAGATGTTATCAACAGAAATTATTTCAATATACTGTTTGACAGATTGCTCATTTTTAAAAATTATTTTATTGTAGATTTGCCATGTTTTATCTACTGTGTGCAAGAAGGAAGGTCTGAATCTCCCTTCACAGCTGGCTCGTAGACTTGCAGAGAAGTCCTGCCGAAATCTCAGAAAAGCGCTACTCATGTGTGAAGCCTGCAGAGTGCAACAGTGAGTTAAAGAGGCAGTTAGCACCAGAAACATTTTAGAAAATAAGCATGCTTTCGTTTAGTTTATTGAGTTTTCTTTTTGTCCTATAGATATCCTTTTACTGAAGATCAAGAAGTCCCTGAAACAGATTGGGAGGTGTATCTGAGGGAGACTGCCAATGCTATTGTCAGTCAGCAGACTCCACAAAGGTAACCAGTATAAAAGATGACTGTAAAAGTTTGGTCATCAAGGTAGTACAGCTATTCTGAGTTTTAGGGTAGTGGTTTTTTATTAGAACCATGCAATTTAGAATTATAATTAAATATTGAATCTAAAGATTAAACTTTTAAAGAAAAGGGAGAATAAAATTTTAGAAATTTAATGATTTAGAATACAGTGGAATCTCTGTTCTGGAACTTAATTCGTTCCAGAAGGCTATTTGAAAAGCAATTTGTTTTAAAACCTAATTATTTTTCCCCATTAGAAATAATGTAATTTGAGTTAATCCATTCCAGACCGCCAAATGTTTCTGTTTTTACCTTCTTCAGTTGCCTGTGAAAATTGTTTCGTGGGCACTTTCACTTAAAGTCAGCACTCTTAATGGCCTCTTTTTGTTTTAAAATTGTGTTAATTGTCCATTCCCCTTACCATACTCAGTAGGCAGATCAGACATGTAACCACCTCTATTATACTTGGCAGCTGTATCTTTTTAAGCTCTATTTTTTATTCTCACAACTTTAGTTTCCACTTCGCTGCTTATCACTAACCTTCTTAGGACCCAGGGTGTCTTACTGTACGTATCCTATCTAATAAAAGAGTAATATGCAAATTGACCATCACTCCAACACACAAGATGGATGCCCCCATGTGGACACAAGATGGCCAGCAGGGGAGGGCAGTTGGAAGGGGCCAGTCCTGCAAGGGAGGGCAGTTGTGGGCGATCAGGCCAGTAGGGGAGGGCAGTTTGGAGGGACCAGGCCTGCAAAGGAGGGCAGTTGGGGGCGATCAAGCCTGCAGGGGAGGGCAGTTAGGGGTGACCAGGCCGGCAGAGGAGGGAAGTTGGGGGCAACCGAGCCTGCAGGGAAGGGCAGTTGGGGGGGACCCAGGCCTGCAGGGGAGGGAAGTTAGGGGTGACCAGACCTGCAGGGGAGGGCAGTTAGGGACAAACAGGCTGGCAGGGGAGCAGTTAGGCATCAATCAGGCTGGCAGGGGAGTGGTTAGGGGGTGATCAGGCTGGCAGGCAGAAGCCGTTAGGGGCAATCAGGAAGGCAGGCAGGTGAGCAGTTGGGAGCCAGCAGTCCTGGATTGTGAGAGGGATGTCCGACTGCCCGTTTAGGCCCGATCCTGCTGGGATCGGGCCTAAACGGGCAGTCGGACCTCCCTCGAGGGGTCCCAGATTGGAGAGGGTGCAGGCTGGGCTGAGGGACACCCCCCCTCCGTGCACGAATTTCATGCACCGGGCCTCTAGTTTAATAATAATAGGCAGCAACAAAGCAAAAACAAAACAAAACAAAAAAACAAGAAAATATTCACGGCACAATTTCCTGAGATGTTAACGCAATATTTAGCAGTAAATTGTCTCTTGAATTCTCTCCTTTGTCACCTGAGAGGCAAGTGGCTGATCATACCAGCTGTCAGCATGAGTTGTTGGTCAAGAACTGAAGTTTTGTTTGACACCTGTAACATTTTTTTCATGAACAACTTGGTCAAGAACCAAATTGTTTGAGATAGAAGATGTTTGAGAGAACCGACATTTGACTAGTTGGTGTGGTATAATGGCTTTTATTGAGCTGTTTACCTGTAAATGTGGAACTTATACATAAATTAAAACACTTCTTGGAATTTTTAGTTTTTCTTTTAGGATTTCAGATGATTTATGTTTCTAGTTTTTTAATATCAAAAAGAACAATATATAGCTTTGTAATTGACACCTCATATGCTAGAAAGACACGAGACTATGAATCAGATTTCTACTGATTTTTAGGTATGATATAGTTCCGTTAAGAATAGTATTGTGTATATGCCGTTAGTATTTAGGAAGTGTATTGTGACACACCGATACACAGTTTTCATTTATTTCTGTGTGTTTGTTACTCAGTAGTGACCATACTGAAAATGCTTCAATCACTAGTTTTTTGATTTATGACAGCTTTGATTGAGAAGGGCAGTCTGCTCTTCTCTAGATCAAGAGTGATAGGTTTAAGGTCCACTCCCTTTGGCAAGCCTGGAGAATGTTTCTTAGGCTGACCAGGACACAGACTCCTACTCTCATTATCTGTCAGAACTAGAAACCATCTTTAGATTTTAGAGAAGATAGGTGATTATTTTAGGAAACAGAATAGATTGAGTGCAACTACTGAAATTTAAGCTTCCCTGGTTTATTTTAACGTAATAATGAGAAGAATGTGCCATGTGTTCCTCCTCTTTGGTGATATATCTGATGAATTTTAATTTTTATAAAAGAGTCTTCATAGGATTTTATAACATGTACTCTGGCTATCATCTAGATTAGTGGAGGTGTGTAGTCATATATAATGGGTACTTAGTATTCCATCAGGGTTTGCTTTGGATTCCCATTCAATTATTTTAATTGAATAGTTTGCAAAAAGTGTCAAGTATCATAAAATAGTCTCTTCAGAAAAGAAACCTTGACTTTAGGAAAAGTGTACAATCCATTTTGTAAAATGCTAAGTAATTGAAGAAATGTCAGCCTTTAAAGAGATAAAATTCAAACAAAGCATGTCTCATGAGTCTTTCACTTTTGTAAAATATTTCCACACTGAAGATGACTTTCTTCTTTTTGTTGTGATTTTAAAGAAAAACTGATGATAGTAGTAGAACTTATTATTATTATTATTATGCTTTAATAATCATGTTTTATTTTTGAGATATACTGCCATGTCCAAGAATAATCAAGGGCTTTGGAGTCAGACTTGAATTAAAAGGCTACTCCACCACATGAGTTTTGATGGAAGTTTAAGGGGGACGTCTCTGAAAGTTAAGTTTTTTTTAGTAACAGAGAGTGGTGGTGTTTGCAATTAATACTGTACTGCAGTGAACTTCATTTAGAGTATGGGATTAGAGCAGGGGTAGAGAACCTTTTTTTCTGCCAAGAGCCATTTGGATATTTCTAACATTATTTGTGGGCCATGTAAAATTATCAACTTAAAAAGTAACCTGCTATATTTGGTCAAGCATTTAATTAACTCACCCCTAATGCCTTGACAGGACAAAACCAAATAAGGCCCATGGGTCAGATGTTCCCCACCCTGAGTTAGAGAAATGCCTGTCAGACATTGGGAGGGTATGGACTTTGGAGTAAGAGAGATCTGTGTTTAAATCATGGCTCTGCTGTGGTCAACTTTGTTGACTTAAACTACCTGAGTCTTAATTTTTTCATCTAAAAATAGATGGAGATAATACCCACTCACAGCTGGTGTGAGGACTGATTTTTAAATTATTAGTTATAGTATCTTTCACATAGCAAGTGCTTAAAAACATGCTGGATTTAAAAGCAAAAACAAAAGCAACTTTTATTAAGCTTTATCATAGCACAGCTTCATAGTCCTGGATTCCCAAAATGGGGTTTGAACTTCTACTTTTAAGAAATCTTTCATAAATCACTTTCCTGATTAATCTGAAATAATAGAACATCTATGATGTTATTTTAATGATGATTCAGAAAATTTTTTTCCCTTTAGGATAGGTAAATTATATATACTAATAAAAGGGTAATATGCTAATTATACCGGGTCAACCAGACATCTTCCGGTCATCTGGCCTTCCTTCTGGACAAAGCCACAGTGGCGGGGGCCAAGGCAGAGGTGGTTAGGGGCAATCAGCCCACCAGGGGAGCAATTAGGGGTGATCAGGCTGGCAGGGGAGGGTGGATAGGGGTGATCAGGCCGGCAGGGGAGGGCAGTTAGGGGCGATCAGGCTGGTGGGTGAGGGTGGTTAGGAGAGATCAGGCTGGCAGGCATAGGGGTTAGGGGCGATCAGGCAGGCAGGTGAGCGGTTAGGAGCCAGCAGTCCCAGATTGCGAAAGGGATGTCTGACCTGCCGGTTTGGGCCTAAACCGGCAGTCGGACATCCACTGAGGGGTGCAGGCCAGGCTGAGGGACAACCCTCCCCCCCTCCCCCCCCCCCGTGCACAGATTTCATGCACCAGGCCTCTAGTGTGTGTGTGTGTGTGTGTGTGTGTGTGTGTGTGTGTGTGTGTGTGTGTATGGAGAGAGAAATAAAGATTCTTGTGTTTAGAATTTTAATAGTCACTGTTTTTCTTACTGTTTTAAAATGCCTTGTATATTTCTCTCCACGCTTTTGTGAAGGAGAGAAATGTTATGAGAGGGGTCTAGAATTAAAGGCTCAGAGGTGGAAATGCTCATGTTGACTTATGCAGCCTGTTTTTATACTTACCTATAATGACAGGACATCTTTGTTTCCTTGCCATATTGCTTTTCACTTTGCACTCTAGACCAGCTGTGGGCAAACTACGGCCCGCAGGCCGGATCCGGCCCGTTCGGCTGTTCTATCTGGCCCGCTGAGCCGAAAGAGCGGAGGGTTCTCTTGCTCTCCCCTCCTCTCCTTCACCAGCAGCAGTGTTAACATGGCAATGTTGGGAAACACGGCCGCAGCTCCTTCTTCTGAGTGGGCGGATTTATATCCGCCAATTCAGTAGAAGGAACAACCTCTCAAACTTCCAGAGGCTCCTTGTAATGCCCACGGACGCGTTCCCCGACATCACCCTGGGAATGCGTAGTGGTGATGTAGGGAGACACGCCCCTGGAGAGCACAGTATCAGAGCATTAGCTAAAAAGGAGACCAACAACACTGTTCCCACTGAAGTTGATGTTTTAAAGACCAAAAACCTTTCAACCCAGTCTGCATTGCCATCTACATCTATGTCCCAGGCATAATTTGGAAGTTGCACTAAAGAAAATGTTTCATTTACTGTTTACACATTTTGTTCTTTTCTATTTGTTTTAGTTTTAAATTATTTTATTATATTTAAGTTTAATTTGAAAGGCTTTTGTACCTTGCCTTTGTTAGGCAATTTTATTTTGCCTTTGCCATCTTCAATATAAGGTATGTTATTGTGCTATGATTCCTCCATTTTTTGAAGTTTCAAATTATAATAATTAGTGTTTACATTCTTCTTGTTAAAATGTTTGAAATGAATAAAACTATTGAAATAAAAAAAAAAACCGTACCCTTTTATGTAATGATGTTTACTTTGAATTTATATTAGTTCACACAAACACTCCATCCATGCTTTTGTTCCGGCCCTCCAGTCCAGTTTAAGAACCCATTGTGGCCCTCGAGTCAAAAAGTTTGCCCACCCCTGCCCTAGACAGTAGCATTATATTATACTAGAGGCCCGGTGCATGAAATTTGTGCAGAGGGAGGTCCCTCAGCCCGGCCTGCACCCCTCACGGGATGTCTGACTGACAGTTTAGGCCCAATCCCTGGATCAGGTCTAACTGGCATTCAGACATCCCTCTCACAATCCGGGACCGCTGGCTTCTACCACTTGCCTGCCTGCCTGCCTCATCGCCCCTAACTGCTTCTGCCTGCCTGATTGTCCCTAACCACTCAACTGCCTACTTGATCACCCCTAACCACTCTACCTGCCTGCCTCATCACCCCTAACTGCCTCTGCCTGACTGCCTGATCGCTCCTAACTGTTTACCTGCCTGCCTGATCGCCCCTAACCGCCTCTGCCTGCCTGCCTCATTGCCCCTCACCACTCTGCCTGCCTGCCTGATCACCCCTTACTATTCGCCTGCCTGCCTGATTGCCCCTAACCTCCTCTGCCTCGGCCCCCTCCCACTGCGGCCCCTGCCTCTGCAGCTTCTTCAGAAAGGTTGTCCGGAAGGACATCCGGAAAATTGTTCAGCTCTCTGGTCTAAGTAGCATATTATGCTTTTATTATCATAGGTATCCTCATATCCCTTTCTCACTTGTGTAATTGACCAGTGATTCTTCAGTCTTTTTATGATTATTTTCTACCTGTTCTAGGTATCATTTATTTGGGGGAAAAATAAACATATTACATGAAAGTATGCTAAAGTCCATGGTGTGAAATAAACTCAACCTTCACTGTTCATGAAGTCTTAATATAAGACTGAATATAAGTTTTGTCTACCTTTAAAAGAGTTCTGTAAATTTTCTTTAAAAAAAATGAACTGAAATTAGAAAAAGCTTCTATATGTGTATGCTAAGTATGAAAAGCCATTTAAGAAAACGTTTAGCCGTAACCGGTTTGGCTCAGTGGATAGAGCGTCAGCCTGCGGACTGGGGGGTCCCAGGTTCGATTCCGGTCAAGGGCATGTACCTTGGTTGCAGGCACATCCCCAGTGGGGGGTGTGCAGGAGGCAGCTGATCGATGTTTCTCTCTCATCGATGTTTCTAACTCTCTACCCCTCTCCCTTCCTCTCTGTAAAAAATCAATAAAATATATTAAAAAAAAAAAAAGAAAATGTTTGTATTGGATTGTTTGTTTAATTCATAAATTTAAACAGCACAGTAGGTACTTGGAAAAATTACCTCTTATTTTTAACACAAAATATTGCTGTGTTTTATGTAGGCTCCTTGAAGTTCGTGGAAGACTCTATGAGCTTTTAACTCATTGTATTCCTCCTGAAATAATAATGAAGGTAACCTGATTTCACATCTTGATTGTTTTATAAGCATAAAATTTTCAATCATAAGAAAATGCTGTCACTTCTTATCCAGTTCATTAATTCAGCAGATATTTATTGAGCTTCTACTGTATGTCAGGCACCATAAGGGGGATGACGAAGAAGACAGGAGAGGTCCTGCCTTCAGAGAAGTTACATTTTAGTAGGGTAAGATTAGAAACAAGTAAACAAGCAAAAGGATTTCAGAATGCTATGTGTTAACGAAGTAACAAGGTGAAATAAGGGAGAGTGGATCTATGGAAGGTCAGCAATAGCTTCTCTGAGGAAGGTTATGCTTAAGCTGAGACAGGATTAAAAGAAGGGAATTGTGTAAATGACTGGGGAACAAGTATTTCAGACTACTAGATTCAGTGAACATGGGGAATGAGGTTAAATGTGTAGACAGAATCTGAACTATGGTATATTGTAAGGCACAGCTTTAGAGTTGGTCTGTCAGCTACCTACCTAACTAGATTGATTTGTTAGGAAATGCAGGGTTTTTTGTTGTTGTTTATTTGTATTTAAATGGTAATATTTACATGAAAAATTTCAAATGACCCAACATACAAAAAAAAAAAAAAAAGAAGAAGAAGAAGGTCTACCCTTTCATTTCCATAAGGATAACCAGTTTTAATAGACCTCTATTCTGTTCACGTAGAAATAAGCTCATATTGTGTGTGTGTGTGTGTGTGTGTGTGTGTGTGTGTGTGTGTGTGTGTGGTTTCACAAACCTTGACAGTGTTCTGCACAGTGTTTCTCATTCAACATTGTAACATGGGTGTTGATTCATGACAGTCCATATTTACCAGAGTCTCTTTTTTTAAAATATATTTTTATTATTGATTTCAGAGAGGAAGGGAGAGGGAGAGATAGAAATAATCAATGATGAGAGAGAATCATTGACCATCTGCTTCCTGCACACCCCACACTGGGGATTGAGCCTGCAACCCAGGCATGTGCCCTGACCGGGAATTGAACCGTGATCTCCTGGGTCATAGGTCAACACTCAACCACTGAGATATGCTGGCCAGGCTACCTTACTGTTTTTAATGTATGAATGGGATTCCATTGTATATCGTAGTTTTTTTTTAAATATCTCTATTGGTGGAACTTTAGGTTGCCATATAGATTATTATCCTATATAATAAAAGCCTAATATGCTAAGTGTTCATTTGACCAATCGCTATGACGCGCACTGACCACCAGGGGGCAGACGCTCCGACCAGTAGGTTAGCTTTCTACTGTGGTCTGGCCGATCAGGACTGGGCGAGATGGGCTGGACACACCCTGGAGCCCTCCCGCAATCCTTCCCCAGCCCGGATCGTGCACCAGTGGGGTCCCTTGGCCTGGCCTGCGCCCTCTCACAAGCCAGGACCCCTCAGGGGATGTCGGCCCGCTCCCCGCAGGCCAGGCTGAGGGACCCCACCAGTGCACGAATCTGTGCATTGGGCCTCTAGTAATTATTAATGTTATAATAAGCATCTTTGTACTTATATCTTTGCATCCTTGTACATTTAAGTATTGAATTTGGAATATGCTAAATAATTGCCACATTTTTACATTATAGAAAAAGTACACTTTTTTTTTTTTTTTTTTTTTTTTTTTGCTTTTGGGTGAAGACTGTCAGTCCATATAAAAGAATTCAGGATTTCACATATAAGAAAAGAACATAATTCACTTGAAGCATGTTTTCATTAAGTGTTTGAGACTTGAAGACTATGCATCATGTAGTTCTTAACATATTTAACTTAAGATTTACTTCTGTTTTGAATGAGAAATAAATCTTGTTTGGCTAATATTTTTTTAAAATAATTTTTTAATTACTAGTTATCTTTCTTTAGGGCCTTCTCTCAGAACTTTTACATAATTGTGATGGACAACTGAAAGGAGAAGTGGCCCAGATGGCAGCTTACTATGAACATCGTCTGCAGCTGGGTAGTAAAGCCATTTATCACTTGGAAGCATTTGTGGCCAAATTTATGGCACTTTATAAGAAGTTCATGGAAGATGGATTGGAAGGCATGATGTTCTGACATTTATCAGTAATTCTTCTTTATATGTCTCACTATCAGCATTTACATTCAGTTTATATTGCAGGAGCTGTAGGTAAAATAAACTTTACTTAATCATGTCCTTTTTTAATTCCTCTGTGAACCATTAATCATTACTCTCTAAGTTAAATAATTATTCCTATGCTATTGAAGTATATTTAAAGGACACAACTAGAAATTTCAGAGTCCATGATTTTATTTTAAAAATTTGATATCCAAGTATGCAATGTTTATCCTCCCATTTTTCAGTTAATCTCTCACCTGCTGAAGGAAATTTGCCCATAGAAAAACAAAGATTAGCGCTAAACTTTGGGCTCAGTGGATAGAGCATCTGCCTGCAGACTGAAGGATCTCAGGTTCTATTCTGGTTAAGGTCACATATCTCTGTTGCAAGCTTGATCCCTGGCCCTCTTTGGGTATATACAGGCATTAACCAATCAATGTGTCTCTCTCACATTGATGTTTCTGTGTCTCTTCCCCTCCCTTCCACTCTCTCTAAAGATCAATGGGAAAATATCCTCAGGTGAGGATTAACAAAAATAAAAACATTAATAAATAAATAAAGCAAATATTATTTTCTATCCTCCAGATGAGTATTTTTGGACACAGGTACATAACAATTTGGTAAGTCTTCACCTTTAGTCATATTTTCCTCAACCAAGAATTATATTTTTGCAGAAAATATAAGAATTAATTTTGAAGCGCAACTAACATGGGTGTGGAAAATATTGAGACTGCAAAATCCAACCTTTATTTCAGTGATTCAGATTTGGTATTAGATTGACTAGTAAGTAATAAGCATGTTTTCATTAAGTGTTTGAGACTTGAACAATATGCATCATGTAGTTCTGAAGCAAAGGCATATTACTGTAGAAGTTACTTTTTAAACAAGTGTATATTGTGTCATTGGTCTTGTCCTTTGGAACCTTTTTTTATTTGTTTGTTTATTTCCAAGTAATTTTATTCACAATTTTGTTTGTTTCCTGAATCAGTAAATACCATAGAAAACAATATTAAAATGGCTACTATTTTTTCTCCCGTTTCCCCCACATGGGGACAATCTCCTGGGCTACCTAACTCGGGTTCTCTCTCCAGATTTGGCCCAGTAAATGAGGTTGAGTAACATTATAGTCCCTTTGAGTCATTTTCAGAGGAATTTGGCTGGAGCAGGGAGTCTCGGGTTTGGAGGTTGACTAGGTTAAGGGAAGTGGATTAGTGTTTTTGGGAGAAGAGACAACACCTGGGGCATGAACCTATCCCAAAGAAAAGGGTAAATTGTTCACAGTTCCTTCTTTGCCTCAAAAAGTGACATTTATTAAAAGGGGAAAAAGAGAAAAAGAAAAAAAAATGACAAGATGTCCATCCCTTGGCTCCCTTCCCTCCCCGCTCCTGCTCCTCTGCCTGTCAAGGACTGAGAACCCTGGCTGGGATGAGATAGCAGACCAACCCCTCTCAGATGAGGTCAGCAACATTGAGGGGTATCTCCTCAATGGGGGTATAGAAGGTCTCGATGTCTCGAAGAGTCCTCTTGTCTTCTTCTGTCACCATAATAGCCACACCCTTACAGCCAAAACATCCACCCCAACTGATTCTGTGGATAGTTTTCCCTGTTGGTGGAAGGTCATAGTTGATGACTAAAGAAACCTGCCGCACATCACTGCCTCTGGCCAGCAGATCAGTGGTAATCCTCTGCTAGAGCTAGAGTGGAACTCTCGCATGATTACATCTCATTCCTTTTGGTCTATATCTCCATGCATGACAGAGACATTGAAGTCTCAGGCATGCATCTTCTCAGCCAATCAACCTTTCTTTGAGTGTTGATGAAGATGACTGCCTGGGTGATGGTGAGGGTTTCATATAAGTCACTATGTGTTCAGCTTCCACTCCTTTCATTCCACGTTGATATAGAATTGGCAGATACCCTCCAGAGTCAACTCTTCCTTCTTGACAAGAATCCGAATGGGGTCCCTCGTGAACTTCTTGGTTACCTCAAGCATATTGGAAGGCATTGTAGCTGACAGCAATACCACCTGGGTGTTGCTGTTGAGCTTTTGGAATATGTTATAGATCTGGTCCTTGAACCCACAGCTTAATATTTCATCAGCTTCATCCAGTACAAACATCTTGGATGTATTTGGGAGACAGGTATCTGTGATTAAGCATGTCAAACACATCCTGGGGTGCCCACTATGATATGGGGAGCTTCCATCTGCAGCGCACCTCAGCACGCACGTTGGTACCCCCAATGCAGGCATGGCAGGAGGCACCAATGTAATCTAAAGCCATGACTACCTTCTGTATCTGCTGTGCAAATTCTCTAGTAGGTGCCAGGACTAAGGCCTGAGTGGCCTTTAGATCCAATCCAATCTGTTGCAGAATCGATACGGCAAAAGTGGCTGTTTTTTCTCTCCCAGATTGGTCTTGTACGATCACATCATAACCCTCTTTAACCGGGACCACTGGCTTCTAACTGCTCACCTGCCTGCCAGCCTGATCCCCCTAACTGCTCTCCCCTGCCAGCCTGATCACCCCTAACCATCTCTGCCTCGGCCCTGCCACCATGGCTTTGTCTGCAAGGACATCCAGAAGGTCGTCTGGAAGATGTTTGGTCTAATTAGCATATTACCCTTTTATTAGTATAGATAGCTAATATGCAAATTGTCCCCTTGACCAGGAGTTCAACCAGCAGGTAGGCTGGCCAACTGCCCATGTCCCCTCCCCCTGGCCAGGCTGGCTGGACCCCACCCATGCACGAATTCATGCACTGAGCCTCTAATATCCTATATAATAAAAGAGAAACATGCAAATTGACCGGACCTCTGCTACGCCCACCAGCCTATCAGAGTGAGTATGCAAATTAACCCAACAAAGATGGAAGTGGCCACGGAGCTGGAGTGAGCAGGGGGCTTGGGTTGCCCCCGGCAATGGAGGAAGCCAAGCTTCCTGCCTGCCCTGGCTGGTCCTGGCCTCCGCTCAAAGGTACAAAGTTTAAATTATAGAAGATAAATAAATCCCAGATAACCTGCTTCCAGCCGGCCCTGGCCTCCACTCAAGGAGGCGCTGAAAAAGAAAAGATAAAAAGGAGGGGCTGGGAGCTTGGGTCACCGAGGGGCATGGCCAGCCTGCAAACAGCCATCAGCCCCTCACCCACGCTGGCCAGGCATCCCAGTGGGACCCCCCACCCTGAAGGGGCTGTGGCCAGCCTGAAAACAGCCCTCAGCCCCTCACCCAGGCTGACCACACCCCCATGGGGTGAGGGTCCCTGCTGGGAGGCTTGGCCAGCCTGCAAAAGCCATCAGGCCCTCACCCAGGCCGGCCAGGCACCCCAGCAGGGACCCCCCCCACCCTGAAGGGGGTGTGGCCAGCTTGAAAACAGCCCTCAGCTTCTCACCCAGGCTGGCCACACCCCCCCCAGCAGGGACCCTCACCCCATGGGGGCGTGGCCAGCCTGCAAACCACCACAGGCCCCTTGCCCAGGCCACCCCATGCCCCAAGGGAACCTCCACCCTGATCCGGGGTGAGAGTTCCCTTCACTCTTCAGGGCAAACCAGCTGGCTCCCACCCATGCACCAGGCCTCTATCTATACTAATAAAAGGGTAATATGCTAATTAGACTGGGAAACCTTCTGGACGTTCTTCAGAGATAGAGGCAGTTGTGGGTGATCAGGCCAGGATGGGACAGCAGTTGTGGGTGATCAGGCTGGTAGGGGCGGGGCCATTGGGAGTAAGCAGACCAGCAGGGGGGCCAGTTGGGGGTGAGCAGGACATCAGTGGGTGTCAGTTGGAGGTGATCAGGACAGCTGGGGGGCAGTTTGGAGTGAGCAAGCCAGCAGGGGGATAGTTGGGTGTGAGCAGGCCAGTGGGGAGGGAAGGTGGGAAAGATCAGGCCAGCAGGGGGGTATTTGGGGGTAAACAGGCTGGCAGGGGAGGCAGTTGGGGGTGATCAGGCTGGTGGGGGCATTTAGGGGCAAGCAGGCCAGCAGGCAGAGTGTTTAGGGGCAATCAGGCAGGCAGGCAGGCAGGTGAGTGGTTAGGAGCCAGCAGTACCGGATTGCCAGAGGGATGTCCGACTGTTTGTTTAGGCCCAATCCCTTTAAACTGGCAGTAGGACATCCTTTTAGGGGTCCCAGATTAGAGAGGGTGCAGGCCAGGCTGAGGAACACCCGTGCATGAATTTCATGCACCGGGCCACTAGTATATATATATATACACACTGAGTGGCCAGATTATTATGAGTTCAGAGATCATAATAATCTGGCCACTCAGTGTAAATCCCACTTGGTCATGCTGTATGATTGTTCTAATATAATGCTGGATGAGATTTGTTAGAATTTTGTTGAGGATTTTAGCATCTATGTTCATCAGGGACATTGGCCTATAATTCTCTTTATTTGTAGTGTTTATCTGGTTTTGGAATTAGGATAATGCTAGCTTCATAGAAAGAGCTTGGAAATATTCCTTCCTCTTGAATTTTTTGGAAAAGTCTGAGGAGGATAGGTTTTAGTTCTTTGAATGTTTGGTAAAACTCTCCTGTAAAGCCATCCTGACGAGGGCTTTTGTTTGCTGGA
This sequence comes from Plecotus auritus, assembly GCF_963455305.1. Taxonomy (NCBI): domain Eukaryota; kingdom Metazoa; phylum Chordata; class Mammalia; order Chiroptera; family Vespertilionidae; genus Plecotus; species Plecotus auritus. Next base: position 104,349,743 of record NC_137772.1, read on the forward strand.
AGATTTTTTTATTACTGCTTCAATTTCATGGGTTGTTATTGGCCTATTCTGTTTTTTTTTTATTCTTCCTGATTGGGTTTTAGAAGATTGTATTTTTCTAAGAATATGTACATTTTGTCTAGGTTTTCCAATTTGTTGGAGTAGAGTTGTTTGTAGTATATATATATATTTTACAATCCTTTGTATTTCTGTGATGTCTGTTGTTACTTCATCTCTTTAATTTTTTATTTTGTTTATTTGAGTCCTCTCTCTTTGTTTGTTTGTTTTTTTGTGAATCTGGCAAGAGGTTCATCAATCTTGTTTAACCTTTTCAAGAACCAGTTCTTGGTTTTATAGATCTTTGTTACTGTCCTTTTTTTTTGGTCTCTGTCATTTATTTCCACTCTGATCTTTATTATTTCCTTTCTTCTGCATGCTCTGAGTTTTTCTTGTTGCTCTCTTTCTAATTCTTTAAGTTGAAGGTTTAGATAATTTATTACTATTTTTTTCTTATTTTTTTATGTAGGCCTGTGGAGCTATGAACTTTCCTTGTAGGACTACTTATACTGTGTCCCATAGATTTTAAATTGTGTTTTCATTGTCATTTGTTACCAGGATGCTTTCTATTTTTTATTTGATCTCTTTTGTAACCCAATAATTGTTAATAGCATGCTATTTAGCCTCCAAGTGTTTGATTTTTTCATTGTTTTTATTGTAGTTGATTTCTAATTTTATGCCATTGTGATCTGAGAAGATGTTTGATATAATTTCAATCTTCTTGAATCTGAAGAGACTTTGCTTGTGCCTCAATATGTGGTCTATCTGTGAAAATGTCCCATGTGCACTTGAGAAGAATGTATGTTCTGTAGCTTTGGGGTGATATGTTCTGAAGATGTCAATTAATTCCATCTGATCTAGTGAGTCATTTAGGATTGATATTTCTTTGCTGATTTTTTGTTTAGAGGATTTATCCAGTGGTGTCAATGGGGTATTAAAGTCCCTCCCCTAATATGATTGTATTTCTGTCAATGTCACCCTTGATAACTTCTAGAAGTTTTTTTATGTATTTGGGTGCTCCTGTATTGGGTGCATATATGTTTACAGAAGTTATATCCTTTTGTTGAATTGCTCCCTTTGGTATTATGAAGTGGCCCTCCTTATGTCTTGTTATGGCCTTCACTTTGAGGTCTATTTTGTCAGATATAATTATTGCTACTCTAGCTCTTTTTTTTTTCATTTCCATTTGCCTGAAAAATTTTTTCCATCCCTTCACCATCAATCTGTGTGAGTCCTTTGTTCTGAGGTGGGTCTCTTGTAGATAGCAGATATATAAGTCATGTTTTCTTATCCACTGAGTTATCCTATGTCTTTGATTGGAGTATTTAATTCATTTTCATTTAAGGTTATTATTGATATGTACTTGTTTGTCACCATTTGTATTCTTTATGCCTGTGTTCCTTCTTCCATTCCTATTTCTTCCTTTTACAGCAGCCCCTTTAGCATTTCTTGGATTTCTGGCTTGGTGGTAATAAAGTTCCTTCCCCCTTTTTTTGTCTGTAAAGCTCCTGATTTCACCTTCAATTTTGAATGATAGCCTTGTTGGGTATAATATTCTTGGATTCAGTCCCTTGCTTTGCATCACTTTGTATATTTCATTCCATTTCCTCCTGCCCTGTGTGTTTTTGTTGAGAAATTGGTTGGTAGTCTAATGGGAGATTCCTTGTAGATAATTTTCTGTCTCTCTCTGGAAGCCTTTAAGATTCTTACTTTGTCTTTGGTGTTTTCCAATTTAATTATGATGTGTCTTGGTCCCATTTATTTGGGACTCTGTGTGCTTTTTGAACTTGTGTGAGTTTTTTATTCCCATTATCAGGGAAGCTTTCTGTCATTATTTCTTCAAACAGGTTTTCTATTCCTTGCTGTTACATCTCTTTCTGGCACCCCTATTATGCTGATGTTGTTTCTTTTCATGTTGTCCCAAAGGTCCCTTAGGCTCTCCTCTTGCTTTTTAATTTTCTTCCCAGTTGCTGCTTGTCCTAGGTGTTTTTTATACCTTTTCTTTTAGCTCGCTGATGTGGACCTCATCTTCTAGTCTACTGTTGATACTTTTCATTGTGTTCTTTTTTGCAGCTATATCATTCTTCATTTCTTCTTGGTTCTTCTTCATTTCCTCTTGATTCTTACACATGTTGTTGAATTTGTCTTCCATCCTTTTCAGCATCCTTATGACCATTGCTCTGAATTCTTTCTCTGACAAATTGTTTCCCTCCATTTCTTTTACTTCCTTTTCTGGTGATTCCTCTTTTCTTTTGTATGAGGGCTGTTTCTTTGTCTCCTCCTTTTTGCTCTTCCTTTGTGGTTGTTTCTGTGTATTATATCAAACTCCTATGTCACCTAGATTATTTTGAGTTTGTCTTATATAGTAGATATTTTGTGGGACACAGTGGTGCAATCTCTCAGGTCTTCTGGGCTGGTTATTCTAGATATGCCCCCTACTTGGGATATTTGTGTTCTTGTGCTGTAGTTGGGTTTTGAGTGTTATTGTCCATTTCTGGATGGAGTCTCTTCTCAGGTTGTCTGGTTACGTGGCTCACTCTGCCACGTTGACTGAACAACACAAAATACAACTCAATAAGACATGACACAAAGGGAACAAAACATGAATGTACTCATGACACTTATAACCCCAATAAAAGTGACCACCAGAGAAAAGAGAATTAGGAAAGAGAAAATAGAGGAACAATTATATCAGTAAAATGAAAAAAAGTAAGAGAGAAAGACAAAATAAGGGGGAAAATATACATATATGGGGTCGAACACTGCAAAACAAACAAATAAGCCAAAAAATGCAAACAACAAACATCCAGAAAAAAGGAGGGATAGAATCTGTAGAGGCAGAAGTTATATCCAGAAAGTAAGGTTAAGGAATTAAATGAATAGGGGAATGGCCACGGTTCAGTATAGAGGAAGCAGAATGAGAATGAGTGGATAAGAAGAAAATTAACAAAATAATCAATAAATTTTTTAAAAAAAAATATTAAAAACTTTATCTATCTATATATTTATCTATTTTTGGAAAAGGAGAATAGAGGAAAGAGCATATACACTGAGTGGCCAGATTATTATGATCTCTGAATGCATAATAATCTGGCCACTCAGTGTGTGTGTGTGTGTGTGTGTGTGTATTAGAGGCCCAGTGCATGAATTCGTGCATGGGTGGGGTCCGGCCAGCCTGGCCAGGGGGAGGGGACATGGGTGGTTGGCTGGCCTGCCTGCTGGTCGAACTCCTGGTCAAGGGGACAATTTGCATATTAGCCTTTTATTATATGAATATACACTGAGTGGCCAGATTATTATGCATTCAGAGATCATAATAATCTGGCCACTCAGTGTAGGCTTGAACTTATTGAGTGAAACTAGTTAAGCAATTAGGACAAGAAGAGAGCAAGAGAGGAGAGGAAAAACAAAGACATAAAAATTTGGCTAATGAAGAAAGAGAAAATAGAAGGGTGCATGGACTTGGAGAAGGGGAGAGGAAATTAGATACATGAGTAAGCCAACAGACTACAATAATAATAACATGTCAATAAAGCAGTAAAGAAGATCATTTTTTAACAAGAGGTAAACAGAAAGGAGAGAGAAAAACTAAAGCAGGTATAAGAGAAGAGAAACAGGATGCAAAAGGGAAATGTGAGGAAGAAAAAGGTGGAAAAAAAAAGAAAAGAAAACAATGAGAAAAATAAAAATAGAATGAAGAAACATACAAAAATAAAAGATTATAAAAATATATACAGAAAAACAATTTTTTAAAGTAAACGATAAAAAAGAAAAAAGTGAGGTTTCATTCATTTCAGCCCAGTTTTTATGTCACAAGGCGGCTGGTTTAAGACCCCTCTACTGTTCTGTCTGCCACTTCTCAGTTTCCTGTTAGGTAGTCAGCACCGTGTTGAAGTTCCCAGTGATCCACTGCTCCTGAGTGTTTGTAATTTAAAGGTCCTAGCAAGTGGGTTTAGCAAATAAAAGCCAGGAAAATATAAAGGCAAAACAATCGCACCACTGCAAGTTTCTCTCCCCTCAGTACCATGTGGCTTGAGCAGTTCTTCAGGCTGCCTTTCTGGGCATAGACTCTCATGACTGTGGACTTAGATCTATATTACCTGGCTGCCAGTAGCACTGTGGACCCCCTTCCACAGTTTAGTCTTACCGTGTCCCCAAGGGACGCAGACTTGGTGCAGCACAGGTTCCTTCTGACCCCCTTGTCCTAGTGGTTGTGCTTTCCTCTCTCCATCCCAGAACACTGATCCTACTGTTCTTCAGGTTTCCTCTACCCTTTCCAGCTGAGGATTGTCTCACCAGCTGTGTTTAAGTCACCAATTCCAGGTGGATGTTATTCAATTTAGTTGTTCCTTCTATCTACTCTGTAAGAAGCTGCAGGACACATCCGTCTATTCGGCCACCCTTTTGAGAAACCTTGTCATATGTTTTTCCTAGTTAAAGGCTACATGCTAATTTCAAGATTTGTTATAGTAATAATAATCAACTTGATTTTAGTGTGACATTGAATTAATAATATCAGTATAGTGATCTTTCTTCCAACAAGTATGTTAATTGTTGATTGTAGGATGGCTTTGCAAAGGGAAGAATTATGAGATTTTCATATTTGAGATCACAAATCATTGCAGTTCATTGCAATGGAGGCAATTTACTTTGTAAGGACAAATGCAACTCCATTTAGAAACTCCAACATTGTCTTGCCAACTCAAGCTGTGCCATACAATAATACTGCACCAATTACCAGAAGGTGACCTTTGCAGTAAAACTAACCTGGAAAGTGTAAGAAATTGTTTTTATGACTAATAAAAATGCCTATTATGTGGGTTTTAAAAAACATTAAATTTTGAGAAACCAAGATGGCGGCATAGGTAAACACCTAAACTGCTGCCTCGCACAACAATTTCAAAACTACAACTAAAAGAACGGACACCATCCAGAACCACAGGAAAGCAGGCTGAGTGAAAATTCTACAACTAGAAGGAAGGAGAAAAGCTCACAGAGAATTGGAGGTACGGCAAAGGGGCTTTGTGCGCGCAGAGAGGAAGGGCGGCTGAGAGCCTGGCTGACTTCCTCTGGCGGAAGGGGGAAGGAAGACTCCGACCGCACTGAACCCCAGTTCTGACTGCACTGAACCCCAGTTCCGGGCGAACCCCTGGGGACCCACACTCTTGTGGGGGGAGTCTGGACTCTCGGGCGGAGACTCGTGAGCCGGGGAAGGCGGAGGACTGGAAGTGCACACGCGCGCGAGTGCCGGTGCGCACAAAGGCTGTGGGGGTTGCCACAGGCTTTCCCTAGTGGAGGGGAGTCAGAGGATTCTGACTGCACTGAGCCCCAGTTCTGACTGCAGTGAACCCCAGTTCCAGGCGAGCCCCTGGGGACCCACGCTCTTGTGGGGGGAGTCTGGACTCTCGGGCGGAGACTCGGGAGCCGGGGAAGACAGAGGACTGAAAGCGCGCCCGCGCCGGTGCGCACAAGGGCTGCGGAGGTTGCCGCGGGCTTTCCCTGGTGGAGGGGAGTCAGAGGCTCCTGACGGCACTGTGCCCCAGTTCTGACTGCAGTGAACCCTGATTCCAGGCGAGCCCCTGGGGACCCACGCTCTTGTGGGGGGAGTCTGGACTCTCAGGCAGAGACTCGAGCTGGGGAAGGCGGAGGACTGAAAGCGCACGTGCGCGCAGGGGCGGGGCTGACAGGAAGCCAAGACTGAGGCTCCACCCCATCCAAGCTGAGCACAGAGGCTATTGCAATTTGGCAAGTCTAATCCTATAGGGCTGTCTCCAGCACCGGGCTTCTCCCAGCATAGACACAGCTGATCCTTACAGCCAACTGACCTGGAGGTCAATTCTTCCCAGTTATACCAACAACAATAAAGACTTAATTACAACAAGGCTGTACACACAGTCCACAAAGGGGTGCACCAAGAGTGTCCACCTCAGGTTAACTGGGGAAGCAGACCCACTGGGCCATATTGGAAACCTAGCACAAATATCTACCTTACCAACTCAGGGAATCAGTGAAAATGCGGGGTCAAAGAATCAGATCACAAACGAAAGAAATGGAGGAAAACAAACGACTGGATATAGAATTCAAAACCACCGTTATAAGACTTTTTAAGAATATCCTAGAAAAGGCCGATAAATATAACGAGACCCTCGAAGATATGAAAAAGGACCAACTAGAAATTAAACATACACTGACTGAAATAAAAAATATTATACAGAGACCCAGAAACAGAATAGAGGAACACAAGAATCAAGTCAAAGAATTGAAATACAAAGAAGCAAAAAACACTCAACCGAAAAAGCAAAAAGCAAAAAAAAAAATCCAAAAAGTTGAAGATAATGTAAGAAGACTCTGGGACAACTTCAAGCGTACCAACATCAGAATTATGGGGGTGCCAGAAGAAGAGAGAGAGCAAGATACTGAAAACCTATTTGAAGAAATAATGACCGAAAACTTCCCCCACCTGGTGAAAGAAATAGACTTACAAGTCCAGGAAGCCCACAGAACCCCAAACAAAAGGAATCCAAAGAGGACCACACCAAGACACATCATAATTAAAATGCCAAGAGCAAAAGACAAAGAGAGAATATTAAAAGCAGCAAGAGAAAAACAGTTAATTACCTACAAGGGAGCACCCATACGACTGTCAGCTGACTTCTCAACAGAAACTATGCAGGCCAGACGGGAGTGGCAAGAAATTTTCAATGTGATGAATAGCAAGAACCTACAACCAAGATTACTCTACCCAGCAAAGCTATCATTCAGAATTGAAGGGCAGATAAAGAGCTTCACAGATAAGAAAAAGCTGAAGGAGTTCATCACCACCAAACCAGTATTATATGAAATGCTGAAAGGTATTCTTAAAGAAGAGGAAGAAGAAAAAAGTAAAGAGAAAAATTATGAACAACAAATACATATCTATCAACAAGCGAACCTAAAAATCAAGTGAATTAAAAACCTGAGGAGCAGAATAATCTGGTGAATATAATAGAATCAGGGGCATAGAAAGGGAGTGGACTGATAATTCTCAGGGGGAAAGGGGTATGGGGGGTTCATGAAGAGAATGGACAAAAATCATACACCTATGGATGAGGACAGTGGGGGGGAGGTAAGGGCAGAAGGTGGGGTGGGAAAGGGGTGGAGGGGAGCTATGGGGGGAAAAAGGAGAAATAATTGTAATAATCTGAATAAAGATTTATTTAAAAAAAAACATTAAATTTTATTTTAGGTGTAGAAAGACACCTGCAAAACTGTGCTTTTTGTTATTACATGTTATAATATGAAAAGATAATCCACAAGCTTATTGAGAAAGTGTTATTCAACAATCCTATATAATAAAAGTCTAATATGCAAATAGACCAAACAGTGGAATAACTGGTTGCTATGATGCACACTGGCCACCAGAGGGCAGATGCTCAATGCAGGAGCTGCCCCCTGGTGGTCAGTGTGCTCCCACAGGGGGAGCACCACTCAGCCAGAAGCCGGGCTCACAGCTGGCAAGCATAGCAGCAGTGGCGGGAGTATCTTTTACCTCCGCGGCAGTCAGATATCTCCTGAGGGCTCCCGGACTGCAAGAGGGTGCAAGCCAGGCTGAGGGACCCCTCCCCCCCCCCCCCCCCCCCGCCCAGTGCATGAATTTCATGAACCGGGCCTCTAGTATTATATATTTATTTGGTTCCACATGTCTCATTTTTAGATATTTTAAGATGAAATGCTTGTCTTTTTAATCAAAATTTTTGTTCCCTTCCAGTTAGCTAGGGCACTAAAGGTCTCTATTCAGTCAGCATTTTCACTCAGTTTGGCTGATTTTCATTACTGAAGAATTAGGTCTGGTAATTAAATCCAATCTCAGCAAAGTTTATTTTAGGAAGTTTATTTAGGTTCTATGCAAAATGGAATCTCATAGGGAAAGAGAATTAACATCATTTGAAATACAATTGCAGTGAAATATATTTAACAGCTATTTTTGAAAGAAGAGCTTAGAAACTTCCCTGGAGTTGACTCAGCTTCAGTGTCTTCATGCACCCTTTTCCACTTATAGTTCCCATTCTTTATAATTAGATGTGTCCCTATATTTTCTGCTGGTTTTCTACATCAATAATCTGCTTTCGTCAATAATTTTACATAACTCAGTATGTCTTCCACTGATTCATACACATACATACACACATACACATTAAAATTCTTAAAAAGTGATACCCAAATATAAAAAGTTATAAAAATATACATATAAATATATAATACATAATATTTATATTTACATATTATACTAGAGGCCCAGTACAGATTTGTGCACCAGTGGGGCCCCTCGGCCTGGCCTGTGGGGATTGGGCAGAAACCGCCTGCTGCTCCTGCCTGCTGCTCCTGCTCATCCCAGCACCACTGCACCTGCTGCCACTTCTGCTGCCATTCAGTAGGCTCGCTGCCTCTCCATTGCGGTCTCCAGGCTGCGGCAGTCAGCCGTGAGCCTTGCATCTGGTGCCTGTTGGTCAGCTGAGTAGCACTCCCAGTGTAGGAGCACAATGACCACCGGGGGCAGCTCCTGCACTGAGAGTATGCCCCCTGGTGGTCAGTGTGTGTCATAGCGACTGGTTGAATGGTTGCTTAGGCTTTTATATATATAGGTATTTATGTATTTTAACATTCTGTATTTATTTTTCTTAAATATATTTTTATTGATTTCAGAGAAGAAGGGGAGAGGGAGAGACAGCGCATAGCGATTGGGGCTGGTGTATCAGTGCATGGGAGTGGCAGTGGCAGGAGCGGGGCTGCCTGCAGAGAAGGGACTGGGGGCCACGGTGGGAGGGGCTGGGTGGGAGCGTGGAGGATGGACCAAGACTTGCCCCTGTGCCACTGCAGCCTCATGGCCCACAATTCTTTTCAAGGTGCTCAAATTCATGCACTGGGCCCCTAGTTTAAAATAATGTTTCTTTCAATCACAAATTCCTTTTACTGAGATTATTTTTTTTCACCATTTTATAACCACATTGCTGTGGCCTGAATTGTGTGCCCTAAACATTCATGTGTTGAAACCTAATTCTCAGAGTGATAATATTTTGGGGTGGGGCTGTTGGGAGGTGATTAAGTCATAAGGGTGAAGCCTTCAGGAATGAGATTAATGATGTTTTAGAAGAGACCTAAGAGAGTTCCCTTGCCCTTCCTTCACATGTGAATACAGAGTGAGAAGACTGCTATCTATGAACCAGGAAGCGAGTCCTTACCCGACAAGGAATCTGTTGGTGCTTTGATCTTAGACTTCCTAGACTTCAGAACTGTGGAAATAAATTTCTGTTGTTTATAAACTACCTAGTCTATGGTATTTTGTTATAGCTTCCCAAATGGACTAAGACACATATTGATGATCTATGACTTTTTGAAAAATGTATATATACATAATATGCAGATATAGGTAAGAAATGACTTTTTAAATTTTTTTGTAACTGAGTTTAAGTTCTGTTCAGAGTTCCCACTCTGCTAGCTAGCAGATGTTACATCTTCATCAATTTAGAACCCTTGTCCTCCCCCACCCAGGTAGAGTTAATGGGAGGAGTGATGGGGCTGAGAGAAGTAGAGTAAGTGGCTTTATATGATATTCAGGCCCTGAGAAGGGTCATATGCTATGTGAATTTTTGTCATTGAACCACTCTAGCATCATATGAGGTTCTCTTTTCCCCAGGTCTTGGGCCATTTCACACAGGTAATTGTTGTATCTTTCTTGTTCACACTATAAGAATGCTGTCAACCACTAAGGGGCTTTCAGGACCAAATCATGTCTTCCATGCTGTTTGCTTTTGAAATGCTCTTTGGCACAATGAAATCATTCTCTTGTTTGATATTGAATGTGCATTTAAGCCCTCTATGAGACCACTTAAGGCTCTTGTTCTAGATTCCCACTCCACTGCTATGTCTGTTCTCCCATACACATTGAGGTTGGGGACACTGGGATCTTGGCAATTTTCAGGGTTCTACTGGGCACAGGGCACATATTCCCTCTGCTTAAGTCTCCCAGACATCTAACCAGAGGTTTTTGTCATTTTCTTTCCCTCCTATTCCCTGTTACTTAAGAAAGGAGATGGCTAAGCATAGGATACCCTGTCAAGGACATTATCAACATATAATTGTTGCATCTCTCCCTCTGGGCTTTTTATCTATCCTGAAGTTCTTGGGTTCTTTACACATCCAGCTGAGAGGGGAGGGTTTGGAGTTACAAGGAGGGAATAGCATGACCAGAGATGATTTACGAAGTCAATTTACAAAGGGTGAATATGAGAAATAATAGGAACTGAGATTACATTGGAAGTCATCAGATAAACTGAACATCTGTTTTAGAGAGTGATAGGGTTAGAAAAAGAGTCAGTAGATCACTAGTAGCCTAAAATTTTAAACTCTAGAGATTTTTTCCTCAAGGCAATGGGAAGCCTTTGAAAATGCTTTAGCAGAAATTACATAATCAAGGAAATAAGATGGATTCTGGAAACTTTATGGTGATATTTGAAAGGAAATGGCATAGAGGGAATGTGTGAATGAGGGAGAACAACTCAAATATGATTCCAAGAACATAACCTGGCTGATGCTGAGCTTCTTTTGTGGGAAGAAGAGGGGGTTAATCTTAGAGGTATTAGGTTGCAGTGGCAACTTTGAGATGTCTGGCATGCAGCTGGAAATATGGGAATGGAGTTTAAAAGAGAGATAAAGGCTAAGCATGTAGCTATAAATGAAAAAAAAATGACTATTGATCAAACTATGAAAGAAAAGAAAGAAGATAGAGAAGATAAAAGGTCATCTTGGAATAGTGCGGAATGATCAGAAACTGAGGAAGAAAAGCAAAATTAGGAGAATGAAATGACACAGAAGCATAGAAGGAGGGAGGTTTCCACACAGGGAAGAGGTTACTGAAACAAATGTTGCAGGACAGTTTCTAGGAATATAGTGGTTTTGCTGTCCAGGGTCATCCTCTCAATTCAGAGGACTTGAAAATTCTGTAAAAAAAAAAAAAAAAAAAATGCCCAGCCAGTGTCACTCAGTGGTTGGGCATTGACCTATGAATTAGGAGGTCATGGTTTGATTCCTGGTCAGGGCACATGCCTAAGTTGTGGGCTTGATCCCCAGTGGGTGGCATGCAGAAGGTGGCCAATCAATGATTCTCTCTCATCATTGATATTTCTCTCTCTCCCTCTCTCTAAAATCAATAAAAACATATTTTTAAAATATGCAAAAATATTTCTATAAGCATTTTGGATTTCAGAAAACAAGGGGAGGGCTTCCAATCAAGATGGTGGTGTAGGTGAACATGATACTAAAATCCTCCCACATCCATATAAAAAAATACAACTAATCTTCAGAACCTCCTGAAATCTAGCTGAATGGAATTCCTACTACTAGGGAATTAAAGAAGCCATACTGAGACTGGTAGGAGGGGCAGAGGTACCGAATGAACTGGTCCCACACCCATGTGTGGTGTGTTTTAATAGGGATGGATATCTTGCCTGCAGAGGTGCCCCCTGAGAAGCAAAGGGCTCCTAGCCCCACATTAGACCCCTCAGCCAGGGTTTTAGTGCCAGGAAGAGAATTCTCCATAATTTTGGCCTGTAAAACCCAGCAGAGATTGAAGCTTAGGGAGACAGAAGGCTTCTGGAGGCCAAGGCAGTTCCTCTTAAAGGGCTCATGCATGGACTTATTTGAACTCACTCCCTCTGAGCTCCAGCACTGAAGCAGCAGCTTGAAAAGCACCAGGAACATACAAGAAGGAACTGAATTGTCCAGCATCAGGGCTGAGGAGTTAGTTTTCTGCCATACAAAATTTCTGGCAGAGACCATTGTTCCTTTGATGAGCCCTCCCCCACAGAGCTGGCAGGATAGAGTCATATCTGACTCTCCATCAACCTGGCTCACACAGTTCACCTGGTGATTGCCTGAGAACCTGACTCACCCAACTTGCAGACTCATCCAAGCCATTTCCACTATTTTTTCATACAACTGGCCTCTCTTGCCTCATGTTTCAGACTTTACTAAAATATCTCAAGTAAGCAACAACTGGCCTCAGCAAGCTCCGTACCTTTTGCTAGGCACTAGTGGCCACCTGCCTTGGTCCATGGCTTGGCCTCTCCTGGACATATCCATACCCATCATAAATAGCAGCTATCTGCAGATTTTTCACTAGCTCATGCCAGGTGGCTCTAGGCAGGGCATGGCCCCAGGCAGGGCACAGGCAACGGCTAACTTTGAACCTCCCAGGAGGCCCTAGAGCCAGTGCACCTGGTGAAGATCTTCAGGTCATGCTGGATTACAATCCTACCACATCAATGAGCAACACAACCAATGGATGGACTCTGTGAGAACCAAAGCCCCACTGAAGTAAGTCCTGCTCTATAGGGTTGACACCTGCACACAGCTTTCCCGGTGTAGTTGCAGTTGGTTCTCACAGCTGATTAGTCTGGGGATCAATTCTTCCCAGTGATGTCAATAGCAATCAAAGCTCAACTACAATAGGACAGTGCACACAGCCCACACCTGGGTACATCTGGAGCACCCAGCTCAAATGACTGGTGAGGCTGCACCACTGGGCCCTTCAGGACACCTACTATACAAGACCATTCTATGAAGTATGGGAGATGTAGCAGCTTTACCTCATATATAGAAACAAACACAGGGAAGCAGCCAAAATGTGGAGACAAGAAAACATGTCACAAATAAAAGAAAAGGAGAAATCTCCAGAAAAAGAACTAAATGAAATGGAAGCAAGAAAACTACCAGATATTATTATAAGAAATTTAGTGATAACTTCAAGGAATTTAGTGGGAACTTTAACAGCATGAAAAGGGACTTAGGAACCATGAAAAAGAACCAGTCAGAAATGAAGGCTACATTAACTGAAATGAAGAATAATTTACACAGAATCAATAGCTGAGTAGAGGACACCAAGAATAAGATCAGTGATTTGGAATATGAGGAAGCGTAAAACACCCAATCAGAACAGAAAAAAAAAAAGAATCCAAAAAATGAAGATAGTGTAAGAAGCCTCTGGAACAACTTTAAGCATACCAACATTCGCATCATAGGGTTGACAGAAGAAGAAGAGAAGGAGCAAGAAATGGAAAACCTATTTGAAAAAATAAAGATGAATCTTAGTTGGTTTTGCTCAGTGGTTAGAATGTCAGCCTGCAGACTGGAGGGTCGTGGGTTAGATTCTAGTCAAGGGCATATACCTGGGTTGCAGGGTTGATCCCCACCCTGGTCAGGCACTGTGGGAGGCAACCATTTGATGTGTCTCTCTCACATTGATGTTTCTCTGTCTTTCCCCTTCCCTTCCATTCTCTCTCTAAAAACAAACAAGCCAATAAATAAATAAAGACAGAAAACTTTCCTTACATGATGAAAGAAATAGACATTTAAGTCCAGGAAATTCAGGAAAAACAACATGAATCCAAGAAGCCCACACCAAGACACATCATAATTAAAATACCATGCATTAAAGACAAAGAGAGAATCTTAAAAACCACAAGAGAAAAGCAGTTAGTTACCTACAAGGGACCTCCCATAAGACTGTCAGATTTCTTAACAGAAAATTTGAAGTTCAGAAGGGAGTGGCAAGAAATATTCAAAGTGATGAATAGCAAGGACCTACAACCAAGATTACTCTACCTATCATTTAGAATTGATGTCAAATAAAGAATTTCACATACAAGGAAAAGCTAAAGGAGTTCATCACCACCAAACCAGTTATTACATGCAATGTTAAAGGTTCTTCTGTAAGAAAAAGAAGAAAAAAAAGATAAAAATATGAACAATGAAATGCAATAAACACATATCTATCACAAATTGGATGTTAATCTAAAAATAAACTTACAAGCAGAACAGAAACTGACTCATAGACACAGAGACAGTTGCCAGATGGGAGGGTGGTTGGAGGAATGGGTGAAAAAAGTGAAGGGATTTAGAAGTGTAATTTAGTAGTTATAGTATAGTCATGGGGGTGTAAATTACAGCATAAGGAATATAGTCAATAATATTATAATAACCAGGTATGGTATCAGATGTGTATAAAATTTGGGGGAATGATCACTTAGTAAGTGTTATAGTGTCTAATCACTGGGGTGTACACTTGAAACTAATATGATATTGTATATCAACTATAATTGAAAAATGAAAAATGATTTAAGAAATGAAAAAAAGGGGAATTTATTTCATAGTACCTTTGTTTCACCTACCCTAGTAATGTCACTAAGGCTGGAACCAGATTGCATTTTATGAGTATGGATGATAGAGAAGTGGGTGCTTGGGAAATTACAAAGGCAAACCTAGCATAAGGTGATGTATGATAAGAACTACAGTCCTTTGCTAATTTATGTCAGCAGAATCTGCTGGGAAATGATTTCTGAAGAAGCTCTATCAAGGAAGAGAGAGTGTAATTACAGATCAGATTGAAAGTATCAATGCAGGCCCACACCCCAGAGATTCTGGATCCTGTGTCCTGAACCCAGTGGCTAGAAATGATTCTAAATGACTTGCCTGTTGAATGAAAACTTGGTTCCACCGGGGTCTAGTGTAAATAGACTTGATCTGTCAGAAAATAATCAAGTGAGACTCCTATAAGTATACCCTCTGAGAGGTCTCAGGAGAAACTTTCTTTACCAAGGCCTTGAATAATACATTAAAGAGGTGAGCACCTTTGAGAAGTGGTTTAGGGGTTCTTTTTTGTAGGTTCAAATTGCAATGGGAAGTGCTTCAGGGCGAATGGTTTCATAAACTCAGTGGGGATAGGAAATACCCAGATGCCCAAGCCAAGTAATGGCATTTGATTGGCACAGGTAAAGTGTTGTGGTTGCCTTAATGAGCATCTGGAATCATGGTCAGTTGGAAGAGTGTGACCATACAGATTTTGGAAGTGGATAATTGATCATGGAATCTCTAATTGGAAGCAGCCATGTTTTTGTCTTTATGTATTTAAGTAAAAAACAAAAATATCTCTAAGTGTGGTGGTAAGAAGCCTGACTTGAGCTTGTAAGTCATTGCTCCTTACCCAATTCCCATACTACTTCATATACTTGGAATCCCTTGAATGAAGGCAGATCTGGGACCCCTAAGGAAGGCAATAATTTTCCTTTAAGGGCTCATAGCCATTTACCGTGGTAGTGGACCCTGGGGAAAGACACATACCTAGATATTCCAGGGAATACTTCACAAAGGTTCTAACTCAGGCTAATTTCTGGTGACTCCAAATTCCACTGAGGCCTACCAGGAAGAGTGGAGATTTTAAAAAGCCAGATAATAGAGTTTTGACCCAGATCTATCTCACAGTAGGTCCAGTATGTTTCTGGACATGCTTATTTACCAGGTTCCTATATAGATAGATGATAGATAGATAGATAGATAGATAGATAGATAGATAGATAGATGATAGATAGATAGTGTAAGGTTTGAGGGGCAGGAAATGGGAGTCGGAGACCAAGACATGTTAAAGAGGAAGTTTATTCCACACTAACAAGTGAGATTCACTATGGAGGATGTAGAGAAACCAGGATTAGAGGAGGGGGAGGAGAAGAAGGAGGGACCCAACCGGGCTGGAAGAGACAGCAACATGTGGAGTGGTGAAGACGCCTTTTGAGGGGAGGAACAAGAAGAGGTGGGACCCAGGGCAGAATGGGAAGGGGTGGGACCCAGGGCACTGGGCACATGCTGATTGGTGGTTGAATGTCTCGGGGATGTCCCAGTGGCAGACGCAAGTTATGTCATAACTCCGCCCACCAGTTGGGGGGAGGGACAATCTATCAGATAGATATATAGATGTATTTTATACAGTCAGGATAGGTATCCTAAATAATTGGCAGATATATTAATTAGTTTTATAACTCATGAAGCAAGGACTATTATGTAGGAAGGACAAATTGGATGTTAAGCTACAGTAAAATAAATGAGGCAATGGTTGGTGCCCATGGAATTTACTGAATTTATATCTTTAGCACTAGAAGCAGTTAGCTTTATAGCATGGTGCAATGGACTCTGTTATACTCAATTTTAGTGCTAATACCTTGTGAATTTGGCTACTATCTTACTAAATTCAAAATGCTATCTGAACTGGCAAGTGAAATATGCTGCTCTTTCTCCCTTAGTTAGGATGTGTATATCTATGAATGATGAACTGGAAGAGGGGTGATTCACTACCTAGTACATCTAATGACCCACTTATAAAACTTTATTTCTGTCATTGTAGCTCTGGAGTCTATCAGTTTAATAATTTTAGTACCCCATGGAGAAATGCTTTTTCCAGAGGGTATAACAATAGGTTTCAGTTTAATTGGAAGTTAAGGTTGATCACTTTAAGCCACTCATACTTCTGGGAGAACAGAGGAAAAGGAGGAGCATGGTTGTAATTGGAATGATGGGTTCTGACTATTAAGGAGAAAAAGGGTTTCACTTACTCAAAAGACAGAGATCAGTGTAGATAATTTCTGGAGCAACATTCTACTTTTATGCTATTGGGTAGTAAAAGTTAATGAAAAACTACAGTGCCCTCACACCCACCCCAGTCTAAGCCACAGGGCTGAGACCCTCCAGGTGGAAAAAAGAAGGTTCGGTTTATCCATTTGGCTAAAGAGCCCACACCAGTTACAGTGCTGGTTGAAGACAAAGGGAAAATGAACAGTATATAAAATCTACCCCTCTGTAAGAATGAACTCTCTATTTCAATCTGATAGAGGGGAGAAATCTTAATTATCTGTATATCTCATTACTAGTATTTTCTTCCTTGCTATATCATGTATGGATTTATATATTTTAACTAATTTTCTTCTTTCCTATCTCTTTCCCATGTCATTTTAAAATAAATTTTGTTGGTTAACTGCTGCAGTCTTTTGCAGCAAGAGTTCAAGGATCTGGAGAAGGGACTGCACATAAATGGATGCACTAGACAAGAATTATAAATTTGGAAGGCATTGGGGGAAGCCAGGCAGAGGCTTCACTCTAGTGGCAAAGCTCCCTGACTTTTCCATCACCTTTGTGCTGGAAGCTAATTCCAGCAGGTCATAAATGCGAGAAGTTCATCAAAAGGTTGGTGGACCTTGAGCCTTCAGCAAGGGCTGGAAAATACATATTATTACCTGTTGGAAATGGCTAATGACATTTCCCCAAACCTGAAAAGGATGCATAAATGATTGCTTGCTGCCAGACAGCGGAGGGCATTTCAATCTACATGTTATTGCCTCCTACTGGCCAAACATTTGAACAGCCATAGGCAGTTCCTCCAATCTGACAATGGATTCTGTATACTAAACCTTGCCTTTGATATGTATATCTACTTTGCTTTAGGACAATTTGTGTTAATAAAAAGCTCCAGAGAGACAGGAAGACTTGGTTTCTTTAGCTAAGTCTCCTCTGGCTCCCCAAAATGCCTTCCAAAATTATGTTTCATCTCTAGACTCTTTATTAATTTACCACAGCCCCTTCTCCAGATTCCCAAACCCTTCTAGATGCTGGTCAAGACCCCCTGGCACCTTCGCTTTTATTTACTAGAATATACATATGCCCTTTAGCAAAGCAAACACACATCAGTGGTAAGGTTTGGTAAACAATAAAGGATTACCAGGTTAGGGGAATTGCCTTCAGCTGTTCAGCCCTGCTGAATATTGAAGTCCATCAGCTTTCTGATGGACTTCTCGCATTTATTATGCTAACTACTGTTGGTCTTTGCCTCCAGCAGTTAACTTTATATTTTAGGTCACAGGTTGCAGAATATTAAATAGGTATTCAATAGAAATCAAGGAAAAAGCATTACGCAGAGATTTTAGACTTTGATCTAATGGCAATAACTGGCAAGGCTGAGGGTCGCCTTCCTCTTCTGGAAGGGGATGAGAATGTCTTGACTGGGACACACTGCATTATACCAGGCAGGAAATTTTCAAGTGAAGAGTATATGTAGATATCAGGAAGAGTCCTGGACTATGTTAGACATCTGCTATTGTTTGGCTACTTGGCATCCAAACACCCTTTTAGTTGTGGGAAATCCCCAAAGTGTAAATAGGCCTCACTTCCTATTATAGAAGCTGAAATGGCCAGACACTTCTCCCTGTCCCCTGGTGCTGTGGTATATATGCCTCCATGACCTAGGCTTAAACATTTCAATGTTCCTGGGAGAAAGACACAAAGTCACAGACCCTGTGAAAAATGCTTCCTGGTGCTACTTTGATAATTTTGCAGAGCTCAGCAATAGCAGTGGTTAGTGTTAAAATTCTAGAACAAAGGACATGAATTGTAGGGTGGTGGCACTGTGAGTTGTTGTTGGTGGTGATAATCCTGGTGGCATCCTGACAGAACGTTTCTGGTTCCCTGCTTTTCACTCTACTCTGGTCCTGCCCATTTTCTCAGCCTGGGCTACATAGTCTTCCTG
This sequence comes from Plecotus auritus, assembly GCF_963455305.1. Classification (NCBI taxonomy): domain Eukaryota; kingdom Metazoa; phylum Chordata; class Mammalia; order Chiroptera; family Vespertilionidae; genus Plecotus; species Plecotus auritus. The sequence goes on from NC_137772.1 coordinate 104,368,158, forward strand.
TTGATAGAGTGAGTAACACAATATTCTCTCAATAAATGCCTTTCCACTTTACTAAGTTTGTGATATTTTGTCCCATTGCTTGCAATGTTGGGAGCGACCTCAGTTGACAAAGTCCTGAGAGGGCAGGTTTCACAAAGTGGCCTGCCTGTTCCCAAGGTTAGTCATGCATCCTGCCCCCCTTAGGCTTAGAGATCCTTAAGCACAATAGTTTATTAATCACATATTCTGCCCCCTAGAGCTTAGTTAACCTTCAAGCACAGTTAATGTATAAGCGTAATTATCCTTTAGCAAGAAGCATGGCTAGATTATCTGATGGAAAGGAACTTAGGTGGCGTCAAAGGTGTATGTACAGGTATAGCCGTTGGAATCTTAGCCAAGATAAGGAGCTTTGTGTAAAGGTCAGTAGGAAACCTAAAACAAAGGGGTATAATTATGCTTACCACATTATAGGAATAATGTATTGTATGGAATGTAACTGACCCTATATAAAGTATGGTGAAAAATAAACTCGGGACTGTAAGCGGGAAGTGCTACAGTCCTCCCGACCCCATTCTGTTTTCTGTCTGTCTTTTCTCATCCTCTCCCTGCCTTGCAGGTACTGTTCGACTGATGCCGGCAGGCTCTGGCATTGCAACCAAGAGCCTTGACTTTTACAAGACTGATTCACCGATAACATTTGATTTCTAACTAGGGACAGTGAGCCAGAAAAAATGAGGGCTACATGAAAAACACTGCAGATTTTTTATTTGTATGATTGTTGTTTTCTTTACTCATCTACTTTTTCACATGAAGTAAAAAATAGAAAAAAGAATAACTTCCACTAGTAGAAAATTAAAAACTTCTTAGGGAGATAAGAAGGATATAACTAAGTTTCTCTAGTGCTTGTGCCTGCAGAATTCTGCCTTTGTGCCTCCAGTGTGGGCCATTTGTCCTTCTCATCTTCATTTAGTTCCACTGCTGGGCATAGCCTGCCTGCTGGTATAGGAGAGGGAAAATAAAGCTTCAGATCCTGCAGGGAAAGGGGGAGGGAGAAAAGGATGTCATTATAATCTGACCTTCAGGAGAACTGTCTCAAGATTAGACCTTTCCACACTGTGAAGGTTAATATTTTTCTAGCATATCTCTAGTTCTTAATATGCAAAATAATTTTTATTACCTTCTTAACAGCACATTTTAAAAGGCTCCCATTTTATGATGCAAGCTTTCCCTCAAGATAATCAGTATATAAAATTTACCCCTCTGTAAAACTGAAACAAAGGAATATAAATATCCAACTCTCTATTCTTATGTCTGCCAGCTTCACAAAGGGAAGGAGCAGTTCCTTGTCAAGTTGACAAAATACAGTGAGCACTCTCATGTCAGAATTGTTAACTACATGCAATCTGGTTCTTAAATGAATACTCAGAATATTTTGGTTTCTATTTTTATTTTGGTGAAAGTGTCCTCACTTAATTTGGCAGGTTGAATGCAATTTAAAGCTCAGTTTCAGATAGAAAAAATCTTTTCACAGGGTGAGTGAGGAGTAAAGCATCACTTAGCTGTTCTTAGCTCATTTCCAGTGGCAGGTGTGTGGGTGGGCTTACTTATTTTGAAGAAGATGAAACACAGATAAAGCAGTGGGATTCCTTTAATCCATTTGTCTTTTGTGTGTCTAGAATGGGGAGTGGTGCCAACAGGAATCTATTTTGCTGGAAAATCCAAGTCACATGACATCTCAAAGATGGCAAAATAAGAAATAACTGACATCATGTTTCTAAATATACATCATTTTGCAACAGCTACCTGGAGCACAAGCAGAAAGGTTATGAAGACAAAATAATGACTTTAGTTACTGGAAGGCATCTGTGTTCAACAGTATGTAAGGAAGACAGGTGGGGCTGGCTTACCACCTAGGATGAGGGCTAGTACAGGACTTTTATTAAAATTACTATACATCAGTGGAGAAAATAAACACTTAGTGGGTGCTGTGGAATTGCCAGGCCATATGTTTGACCAAAACTAAGAAGCCCTGCTCCAAAATAAACCTACCTGAAACAGGCACCATGTTTTGTGTTTTTTTTAAATCGGTGTATTAGGCAAATTTGGAAAGACATTTTATCTCTTGCTATGTCTTCAGTGCCAATGTCTGGGATTTATGATCTGGCCATAGAATCACTTGAGGTGTGGTATTGATGGGGAAAAATAAGACATTTTTGGGGGGCTAGCAATCTGTATCTGTGCCAGTAAACTAATGCACATTCTTATTAGCCTATAGTCTAGTCCAGGGGTGGGCAAACTTTTTGACTCGCGGGCCACAATGGGTTCTTAAACTGGACCAGAGGGCCGGAACAAAAGCATGGATGGAGTGTTTGTGTGAACTAATATAAATTCAAAGTAAAGGAGTGGAGGGGAGAGCAAGAGAACCGGATAGAACAGCCGGATCCGGCACGCGTGCCATAGTTTGCCCACGGCTGGGTCACTGCCCCTTCTTTAATTATCTGGTCCTGCAAGACCTGTTTACCTAAGTACTACTCCCATTTTAGAGAGACCATAAACCATGAACAATACACAACCCCCAGACAGGGTTATCAGCACTGGCACCAGGCCAGGCTTTTAGGTGTGGTCTCATGGCCCCCATCCCAACACACGGGATTTTTTGCAAAGCTCGTGAAAGGTCCGGAAGTATGACCCATATTTGGGGGACAAAGAAACCAAAGGGTAGGGAAAGCTCCCTCCATATTGGCTTGCTCAGGATTTGGAGAAAAACAGTCTCCCTGAGTCACTGTACCAGTACACGTGAAACATCTAAAAACAAATGGGTTTTTCCTGTGTCTCCAAGTACTCCAGTGTGTTCTTCGGTCACCTGATAAATTCTGTAACAGTATGGCATGGCAAGGAGAATGTAAACACAACTTTAGAATATCATCAGGAGGACAAAGAGGATGTTAAGCGGTTCTGTACACTTAGCATTGTGACCATCCTAGACTCTCAGAGCTAGAAGGGACTAAGGAGTTAAACAGAGTTAAACTCTCTGGTGTATGGGTACATTAAGGTCCTGAGAGGTAATGGGAATTGTTTAGGATCCCACAGCTATTAGTGAAAAACTTAAAACCAGAACCAAAGTCTTCTGAGCTTCACTCCTTTGCTCTTTTTAATTAGAGAACACAGCTTATCATTTGTATTAGTTTCACATGGCTGCTATAACAAATTACCACAAATTTAGTGGCTTAAAACAATGCACATTTATTTTCTTGCTGTTCTGGAGGTCAGAAACCCAAAAACATTTTCACTGCTGATGCCAAGTTGTTAGCAGGGCTAGGTCCTTTGGGACACTCTTAGGGAGAATCTGCTTCTGTGCCTTTAGCAGCTCCTAGAATCTCTAGCATTCCTTGACTTGGAGCCCCATCTGAGAATCATTCCAACTTCTTGCTTTCATCATACCATCTTCTACTTACTGACTCCAACACTCTGACCTCCCTCTGATAAGGACACTTGTGATTACATTAGTTCTAGCCAATTAACCCAGGATAATCTCCCATTTCCAGATGCTTAACTTAATCACATCTGCAAAGTCCATTTTTCCATGTAAGGTTTCCAGGGATTAGAATGTGGACATTTTGGGGGCATTATTCTGCCTACCACTCCATTCTACCTTCCCTTATACCCTTTCCAATTCTCTGAAATCAAATAATATAGAAGGCGGAAGAGGTTTCTGGAGTCAAAACTATGCAGTAAAACTTAGAACAGTGGTTAGTTCTCTTCATTTGACACAGCACTTTTGCTTCAGTCAATTTCCCTGAGCCCTCATATGAGAGGAAGGGCCAGTATAATTTCTATTTTACAGATTAGTAAAAGAGGGGAAAGTTAAGGACTTTTTTCGACTATAGATTGGTTCTTAAGACATATCTGCTTGCACCAAGTAATATTGAACTGCACTTAGTACTTACGTATTTTAAATCCTTAGGTTTCTATTTTTTTTTTGGTTAATATTTAGAGCAGGTGGCTTCATTTGTTCCTTCAATCAATTTTTCCTAATACCTGCTTGTTTGTTTGACTTCATGTCCTTGGCATATGCCAATGGAAAGAGCATTGGTAAAGAAAACCTATTCATAATCCTAAACACATTATATAAGTGGCTGGATCAAAACAGGGAAATGCCTGTTACCAAAGGCAATCCAGTGAGGAATCCCTGGGAGAGGAGGAAGCCTCATCAGCAAGGGGTGGATGGCCCTTGAAGAGGTCAGTGATTTCTGTGCCATTTGAACAGGAAGATTAAGCTCATTACTCTTTGAGTTTCTTTCTTGCAGATTGATGGAGAGGGAATAAACATATCTACAGTTAACATGAACTTTACCAGTTTCCCAATATTCTGAACACCTGGCATTTTTAATTAAAAACAAATATAGTAGATACTCAATAAATGTTTACAAAGTATGGAGTAAATTAATCTCATTGTTATAGGATTCTAGGGCAGAAGGGATAGATAAACTGAGACAAAGTTAGAACAAGGTCAAACAGTGTAGATAATTTGCAACCAGCTTATAACTAACAAGCCATTATCTTCCCCAGCCAAGGACACTTGATAGCAAATGTTTAAAATCTTTCTAAGGAGAATGCAGAAGGGAAAAAAAGGAAGTTTTACCCCTTAAGCAAAAAAGCCAGCAGTCTCAAGGTTTGGCTAGATAAAGTTGTCAGGTGCTTCTCATGATTTCTGGGAAGGTCACAACAAAGTAAAAAGGGACCATGAGAATTAATCTGCACCAAAATATTCAGAAGAGGAATTTTGAAACCTATAGGTAGGAGAGTATATAATGCCTCAGACCCCCACCCAACTTGCTCTTCAGATTAGCTGAGAGCCTGTCTGCACTTCATAAGCCAGATGTATAGGTTTGCTTGCTTTGCCTTTTCAGTAAATGTGCATGCTTTAATAAATTGTCTTTTTACAATACAGTTAAGGTCTCTCGTATACATTTATTTATATGAGAACACAAGGATTGAGGTTGGGAACAGCCCTCTCCCACTGACTCAGGGGGCTGTCCGTTAACATATCTCTGGTGTTGGTGAGAGATGACTCTAATATCATCCTTTGTTAATTGACTTCCTGAAAAATAAATGAAGAATGTTTTCATTTGGGCTTGTTTGCTTCCTCTACATTCAAGGATGACTAAAAGAGTCATTTATCTTTTAAAATTGGACTAAATAAACGTAGGCCTGTGGTTAGAAAAGTGCTAGATTTGGTTTACTTGGAGACAAAATAGAGGGAAAATATATTATTGGACTAGACAGGGCCTTCAAGAGTGTTCAAAAATGGTCACAATGAACTTCCTTCTACCATTCCAATGGTTCACTGACCAACTCCTTACATCCAGGAGGAGTCATTGCCAATTTCAGAGGGTATTGTGGAACAATCATTGAGCCAAAGTCAGCAAATATTTGAGCCCCAACCATGACCCATGCCTTTTTCAAATATATTACTTCATTAAATTCTCTCAACAACTTTGTGAAATAGGTGTTGCTCCCATCTTACAGATTAAGAAACTTTGAAGGAGGTTAAGTCACCTGGTAAAGAAAAAGATCCAAGTATTCCAATGCCCTTATTTTTCAACTCCAAGTCTAGTGCTGTTTAGACCTCACTGTGGTTTTTTATTGTGCCAGAAATTTCTGTTAAGTGAAAAGATTAAGAAAACATCCATGGAATGTTCGAAAAGTGAGGCCATAAACTTAATACATCTCCCAAAGAAGAACTTAGGGTGACAAACTGATAGAAAGCAAGGGCTGAATTTCTGGTTTTGCAAAGGGACATAAAAGCAGGAGCTGAGCACTTTGGACATCTTGTATCTCAGGTCTGCCATTACTCATGAGATTCTGAACAAGAATCCTTAACCCTCCTCTGCTCTGCCTCTTCAGTTTTAAGACAAGATTCATGATGACACCTACTTACAGGGTGGTTGTGAAGGCAATGGCATAAGACACGTAAATTCAGTTTATGCCATATAGGAAGTTCTTCAATAAATGCTAGTGATAGTTACTTTTGGGAATTCAAAACCTTTTTCACCACTTATTTATTCTTTTAAATCAGAGCTAATCTTCCTTTAAGCCTCATTTGTCTTTAAACAGTCCAAGATTCTAAAATTTTAGATTATTATTTTTAGAATAATTACACTTGTAATTTTAATATCTATTATATAGAACTTTAATGTCATTATTCTTTTTCTGAAACATTTTTAAAGCCATCCCATTATGGACATTGCTTTAATTTATGTGCCACCATCCTTTTCTAGATCACTCATAGAGAGAGGAGTTACATACTGGAACTTCTGCCAAAAGAAATATATCTGCCCTAAAGGATTCCTCCTGGTTAACTGGGCCTAAATTCATAACTAGAGGCTGGCAGCCATTGCTGCCTTTCACGCCCTCTGCATTTCAGGGAAAGCCACAGACTGAACTTCCTTTTTCTTTTTTTTATTGTTTAAAGTATTACATATATTAGTACATATATCTCCTTTTTTTTCCCCATTGAACTTCCCCCAGCCTCCCCTACCCCCTGTCGCATGCCCTCATCCCACCCCCGCAGTGTCTTGTGTCCATTGGTTGTGCTTATATGCATGCATACAAGTCCTTTGGTTGATCTCTTTCCCCACCCTCCCCAACACTCCCCAGCCTTCCCGCTGTATTTTGAGTCTGTTCGGTGCTTTACTGCCTCTGTATCTATCTTTTTGTTCATCAGGTTATAATGTTCTTTATTTTCCATAAATGAGTGAGATCATGTGGTATTTTTCTTTCATTGCCTGGCTTATTTCACTTAACATAATGCTCTCCAGGTCCATCCATGCTGCTGCAAATGTTAAGAATTCCTTCTTTTTTATAGCAGCATAGTATTCCATTGTGTAGATGTACCATAGTTTTCTAATCCACTCATCTGCTGATGGGCATTTAGGCTGTTTCCAGATCTTAGCTATGGTGAATTGTGCTGCTATGAACATAGGGGTGCATATATCCTTTCTGATTGGTGTTTCTGATTTCTTGGGATATATTCCTAGAAGTGGGATTACTGGGTTAAATGGGAGTTCCATTTTTAGTTTTTTGAGAAAACACCATACTGTTCTCCACAGTGGCTGCACCAGTCTGCATTCCCACCAGCAGTGCATGAGGGTTCCTTTTTCTCCGAATCGTCGCCAGCACTTGTCATTTGTTGATTTGTTGATGATAGCCATTCTGACAGGTGTGAGATGGTATCGCATTGTCATTTTGATTTGCATCTCTTGGATAATTAGTGACTTTGAGCATGTTTTCATATGTCTCTTGGCCTTCCTTCTGTCTTTTTCAAAAAGATTCTATTTAGGTCCGTTGCCCATTTTTTTTATTGGATCATTTATCTTCCTTTTGTTAAATTGTATAAGTTCCCTGTAGATGTTGGAGGTTAAACCTTTATCAGTGATAACATTTGCGAATACGTTCTCCCATACAGTGGATTTTCTTGTTGTTTTGTTGATGGTTTCTTTTGCTGTGCTAAAGCTTTTTATTTTGATGTAGTCCCATTTGTTTATTTTCTCTTTAGTTTCCATTGCCCTAGGAGCGGTATTGGTGAAGAAATTGTTTCGGCATATGTCTGAGATTTCTCTGCCTGTGGATTCCTCTAGTATTTTTATGGTTTCCTGTCTTGTGTTTAAGTCCTTTATCCATTTTGAGTTTTTTTTTTTTTTTTGTGTGTGTGTGTGTATGGTGTAAGTTGGTGATCTAGTTTCATTTTTTGCATGTATCTGTCCAATTTTCCCAACACCATTTATTGAAGAGACTGTCTTGACTCCATTGTATGTTCATGCCTCCTTTGTCAAATATTAATTGAGTTGTTCATAGTATTTTTTAACAATCCTTTGTATTTCGGTGGGGTCTGTTGTTATTTCTCCTCTTTCATTTCTGATTTTGTTTATTTGGGTCCTCTCTCTTTGCTTCTTAGTGAGCCTGGTTAGAGGTTCATCAATCTTGTTTATCCTTTCAAAGAAACAGCTCTTGGTTTTGTTGATCTTTTGTATTGTTTCTTTGGTCTCTATGTTGTTTATCTCCACCCTGATCTTTATTATTTCCTTTCTTCTGCTTACACTGGGCTTTTCTTGTTGCTCGCTTCCTAACTCTTTGAGTTGTAGGGTTAGGTAATTTATTACCATTGTTTCTTGTTTTTTGTAGTATGCTTGTAGAGCTATGAACTTCCCTCTCAAGACTGCTTTCGCTGTGTCCCATAGATTCTGGATTCTTGTGTTTTCATTGTCGTTTGCTGCCATGATGTTTTTTTATTTCTTCTTTGATCTCTCTGGTAACCCAGTCATTGTTTAATAGCATGCTATTTAGTCTCCATGTGTTTGATTTTTTTTGGATTGTTTTTATTGTAGTTGATTTCCAGTTTTATGCCACTGTGATCTAAGAAGATGCTTGATATGATTTCTATCTTCTTGAATTTGAAGAATCTTTGTGACCCAATATATGGTCTATCTTTGAAAATGACCCATGTGCACTTGAGAAGAATGTATATTCTGTGGCTTTGGAGTGAAATGTTCTGACGATGTCAATTAATTCCATCTGGTCTAGTGAGTCATTTAGGATTGATGTTTCTTTGCTGATTTTTTGTTTAGAGGATTTGTCCAATGGTGATAGTGGGGTATTAAAGTCTCCTACTATAATTGTATTGCTGTCAATCTCTCCCTTGATATCTTCCAGGAGTTTTTTTTTTTTTTTTTAATGTATTTGGGTGCTCCTGTATTGGGTATGTATATGTTTACCAGAGTTATTTCTTCTTGTTGGATTGCTCCCTTTAGTATTATGAAGTGACCTTCCTTATCTCTTGTTATGTCCTTCACTTCGAGATCTAATTTGTCAGATATAAGTATTGCTACCCCAGCTTTTATTTTCATTTCCATTCGCCTGAAAACCCTTTTCCCATCCCTTCACCATCAGTCTGTGTGCGTCTTTTTTTCTGAGGTGGGTTTCTTGTAGACAGCAGATATATGGGTCTTGTTTTCTTATCCAATCTGTTACCCTATGTCTTTTGATTGGGGCATTTAATCCATTTACATTTAAAGTTATTATTGATAGGTACTTGTTTGTCGCCATTTTTATTCTTTACCCCTGTGTTCCTTCTTCGCTTCCTATTTCTTTTTTTTTTTTTTTTTTACAGCTGACCCTTTAGCATTTCTTGCAATGCTGGTTTGGTGGTAATAAACTCCCTTATTCCTTTCTTGTCTGTGAAGCTCCTGGTTTCACCTTCCACTTTGATTGATAGCCTTGCTGGGTACAGTATTCTTAGATTCAGACCCTTCCTTTGCATGACTTTGTATATTTCATTCCATTCCCTTCTGGCCTGATGTGTTTCTGTTGAGAAATCAGCTGCTGGTCTGATGAGGGATCCTTTGTAGGTAACTTTCTGTCTCTTTCTGGCTGCTTTTAAGATTCTTACTCTGTCATTGGTGTTTGCCAATTTAATTATAATGTGCCTTGGCGTTGGTCTTTTGGGGTTCCTTTTGCTTGGGACTCTGTGAGCTTCTTGATTTTTGTGGGTTTTTTCTTCCCTATAACAGGGAAGTTTTCTGTCATTATTTCTTCAAACAGGTTTTCTATTCCTTGCTCAGTTTCCTCTCCTTCTAGCACCCCTATTATGCGGATGTTGTTTTGTTTCATGTTGTCCCAACATTCCCTTAGGCTCTCCTCCTGCTTTTTAAGTTGTTTTCCCTAGAAGCAGCTCTACTTGGGTATTTTTTCCTACTTTGTCTTCTAGCTCACTGATGCGGTCCTCTGCTTCTTCTAGTCTACTCTTGATGCTTTCTACTGAGTTCTTTACAGCAGTGATGTCATTTTTCATTTCTTCTTGATTCTTCTACATTTCCTCTTAATTCTTACACATATTGTTGAATTTGTCTTCTATTCTTTTCATTCACCTTATGACCATTTCTCTGAATTTTTTTTTCTGACAGGTTGCTCATCTCCATTTCATTTACTTCCTTTTCTGGTGATGCTTGCTTTTCTTTCATATGCTGGCTGTTTCTTTGTCCCCCCATGTTCTCTCTTCTTCGTGTGTTTGGTTATGTAGTTCGCTATCTCCTGCATTGATTTAAAGAACAAAATACAACACAACAAGGCACAACACACAAGGTATTGAACACAAATGTATTCACGATATTAATAACCCCAAATGAACGTGACCACCAGAGAAAGGCGAATTAGAGGATAAGAAAGAAAGAAGAAGAGGAAAAAAAGGGGGTGCAAAAATGAAATTGGGAAAAGGCAAAAAAATAAGAGAGAAAAGAGAGAGAATAAGAAAGAAGAGGGGAAAAAACTGTATATATGGGGAGAAAACTCCAATAGAACAGCCACTAATCCCAACAAATGCCAGAAAGAAGTACCTGAGATGAATTCAAACTACAAACAACAACTAATATCAAGTGAGGTGAGGGAAATACCGTGTTTCCCAGAAAATAAAACATCCTCTGAAAATTAGACCTACTTACAGGTTTCCTTCTGAGTGAAATATAAGGCATCCCCCGAAAATAAGGGCCACCAGGCTGTCTCAGAATGAAAATTGATTTACCGTAAACTGGTTGCTAGGGCGCCCTAACTGGCGTCTAGCAACCAGTGACGTTACGCGGAGTCCTGACGTCACTGCTGTGTGGAGGCGGAGCGGAGGTCGGAGTGAGCGGTGAGCACGGGGCGGGAGAGAGGAGGAGACTTTCGCAGATGTGTGTAGAAGAACAGGAGGATTAGAGCGGACGGGATGCAGCGAAGGTGGTGAGTGCTGGTCTGTCTCTGGTGACACTACCTGATGCTCGCGGCCGCCTTCATGATGACTGAAGGTTCTCAGTCAGTGGCAGACCCTGATCCAGCCCAGATCCAGGCCCCAGCAAGCCCAGTGACAGTCCCCAGGCAGGCCCCAGGGGGTAAATGTCTGATAAAGGGGTAGGGGGGATGTCTGGTGAAGGTGTTCAGTGGCACAGGGGTGGGGGGAGGGGGACCACTTAAAATGACACAAGAGGATCAGAGGGGGCAATAAAAATAACACAGGAGGATCAGAGGGGACAATCAAAATGACACAGGAGGATCAAAAGGGGTTACTAAAATGGTAATCCCCCCTCTGATTCTCCTGTGCCATTTTGATTCCCCCCTCTGATCCCCCCTGTGTCATTTGGAGTGATCCCCCTCCCCCCACCTTGATACCCCAATTCCTTTTTTTTTTAAAATATATTTTATTGATATTTTACAGAGAGGAAGGGAGAGGGATAGAGAGCTAGAAACATCGATGAGAGAGAAACATCGATCAGCTGCCTCCTGCACACCTCCCACTGGAGATGTGCCCGCAACCAAGGCACATGCCCTTGACCGGAATCGAACCCGGGACCCTTCAGTCCGCAGGCCGACGCTCTCTCCACTGAGCCAAACCAGTTTCGGCGCAATTCCTTTTTTTTTACCCCTAGAAATGAGCGCAAAAAGAAAAAGCTACTCCGTGGAGTACAAGAAAGGAATCGTAGAAGACTCTTGGGGCCACAATCTTACTGCTTTCTGCAAAGAGAAGATGTTGAGTATCCGATTGGTCCGAAAATGGCGAGCAGAGTATGGTAACCTCATTGAACAAGTGGACAAGGGAAATGCTAAAAAGCGCAAGTGTGGATCAGGTCGGCAACCATTATTTTCTGAGCTGGAAAACCTGATCTGTGAATGGGTTGTTGATAGGAGAGCAAAGGCTTTGGTTGTGAGTAGGGCTCAGATTCAAGAATTTGCCCTTGCAATGGCACCACAGTTTGACATAGCCCCCGAAGACTTCAAAGCATCACAACACTGGCTGGATAATTTCCTTCAGCGAAGTGAACTGTCTTTAAGAAGATCTACAACATTGTTTAGGTTGGAAGATACTCAAGTTATTAAGCGAGCACTTGCATTCAAGTCCTTTATTGATGATGCTGACTTCTCTAAATACAATCTTTCCAACATGATTGCTATGGATGAAACTGCAGTGTTTATGGGCCAATCATCTCAAACAACAATTGAACAGCGGGGTGCCTCCTTAGCGTACATTCCCTCCACTGCTTACGAAAGTGCACGTGTTTCCTGTATTTTGGCAATTCGTCTGGATGGCACTAAAATCCCACCTTTAATCATTTCTAAGGGCAAGAAGGAAAAGATTGAACGTGTTTTGGGCGTTTTTATTCTTGAAACTGAAAAAGCCTGGGCCACACAAGCAGTTATAAGGAAGTGGGTCGATTTAATGCTGCCGCTTGTTATGCGAGGGAGCCAAAGAGGTCTGCTAGTCTGGGATGCAGCCAGCACTCACCGCGCTAAAGACATGAAGACATTTCTTCACGAAAGAAAAATAGATCAGATAATGATTCCCACAGGAATGACGGCCTATCTCCAGACTCTTGATATTGCAATAAACAAGCCATTCAAAGACAATTTGCGCATGGAAATTAATGACTACATTGAAAATAGAATGGAGAGAAATCAGCGTGGAAACTTTGTGAAACCTAAACTGCAAGAAGTTGTGACTTGGGTGAAGAATTCATGGGAGAAAATCACTGACAGTTGCATTGCAAATGCACTGCGAGCAGGCTACCTTGACAAGAAGTACTCATTTAAAGACAGTGCTATTGCTAAACATGAGAGATTTGGTCCACTGATTCTGAAAGAAATGGAGTCACAAGAAATTCACCAGGAAATTCAGGAATTGGATTGTTACAATGATGTTCCAGAAGATGATGACATGATTGTCATTAAATAAATGAGTAAATTCTTGATACTGTAGGATTCACAGTTTGTCTGGTTTGTGTTGACAACTACTGTATTACCGTACTGTATACAGGTAATAAATTTCCTTTATTTTCATTTAACAATAAATGTGTACCGTATTCTTCTTCATGGAAAAATAAGACATTCCCTGAAAATAAGACCTAGCGTGTCTTTGGGGGCAAAAATTAATATAAGACACTGTCTTATTTTCGGGGAAACACGGTAGAAGCAAAAAGCAAACAAAGACAAAACAAAAAACGAAAAGAAAAAGTGAAACAATCTCTCAAACAAGCATAAAAAATTGATATAATCAACAATCAAGCAAACAACAACAAAAGAACAGAGAGAAAAATTTTTGGATAGTGAAGAAAGAGAAGAGATAGGTGTGTATGGACTTAGCGGGGGTTGGAAATTGGATATATAAGTAGGGTGAAATTTTAACCGGGGGTAAATAGAAGGAATAGGGAAAATCTAAAGCAGGAAAGGATAAGAGAAACAGGACAACAAAAGGGGAAAAGGGAGGAAGAGAGTGATGGCATAAAGGCAAAGCTGAGATAGAGTAAAATGATGGTAAAGGAAAGATGAAAATACAATGTGGAACACTAATCCCAAAGTAAAATAAAGAGAAAATAAAATGACACTTATTTTTAAAAAAAGGTAAAATAGTAGTAGTCATAATACTGATTGAAAATAAAAATGTAATAATTAAAAAGGTAAAATCAAGTGAGGAAAAAAGAAAAAAATTAGTTTCTTAAGTAAAAGATGAAAAAATAAAAATAAAAATGTGCAGTAGTGAAGGTCATTCACTTCCTCTACTGTTCTGTTTGACATGCCTGTTTCCTAGTCATGGCAGTATTGAAGTTCCCTGCATTCCACTGCTCCTCAGTGTTGTAAACCAGTCCTGATTTTTAAGCAGGCAGTTTATTAGTGTTTACACAAGTGTCAATTTGTGATTCAATCCCTGGGTAGCAGTGTTTCTGGATTGACCTCTGGGTCTATAGCTGGTGTTTAGAATTTGTTTTCCCTGTGGCACTTAATACCAGTTTGCCCCAGAGCTGGTTCTCTGATAGTTATTCCCTGCTCTGATCCCCAGGGTCCAGAAAAACAACTTTCTCTTGCAGTCTCTTAGGGTGTCCCCAATTGGGTGATTCTATGTATTGGGCTTAGTAATCAGAAGCAAGGATTTAAAGAGGAAAAAAAAAAGAGCCAGAGTTAACTGTGTGAACTCCGGGGCTGTGCAGTCTTTTTTCAGCACACTTTTAAAATTTTTAGGCTGTCCGTTTGCGCCCAGATCAAAGTGGGTTGCTTTTTAGAGTTCCCTTCTGTTAGCAGCTCTGCAGACCCCCTTCCACATTCACGGATCAAGCCAGCCCCAATGGCTGCGGATTTTTCTAGGTGCACACTTTCCCAGGTCTCCAGCTCCCGAGTGCGCATTTCTCTCTCCTGCTGGGACCACAGACCTCACTATCCCAGACGAAATCTGACCTTTCTGTGTTGGAGTGTAGAGCTCCTCTGAATCTGTGTGCTTGTGTCAATTGGGGATTGGTGTTCTCAGGTTCGCAGCTGTTTGGTGGGTGCTGTAGCTGTAGATTCCCCGGGCTTTTCAGGCGTCCCATAACATCCACTTTCCCCTTCAAGATGGCGCGGTCTCCATGTCCAAGCCAGTCGCTTTGGGAGGGAACCCAGCAGCAGTGGGGCTGCCTGGTCAGGAGAGCCCTGTTTGACAATCCCCCACAGTCTCCTGGAGTATAGCTGTCCCTCAACTCACCAACAAACACTCCCAGTGCAACCACACACTCTCCCTTTTTTTTCTCACTCACACAGTATCTTGCAGTCTGCCTTCCCATCAGCAGCCATCTTCCACAGACTGAACTTTCAACCTCTGTGCTGTGCTCCTGCTGTTTAAGTCAACTGTTATAAGGGATTTAGTTCCTGGTTTTGTCTTTCAACAAAGGGACTGAGATCTGCCCTATCTAATCAGAAGTTCATTATTATATCCTCATCTGTATCTATACCAACCTATCAGGACTGTGAGAATTTAGATATCTCATTTGCATAAAACTGGACCAATGGGAAACCTGGGAAGGCACTTTATGAAAGGTGGCCTCCCCTTTGTCTTGGAGAGTGCATTTTCAGTTTCCACTGAAGGCTGCATTTCCATTTTGCAAACTATTCACCTGAATGAAGTTTCTCCTTTTCCACACCTCAAATTGGGGATTTTTGTTGAAAATACTAATTATGATGAGTCCATAAAAAAAAAAGTCATTCCATTTCACAGGCACAGTAACTAGTCACTGTTCAATTATTAACAAACCCAATTCTGGTTTAACAGAGGCAGCATGACACCAGAGCAGCATTGGCCACTCACTTACTGGGTGCTTTTTGTTTGAAATATCTGCTCTTTTCTTCCAGCTGAGGTGTTAAGATTCTAAGAAGGTTGTGAATTTGACTGAGAATGACTCAGTCCACGAGGAAATACATGCTTGGAAAATGTTCTTTCAGATGACAAACCTGTGTAAAATCCTTTGCTTCAAAAATGCAAGTAGACAAGGTGACCGGTTTGTTTGGTTTGGGTGTCCTTTTACTTCTGTTTACAACTTTACTCTCAGGTTTATTCCATTTCAAATATTTCTTCTGCTTTCTGTCAACTAAAGGAGGAAATATTGACATAACAGGTGAGATCTCACTTTTACTTTCATTTCCTCCAGTGTCTGGAAGCAAGTATTATGGGTGCCCACCTATGCTTTTGGTATTGAAAAAACAGCAGGGTATTATGACTTACTGGAGTCTTCCAAAAGACCACAAGATGGGGATATTACTCCACAAACTTAGACCTTCTCATTCATTCTAAAATGATTATATGTTTGGCAGTGGAGCAGGCTCTGAGATTGCAATAATGAATAAAATAGACCTTGCTCCATGGAATTTTCAGTTTCATAGAGAAGGTAGATGTTTGAATGTGGATTTAGCAGTTTACTTAGTGCTATGGTGAGAGAAATGCAGGGGGCTATGGTTATGCATGGTAGGGACCCTAAATGCAAGTTGAGAAGGTCTGGATGATGCTCTTGGAAGCTTCCCTGGAGAAAACAATGTCTAAGCTGAGACCTGGAGAATAACTAAGCATTACCTAGGAACAGAGTTCTAATCTAGACAGAAGAAGGGCATTCCTAGAGTCTCAGCATGGAAGTGAACTTGGAAGGAGTCTTTAAAGCAACTGAAAAAATGTCAAATTATAGTTGAAGCCCTAGGAGTAGAGAGTGATGAGAGACAGGGCTGGAGCATATCATGAAGAGTCTTTTTAGGGCAATTGGAAGGCAGTTCCTCATATACTGGTTTGTCCACCTCAAAGGTCTTTCTTGTTCTTTCTAACTGGCACAATCCATATCACATCTCAATGGTACACATGTGTTCTCTAGGAAATGGTCCCTGATCCACCAGAACTGGGTTAGGAACCTCACCTGTAAGCTCGATTGCATGTTCTCCATATATCACTTTTGTAGTAATTGACATTATAAACAGACAGGACTTGGTCTCAGCTGACTAGGATTTGAGTCCTACCTCCTCTAATTTCTAGTAAATTCCTGGCCTCAGATTCCTGATTTGGAAATGAGGCTAATGGTAGCAACCATCTAACAGGGTTTTGTAAAATGACTTGCAAGTGTTCAGTATATTCCTTGGCATATATTATGCATAGAATAAATATTAGCTACTCATATCCACTATTCTAAATGTTAGTTGATGATGGCCATTATTCTATCCTGGATTGTAGTTTCTTAATCACATGTCTAAGGATATTCATTGTATTACTCAAGATGAACCTGTGTCACATTTAAAGCTATTAACTCAAAGAAGATACAGTTGAAGACTGTGGCGAAGCTCCTCTGTGATTTCCCCTATCATGAATTGGGATTCCTAAGGGTAGAAACATGTCAGAATCAGGATTTTTATATCCTTACTTGATTTTTGAGATTTCTGTTGACAGTCTTTATTTTAATCAATCTCTGTTCCTTTCTGAATTTATTTATTTTTAAAATTTCTTTATTGATTAAGGTCCTCAGCCCCCATTACCACCCCAACCCCTCCCATCTCATGCCCTCACCCCCCTGGTGTCTGTGTCCATTGCTTAGGCTTATACACATGCATACAAGTCCTTTGGTTGATCTCTCCCCCTTACCCCCACTCTCCCCTATCTTCCCTCTGAGGTTTGACAGTCTGATCGATGATTCTCTGTCTCTGGATCTGTTTTTGTTCATCAGTTTATGTTGTTCATTATATTCTATAAATGAGTGAGATCAGGTGATACTTATCTTTCTCTGCCTGACTTATTTCACTTAACATAATGCTCTCCAGTTCCATCCATGCTGTTGCAAATGGTAAGAATTCCATATTTTTTACTGCAGCATAGTATTCCATTGTGTAGATGTACCACAGCTTCTAATCCACTCATCTGCTGATGGACACTTAGGCTGTTTCCAAATCTTAGCTATGGTGCTGCTATGAACATAGAGGTGCATATATACTTTCTGATTGGTATTTCTAGCTTCTTGGGATATATTCCTAGAAGTGGGATCACAGGGTCAAATAGGAGTTCCATTTTTAGTTTTTTGAGGAAACTCCATACTGTTCTCCACAGTGGCTGCACCAGTCTGCATTCCCACCAGCAGTGCAAAAGGGTTCTTTTTTTCTCCGCATCCTCGCCAACACTTGTCCTTTGTTGATTTGTTGATGATAGCCATTCTGACATGTGAGATGATACCACATCATTGTTTTGATTGCATCTCTCCGATAATTAGTGACTTTGAGCATGTTTTCATAAGTCTCTTGGCCTTCCTTCTGTCCTCCTTCGAAAAGTGTCTATTTAGGTCCTTTGCCCATTTTTTGATTGGATTGTTTATCTTCGTTTTGTTAAGTTGTATGAGTTCCCTGTAAATGTTGCAGATTAAATCCTTATTGGTGATAACATTGGCAAACATGTTCTCCCATGCAGTGGGCTTTCTTGTTTTGTTGATGGTTTATTTTGCTGTGCAAAAGCTTTTATTTTGATGTAGTCCCATTTGTTTATTTTCTCTTTAGGTTCCATTGCCCTAGGAGCAGTATCAGTGAAGAAATTGCTTCAGAATATGTCTGAGATTTAGCGGCCTGTGGATTCCTCTAGTATTTTTATGGTTTCCAGTCTTATGTTTAAGTCCTTTATCCATTTTGAGTTTATTTTTGTGTATGGTGTAAGTTGGTGGTCTAGTTTCATTTTTTTTGCATGTATCTGTCCAATTTTCCCACACCATTTATTGAAGAGACTGTCTTGACTCCATTGTATGTTCATGCCTCCTTTGTTGAATATTAATTGGGCATAGTGGTTTGGGTCGATTTCTGGGTTCTCTATTCTATTCCATTGATCTATATGTCTGTTCTTGTGCCAGTACCAGGCTCTTTTGAGAAAGGTGGCTTTGTAATACAGCTTGATATCTGGTATTGAGATCCCACCTACTTTGTTCTTCTTTCTCAGGATTGCTGTGGCTATTCGGTGTCTTTTTTTATTCCGGTTGAATTTTTGGAAAGTTCGTTCTTGGTCTGTGAAATATGCCATTGGTATTTTAATGAGGATTGCATTGAATCTATAGATTGCTTTGGGTAGTACGGACATTTTGATGATCTTGATTCTATCAATCCATGAACACGATATGTTCTTCCACCTGTTTATGTCTTCCTCTATCTCTTTTCTCAGTGTCCTGTTGTTTTTTTGCATATAGGTGTTTTACCTCCTTAGTTAAGTTTATTCCTAGGTATCTTAATTTTTTGGTGTGATGGTAAATTAGATTGCTTTTTTAGTCTCTCTTCTTGTAAGTTCACTATTGGTGTACGCTTTCTGAATTTAATGAGACTTTTTATAAAACTCATTTAACCTGGATGGAATCAAAGATGGGGGTCGACAGGACAGCAGTGATGGAGAGAGTGTGAGTGAGTGAGTGAGCGAAAGGGGAGTGTGTGTGTGTGTGTGTGTGTGTGTGACAGTTATATTCCACAAGACTTTTGGGGACTGGCAGACTAGGCTCCCCTAGTCAGGCAGCCTCTGCCATTGTTGAAATCTCTCCCAGGACACTGGCTCTGCTGCAGCGGCCATGCCATTTTGAAGGGGAGAGCTGCTGTGACTGGGAACCCAGCCTCACCTACACCCGGGGAGACCTCAGACACCACCCGGGACTCTACAGCCACACTGACCAGGGACCTGCTGCCTTGGCTGTGAACCCATGAACACCAACACTCCTGCCTTTCTGGCCACAAGCTCCTAAAAAATTTGTCCGGAGGAGATAGAATGGTGGCCGAATAGGTGGTCGTGTCCTGCGCCTTCTCATGGAGCAGATAGAAGAAAAAGCTAAATCAAATAACATCCACCTGAAATTGGTGAATTAAACACAACTGGTGAGACAATCCAGGGCCAGAAAGGACATAGGACACCTGGAGAATGGTAGGATCGGGGATCTGGGCTGGAGAGAGAGATGTGCACCCACCTGGACTAGAGGGTCAGAAGGAAACTGCTTTGCACCAAGTCCACATCCCTTGGGGATACTGTATCACAGGGCTGCTGACAGCCAGGGACTCTAGATCTAAGTCCAAGCCATGGGAGGCTGTACCCAGAAAAGCATCCTGAAGTTCTGTACTGGCTGTGCAGTGCCAGGGGAGAGAATCATACAGTGGTGTGGTTTCTCTGTCTTTATATTTTCCTTGCTTTTATTCACTAATCCAATTATATAAGATCTTATAAACACTCACCAAGGCTTCGGTGCAGGTGGAGTTAATTTTGTGGAGGCTGGAGAGCAAAGCAGTGAGAGGTGACCAGGAATCCAGCTCTGAGGCAGTCTGGTCCCTCCAACCCTAAACAGCCATTTTTCTCTTGAAAAATCAGTCCCTCCTAGCAGCACAGCCACACCCAGCCTTGAGCTCCACAGGGAGACAAGGATTCTGAATACCCATAGGGAACCCTCTGGGACTGGGTTGAGGGGCCATTTGGTCCCAGAAACTAATACAGCAA
Source organism: Plecotus auritus (assembly GCF_963455305.1). Lineage (NCBI taxonomy): Eukaryota > Metazoa > Chordata > Mammalia > Chiroptera > Vespertilionidae > Plecotus > Plecotus auritus. The sequence continues at coordinate 104,387,929 of NC_137772.1, forward strand.
CACCCCCACTCCCCCCGCCCCCCGCCAAGAGCCTGTGTCAGAAATAGATGCTTTTGTAAATATGACTGTAAGCAGGCAGACAAACAAAGAGGACAGATTGGTCCCACCTGCCTAAAACCAAGGTTGGGAACACAGACAGGGAGGAGCAGTGGATAGCTGGGAACTTCAACACAGTGCTGACTACCTAACAGGAAGCTGATAGATGGCAGACAGAGCAATAGAGAGGGGTCTTAATCCAGCTCCCATGGGACATTAAAATTCAGCTAAGGCGAATGACACTTCACTACTTCACTTTTTTATTTTTTATCTTTTACTTAAGAAAGAAAAGGAAAGAAATTTCTTTTTTCTTTATTGTATTTTTTAATTTTTATTTATTATTATTATTAACTTTTTAAAAAAACCTTTTTTTTCTGGATTAGTGTTCTACATTCTATTTTTATTTTTATTTTTTGTCATTATCTTACTTTATTCTCATTTGTTTCTTTTTGTCAACATTTTCTTCCTCACTTTTCCCTTTTTCTTCCTGTTTCTCTTCTCCTGTTCCTGCTATAGTTTTTCTCTCTTTTTTCTTTTTACCCCTGGTTAAAATTGATCTTCTTTATCTGCTTTATTGATGCATTACTATCTTGCTCTCTTCTTCTAATCACTTAATTAATTTCACTCATCAAACTCAAGCCTATTTGATCTCTACTCTATTCTACTTTTCCAAAAATAAATGAATATATAGATAGATAGATTAAAGAAAGATAAAATGATTTTAATCATTTATTTTATTATTATTTTTTATTTCATTATTTTGTTTTTTTTATTTTTCTTCTTATCCACTCATTCTCTTTCTACCTTCTCTATACTGAACTGTGGCCATTACCCTATTCATTCAATTTCTTTACCTTACCTTATGGAAATAAGCTCTGCCTCTTCAGATTCAGTTTTCCCTTTTTTTTCTGTGTGTTTGTGTGCATTTTTTGGTTTATTTGTTTGTTTTGTGGAGTTTTTTCCTCATACATGTATCCCTCTTTTTTGCTTCTTTTTCTTTTCTCTCTTACCTTTTATTCCTTTTCTCAATATCATTTTTATGCTCTTATCTCTCCCCTAATTCTCTTTTCTCTGGGGTTATTGGTATTATGAATACTTGTTTTGTTCCCTCTGTGTTGTGTCTTTTCGAGTTGTATTTTGTGCCTTTTGGTCAGTGTGGTAGAGAATGGGCCACATAACTAGAAACCCTGAGAGGAGCAAAAATTGGGAGACAAGGAAACAGCCCGCAAATTTACCACACGCAAAGCCCACTATCAGCTGCATAACTCACGATGTGAGAGAGAGAACTACATAACCAGACACCCGGAGAAGAGAGACCATGGGGAGACAAAGAAACAGCCCACATATGAAAGAAAAGCAGGCATCACCAGAAAAGGAAGTAAACGAAATGGAGGCAAACAATGTGTCAGAGAAAGAATTCAGAGAAATGGTCATAAGGTGGCTGAAAAGAATGGAAGACAAATTCGACAATATGAGTAAGAGCCAAGAGGAAATGAAGAAGAACCAAGAAGAAATGAAAAATGACATCGCTGCTGTAAAGAACTCAGTAGAAAGCATCAAGAGTAGACTAGAAGAAGCAGAGGACTGCATTAGTGAGGATGACAAGGTAGGAAAAAATACCCAAGTACAGCAGCTTCTAGAAAAAAAAAATTAAAAGGGAAATTTGGGACAACATGAAACAAAACAACATCCGCATAATAGGGGTGCCAGAAGGAGAGGAAACTGAGCAAGGAATAGAAAACCTGTTTGAAGAAATAATGACAGAAAACTTCCCTGATATAGGGAAGAAAAAACCCACACAAATCCAAGAAGCTCACAGAGTCCCAAGCAAAAGGAACCCCAAAAGACTGACACCAAAGCACATTATAATGAAATTGGCAAACACCAATGACAAAGTAAGAATCTTAAAAGCAACCAGAGAGAGACAGAAAGTTATCTACAAAGGAACCCCCATCAGACTAGCAACTGATTTCTCAACAGAAATTCATCAGGCCAGAAGGGAATGGAATGAAATATACAAAGTCATGCAGAGGAAGGGTCTGAATCCAAGAATATTGTACCCAGCAAGGCTATCAATCAAAATTGAAAGTGAAACCAGGAGCTTCACAGACAAGAAAGGAATAAGGGAGTTTATTACCACCAAACCAGCATTGCAAGAAATGCTAAAGGGTCAGCTGTAAAAAAAAGAAATAGGAAGCGAAGAAGGAACACAGGGGTAAAGATTAAAATTGGTGACAAACAAGTACCTATCAATAATAACTTTAAATGTAAATGGATTAAATGCCCCAATCAAAAGACATAGGGTAAAGGTTTGGATAAGAAAACACGACCCATATATCTACTGTCTACAAAAAACCCACCTCAGAAAAAAAGACGCACACAGACTGAGGGTGAAGGGATAGAAAAAGGGTTTCAGGCTAATGGAAATGAAAATAAAAGCTGGGGTAGCAATACTTATATCTGACAAATTAGATCTCAAAGTGAAGGACATAACAAGAGATAAGGAAGGCCACTTCATAATACTAAAAGGAGCAATCCAACAAGAAGAAATAACTCTGGTAAACATATACACACCCAATACAGGAGCACCCAAATACATAAAAAAGCTCATGGAGGATATCAAGATTGACAGCAATACAATCATAGTAGGAGACTTTAATACCCCACTATCACCATTGGACATATCCTCTAAAAAAAAAAAATCAGCAAAGAAACATCAATCCTAAATGACTCACTAGACCAGATGGAATTGACATCTTCAGAACATTTCACCCCAAAGCCACAGAATATACATTCTTCTCAAGTGCACTTGGGTCATTTTCAAAGATAGACCATACATTGGGTCATAGGCAAAATCTGTTCAAATTCAAGAAGACAGAAATCATATCAAGCATCTTCTCAGATCACAGTGGCATAAAACTGGAAATCAACTACAATAAAAACAAACACATGGAGAATAAACAGGATGCTATTAAACAATAACTGGGTTACCATAGAGATCAAGGAAGAAATGAAAAACATCCTGGCAACAAATGACAATGAAAACACAACAATCCAAAATCTATGGGACACAGCGAAAGCAGTCTTGAGAGAGAAGTTCATAGATCTAAAAGCCTACTGCAAAAAAGAAGAAACAATGGTAATAAATTACCTAACCCTACAACTCAAAGAGTTAGAAAGAGAGCAACAAGAAAATCCCAGTGTAAGCAGAAGGAAGGAAATAATAAAGATTAGAGTGGAGATAAATGACACTGAGACAAAAACAACAACAACAACAACAAAAAAAACAACAACAAAAAAAACAATACCAAAGAGCAACAAAAGCAAGAGCTGGTTGTTTGAAAGGATAAACAAGAATGATGAACCTCTAGCCTGGCTCACCAAGAAGCAAACAGAGAGGACCCAAATAAACAAAATTAGAAATGAAAGAGGAGAAATAACAACAGACCCCACAGAAATACAAAGGGTTGTTAAAAAGTACTATGAACAACTCTATTCCAAGAAACTGGACAACCTGGAGGAAATGGACATATTCCTAGAAAAATATAACCTTCCAAAACTCAATAAGGAAGAATCTAAACATCTCACTAGGCCAATAACTATGGAAGAAATTGAAGCAGTCATCAAAAAGCTTCCAACAAACAAAAGCCCGGGGCCAGATGGCTTCACAGGGGAGTTTTACCAAACATTCAAGAAAGAACTAAAACCTATCCTCCTCAGACTATTCCATAAAATTAAAGAGGAAGGAACACTTCCAAGCTCCTTCTATGAAGTCAGAATCACTCTAATACCAAAACCGGATAAAGAGAACACAATGAAAGAGAATTATAGGCCAATATCCCTCATGAACATAGATGCCAAAATCCTCAACAAAATTTCAGCAAATCGGATCCAGCACTACATCACAAAGATCATACACTATGACCAAGTAGGATTTATCTCAGGAATGCAAGGATAGTACAATATCCACAAATCAATAAACGTGATACATCACATAAACAAATTGAGAGATAAAAATCAAAAAGTCATATCAATTGATGCAGAAAAAGCATTTGACAAAATCCAACACCCTTTCACGATAAAAACTCTCAACAAGGTGGGACTAGAAGGATCATACCTCAACATAATAAAAGCTATATATGATAAACCAACAGCTAACATCATACTAAATGGGCAAAAACTAAAACCATTTCCCCTAAGAACAGGAACAAGACAGGGATGCCCACTCTCACCACTCCTGTTCGACATATTACTGGAAGTATTAGCCATTCCAATTAGACAAGAAGAAGAAATAAAAGGCATCCAAATTGGAAAAGAAGAAGTAAAGCTGTCCTTATTTGCAGATGACATGATATTGTACGTAGAAAAACCAAAAGACTTTATAAAAAAACTAATAGACTTAATAAATGAATACAGCATAGTAGCAGGATAGAAAATTAATGCCAAGAAATCTATGACATTTCTATACACCAATAGTGAACTTACAGAAAGAGAGACTAAAAAAGCAATCCCATTTACCATCGCACCACAAAAATTAAGATACCTAGGAATAAACTTAACTAAGGAGGTAAAAGACCTATATGTGGAAAACTATAGGACACTGAAAAAAGAGATAGAGGAAGATGTAAACAGATGGAAGAACATACCATGTTCATGAATTGGGAGAAACAACATCATTAAAATGTCCATACTACCCAAAGCAATCTATAGATTCAATGCAATCACCATTAAAATACCAGCAGCATATTTCACAGACCTAGAAAGAACTCTCCAAAAATTCATCTGGAATAAAAAAAGACCCCAATTAGCCACAGCAATCCTGAGAAAGAAGAACAAAATAGTTGGGATCTCAATACCAGATTTCAAGCTGTATTACAAAGCCACTGTTCTCAAAAGAGCCTGGTACTGACACAAGAACAGACATATAGATCTGTGGAGTAGAATAGAGAACCCAGAAATCGACCCAAATCACTATGCTCAATTAATATTTGACAAAGGAGGCATGAACATACAATGGAGTCAAGACAGTCTCTTCAATAAATGGTGTTGGGAAAATTGGACAGATACATGCAAAAAAAATGAAACTAGACCACCAACTTACACCATACACAAAAATAAACTCAAAATGGATCAAGTACTGAAACATATGATGAGAAACCATAAAAATACTAGAGGAATCCACAGGCAGAAAAATCTCTGACATATGCCAAAGGAACTTCTTCACTGATACTGCTCCTAGGGCAATGGAAACTATAGAGAAAATAAACAAATGGGACTACATCAAAATAAAAAGCTTTTGCACAGCAAAGGAGACTGTCAGTAAAACAACAAGAAAGCCCACTGCATGGGAGAACATATTTGCCAATGATATCAATGATAAGGGTTTAATCTCCAACATTTACAGAGAACTCATGCAGCTTAACAAAAAGAAGATAAACAACCCAATCCAAAAATGGGCAACTGATCTAAATAGACATTTTTGAAAGAAGACAGAAGGAAGGCCAAGAGACATGAAAACCTGCTCAAAGTCACTAATCATCAGAGAGATGCAAATCAAAACAACAATGCGCTACCATCTCACACCTGTCAGAATGGCTATTATCAACAAATCAATAAATGACAAGTGCTGGCAAGGATTCGGAGAAAAAGGTACCCTCGTCCACTGCTGGTGGGAATGCAGAATGGTGCAGCCACTGTGGAGAACAGTATGGAGTTTCTTCAAAAAACTAAAAATGGAACTCCCATTTGACCCCATAATCCCACTTCTAGGAATATACCCCAAGAAACTAGAAACACCAATCAGAAAGGATATATGCACCCCTATGTTCATAGCAGCACAACTCACCATAGCTAAGATTTGGAAACAACCTAAGTGCCCATCAGCAGTTGAGTGGATTAAAAAACTGTGGAACATCTACACAATGGAATACTACACTGCGGTAAAAAAGAAGGAGCTCTTACCATTTGCAACAACATGGATGGAGTTTAGAGCATTATGCTAAATGAAATAAACCAGGCAGAGAAAGACAAATATCACATGATCTCACTCATTTGTGGAATATAATGAACAACATAAACTGATGAATGAAAATAGATCCAGAGACAGAGACACATCAATCAGAACGTCAAACCTCAGGGAATGTAGGAGAGGGTGGGGTTAAGGGGGAGAAATTAACCAAAGGACTTAAATACATGCATGTAAGCCTAATCAATGGACACAGACAAAAGGGCGGTGGGGCCATGAATGGGAGGTGGGGAGTAATGGAGGAATAAGGTCACATATGTAATACCTTAATCAATAAAGAAATTTTTTTATTAAAAGAAAGAAAGAAACAGCCCTCATACAAAAGAAAAGTAGGAATCACCAGAAAAGGAAATAAATAAAATGGTGGGAAGCAATTTGTCAGAGAAAGAATTCAGAACAATGGTCATAAGGTCGCTGAAAAGGATGGAAGACAAATTCAACAACATGTTTAAGAATCAAGAGGAAATGAAGAAGAACCAAGAAGAAATGAAGAATGATACAGCTGTAATAAAGAACACAATAGAAAGCATCACCAGTAGACTAAAAGAAGCTGAGGACCACATCATTGAGCTAGAAGACAAGATAGGAAAAAAAACCCAAGCAGAGCAGCAACTGGGAAAAAAATAAAAACAAAACAAAACAAAACAGGAGGAGAGCCTAAGGGAGCTTTGGGACAACATAAAAAGAAACAACATCCACATTATAGAGGTGCCATAAGGAGAGGAAACTGAGCAAGGAATAGAAAACCTGTTTGAAGAAATAATGACAGAAAGCATCCCTGATAATGGCAAGAAAAAACTCACACAGTTCGAGAAGCACACAGAGTTTCAAACAAGATGAACCCCCAAAGACCATCACCAAGACACATCATCTTTAAATTGGCAAACACCAAAGACAATGTAAGAATCTTAGAGGCTGCCAGAGAAAGACAGAAAGTTACCTATAAGGGAGCTCCCATTAGAATATCAACTGACTTCTCAACAGAAACACATCAGGCCAGAAGGGAATGGAATGAAATATACAAAGTGATGCAAAGCAAGGGATTGAATCCAAGAATACTATACCCAGCAAGGCTATCATTCAAAATCAAAGGTGAAATCAGGAGGATCATAGATAAAAAAGGGCTAAGGAAGTTTATTACTACCAAGCTACCAATGCAAGAAATGCTGAAAGGACTGTTGTAAAAAGAAGTAGAAAGGGAAGAAGGAACACAGGCATAAAAAATAAAAATGGTGACAAACAAGTACCTATCAATAATAACCTTAAACGTAAATGGATTAAATTCTCCAATCAAAAGACATAGGGTAGCTGAATGGATAAGAAAACATGACCCACATATCTGCTGTCTACAAGAGACCCACCTCAGAAAAAAAGACGCACACAGACTGGTAGTGAAGGGATGTAAAAAACAATTCAGGCAAATGGAAATGAACAAAAAGCTGGGGTAGCAATACTTACATCTGACAAATTAGACCTTAAAGTGAAGGCCATAACAAGAGATAAGAAAGGCCATTTCATAATACTAAAGGGAGCAATTCAACAAGAGGATATAACTCTTGTAAACATATATGCAACCAATACAGGAGCACCCAAATACATTTAAAAAACAACAACAAACAAACAACTTCTGGAAGATATCCAGTGAGAGATAGTTAGCAATACAGTCATAATAGGGGACTTTAATACCCCATTGACACCATTGGATAAATCCCCTAAACAAAAAATCAGCAAAGAAACATCAATGCTAAAGGATTCGCTAGATGAGATGTAATTAATTGACATCTTCAGATCATTTCACCCCAAGCTACATAATATACATTCTTCTCAAGGGTATGTAGGACATTTTCAAAGAATGATCACATGTTGGGACCCAGGCATAGTCTCTTCAAATTCAAGAAGATTGAAGTCATATCAAGCATCTTCTCAGATCACAATGGCATAAAATTAGAGATCGACTACAATAAAAACAATGAAAAAATTCAAACACTTGGAGGCTAAATAGCATGCTATTAAATAATGATTGGGTTACCCTGACCAAAGTGTGCTTACTTTGGGAAAAGTCTATTTTTACTTGTCTATTAGCTAATTCCTTATGTTGGAAAATGAGGTCAAGTGAAACACTCAGCCACAGTCTAGAATTATAGCTGTAAACACTGGGAGCTGCTTAGAAACGATCCTGATTTAGAAGAGCAGTCTTTGAAATCCCCAGAATGAAATGACCCAGTTACACTGATTTTACTATTTATTCAAAGGCACCATCTTTTGAATTATCCCTGACTGTCAGAATAATGTTCAAAGTGAGTTTTATAAGGGTGCCAAGCCTGTTTTGCTCAGAAAAAAAATTTCTTTCTACAATTCATCCAACCAAACCGTATAATAATAACCAGAGCTTTGCTCATGATGATGACTGTGGAAGCTGCTATTGAAGGTTAAATCTATTGATCTTGAACAGAGAGTCCATCTCACAGAGTTTTCAAATGGGCCGTGAAGTCTTCCCTCAGGGATGAACTACATTGTAGTTTCTTGTGGGTTTCTAAAGACTCATCACTTGGTATGATGTGTCCTTTAGATTTGCTGGTGATTTTTTTCTTTCGATGGAGAGATGCAAACCAGAGGACAGAAGGAGGAAAATGAGTCCAAAGAATATGGAGTTCTTACTTTTCAAGTCACCTTTCCTATGCTCTGTTGCCCTCATACCCAGGTCATTTGCTGAACTCCTCTACTCTTTTTTAAAAAATATGTTTTGAGGGAGGATCCAAGATGGCAGTGTAGGTAAACACCTAAACTGCTGCCTCGCACAACAATATCAAAACTACAACTAAAAGACAAAACATCTATCACCCAGAACCACGGGAAAGCTGGCTGAGTGGAAGTTCTACAACTAGAAGGAAAGAGAAAAGAGCATTGAGATGTGCACAAGCGCTGAAAAGCTGAGGTACGGAGGCGCGCGATCTGGGCTGGCGGCAGGCATTGCTTTATTCAACCCAAAGGGAGACAAGCCCCCGATTACTCTGAAATCCAGTTTCTGGGGAGACGCGGGGGACCCAAACTCCTACAGGAAGAGGCTGGACTGTCTGCCATCAGGTCGGAAAGTGAGGGTGGCTTGCTTGCAGAGCTGCGCACAGGAATAATTGTTTACTGCGCTGGGGTGCGAGACGCAGGGATGCGGTCGAAGATGCAGAGCCGGCTAACTGGCAGCCATCGCTGTTTGCCATGCCCTAGCCTAGTGATGCCCTGAGACCCCGCCCCACACAACCTACAAACCCACCCAAGCTCCAAGCAACGGCTTTAGCATATGAATGGCCTGCCCTATCGTAGCTTAACCTAGCAAACTTGCAGCCCGGGTCAGACAGCTCCAAAACCTCCAAACCCTAAGCAAAGAGGAGAAAACTGTAGTTCTCACTATAGCTCCTGCTGGGTGGCCTCAGACAGTAGCTGACCTGCACCCCATTGGAGATCCAGAAGCCAGTGTACCTAGTGGTCAGCGTAAGACACCAGATTTCAACTCCTCACATCCATAAGTGACACATTCAAGAGGCAGACTCAGTGAGCACCAAAGCCCCACTGAAACAAGTCCTGCACCATAAGTGTGTCTCCAGTGCAGCAGTTCTTCCATTATAGACACAGCGGGTACTCACAGCCAATTGGCCTGGAGGTCAATTCCTCCCAGTGTACCAACAACAATCAAGGCTTAACTACACCAAGACTTTGTACTCAGCCCACAAAGGGGTGTACCAAGAGCGTCCACCACAGGTGATTGGGGAGGCTGAGCTACTGGCCCCTATAGGTCACCTACCACACAAAGCCACTCCATCAACACAGGGAAGCAGCCAAAATGCGGAGACAAAGAAACATGTCACGAATGAAAGAAATGGAGGAAAGCAAACTACTGGACGACATAGAGTTCAGAACCACATTTATAAGGTTACTCAAAAATCTTCTAAAAACCTCTGAGGAACTTAGTGAGATCTTTAAGGATCTTAATGAGAATGCCAAAAAAAATGGAAAAGGACCCCTCAGAAATTAAGCATACACTATCTAAAATAAAGAATATACAGAAACTCAACTGTAGATCAACGTACCCCAAGAATCAAACCAACGATCTGAAATATGAGGAAACAAAAAACACCCAACAAGAAAAACAAAAAGAAAAAAGAATCCAAAAATATGAAGATAGTGTAAGGAGCCTCTGGAACAACTTTAAGCATACCAATATCTGATTTTTTGGGGTGCCAGAAGAAGAGAGATCAAAATATTGAAAACCTATTAGAAGAAATAATAACAGAAAACTTTCCCTACCTGGTGAAAGAAATAGACTTACAAGTTCAGGAAGCGCACAGAACCCCATACAAAAGGAATCCAAAGAGGACCACACTAAGACAAATCATAATTAAAATGCCAAGGGCAAAAGACAAAGAGAGAATCTTGAAATCAGCAAGAGAAAAACGGTTAGTTACCTACAAGGGAGTACCCATAGGACTGTCATCTGATTTCTCAACAGAAAGTATGCAGGCCAGAAGGGAGTGGCAAGAAATATTCAAAGTGATGAACAGCAAGAAATTCCAGCCAAGATTACTCTACCCAGCAAAGCTATCATTCAGAGTTGAAGGTCAGATAAAGAGCTTCACAGACAAGAAAAAGCTAAAGGAGTTCATCACCACCAAACCAGGATTACATGAAATGCTGAAGGATATTCTTTAAGAAGAGGAAGAAGAAGAAAAAGGTAAAGATAAAAGTTATGAACAACAAAATGACATTAAATATATACCTACCAACAAGTGAATCTAAAAATCAAATGAATAAAAAATCTGAAGAACAGAATGGACTGGTGAATATAATAGAATCAGGGATATATAAAGGGAGTGGACTGACAATTCTCAGGGGAAAGGGGGTGTGATGGGTGCGGGAAGAGATTGGACAAAAATCTTACACCTATGGATGAAGACAGTGCTGGGGGGTAAGGGCATGGGGTGGGGTGGGGAATCAGGTGGAGGGGAGCTATGGGGGAAAAAAAGAGGAACACCTGTAATAATCTGAACAATAAAGATTTATTAAAAAAAATAAAAAATATGTTTTTATTGATTTCAGAGAGAGGAAGGGAGAAGGAGAAAGGGATAGAAATATCAATGAGAGAGCCTCCTGCACGTCCTCCACTGAGGATCAAGCCCCAAACCTGGGCATGTGCCCTGACCGGAATTGAACTGTGACCTCCTGATTCATGGATTGATGCTCAACCACTGAACAACACTGGCCTGGCCTCCTACTCTTTTTTTGCTGGTTTTCTAATCTTTACCAGAGGATATATTCTCCATTGCTTTTCAGAGAGAGGGAGCTGGGGGGTGAGAGAGAGAAAAAAAGATTGATGTGGTTTCTTTTTGCATGTTCCCCCAGGGGAGTGAACCTGCAACCCAAGTATATGCCTTTGACCAGGAATGGAACCCTTGACCCTTTGGTGCCTGGCTGATGCTCTAACCACTGACACACCAGCCAGGGTCTGGCCTCCTACTGTCAGAATGAGAGACAACTCTTTTATTTCTCTCAGGCTGCCTTGGGAAGATGGTGGGCTCTTGGGACAGAGAGTGCTCTGTTGAATAGAGCTACCTTTAAGCCTGTAATCCCTATAAGGCTGATTAGTCTATCTTGCGCTTTACTAGTTAGTTTGAAATATGGCAGAGTAACTATCACACTATGTTAAAGTATCAAACTATACTAAAGTGTATGTAATTAAAATACTGTATCATTATATTATTATGAAATACTGTGATATTCTGCTATGACAATATAAACATCACAAGAAAAAACTTGCTCTCAGAGTCAGGAGGCTGAGAACCAGTACTGGGCTTCATTATTAAATAATTTGTTAGCTTTGCTGCTTAACCCCTCCTTGCCCCAATTTTCTTCTCTGCAAATGGAAATTAACTATAATAATACCTATCTCATAGTTATCTTGGTAAAATAAAAATAGGATGTTTAGCTGAAGAATACTACTCTTGAGGAAGAACAAATAATACTAGAAGTTATTAAAAACTAAGTATAATTTTAGCAGGCACTGACAAGAAAACATAATCATATTGTCAAAATGTCTAGTTCTAGAGTCCAAAAGTCTCACCTCTTTTTTACCTTAGAATAGTCTGGAGACACTGTGGGTTGCCTACCCTCCTTTTTTCTCATAGTTGAGAGTTATTCCCACAATAGAGGTTAAAAGGACTACTTTCTTGGGTTTTGAATCTCCCTTGTATCTAGTCAGTTCTGACCATTGAGACAAAAGGGTCAATCTTCTGGGTGACTTCTGTAAGGATTTTCCTCCCTTAATATAAAAAAAAGACATTCAAAGAGAGTTTTCTCCCCTGCTCCATTTCCTCCCTATATTTGGATGGTTTCCTAGAATGTTAGAAATCATCTTATGGCCATGGGGTGATAAATCCCATAACAGATCTAACATGCTGAGGACAACAGAGTGAAATGATGGAAAATTCTGGCTGAAATATCCATGCATCATTAGATTGTGAGAAAATAAAACCTTCTACTATTTAAGCCACTTTCTGTAATATTATTTACTTGCATCTGAAAGCATCCTAACTGATATACAAAAATAGTTTTTTCCTTAGGAGGGCAAGCTCTGGGATCGACATGTATATACAATGTAGTGATGCTCCTTGGAGTTGTACACCATGGTGACTTTGGTCTTGGCGAGCACATACTCATCCTTTATACTACTCCATTTCCCCGAAAATAAGACAGTGTCTTATATTAATTTTTGGCCCTGAAGACATGCTAGGTCTTATTTTCAGGGGATGTCTTATTTTTCCATGAAGAAGAATACGGTACACATTTATTGTTAAATGAAAATAAAGGAAATTTATTACCTGTATACGGTACGGTAGTACGGTAGTTGTCAACACAAACCAGACAAACTGTGAATCCTACAGTATCAAGAATTTACTCATTTATTCAATGACAATCATGTCATCATCTTCTGGAACATCATCGTAACAATCCAATTCCTGAATTTCCTGGTGAATTTCTTGTGACTCCATTTCTTTCAGAATCAGTGGACCAAATCTCTCATGTTTAGCAATAGCACTGTCTTTAAATGAGTACTTCTTGTCAAGGTAGCCTGCTCGCAGTGCATTTGCAATGCAACTGTCAGTGATTTTCTCCCATGAATTCTTCACCCAAGTCACAACTTCTTGCAGTTTAGGTTTCACAAAGTTTCCACGCTGATTTCTCTCCATTCTATTTTCAATGTAGTCATTAATTTCCATGCGCAAATTGTCTTTGAATGGCTTGTTTATTGCAATATCAAGAGTCTGGAGATAGGCCGTCATTCCTGCGGGAATCATTATCTGATCTATTTTTCTTTCGTGAAGAAATGTCTTCATGTCTTTAGCGCGGTGAGTGCTGGCTGCATCCCAGACTAGCAGACCTCTTTGGCTCCCTCGCATAACAAGCGGCAGCATTAAATCGACCCACTTCCTTATAACTGCTTGTGTGGCCCAGGCTTTTTCAGTTTCAAGAATAAAAACGCCCAAAACACATTCAATCTTTTCCTTCTTGCCCTTAGAAATGATTAAAGGTGGGATTTTAGTGCCATCCAGACGAATTGCCAAAATACAGGAAACACGTGCACTTTCGTAAGCAGTGGAGGGAATGTACGCTAAGGAGGCACCCCGCTGTTCAATTGTTGTTTGAGATGATTGGCCCATAAACACTGCAGTTTCATCCATAGCAATCATGTTGGAAAGATTGTATTTAGAGAAGTCAGCATCATCAATAAAGGACTTGAATGCAAGTGCTCGCTTAATAACTTGAGTATCTTCCAACCTAAACAATGTTGTAGATCTTCTTAAAGACAGTTCACTTCGCTGAAGGAAATTATCCAGCCAGAGTTGTGATGCTTTGAAGTCTTCGGGGGCTATGTCAAACTGTGGTGCCATTGCAAGGGCAAATTATTGAATCTGAGCCCTACTCACAACCAAAGCCTTTGCTCTCCTGTCAACAACCCATTCACAGATCAGGTCTTCCAGCTCGGAAAATAATGGTTGTCGACCTGATCCACACTTGGGCTTTTTAGCATTTCCCTTGTCCACTTGTTCAATGAGGTTACCATACTCTGCTCGCCATTTTCGGACCAATCGGATACTCAACATCTTCTCTTTGCAGAAAGCAGTAAGATTGTGGCCCCAAGAGTCTTCCACGATTCCTTTCTTGTACTCCACGGAGTAGCTTTATCTTTTTTCTCTCATTTCTAGGGGTAAAAAAAAAGGAATTGGGGTATCAAGGTGGGGGGAGGGGGATCACTCAAAATGACACAGGGGGGGGGATCAGAGGGGGGAATCAAAATGGCACAGGAGAATCAGAGGGGGGATTACCATTTTAGTAACTCCTTTTGATCCTCCTGTGTCATTTTGATTGTCCCCTCTGATCCTCCTGTGTCATTTTTATTGCCCCCTCTGATCCTCCTGTGTCATTTTAAGTGATCCTCCTCCCTTCACCCCTGTGCCACTGAACACCTTCACCAGACATCCCCCCTACCCCTTTATCAGACATTTACCTGCCTGAGGACTGTCACTGGGCTTGCTGGGGCCTGGATCTGGGCTGGATCAGGGTCTGCCACTGACTGAGAACCTTCAGTCATCATGAAGGCGGCCGCGAGCATCAGGTAGTGTCACCAGAGACAGACCAGCACTCACCACCTTCGCCGCATCCCGTCTGCTCTAATCCTCCTGTTCTTCTACACACATCTGCGAAAGTCTCCTCCTCTCTCCCGCCCCGCGCTCACCGCTCACTCCGACCTCCGCTCCGCCTCCACACAGCAGTGAAGTCAGGACTCTTCGTAACGTCACTGGTTGCTAGACGCCAGTTGGGGCGGCCCTAGAGACCAGTTTACGGTAAATCAATTTTCATTCTGAGACAGAGCCTGGGGGCCTTATTTTCGGGGGGTGCCTTATATTTCACTCAGAAGGAAACCTGTAAGTAGGTCTTATTTTCGGAGGATGTTTTATTTTCTGGGAAACACGGTATTATCTCTGCTCTTGAGGTTTTTGCACCTGTCTAGCAGAAATACTTCAATGGGTATGATGGCACATGTCTGGTCCAACTCCGCATTTAGTGACATCTCATTGGTAGCTTGGAAATGATCAAAGTGGGAGTATTTACAACATAAAAATTGGCAAATGTTACAAATCAAGCTTTATTTCTTGTTTTGTTGAATGTCTAGACCAGCCGTGGGCAAACTATGGCCCGCGGGCCGGATCAGGCCCATTCGGCTGTTCTATCCAGCCCGCGGAGCCAAAAGAGCGGAGGGTTCTCTTGCTCTCCCCTCCGCTCCTTTACTTTGCGTTTATATTAGTTCACACAAATACTCCATCCATGCTTTTGTTCCGGCCCTCCGGTCCAGTTTAAGAACCCATTGTGGCCCTTGAGTCAAAAAGTTTGTCCACCCCTGGTCTAGACATAGGAAAGTGATAGAGAAAGTGCAGTAGGCTGGCATGAAAAGTAACTTAGAGTTCAGCATGAGTTGAGCAGGGGTTGGACTGCACAGTCTTTCAGGCGATGGAAAGCAGTTTGAATTTTATTTGTAGTGAAAAAGGGAGGACAGAAATGTTTAAAACAAAGGAAAAACATCATCTAACTTACATTTGCAAAGCTATGTCTGGTGGTTCTATGGAGAATGGACCGTAGGGACATAGGGTGAACCTAGAGATGATACTGCACATGTTTGGGTGACAGACTGGTGATTTTGCCTAGGGAGATTGCCACTAGTGATGAAAAATGTGAATGAATATGGAGTAAATTTTGAAAGTAGAACTGACAATCTTGGCATTATACACAGCTAAACTACCTGACAAAGAATAAACACAATAAAATCAAACTGTTATCTTTAAATGCTGTTTGACAAAACATTAAAGTACAAGGTTTTACTGCCAGGTGCAAATCTCTTTATTACTGATCTCTGTTTCATTAATAAGAAGTGAAATGTAAACAAAAACAGTCCAGTGCCTATTTCAGAGATAATTCTTCTGACCTGAGAATCCAATCATGATTTGTCAGTCTCCAAATAGATCCCCATGTTTCTACACCTACATTTACTCAGCTTTTTCAAATTGCTGATTCCTTCTCAACCTTCAGGTCTCATTTAAATTTTATTTCCAGAAAGAGGCCTTTTCTGACCAATAGAAGGACAGTACATTTTCCTCCATCATTTTTTAATTTTCACATAATGTTTGTTTCTTTCATAGTAATGACCACAATTATAATTATTTACTTGATTATTCAATGTGTGCATTTATATTGCCTTTCTGCCCTCTAGAACAATAACGATTCATGTATAGTTCACCATTTCAACCAAGTGTCAACAACAATGTTTGGCATATGACAGGCATTTAGTAATTATTTGGTAATTAAGAAAGAAATGACTAGCCCTGGCTGGTTTGGCTCAGTGGATAGAGTGTCAGCCTGCGGACTGAAGGGTCCCATGTTCGATTCCGGTCAAGGGCATGTACCTTGGTTGCAGGCACATCCCCAGTGGGGGATGTGCAGGAGGCAGCTGATTGATGTTTCTCTCTCATCAATGTTTCTAACTCTCTCTCCCTCTCCTTTCCCCTCTGTAAAAAATCAATAAAATATATTTTTTAAAAAAGAAATAAATGACTAAGCTCATTTTCTTCAGATGGACTCTCATAGCACTGTTGTAAGAGTAATAGTAGTATAGTAGCACTGGTTGTATTCATAATTACAAGTAATTACATATTATTTATTGAGCACTTCTTATTCTCCTAGTACTATTTATTCTAAGCAATTTACATGAACTTACTTTACCTTTACTTAACTAACCCTAAGGGAGGCACTATTACTATTTCCATTTTACAGCTGAGGAAACTGAGGCACAGAAGTCAAGTAGCTTGCCCAAGATTTGATCCTGGACAATCTTATTCTTCACGCATGAAATCTGACTACAATATTTTATTATGGTAGAATCACACAGGCTTGAGATTCAGTCAGCCTTAGGTTTGAGCAAGCAAGGAGGATAATTCTAACAGGAGCCCAGAATTTCATCATCCTCTACCGGCCTCCAAATATATTCCCATATTTCTCCCATCACATTCATCCTGTCTTCTGCGTATATCTTCACCATTCTTTCCCTGGCATGATATTCCTAGCATCAGTGTTACTCCATGGAACTGCTATTGTCTTTATATTTGAAAATTAGGACAGTCGATTATTTTTTATTTTCACATTAATCTATTCATGCATTTATTGAGCTCCTACTAAATGTAAGTGCCTCACCTATAATGCTGTGGGAATACCACAGGGACTAATTTATTTTTAGCTCCTTTATTGGACCAAGCTTAGAGCTGGGTGCTTTTCATATATTCTTTTTTTTTTCCTGCACAACTAAAGAAACCATCAACAAAATGAAAAAGGAATCCACTGTATAGGAGAACATAATAGCCAACGGCACATCTGAGAAGGGGTTAATTTCCCAAATATATAAAGAACTTATACAACTCAAGACAAACAATCCAATTAAAAAATGGGCACAGGACCTGAATAAGCACTTCTCCAAAGAGAACATAGAGATGGACTGTAGACATAGGAAAAGATGCTCAACATCACTAATCATCAAAGAGATGCAAATTAAAACTACAATAAAGTTTCACCTTACACCTGCCAGAATGGCTATCATTAATAAATCAACAAACAACAAGTGCTGGTAAGGATGTGTAGAAAAGGGAACCCTAGTACACTCCTGGTGGGAATGCAGACTGTTGCAGCCACTGTGAAAAACAGTATGGAGTTTGCTCAAAAAATTAAAGATGGAACTGCTGTTTGACCCAGCAATCTGGGAATATATAGTAAGAATCCCTAAATACCATTCAGAAAGAATATATGCACCCCTATGTTCATAGCAGTGTTATTTACAACTAGAGGCCTGGTGCATGAAATTCATGCATGGGGGGCAGAGGGTTGTCCCTCAGCCCAACCTGCACCCTCTCCAATCTGGGACCCATGGGGATCAGACCTAAACCGGCAGTCAGACATCCCTCTCACAATCCGGGACCACTGGCTCCTAACCACTCACCTTCCTGCCTGCCTGATTGCACCTAACTGCTTCTGCCTGCCAGCCTGCTTGCCCCCAACTGCTCTCCCCTGCTGGCCTGATTGCCCCCAACTGCCCTCCCCTGCCAGCCTGATCACTCCCAACTGCCATCCCCTGTCAGCCTGATTGCCCACAACTGCCCTCTCCTACCTCGACCTGTTTCCTCAGCCGGAACCCGCCTCCTCCGCACAAGGCGGCAGAGACGCCAGGACTGGCCTCCTCCATGCTGTGCAGAGCTGGGGGACCCCCAGGTCTCATCACGCAGAGCAGCCATCAGATCCTGCCTCCACTGTGCATGTGGCCATCTTGTGACGGCCATCTTGTGATGACGTGAGGGCATGATGCCACCTAGGCTATTATTAGTATAGATAGCTAAGATATGGAAACAGTCCACGTGCCCATTAGTAGACAAGTGGATAAAAAAGCTGTGGTAGAGGAGAAAAAAGATGGCGGCTGGCAGGACAGAAGTGAGGGAGAGGAAGTGAGTGAGTGAAGGTATGAAAGGAGAGTGTGTGGATGTGTGTGGTGTGTGTGTGAGTGAGTGAGGGAAAGTTAAATCTCACAGGAGCAGCAGGGGCTGGCAGACAGGCTCTCCTTGACAAGGAGAGACTACCACCGCTGTGGGCACTCCCCAGACGGTGGGACACCAGCACGGAGCCCACGCCATCTTGAAGGGGAGAACGGCCTTTTTTTAGGAAATCATCAACACCACCAATCAGACAGGCCTTGGAACTGCCCCGCTACCCAGCAGCCACTCCAGCCAAAATCCTGCTACCCCAGCTGCAGACCCTCAGACCCTGGGACCTCCACCTCCAAAGGAGCACTGCTCCGCAGCAGTAAGTACAACCTCCCCCTCCCCAGCAGCAGAACTCCGGATTCCTGAGTATCCGGATTCGCGCTTTTCCAGCCGTGCAGGGCACTCCACTCCTTAGGCAGCACTTGGGAGCCACTGAGAGCCCCCGAGGGTGTGATTCTGCACAGACAAGGGCGCACAGCCCCTCAGTAGAAATTCTGAATTCCCTCTTCCTGGATAATTTACCACATTCACCCCAGCGGCTCAACCGCGGTGCCAGGACCCCTCAGAGTGCATCAGAACTCTGCGCCCAGCAAGCACACCTCCACAGAGGCTAAGTTCCAACAGGCAGGCACCCTGAGCCCATTGACCCACAGGGCGCTAGTGGGAGCCACTGTGAGCTCTCCCTGAGTGCGATCTTGAACAAGCAGGGGTGCACTCCCTGCCAGCAGTAGAAGTTTTGAATTCACTCATCCTGTATACCGGCCCACAGGCGCCTCAATTGCATGGCTACACTGCCAGGACCCTTCAGAATCCTTCAGTATGCCTCGCTGGCAAATGTACCACGGGTGATCCTGTAAGCCGCCACTGGGAGTAAGCGCCTATCCACCACAGGTGCAACAGCAAAAGCTGGGACTGCACACCCCAATACTGCAGAACTCTGGGCACCACAGTCACGCCTTTCCAGAGAGCAGGCCCCCTGAGTCCCATCACCCCAACAGACGGTTCCTGGGTGCCACTGAGAGTCCCTGCTGGGCACGAGTTATTTCAATTAAGGGTGCAAGACAGCAAAAATTGGGACACTCCCCTCCATGCAGCTGACTTCTAGACACTGCAGTTGTGCCTCTCAAGCTCACAGGCCTACATCAAGAGAACCCAAATAGCTCAAGTAGGGAGCTACACTAGATTAACAAGCCCAGGAAAACTGAGAGATTACACCACTAGCATGATCCCCAAAGGAACCTGGGTAGCAAAGCAATTGGGTCTACAATTAAAACATTACAGGAAAACATTGGAAGACAAAAAAGCAATCCCCAACGGAAAGAAAAAGAGGAACCACCAGAAAGGGAGTTAAATGAAATCGAGGCTAGCAGCTTATCAGAGATAGAATTCAGAGTAATGGTTATAAGGATGTTTAAACGGATGGATGACAAATACACACAACTCAATGACAAATACACACAACTCAATGAGAACCATAAGGAGCTGAATGAGAATGTCACCAACATGAAAGAAACCAAGAGGAGATGAAGAACGAGATAGCTGCAATAAACAGTAGACTAGAAGAGGCTGATGACTGCATCAGCGAGTTAGAAGACAAGGTAGGAATAAACACACAAACAGAGAAGCAACTGGAAAGAAGACTTAAAAAGCAAGAGGAGAGCCTAAGGGAGCTTTGGGACAACACAAAATGAAACAACATTCGCTTAATAGGGATACCAGAAGGAGAGGAAGAGAAGCAAGGAATAGAAAACCTGTTTGAAGAAATAATGACAGAAAACTTCCCTGATATTGGCAAGAAAAAAACTATGCAAGTCCAAGAAGTACATAGAGTCCCAAACAAGATGAACCCCAAAAGACTGACACCAAGACACATCATAATTAGATTGGCGAAAACCAATGACAAACTAAGAATCCTAAAGGCTGCCAGAGAGAGACAGAAAGTTACTTAAAAGGGGTCTCCTATCAAATATCAACTGATTTCTCAACAGAAACACACCATTTCATAATGGAATGAAATATATAAAGTGATACAAAGCAAGGGACTGAATCCAAGAATACTATACCTGGCAAGGCTATCATTCAAAATTGAAGATGGAATCAGGAGCTTCACAGACAAAAAAGGGCTAAGAGAGTTTACCACTACCAAGCCAGCAATGCAAAAAATGCTAAAGGGACTGCTGTAAAAAGAAGAAAGAGAAAGGCAAGAAGAAACACAAACACTAAGGAAAAATATGACAACAAACATGTACTTGTCAATAATAACATTAAACATAAATGGATTAAATGCACCAATCAAAAGACATAGGGTAGCTGAATGGATAAGAAAACATGACCCATATATTTGCTGTCTACAAGAGACCCACCTCAGAGCAAAGGATTCACACAGACAGCGAGCAAAGGGATGGAAAAACATTTTTAAGGCAAATGGAAATGAGAAAAAAGCTGGGGTTGCGATACTTATATCTGATAAAATAGACCTCAAAGTAAAGGCCATAATAAGAGATAAGGAAGGCCACTACACAATACTAAAGGGAGCAATTCAACAAGAAGATATAACTCTGGTAAACATATATGCACCCAATTCAAGAGCACCCAAATACATAAAAAAATCTCCTGGAAGATATCAAGGGAGAGATCAACAACAATACCATCATAGTAGGAGACTTCAATACACCACTGACATCACTGGATAAATACACTAGACAAAAAATCAGCAAAGACACAGCAATTCTAAATGACACACTAGATCACATGGACCTAATTGACATCTTCAGAGCATTTCACTCCAAAGCCATGGAATATACGTTCTCCTCAAGTGCACATGGGACATTTTCAAAAATAGATCACATATTGGGTCACAAGCAAAGTCTCCCCAAATTCAAAAAGATTGAAATCATATCAAGCATTTTCTCAGACCACAATGGTATAATATTAGGAATAAACTACAATAAAAACATTCCAAAAAATTCAAACTCTTGGAAGCTGAATAGCATGCTACTAAACAATGATTGGGTTATCAATGAGATCAAAGAAGAAATTAAAAACATCCTGGAAACTAATGACAATAAAAACACAACATTGCAAATCGTGTGGGACAAAATGAAAGCAGTCCCAAGAGGGAAGTTTATAGCTCTACAGGCCTACCTCAAAAAAACAAGAAAAAATGATAATAAATTACCTAACTCAACAACTCAAAGAATTAGAAAGAGAGCAACAAGAAAAATCCACAGTGAGCAGAAGGAAGGAAATAATAAAGATCAGAGCAGAAATGAATGACATAGAGAAAAAAAAACAATACAAAATATCAATGAAACCAAGAGCTGGTTGTTCGAAAGGATAAACAATATTGATGAACCTCTAGCCAGGCTCACCAAGAAGCAAACAGAGAGGACCCAAATAAACAAAATCAGAAATGAAAGAGATGAAATAACAACAGACCCCATATAAAAACAAAGGATTGTTAAAAAATACTATGAACAACTCTATTCTAACAAACTGGACAACCTGGAGGAAATGGACATGTTCCTAGAAAAATATAACCTTCCAAAACTCTATCAGGAAGAATCTAAACATCTCAATAGGCCAATAACTATGGAAGAAATTGAAGCAGTCATCAAAAAAAAGCTTCCAGCAAACAAAAGCCTGGGGCGAGACGGCTTCACAAGGGAGTTTTACCAATCATTCAAGGAAGAACTAAAACCTATCCTCCTCAGACTATTCCATAAAATTCAAGAGGAAGGAACACTTCCAAGCTCATTCTATGAAGCCAGCATCACCCTAATACCAAAACCAGATAAAGATAACACAATGAAAGAGAATTACAGGCCAATATCCCTCATGAACATAGATGCCAAAATCCTCAACAAAATTCTAGCAAATTGGATCCAGAAGTACATCAGAAAGATCATACACCATGACCAAGTAGGATTTATCCTGGGGAAGCATGGATGGTACAATATCCGCAAATCAAAAAACGTGATACATCATATAAAGAAATTGAGAGATAAAAATCACATAGTCATATCAATTGATGCAGAAAAAGCATTTGACAAAATCCAACACCATTTCTTTTTTTTTTTTAAATATATTTTATTGATTTTTCACAGAGAGGAAGGTAGAGGGATAGAGAGTTAGAAACATCGATGAGAGAGAAACATCGATCAGCTGCCTCCTGCACACCTCCCACTGGGGATGTCCCCACAACCAAGGTACATGCCCTTGACCGGAATCGAACCCGGGACCCTTCAGTCCGCAGGCCGACGCTCTATCCACTGAGCCAAACCGGTTTCGGCAACACCATTTCTTAATAAAAACTCTCAGCAAGGTGGGAATAGAAGGATCATACCTCAACATAATAAAAGCCATATATGACAAACCTACAGTAAACATCATACTAAATGGGCAAAAACTAAAACCATTTCCCCTAAGAACAGGAACAAGATGGATGCCCACTCTCACCACTCCTGTTCAACATAGTGCTGGAAGTACTAGCCATTGCAATCAGACAAGAAGAAGAAATAAAAGGCATCCAAATTGGAAAAGAAGAAATAAAACTGTCCTTATTTGCAGATGACAAGATACTGTACATAGAAAACCCTAAAGGCTCCATTAAAAATTATTAGACTTAATAAATGAATTCGGCAATGTAGCAGGATACAAAATTAGCGCCAAGAAATCTATGGCATTTCTATACACCAACAATGAACTTACAGAAAGAGAGACTAAAAAAGCAATCTCATTTACCATCACACCAAAAAAATTAAGATACCTAGGAATAAACTTAACTAAGGAGGTAAAAGACCTATATGTGGAAAACTACATGACTATGAAAAAGAGATAGAGGAAGACATAAACAGATGGAAAAACATACCATATTCATGGATTGGTAGAATCAACATCATTAAAATGTCCATACTACCCAAAGCAATCTATAAATTCGATGCACTTCCCATTAAAATACCAATGGCATATTTCACAGACCTAGAAAGAACTCTCCAAAAATTCATCTGGAATAAAAAAAGACCCCGAATAGCCACAGCAATCCTGAGAAAGAAGAACAAAGTAGGGGGGATCTCAATACCAGATATCAAGCTGTATTACAAAGCCACCTTTCTCAAAAGAGCCTGGTACTGGAACAAGAACAAACATATAGATCAATGAACTAGAATAGAAAACCCAGAAATCGACCCAATCCACTATGCCTTATTAATATTTGACAAAGGAGTCATGAACATATAATGGAGTCAAGACAGTCTATTCAACAAATGGTGTTGGGAAAATTGGACAGATACATGCAAAAAAATGAAACTAGATCACTAACTTTCACCATACACAAAAATAAACTCAAAATGGATAAAGGACTTAAACATGAGACGGGAAACCATAAAAATACTAGAGGAATCCACAGGCAGAAAAATCTCTGACATATGCCGAAGGAACTTCTTCACTGATACTGCTCCTAGGGCAATGGAAACTAAAGAGAAAATAAACAAATGGGACTACATCAAAATAAAAAGCTTTTGCACAGCAAAGGAAACCATCAATAAAACAACAAGAAAACCCACTGCATGGGAGAACATATTTGCCAATGATATCAATGATAAGGGTTTAAGCTCTAACATTTACAGAGAACTCATACAACTTAACAAAAAGAAGATAACCCAATCAAAAAATGGGCAACTGATCTAAATAGACACTTTTTGAAAGAAGACAGAAGGAAGGCCAAGAGACATATGAAAACCTGCTCAAAGTCATTAATCATCAGAGAGATGCAAATCAAAACAACAATGCGGTACCATCTTACACCTGTCAGAATGGCTATCATCAACAAATCAACAAATGACAAGTGTTGGCGAGGATTCGGAGAAAAAGGAACCCTCGTCCACTGCTGGTGGGAATGCAGATTGGTGCAGCCACTGTGGAGAACAGTATGGAGTTTCCTCAAAAAACTAAAAATGGAACTCCCATTTGACCCAGTGATCCCACTTCTAGGAATATATCCCAAGTAACTAGAAACACGAATCAGAAAGGATATATGCACCCCTATGTTCATAGCAGCACAATTCACCATAGCTAAGATTTAGAAACAGCCTAAGTGCCCATCAGCAGATGAGTGGATTAAAAAACTGTGGTACATCTACACAATGGAATACTATGCTGCGGTAAAATGGAGTTCCTACCATTTTCAACAACATGGATGGAGATGAAGAGCATTATGCTAAGTGAAATAAGCCAGTCAGAGAAAGATAAAGATCACATGATCTCACTCATTTGTGGAATATAATGAATGGCATAGACTGGTGAACAAGAGCAGATCCAGAGACTGAGAAACGTCGATCAGAACTTCAAACCTCAGGGAAGGAGGGGTTGGTGAAAGTAAGGGGGAGAGATCAACCAAGGGACTTGTGTGCATGCATATGAGCCTAATCAATGGACGCAGACAACAGGGGGGTGGGGCATGAGTGGGAGGTGGGGGGTAATGGGGGAATAAGGACACATATATAAAAATAATAATAAAAATAATAAAAAATAAAAATAAAAATAAATAGAAAGAAACTGTGAGGTAACCAGAACCCCAAGAACGCCTGAGAACGTCTTTCTTGCCATGCTAGCAGTCATCAGCCATACGGTAATATTACCTGGGGAAAATGGGGAAGTATTTTGGACTTATGTTCCTGACCTTTCATGGGTATGAGCCCTTACGTGGGCTGATCCCCCGCCTAATGTAGTCACCAATAATACCAAACACCTTCGTCATCCAGGAGGACCATGGGTGGGGCAAGGAAGTATAATTACACAGGGGTTGCCACCCAGCTTCCCTTTTGTATGACACAAAATCAAACCACTGCTCCTTTGTGTGTAAAATTAAAGAGAGGTTTCTGGCTTGTGTGGACACCAAAGGAAGGGACTATCACTACTTGTTCCTGGGAGAGGTGCAGAAAATGTAACTAAGACCTTGTCTATACAAAAAGAAATTGACAACCAGTTTGAAATGGAATTGCCATGGCCTAGAGCAAAGAATATCCTTACATGATATTATTCTACAATGTCATTATAATTTTTCCCAGATGTGTACTATCCCCATTACCTATAATAGTACCTCACACCTTGGGAATCAATAAAAAATCATCTTTTTGGTGCTTGGAGACAAAGGTAACACATCTCTTGATATTTTAGAATTACAACAGCATAATGTACAATTATCCCAAGCAAACTTACAAACTAATTCTTTGAATGTCTGGCAGCAACTTAAAAAGGACATGAAAGGATTTAATCCCGTCCACTGTGTAGAGGGCCCCCTGGGAAGGCACCTGAGCATTCTATATTGGCCCCTCTTGCCCTTTTGGCCAAGTGGGACCCTCTTCTCACAATGCAATTGCCCACAGCTGTTGTCTGTGCTTTCTGTTCATGCTGAGGTTGAAGCCTCGTGGTGGCTGGTACCATGGATCTGTCTCTTGCCCAGTGGGGTGAGCTGGGCCCTCCCTGGAGAATAAACCCGGGTTCCCCAAGATATGTGATTAGTGCTGGGCCCCGCCAGCAGGCGAGGGGATCCCAAGGCAGGTGCTGGGCATGGAGGCCACGGGGTCATAGGCTACCAAGGAGACAGAACTGAACCTCACATTACCCTGCTTGGCCCTGGAGGATGGCTGGTTAGCCAGAGACGGGTAAGATTCCTCAGAGAAGGAACAACCTAAGACAGGCACAGTTACAGAGGGGCCATCAGGAGAGAACTTGGGGGTCAACAGAGGTGGGGCACATACCCTCACCCCCCACAACTTTGCAGGGGCCTGAACCCTCACCCCTTCTGATGGAGGTCTCCTGCCCCCATGGCTGCTTCGCTTCCCATGCCCAGCTCAAATCAGGACCCAGGTAACAGACACAGACTTGGCCGACAGCAGCTGCCCTCTCACTGCAACAAAACTGGTTTGAGTTGTCTTGTACCCATGGTATGGGGAAGTGGGTTTTTGATATCTAAATCCAACCTAGCACCAGGAATGCTCAGGGCCTACACAAGAAGGCAAATAATCCTTTCCACTAATATTTACAGGGTAAAATAAAATTGTTGTTAGAGTATTAAATTTGAAAGTAAAATAGTAGTCAAGTTCTCAGACTAATTTAAATTGGCTAAGTGAAATAAGCGAATATTCTAGAAAAATTAATGGTACTGGACAAAAAGCTGTTCCTAAAGTGTTAACTGAAATTTTTATTGGTAGTTCATCTCATGGTAAAATTGCATAACATGTAATGAACCTAAAGCAGTCATATTTTAGTGCAAAAAATTAAAATTTAAAAGCTATCAAGACTACATTATAAACTTTCCAAAAGCCTCCTAATATTTAAATCAAAAAAGGGGGGATAGTAGAAGAATATCATGTAAGGAAAAATATCCTGTAAGTAAATTACATCTAGAAAATTTTTACTTTAGAAAATTAACTTTCATTTGTAATGTTAACAGCAAGACACCCATGAAAAACACACATGGTGTCAAAACAAGCCAAAGGAAAATCGTTTGGGCAAAAAGTGAAAAAGGATCCCAAGTCAAATTTATAGAAAAGATTCCTTTATTAACTTTTGGTAGAGAATATGTTTGTATATTTTCAGAAAACACCTCCAAGACCATGTGGATTCCTGCAATAGAGAGGAATTGACAGGACTGCTCCAGCCATGAAGACAGAAGAGAAACAGTCCAGAGATGGAAGACGCTGACGACACCTTGCCATACTAGCAGTCAGCAGCTGTGTATCGCGGCAGGTTGCCCAAGACCAAACAAGAGAGGGTTGGACCTGCATTACCACCATTTGTCCACCATCCAGAACTGAAATATCATTGCTGACATGTACACATAAGGAACTGTTTGACATTGAAATTGGGACTCAAAAGAACTGTTGGCCCAGAAAGAAACTCAGTACAGACTGATTCATTTGCCTCCCAGCATAACCATTATTGCTTGTCTCATATTTCGGTTCTTATAAGTCTACTAGAGGCCCGGTGCACGAAATTCGTGTACGAGGGAGGGGGGTGTCCATCAGCCCAGCCTGCACCCTCTCTAATCTGGGACCCCTGGAGGGATGTCCTACTTCCTGTTAGGCCCGATCCCACTGGGGATCGGGCCTAAACGGGAAGTTGGACATCCCTCTCACAGTCCAGGACTGCTGGTTCCCAACTGCTCGCCTGCCTGCCTTCCTGATTGCCCCTAACCACTTCTGCCTGCCAGCCTGATCACCCTCTAACCACTCCCCTGCCAGCCTGATTGATGCCTAACTGCTCCCCTGTCCGCCTGTTTGCATCTAACTGCCCTCCCCTGCAGGCCTGGTCACCCCTAACTGCCCTCCCCTGCAGGCCTTGGTCCCCCTCAACTGCCCGCCCCTGCAGACCTGGTCACCCCTAACTGCCCTCCCCTGCAGGCCTAGTCCCCCCCAACTGCTCTCCCCTGCAGGCCTGGGTCCCTCCCAACTGCCTTTCCCTGCAGGCCTGGTGGCCCCCACTTCCCTCCCCTGCAGACCTGGTCACCCCTAACTGCCCTCCCCTGCAGGCTTGATCGCCCCCAACTGCCCTCCCTTGCAGGCCTGGTCCCTCCCAACTGTCCTCCCTTGCTGGCCATCTTGTGGTGGCAATCTTGTGTCCACATGGGGGCAGGATCTTTGACCACATGGGGGCAGCCATCGTGTGTGTTGGAGTGATGGTCAATCTGCATATTACTCTTTTATAAGATAGGATAGAGGCCTGGTGCAGGGGTGGGGGCCAGCTGTTTTGCCCTGAAGGGTGTCCCAGATCAGGGTGGGGGTTCCCTTGGGGCATGAGGTGGCCTGGGCGAGGGGCCTGTGGTGGTTTGCAGGCCAGCCACGCCCCCTGGCAACCCAAGCAGAGGCTCTGGTATCTGGGGTTTATTTATCTTCTACAACTGAAACTTTGTAGCCTGGAGCGGAGCCAAACCTTCTGCTTGCTCCGTGGCGGCAGCCATTTTTGGGGGGATTTATGTATCTTCTATAATTGAAACTTTGTAGCCTTAAGCAGAGGCCTGGGCTGGCCAGGGTGTGCAGAAAGCTTGGCTTCCTCCATTACCGGGGGGCAACCCTAGCCTCCTGCTCTTTCCAGCTCCGTGGCTGCGGCCATTTCTGTTTGGATTTATGTAACTTCTATCATTGAAACTTTGTAGCCTTGAGTGGAGTCCTAGGCCAGCAAGGGCAGGCAGAAAACTTGGCTTCCTCCATTGCCGGGGAAACCCAAGCCTCCCTCTTGCTCTCTGTGGCTGTAGACATCTTGGTTGGGTTTATTTGCATATTTGATCCTGATTGGTGGGCGTGGTTTGTGGGTGTAGCAGAGTGATGGTTAATTTGCATATTACTCTTTTATCATATAGGATTTCTAGTATCACATGATCTCACTCATCTAGGGGAAATAATGAACAACATAAACTGATGAACAAAAACAGACCCGGAGACGGGGAAGCATCGATCAGACTGTCAAACCTCAGAGGGAAGGTAGGGGAGGGTCGGAGTAAGGGGGAGAGATTAACCAAAGGACCTGTATGCATGCATATAAGCCTAACCAGTGGTCACAGACAACAGGGGGTGGGGGCATACATGGGGAGGGGTTTGGGATGGGAATGGGGGGATGAGGACAAATATGTGATACCTTAATCAATAAAGAAATTAATTTTAAAAATGTAATGAGAGAAGACACACACACACAAAAAAAAGCTGTGGTACTTTTATCCCATGGAATACTATGAGGCTGTAAAAAAGATATCTTACCCTTTGCAACAGCATGGACAGACCTGGAGATTATTATGCTGATCAAAATAAGAGAAAGACAAATGTCACATGATCTCACTTATATGTGGAATTTAATGAACAAAGTAAACTGACAAAATAGGTCCAGAGGCCTGGATACATGGAATAGAATGACAGATCTCAGAAGGGAGGGGATGGAGGTGGGGGGAGAAAAGAGATTAACCAAAGAACTCATATATATATGCGCATATCCCATGGATATAGACAATCATCTGGTGAAGGCCTGGGGTGGGGCACAGGCTGGGTGGATGGGGAAAAAGAGGGGAAATGGGGGACTTCTAAAATACTGTCAACAATAAAAAATAAATTAATTTTAAAATAAGGACAATCATTTTTTTGTTTTTTCTTTATTGATTAAGGTATTACATATGTGTCCTTATCCCCACATGCCCCCGTACCTCCTTCCCTGCTCATGCCCTCACCCCCCTGTTGTCTGTGTCCATTGGTTATGCTTATATGCATGCATACAAGTCCTTTGGTTGATCTCTCCTACTTCCCCCCACCCTCCCCTTTTTATTGATTTTTAGAGAGAGAGTAAGGAAGAAGGAAAGAGAGATAGAAACATTGATGAGAAAAAAATATTAATCAGCTGTCTCCTGCACACCCCCTAGTGGGGACTGAACAAAGTAAACTGACAAAATAGGTCCAGAGGCCTGGATGCACGGAACAGGATGCATGTGCCCTGACCAGGAATTGAATCGTGACCTCCTGAGCAACACCAGTCGGGCAAGAACAGTCATTTTGAAAAATGTACCCATAGCAGTGCGAGGGTCAGGGTCTGGAATGTGGGCAGACATTTCTCTGCTAAGGGATTATTCTCCTCAGACCTCTTCCCACTAAGCAGCCTCAAATGAATTAGTTTGTTAATTATTTTTTTAGAAGCTGTGAAGAGTTTCATGCGGAGGTTTGAAACTGGAGGGAAATATGCCCATGAGTGGAAGTGTGGTGAGGGGAAATCTTGGTGGTCATTTCTGGGAGTAAGGGAGGGGGAACAAATGCAAAAATCCAAGGGTCCTAGATAATTGGATGAGGTGAGGCAGACACCTTAGGAGGGGTCACTAATGGAACTACCAAAGAAAAGAGGAAGAATACAGTAGAGAAACGTGTGGTACTGACACCCCATTTTGTAAACCTTATGATTTTTATTGGAGCACAAAGAACATAAAATGCTCCCAGGCTGAAACAATCTTTCCTTATGTCCTAAGGCCCTCTGGTTTCAGATGGGTAGGACCTTCTACTAGCATGAGGAGGATCCATATCCCTTATTCTGGCCCCTGGATCTGTGGCTTTTATGTTCTTTCTTTGATTATTTCTTTAACTTTCCCCTAATTTTTGTCTTAGATCTGATTAACCTACCTACTTGCTAACCAATTCCCCCACCCCCAACCAAAGGCCAGAAAATCCTTTTATTTAAGACTATAGGCCCAATGCACAAAATTCTTGCAAGAGTAGGCCTTCGCAGCCGCAGCAGCTGCATCAATCCTGCGGCTGCAGCCCTGGCTTCATCCAGAAGGTCGTCCAGAAGGACATAATTAGCATATTATGCTTTTATTATTATTGATGCTTCAGCTATTAGTAAAAGTTCCATTAACACATGTGTAGCTATCATTTACTATTTTGATGGCATCATTGTATTTTTCAAAAATTAATTTGGCTGGCTTGAATAGCCATATGACCAAATTTGATTGTTTTGGTACCAAACAGGCAGAGTCAAATAATATAAAGTTATCGATTACCTGCTTTTTTTCCAGATTAAATTGTCCTGATATACATATATTTTAATTCTCACCTGAGCATATTTTATCCATTGATTTTTAAAGAGAGTGGGAGGGAGAGAGAGAGACAGAGAGAAACACTGATGTGAGAGAGACACATCAATTGGTTGCCTCTGGCATGCCCCAGACCAGGAGCCTGCAACCAAGGTACGTGCCCTTGACTGGAATTGAACCCAAGACCCTTCAGTCTGCAGGATGATGCTCTATCCACTGAGCCAAACCAGCTAGGGCTGTCCTGATATCTTAACTTCTATGCCAGACAATTATTGTCTGATGTCTTACTAATATTTCTTGCATTCCTGTGAACTTGCTCTCAAGTATTAATATCTCTCATATTTGAGATATAGAACATTAAGCAAGTTTATATGATGCAACTAATATAATACAAAGGCCAAAAAATCAGATATTTCCAAATATATACATTCCATGCATGTGTACATTTTGTGTCCAAACATATATTTTTGATATTGTAGAAATAGAGCATCTAGAATTTTCATTCAGATGTTTGACATTATATAGTTATTAACATTCAACCAGCTGTGTACTTTAGGTTACTTTTTGTTGTTGTTCACAGATTGTGATATCTGATAAATATTCAGATAATCAAAAGATTTGTTGCAATTAAGACAGAGTTCATCTATCCATTTCTCCTTCATCTACCATATTAGATTAGCTTAAAAGGACTTGATTTTAAGTAAGACACATTAGTCATTATCCACTAAGTACCTCCTTGTCTTCAAATTACTTGCAAATTGATTATATCAGGGTTTCTGCCAGTATTTTCTTAAGTATTCAAGTGAAAGTTACTTCTCTGTTCTGCTTGTTGTATGATTGTGAATTCCTTTAGTCCTCTACTAGTGACAAATTTCCCTGTTAACACTTCAAGATAAAACCTTTAGGGAAACTGGCATATGAATATAAGAAATGCATTAAAATCAAGGTTGGTGGATCTGTTTCTATTATTAGAGTTCCTACATATGAAATTTTTCCAGTATTTTAGATGCATACTGAATGTTTAAGAGTACTATTGCTGTTCTTAATGGTGTATTATAATCAGTCCCATCAAATAAGATTGTGAAAAATCCTTAGTTTATTAACTTTTTAAAAATTTTTTTAAACATTTTTTCATTGATTTCAGAGAGGAAGGGAGAGGGAGATAGAAACATCAATGATGATAGAGAATTATTGATTGGCTGCCTCCTGCACAGGGGATCAAGCCCACAACCCAGGCACGTGCCCGGGACTGGAATTGAACCTGGGACCCTTCAGTCTGCAGCCAACACTCTCTCCACTGAGCCAAACCAGCTAGGACCTTAGTTTATTAATTTTTACAACCACTAAATGTGATGGACTCGTGTTTTTTAAGTGACTGTGACCTAAAAGGACCAAAAAGTTGAAAATTATAATAATTTCTAGGATTTTTCACTTTATATACTAGTATGGATTAAATTATGTGTAATAAAAAGTCACTGTTATTTCTGAATTATGTGATTTATACACAATAGTATGTTGTTTCCTAAGGATGTCTTATTATAAAAATTAAGTTAATTTTATGTATTGGTATATCTAGAAATAAGAATAGACTTAGAAGTTGCATAGACCTTGTTTGAGTCTCAGCTGGCCTACCTACAAGCTGTGTGACCTTGAACAAGTAACCTAAGCTCTTGGAGATTAAGTTTCATTATCAGTAAGTCCAGGTAGTATTACATATCTCATCAATTTTTAATGAGCTCAAAGGAGATACTTAGCCCTAACCGGTTTGGCTCAGTGGATAGAGTGTCGGCCTGTGGACTGAAGGGTCCCGGGTTCGATTCCGGTCAGGGGCATGTACCTGGGTTGTGGGCACATCCCCAGTAGGGGGCGTGCAGGAGGCAGCTGATCGATGTCTCTCTCATATCGATGTTTCTAACTTTCTATCCCTCTCTCTTCCTCTCTGTAAAAAATCAATAAAATATATATTAAAAAAAAAAAAGACTCAGTTCCTAAGGACTTTAAAAAAAAAAAAAAAAAAAAGGAGATACTTACATTAAGCTCAGCACAATATCTGACACATAGTGACTGGTACATAAACATTAGGGTTCCAAAGATTCATAGGTTTTCTGAAGAAAGATGGGAACTATGATGGGAAATCTGCTAAATCATTTGAGGTAAATGCTTTGTACATTCTATTAGCACAGGGACAATGCTTGAGAAATAGACTCATAAACATTTAACTGCAATTCAGTATATTATAAAAATTACCATTTCTACAACAATATAAAATTATAAGATACTGTGTTTAACTAGAAGTGGTTACTCTGTGTATGAGAACTTCCCAGAAGAGGCAATATGTGAGATACCTGTGTTTCCCCGAAAATAAAACATCCTCCGAAAATAAGACCTACTTACAGGTTTCCTTCTGAGTGAAATATAAGGCACCCCCCGAAAATAAGGCCCCCAGGCTCTGTCTCAGAATGAAAATTGATTTACCGTAAACTG
Organism: Plecotus auritus; assembly: GCF_963455305.1. Taxonomy (NCBI): domain Eukaryota; kingdom Metazoa; phylum Chordata; class Mammalia; order Chiroptera; family Vespertilionidae; genus Plecotus; species Plecotus auritus. The sequence goes on from NC_137772.1 coordinate 104,421,656, forward strand.
GTCACTAGGGCCGCCCCAACTGGCGTCTAGCAACCAGTGACGTTATGCGGAGTCCTGACGTCACTGCTGTGTGGAGGCGGAGCGGAGGTCGGAGTGAGCGGTGAGCGCGGGGCGGGAGAGAGGAGGAGACTTTCGCAGATGTGTGTAGAAGAACAGGAGGATTAGAGCAGACGGGATGCCGTGAAGGTGGTGAGTGCTGGTCTGTCTCTGGTGACACTACCTGATGCTCGCGGCCGCCTTCATGATGACTGAAGGTTCTCAGTCAGTGGCAGACCCTGATCCAGCCCAGATCCAGGCCACAGCAAGCCCAGTGACAGTCCTCAGGCAGGCCCCAGGGGGTAAATGTCTGATAAAGGGGTAGGGGGGATATCTGGTGAAGGTGTTCAGTGGCACAGGGGTGGGGGGAGGAGGATCACTTAAAATGACACAGGAGGATCAGAGGGGGCAATCAAAATGACACGGAGGATCAGAGGGGACAATCAAAATGACTCAGGAGGATCAGAGGGGACAATCAAAATGACACAGGAGGATCAAAAGGGGTTACTAAAATGGTAATCCCCCCTCTGATTCTCCTGTGCCATTTTGATTCCCCCCTCTGATCCCCCTTGTGTCATTTTGAGTGATCCCCCTCCCCCCATGTTGATACCCCAATTCCTTTTTATTTACCCCTAGAAATGAGCGCAAAAAGAAAAAGCTACTCCGTGGAGTACAAGAAAGGAATCGTGGAAGACTCTTGGAGCCACAATCTTACTGCTTTCTGCAAGAGAAGATGTTGAGTATCCGATTGGTCCGAAAATGGCGAGCAGAGTATGATAACCTCATTGAACAAGTGGACAAGGGAAATGCTAAAAAGCGCAAGTGTGGATCAGGTCGACAACCATTATTTTCCGAGCTGGAAGACCTGATCTGTGAATGGGTTGTTGACAGGAGAGCAAAGGCTTTGGTTGTGAGTAGGGCTCAGATTCAAGAATTTGCCCTTGCAATGGCACCACAGTTTGACATAGCCCCCGAAGACTTCAAAGCATCACAACACTGGCTGGATAATTTCCTTCAGCGAAGTGAACTGTCTTTAAGAAGATCTACAACATTGTTTAGGTTGGAAGATACTCAAGTTATTAAGCGAGCACTTGCATTCAAGTCCTTTATTGATGACTTCTCTAAATACAATCTTTCCAACATGATTGCTATGGATGACATTGCAGTGTTTATGGGCCAATCATCTCAAACAACAATTGAACAGCGGGGTGCCTCCTTAGTGTACATTCCCTCCACTGCTTACGAAAGTGCACGTGTTTCCTGTATTTTGGCAATTCGTCTGGATGGCACTAAAATCCCACCTTTAATCATTTCTAAGGGCAAGAAGGAAAAGATTGAACGTGTTTTGGGCGTTTTTATTCTTGAAACTGAAAAAGCTTGGGTCACACAAGCAGTTATAAGGAAGTGGGTCGATTTAATGCTGCCGCTTGTTATGCGAGGGAGCCAAAGAGGTCTGCTAGTCTGGGATGCAGCCAGCACTCACTGCGCTAAAGACATGAAGACATTTCTTCACGAAAGAAAAATAGATCAGATAATGATTCCCACAGGAATGACGGCCTATCTCCAGACTCTTGATATTGCAATAAACAAGCCATTCAAAGACCATTTGCGCATGGAAATTAATGACTACATTGAAAATAGAATGGAGAGAAATCAGCGTGGAAACTTTGTGAAACCTAAACTGCAAGAAGTTGTGACTTGGGTGAAGAATTCATGGGAGAAAATCACTGACAGTTGCATTGCAAATGCACTGCGAGCAGGCTACCTTGACAAGAAGTACTCATTTAAAGACAGTGCTATTGCTAAACATGAGAGATTTGGTCCACTGATTCTGAAAGAAATGGAGTCACAAGAAATTCACCAGGAAATTCAGGAATTGGATTGTTATGATGATGTTCCAGAAGATGATGACATGATTGTCATTGAATAAATGAGTAAATTCTTGATACTGTAGGATTCACAGTTTGTCTGGTTTGTGTTGACAACTACCGTACTACCGTACCGTATACAGGTAATAAATTTCCTTTATTTTCATTTAACAATAAATGTGTACCGTATTCTTCTTCATGGAAAAATAAGACATCCCCTGAAAATAAGACCTAGCGTGTCTTTGGGGGCAAAAATTAATATAAGACACTGTCTTATTTTCGGGGAAACACGGTAGTAAAATTTATAATATAAATAGAAAGTAATACATTTAGAGTATTTATTGCCTTTGTTTTAAATGAAATTTAATTGGCCTGGCTGGTGTGCCTCAGTGATTGAGCGTCGACCCAGGAATCAGGATGTCATGGTTTGATTACAGGTCAGGGCACATGCCTGGGTTTTGGGCTCCATCCCCAGTGGGGGGTGTGCAGGAGGCAGCTGATTGATGATATTTCTGTTATCGGTGTTTCTATCTCTCTATCTCTCTCTCTTACTCTCTCTAAAATCAATAAAATCATTTAAAAAATGAAATTTAATTGTAAGTTTAAATTTATTTTTTACTAGTGCTAATTTCTAAAAACTGACTTGCAAAATTCCTGAAAATTTAACAATTGGCTCTCAGGAGCTGGTACATACTGGCTCCAGCACATTCCTATATGTACCCCAAAAGTTCTTAACCACCCCTCCTGGTCTTGCAACTTGGACCTCCCTCTGGATATGCTACTTTCCCTGGGCCTTATTAAGAAAGCTTATTTCAAATGTTACCTTTGTCATGTGGGAGTTGCTTGGTGTCCTAAGTCCACATGCCTGGCCCCTGTGCTGTTATTTCTTGATGATAACCCTAATGGTAATTGGTTTTCTCCTAAGAGTGAGGCAGAAATTCAGTATCTAATTTTCCTTCCAATTATGCATATGTGTTAAAAATTATGCAAAAAATCAGATATTTACTTTCTGTTGTATGTTTTAGACATCTATGCTTATTACATTTGCCTTTTTAGTTTTCACTGATTTTACATTTGTGTATGTGTTAAAGAATGTATATCCTGCAGCTGATTGGAATGTTCTGTATATGTCTATTAGTTGCAGTTGGTCTAAATTATAGTTCAAACCCAATGTATCCTTATTGATTTTTTTTGTCTGGATGATCTATCCATTGTTGAAAATGGGGTAATGAATAAACTGTCTATTTCTCCCTTCAGATCTATTAGTATTTGTTTAATATACAGGGTATCCTCCAAAAATGTAGCCACACTTTGAATAATTATTAATTCCAATGGGTTAAATCTGAAAAGAAACATCAATTTAGATATCAGCTGTTGAACTGTGTATATATTTTTGGGGGATACCCTGTATCTAGATCAGCCGTGGGCAAACTACGGCCCACGGGCTGGATCCGGCTGTTCTATCCGGTTCTCTTGCTCTCCCCTCCGCTCCTTTACTTTGAATTTATATTAGTTCACACAAACACTCCATCCATGCTTTTGTTCCGGCCCTCCGGTCCAGTTTAAGAACCCATTGTGGCCCTCGAGTCAAAAAGTTTGCCCACCCCTGATAGATGCTTTGATGTTGGGTGTATAAATTATAATTATATAATTTACTAGAAGCCTGGTGCATGAAAATTCATATACTGGAGGGGGCGTCCCTCAGCCCAGCCTGCCCCCTCTCACAGTCCGGGAGCCCTTAGGGACAGGAGGTGACCTGGCGATCAGGAGAAGGTGATGCCCCATCACACATCTGCTGCTGCCACTGCCAGAAGCGCAAGCCTCGGGCAGCCCTGGGCAGCTGGGCAGATACCATCCAAGGCTTGCCTGTGCCTTGGGCTGGCCCTGGGCAGCTGGGGGGCTGAGGGGACTAGAGGACTACAGAGGCAGGTGCACGGAGTGGCCGGGCCCTCCTGGGGGTGGGCCTGGCCTTGCCACGAGCCTGCTGCCCCAGCAGGGCTCAGGGGGCTGGGTGCTGCCATCTTGTGGCTGTGGGAAGTCAGTTAGCATATTCCCTCCTTATTGGTTGTGGGTGCTGCCATATTTGAGGGCGGGGCAGTCAATTAGCATATTCCTTCCTTATTGGCTGTGGACACTGCCATCTTTGTGACAGCGTGAGGGTCAATCAGCATATTCCCTCTTTATTAGATAGGATAATGCTATCTTCTTGATGGATTGATCCCTCTATGATTATATAAAGATCTTTGTCTCTTGTTACAGTTTTGTCTTAAAGCCTATTTTGTCAGATAGCTACTCATGCTCTCTTTTGGTTTCAACTAGCATGACATATCTTTTTTCATCCATCCACTTTGAGACTATGTGTGTTGTTATAGCTGAATTGAGTCTCTTGTAGGCAGTATATAGTTGGGTTTGTTGTTTTTAATCCACCAGGTAATTCTATACCATTTGATTAGAGAATTTAACCCATTTACATTAAAATTAATTATTGATAAGTAGGGATTGTTTTCTGTCTGCTCTGTAGTTCTCTTGTTCCTTTTTCTTCTATTGCTGCCTTCCTTATAGAATTGATGATTTTCTAGAGAAGTATGCTATTTTATATTTTGTGTATCCACTGTAGATTGGTTACCACAAGACCTAAGTCAGTGGTTGGCAAACTCATTTGTCAATAGAGCCAAATATCAACAGTACAATGATTGAAATTTCTTTTGAGAGCCAAATTTTTTAAACTTAAACTATATAGGTAGGTACATTGTTATTAAATTAATTAGGGTACTCCTAAGATGGCCTTTGCTAAAAACTCAAGGGGCCAAAGAGCCGCATGTGGCTCGTGAGCCGCAGTTTGCCAACCACTGACTTAAGTAAAACATCTTATGACTATTACAGTCTATTTTATGATAACTACTTAACTTTGATCACATACAAAACTCTACCCTTTTAATCCTGTCTCTTTTTTATTTTTAATGTCAAATTTTAACTCTTATATTGTGTATTCATTAGCACATTATTATAGCTATAGTTATTTTTAATACTCTTGTCCTTTAACTTTTATAGTAGAGTTAAGTGGTTAACACTTCATCATATTAAAGTATTTGAATATCCTGAATTTGACTATTACTTACTTTTACTAGAGTGTTGTATATTTTCATGTTACTAATTAGTGTCCTTTTATTTCAGCTTGCAAAACTCTTTTAAGCATTTCTTGCAAGGCAAGTTTAGTGGTGAATTCTCTCAGCGTTTATTTTTCAGGATAGTCTCTATTTTTTAAATTTATCATTATTGTTGAAAGTATTACAGATGTCTCCCCCCTTTTTATTAATTTATATTTTATTGATTTTTTACAGAGAGGAAGGGAGACAGAGAGAGAGTTAGAAACATCAATGAGAGAGAAACATCTATCAGCTGCCTCCTGCACACCCTCTACTGGGGATGTGCCTGCAACCAAGGTACATGCCCTTGACCGGAATCGAACCTGGGACTCTTGAGTCAGCAAGCTGATGCTCTATCCACTGAGCCAAACCGATTAGGGCTCCCCCTTTTTAATCTCTCCTTCATTTATGAAGTATAACATTGCTGGATGGAATATTCTTGTTTGGCATATTTTTTCTTTCAGCACTCTGAATATATAATCCTACTCTCTTGGCATGCAAGATTTCTGCTAATATAATACATTTTATTATAATGTATCTTGGAAAGGATCTATTTGAGTTATTTGGTGACCTATGAAGTTCGTGAACTTTGATATTCAAGTGTCTTCCCAGATTTAGAAGATTCGCAATGACTATTATTATTTTTAAAATAAGCTTTCTGGTCCCTTCTCCCTCTATCCTCCTTCTGAAAATTCAACAATTCTCAAATTGGTTCTTCAGATGGTGTCTTATATATCATGTAGACTTTTCCTACTCTTTTTCTTTATTCTCCCCTGATGGGATAATTTTAAAGTTCCTGTCTTCTAACTCACAAGTTTTTCTTCTGCTTGTTCCATTTTGATAGTGATGCTCTCTGGTGCATTTTTCTTTTCATTTATTTATTTTTCTACCACAGAATCTATTTGGTTCCTTTTTCATGAATTCTATGTTTCTATTAAACTTCCCATTTTGTTTATGTTTTGTGCATATCACACTGCTTATATAGTAAAATTTTCTTTATGTGTTTTCTTGTAACTCATTGAGTTTCCTTTAAACAGTGTTTCCTATTCTTTATCAATTAAATTGTAGATATCCATGTCTTTGGTATTGATTACTCAAAGACAATTGTGATCCTTTGGTAGTGATGTTTTCTTCATTTTTCATGTTCTTTTAATTTTGCATTGCTTTCTTTGCATTTGAAATAGTGATTCTCTCTTTCAGTCTTTACTATCTGCCTTCTCCAGTGCATGCAAACTCATAATTTGTTACAATGGTGTGCTAGAATTTCTCCACTGGAAACTTGGACTTCCACAGAGGTTGTTTCATCCATGGGTGATTGTCCAAGACAGTCTGGAGATGGTTCATGGGCCACTACAGAGTCCACAGCCAGGATAGAATCTATATGCCTATTACTGGATGCATGGGTCCTGGAGAGTCCTCCTGGGTCCCTTGGCATATAGTGCTGGAACTCACAGATTTCAGAAAGTCACTTTTGTTTGTGTATGGATACTAAATTGTTGTTGAGGGGAACACAAATCAGGGACATTTTCAGCCATGATAATTGACACTTAAAAATTATTAAATTAGCTTGGGCAGAGTGGTTCAGTTGGCTGAGTGTTGTCTTGTGCACCAAAAGTTGCCAGTTCGATTCCCAGTCAGGGCACATACCTGGGTTACAGATTTGATCTCTGGTTGAGGTGTGTACAGAAGGCAATCAATTGATGTTTCTCTCACCTCTCTCTCTCACTCTCTCTCTCTCTCTCTTTCTCTTCCTCTCTTTCTTTCTCTTTCTCCATGTCATCTGGTGAGGATTAAAAAAATACATTATTAAATTATTGGATGATTGATTCTTATTCCATGGACAAACTGAACAGTATTTTTTTAAGTTACTTCTTTCTTCTTTCTGAAGTTCTTTTTTTTCCCCCTAAAGGTACCACTTTTAAAAAATCTAAACTCAAGATCTCTGAATTGTCTTTTACATGTTCATCTCTTTACCTACAGTTTGGTAAATGTAGTTAAAATGTGTACCTCCTCTACTTGCTTATATCTGTATTAACTGCTGCCTCTGGCCTAGCTCATGCCTTTATCACTTTTTACTGAGCTACTCTTAATTGTCTTCTAATTAGTTTTACTACTTCTAGTCTCTCTCCACATTAATTCATCTTTCTGGTGCCAGTGGAACCCTTCTGAAGCACAAGTCAGTTCACACCATGTCCTTTAAAATAGACCAGATGGCTATGACATCATCTGGATAAAATCCAAATTTCCTCTTGTGCCATTCAGGCCCTTCCATCATATGGCCTCAATCTGCTTATACAGCCTTTCCTCTCAGCAATTCCTTTCAAATTTGACATGCTGATATTTCCCAAGTGAATTCCTCAGTTCCCGATTTTCTCAGCTATTAATAGATGTTACATTAAACACATTTCCCATGGCCAAATAATCTGGGATGGCAATACTGGCATAAGCAGATCTTTATAGGACTTCTCAGAGCTAGCTGTGTTGAAAAATATGAACATTTGGTTAAACTGTAGAGAAAATAAAAGGAATGATGAACACAAAATTCAGGGTCATAGTTATCCTGTGTGGAAAGGAGGAAGGTGTGACAAGCGAGGTATATACAAGAGGCTTTAATGATATTCAGAATTATTCTGTTTCTTAAGTTAGGTAGTATGCACATGGGTGGATGTTATTTGTTGTATTTTCCCCCACATTTTAACATCTCTGAAATTAGGATGGTCTTATAATTACTGAGCATTAAGTGACAGTTGTGATGTAGTTGTCTTTACCTTAGAATTTTTTTTTGTTTTGTTATTCCTCACCTGAGAATATTTTTCCCATTGATATTTAGAAAGAGTGGAAGGAAGGGGGGAGACAGAGAGAAACATCGATGTGAGATAGACATATTGATTGATTGCCTCCTGCATGAGCTCCAACCAGAGTCAGGGATGGAGCCTACAATCAAGGTACATGTCCTTGACTAGAATTGAACCTGTGACCCTTCATCCCATGGGCCAATACTTTTACCAGTAAGCAAAACTGGCTAGGGCTACCTTAGACATTTCTTAACCAATTTATTTTACTAAGGTTTTCCTTGTTTGTATATATGAGTGACATGTGACAAAAATCTAAGTCTGAAAAACCTATTTGTTTAAGTACAAAATAAAAATCTAAATGGCAAGAAAAAAAATCATCCCTAAGTTTGTAACAATATCTACATTCAAGCTTGATGGTAACATAAGGATTTTCATGGCTGAAGCCAATTTCCCATGACTGTTTTCTCATTTGGTCAATGTAGATTGTGAAGATGTTAAAATAGCAAGCTCAGTGACTATTAATATTCAACTCAAATGAACCACTAACATTCTTCACCCAATCTGGCCTTTTCCAAAAACAACCAGCACCAATTGGAAATTGACATCTTCAGAACATTTTACCCCAAAGCCACAGAATATACATTTTTCTCAAGTACACATGGGACATTTTTAAATATAGACCACATATTGAGTCACAGGTAAAGTCTCCCCAAATTGAAGAAGATTGAAATCATATCAAGCATCTTCTCAGACCACAATGGCATAATATTAGAAATAAACTACAATAAAAACAATCAAAAAAGTCAAACACTTGGAAGCTGAACAGCATGCTATTAAACAATTATTGGGTTACAAAAGAGATCAAAAAAGAAATTAAAAACATCCTGGAAATGAATGACAATGAAAACACAACAATCCAAAATCTATGGGACACAGTGAAAGCAGTCCTGAGGGGGAAGTTTATAGCTCTACAGGCCTACCTCAAAAACAAAACAAAACAAAACAAAACCAAAAACAAAAACAAAAACAAAAAAACCACAAAAAAACCCAAGGAAAAAAAATGGTAGTAAATCGTCTAACTCTACAACTTAAAGAATTAGAAAGAGAGTAACAAGAAAAGCCTAGAGTGAGCAGAAGGAAGGAAATAATAAAGATCAGAGCAGAAATAAATGACATAGAGACAAAAAAGCAAACAATACAAAAGATCAATAAAACTAAGAGCTTGTCCTTTGAAAGGATAAACAACATTGATGAACCTCTACCCAGGCTCACCAAGAAGCCAAGAGAGAGGACCCAAATAAACAAAATCAGAAATGAAAGAGGCAAAATAACAACAGACCCCATAGAAATACAAAGGATTGTTAAAAAATACTGTGAAGAACTCTATTCCAGCAAACTGAAACCTGGAGGAAATGGACAAATTCCTAGAAAAATAAAACCTCCCAAAACTCAATCAGGAAGAATCTAAAAATCTCAATAGGCTGATAACTATGGAAGAAATTGAAACAGTCATCAAAAAGCTTCCAGCAAACAAAAGCCTGGGGCCAGACGGCTTCACAGGGGAGTTTTACCAATCATTCAAGGAAGAACTAAAACCTATCCTCCTCAGACTATTCCAAAAAATTCAAGAGGAAGGAACACTTCCAAGCTCCTTCTATGAAGCCAGCATCACCCTAATACCAAAACCAGGTAAAGACAACACAATGAAAGAGAATTACATCTCATGAACATAGATGCCAAAATCCTCAATAAAATTCTAGCAAATTGGATCCAGCAGTACATCAGAAAGATCATACACCATGACCAGGTAGGATTTATCCTGGGGATGCACAGATGGTACAATATCCACAAACCAGTAAATGTGATACATCACATAAACAAACTGAGAGATAAAAATCACATAGTCATATCAACTGATGCAGAAAAAGCATTTGACAAAATCCAACACCCTTTCTTGATAAAAACCATCAGTAAGGTGGGAATAGAGGGATCATACCTCAACATGAAAAAAGCCTTATATGACAAACCTATAGCCAACATCATACTCAAAGGGCAAAAACTAAAACCATTTCTCCTAAAAACAGGAATGAGATAGGGATGTCCACTTTCACCATGCCTGTTTGAAATAATTCTAGAAGTGCCAGCCATAGTAATTAGACAAGAAGAAGAAATAAAAGTTATCCAAATTGGAAAAGAAGATGTAAAACTGTCATTATTTGCAGATGGCATGATACTGTACATAGAAAACCCTAAAGACTCCATCAAAAAATTATTAGACTTAATAAATGAATTTGGCAATGTAGCAGGATAAAAAATTAATGCCGATAAATCTATGGCTTTTCTATACACTAATAGTGAAGTTACAGAGAAAGAGACTAAAAAAAAAATCCCATTTACCATTGAACCAAAAAAATTAAGATACCTAGTAATAATCTTAACTAAGGAGGTTGTAGTTCAGAAATCTACAGGACACTGAAAAAAGAGATAGAAGAAGACATAAACAGATGGAAGAACATACCATGTTCATGGAATGCTGGAATCAACATCATTAAAATGTCCATACTACCCAAAGCAATCTATAAATTCAATGCACTTCCCATTAAAATACCAATGGCATATTTCACAGACCTAGAACAAACTCTCCAAAAATTCATCTGGAATAGAAAAAGACCCCGAATAGCCACAGCAATCCTGAGAAAGAAGAACAAAGTAGGAGGAATCTCAGTACCAGATATCAAGCTGTATTACAAAGCCACTGTTCTCAAAAGAGCCTGGTACTGGAACAAGAACAGACATATAGATCAATGGAATAGAATAGAGAATCCAGATATTGACCCAAACCACTATGCTCAATTAATATTTGACAAAGGAGTCAGGAGCATACAATGGTGTCAGGACAGTCTCTTCAATAAATGGTGTTGGGAAAAATAGACAGATACATGCAAAAAAATGAAATTAGACCACCAACTTACACCATACACAAAAATAAACTCATAATGGATAAAGGACTTACATATAAGATGGGAAACCATAACAATATTAGAGGAATCCACAGGCAGCAAAATCTCAGACATATGCTGAAACAATTTCTCTCCCGATACAGCTCATAGGGCAATGGAAACTAAAGAGAAAATAAACATATGGGACTACATAAAAATAAAAAGCTTTTGCACAGCAAAAGAAACCATCAACAATGCAATAAGAAAGCCAACTGCATGGGAGAACATATTTTCCAATGTTATCACTGATAAGGGTTTAATTTCCAACATTTACAGGGAACTCATACAACTTAACAAAAGGAAGATAAACAATCCAATCAAAAAATGGGCAACGGACCTAAATAGATACTTTTTGAAAGAAGACAGAAGGAAGGCCAAGAGACTTATGAAAACATGCTCAAAGTCACTAATCATCTGAGAAATGCAAATTAAAACGACAATGAGGTACCATCTCACACCTGTCAGAATGGCTATCATCAACAAATCAACAAATGACAAATGCTGGTGAGGATGTGGAGAAAAAGGAACCTTCATGCACTGCTGGTGGGAATGCAGACTGGTGCAGCCACTGTGGGGAACAGTATGGAGTTTCTTCAAAAAACTAAAAATGGAACTCCCATTTGACCCCATGATCCCACTTCTAGGAATATACCCCAAGAAACTAGAAACACCAATCAGAAAGGATATATGCACCCCTATGTTCATAGCAGCACAATTTACCATAGCTAAGATTTGGAAACAGCCTAAGTGCCCATCAGCAGATGAGTGGATTAAAAAACTGTGGTACATCTGAACAATTGAATACTATGCTGTGGTAAAAAAGAAGGAAATTCTTACCATTTGCAACAGCATGGATGGAACTGGAGAGCATTGTGCTAAGCAAAATAAGCCTGTCAGAGAAAGATAAATATCACACGATCTCACTTATTTGTGGAATATAATGAACAACATAAACTGATGAAGAAAAACAGATCCAGAGACAGAGAAGCATCGATCAGACTGTCGAACCTCAGAGGGAAGGTAGGGGAGGGTGGGGGTTAGGTGGAGAGATCAACCAAAGGACTTGTATGCATGTATATAAGCCTAAGCAGTGGATACAGACACCAGGGGCGTGAGGTCATGATTGAGGGTGGGGGAGGCAATGGTGGGGGGTAAGGACACATATGTAATACCTTAATCAATAAAGAAAAAAAATTTTAAAAAGATACTGTGGCTTATGTGTTGTTATCACATATAATGTTGTGGATATAATGTTAGCTAATCTATCATTTGATTAATGGTAATGTTTGTATAAGTGGTACATTGGATCACATCCTCAAAATATAGGGTTTGATTTATGACTCAGTCTTGTTTATACTTCCTCGGGACCTTAAAATTCTATCCATAAATCTATATTTGAAACCATCTATAATGTGTGGTTATTATTTATTTGGCTCATGGTCACTAGATTAAGAGAGATTAAAAGTTAGAGAAACTAATTTATAAGGAAATCCCCAATTTATGTCTTTACTAACCTTCAAGGTAAAAGTGTTGGTTTTACTAGTAGTGGGTCCAAACCTAGCATACATTGGAACTGGACTATTAGGGGATGCTCATATTCTACATCTGACTAAACCTGGATTTCTTAGATTCATAGAGACACTATATATCCTGATCATCACTTTCTGTGTCTTAAATTATATAGTCAGCAATAATCCTGCAGTCTTTTTTAGAGTTGATTTCCATTCCATTGCTCATATTTTCACTTTTTGAAAGGGAAACTCTTTAGTTCACTTGTAATCTCTATTATTTTCTGTTTTTCAAAGTACTAACATAGTGCTAAGCCCTTAATAACTAACTATGTATTGCATTTTAATCCTAATCATTTATAAGGTGAAGACTTTGGAAAGTGGGCACTATCCCTAAATGCTTTAGCACCATAAAAATAAAAATTATTTAGAAGTGGATACTCTGTGGTCTACTTAGTTCTAATATCTTTATTATTCCTTAGTTCTAATATCTTCATTAGAAATCCTCAGATTGCTACATTTGCCACTTATTTTTGATAAATGATAAATCCTAGGATGTATTTCACTGCCTGAACTTATTACATATCAAAAATTAAATCTCCCCAAGACCAATAAAATACATGAAAAGTTAATTGTGAATGCAGAACATGTCAAAATTAAGCTTAGACCAGCCAGTGTAGCTCCGTTGGTTGAGAGTCCTCCCATGCACCAGGAAGTCCCTGGTTCAATTCCTAGTCATGGTACATGCCTGGGTTGCCAACTCAGTCCCCAGGAGGGGGCATGTAAAAGGCAACCAATTGATGTTGCTCTCTCATGGATGTTTCTATTTTTCTCTCTCTGAAATAAATAAAAACATATTTTAAAAAATAAGAATAAATACATAGCTGGAAATACTTTTCTTAGTAAAGAAGATACTTAATTGTTATGTAAAATTTTTAAATGAAAAATTCTTAATGATTTAATTCATTTGAATCCTATCCTATAGAATAAAAGCTCAGTGACCGAAACAGTGGAACGACCAGAATGACCAGAGACCAAGGCAATCAGGCAGGCAGGCAAGTGGTTAGGGGTGATCAGGCAGGCAGAGCTGGTTAGGGGCAATCAGGCAGGCAGGCAAGTGGTTAAGGGTGATCAGGCAGGCAGGCATGTGGTTAGGAGCCAACAGTCCCAGATTGCGAGAGAGATGTCCGACTGCCGGTTTAGGCCCGATCTGTAGGGATCGCTGTGGGATTGAGCCTAAACCAGCAGTTAGACATCCCCGAAAGGTCCTGGATTGGGAGAGGGTGCAGGCCAGGCTGAGAGACCACCCCCTATGCAAAAATTTTGTGTACTAGGCCTCTAGTTTAATAAGAATAAAATGAATTGTTTTTTGGATTAATTTAAAAAATTTAATGTTTATTGTTGAGAGTATAACAGGTGGCCTCCACTTTTCCCCATTGCCTCCCTATATTGGGTTCCTGCCCCATCCCAGGCCTTTACCACCCTACTGTCTGTGTCCTTAGTTAAGATCTTTGGTTAATCTCTTCCCACCCCCTCTCTCCCCTTCCCTCTGAGATTAATCAGCCTTCCATGCTTACGTGCCTCTGATTCTGTTTAATTCACCAGTTTATTTTGTTCATTAGATTTCTTGTTATTTTGATTTTTAGATTCTATTGTTGATAGATATGTATTTATTGCCATTTTATTCTTCATATTTTTATCCCTCCTCTTCCTCCTCCTCCTCTGCCTCCTCCTACTCCTTCTTCTTCTCTCCTCCTACTCCTTCTTCTTCTTCCTGCTCTTCTTAAAGAATATCCTTCAACATTTCATGTAGCACTTCTTTGGTGCTGATGAACTCCTTTAGCATTTTTTTTCATATTTAAATATTTATCACACACCCATTGCTTTAAATGTGTATTTATGAACTGTCCAGAGACAGTTTTGATCTTCCTCAGACTCTTGAAAATTTTAAATGATCCAGGAAACTCCTGTGAAGATCAAGTTTTCAAACTCTTCACCAAAGGCATCCTTATCTCATTTGTGCTCCCAGGTAGTATTCAGGTAGCAGCAGTCTATGCTTCAAGCATGCATCTTTCCCTGCCAAGTTGGCAATACTCATTTGATTTCTGCCTGGTTCTGTACCTGGATACGGTGGTCAGGATCTCTCCTTTAGCATTTTCTTATCTGTGATGTTCTTTATTTTACCTTCAATTCTAAATGATAGCTTTGCTGAGTAGAGTAATCTTGGTTGTAGGTCCTTGCTACTCATCACTTTGCATATTTCTTGCCACTCTCTTCTAGCCTGAAAAGTTTCTGTTGAGAAATCAACTGACAGTCTTATGGGAACTCTCTTATAGGTAACTAACTACTTTTCTCTTGCTGCTTTTAAGATTCTCTCTTTGTCTTTAACCCATGGAATTTTAATTATGATGTGTCTTGGTGTGGGCCTCTTTGGGTTCCTCTTGTTTGGGACTCTCTGTGCTTCCTCGACTTGTAAATCTATTTCTTTCACTAGGTAGGGGAAGTTTCCTATCACTGTTTCTTCAAATAGATTTTCAATAGCTTGCTCTCTCTCTTCTCCTGGCACCGTCAGAATATGAATGTTGATACCCTTGAAGTTGTCCCAGAGGATCCTTACACTTTCTTCATATTCTTTATTTTTTTCCTTTTTGCTTTTCTGATTGGGTGTTTTTGCTTCCTCATATTCCAAATCATTGATTTGATTCTCAGAATCCTCTACTCTACTGTTGAATCCCTGTAAATTTTTCTTTATTTTAGTTAGTATATGCTTACTTTCTGACTGGTCCTTTTTCATTTCTTTGACATTCTCATTAAGATCTTTGAAAGTCTCAGGAAGATCCTTGAGTAACCTTATAACCATGGTTTGAACTCTGTATCCAGTAGTTTGCTTGCTTCCATTTCTTTAATTTGTGACATGTTTCTTTGTCTTCACATTTTGGCTGCTTACTTCTGTTTGTTTCTATGTATTAGGTATTGTGTTATGTCTCCTGGAATTGGTGAAATGGCCTTGTGTAGTAGGGGTCCTGTAGGGCCGAGTGGCTCAGCCTCCCCAGTTACTCTAGGTGTGCATAGTCTTGTTGTAGATGAGCATTGATTGCTGTTGGCATCACTGGGAAGAATTGACCTCCAGGCCAATTGGCTGTGAGGACTAGCTGTGTCTACAACAGAAGAGCTGCTGTTCAGAATACACCCCTCTGAAGCAGGGCTTGCTTCTGTGGGGATTTGGTATTTACTCAGTCTGCTGCTTGAATGTGTTGCTTGCGGATGTATATAGTTGTAATCTGGTATGGTTTGAAGCTGTCCACCAGGTGCACTGGCTCATGGGTCTCTAATAGGTGCAGAGTCAACCACTGCCTGGGGACACCCAGCAGAAGCTGTAGTCAGATCTGCAGATTCCTCCTATTTGTATCGGCTTTGGAAGTGCCCAGGCAAGGCCCAGCTGTGAAGCAAAGAAGGCTGTTGCTGGTGCCAGGTCTTGGGCTTTTTATTGATAGGTTAGGGGCACTCTGACACCAGCTTCAGCTTTTTTTGAGAGATTTTAGCTAAGTCTGAAGTCTGAGCCAGAACAGGCCATTCATATGAAAAAGGTGCTGCAAACAGCTTGGGTGGGGCTGTAAATTGGACAGGGTGGGGTCTCAGGGAACCTCCAGGGCAGAGAAAACAGTGTGGGCTGTGCTGATGGAAACTCAGATATGGCACCTGTCAGTCAATTTTGCAATGGGGGAGGTCCCAGCACAGGAACAATGACTCCTGTCTGGGAGAAAGCCATCCCGGAGTTCCTGCCCTGATGCCAGACAGTCAAGTTCCACCCTGTATATACCTGGATTCCCCCAAAGCTGCTATCTGGTGCTGGAGCTCAGAGGAAGCAAGACCCTCTAATTCTGTGGGCAGGCAACCCTTGGGACTCCAGCAGCCTCCGTGTCACTCAGACACAATCCCCACTGGTTTTTAAAGCCTGAAGTTCTGGGGACTTCTCTTTCCAGTTCTGGAACTCTGAGCTGGGGGTCTGGTGTGTGACTGGGAACCCCTGCTTCTCACGGGAGGCCTTGGAAATATCCCTCCTGATTAAAAGTATGCCACATGTGGGTGCCTGACCAGCCCATTCCATGCCTACAGTCCTCCTACTAGTCTTAGTGTACTTTCCTCTTTACTTCTCTAGTTGTAGAACTTCCATTCAGCCAGCTTTCTGTGGTCCTGGATGATGGTTGTTCTGTATTTCAGTTATAATTTTGACATGGTTGTGGGAGGCAGCTAGTGCAGTTGTTTACCTACACCACCATCTTAGTTCTCCCTCCATCTGACTTCTCAGAATTGAGATTTCTTATGCAGTTACTACCTGCCTATTACTGGACTAGGACATACATATATAACTATACTTCAATTTGGCAACAACCCAATGATGTCCTGACTTTCATTTGATACACAAAGAAACTGAAACCCAGGTAAAGTACCCACAGTTGATACCAGGTGGACCTAATATTTTACCCCAAACAATGCGACCCTAGAGATTTTTTCCTCTACATACATACCCTACACAAATTCCATTTCTCAAGAAAGATGCCCATGGGATTAATAATAAGAAGATAACACTCTTTAATATAATTGTTCCACTTTTGAAAACATTTCAGCAAATAGTATTTTAAAAGCATTCACATAGCAATAAAATAATACAAACATTTTAAAGCAAGTTGATTTTTTTTTCAAAATCATCTGTTTCACATCAATATTTCTGGCAAAGAAACAGACAACTGGTTTTATTAATGTCTGTAGGTGATCAGTTTACATTTGAAGCAAATTGATTCTCATACCACAGTACAGATATAATTGGTGTAACAGATGTATCAAGCATCTTAACTCAGAGCAAGTGTCTTGTGAGCATACGTATAATAGCTTTCTAGAGGAGAAACTTCAATGTAATCCAAATAAATAATTGCTTACAGAGGAAAAATAGATCGGGCAAGTTGGTCTAAGAACCTTAAGGGTTTCTATGACAACCACAATTAGTACATTTAACAACAACAACAACCCACATTGTATTTGCAGGCTCAGAATAGTAGTCAAATATATGCCTCCTAATTTATTTCTACTATTAGAAATAAAAAGAGATAATTGAATAGGGTAATGTGACTACTTCTGCAAATGCTTTTCAGAATTTCTGATAAAAGATATTGATTGTGTGACCTGTGGGTGGACTAAGATAAATACTCTCTGAACACTTACCACCATCCCAAATCAATTACCTTCTCTAGAATAAATAAGAACTGACAAGTTTTGTCCCAAAATGACCAAAATACAAAAGGTATTCTCCTCTGTTTTTTTGGCTGGGCAGATCACTCTGAATTACAGAGGTTAACTAAAAGCAAATCAATAAGTCAGAGCTGTCAGCATTTCATGATTGCCTCATAAGAACTTTCTGATTGTGCTTTTTTCCTGACTTTATTTTTGAGAATCTGGAAATATGACCACATGAATTCTCAAGCATATAAACTTGGTTGTTATTACTGCCTGCCTTTGGCTGAGTCAACTTGGAGTTAGAGTACGAAGTAATGAGCCATGACAGCCTCTGCTCTTATTATATGGCACATGTTTTGTTATAAGACTCTCGACCACTGGCAAATTTAGTACATCAGCCTTATTTATGTAATTGGTACTATTACTTGAGATTTCCAGCAAGCAAGTTAATTTACTCCAAAAATTTGCCATATATATATATTATTTCCCATATTCAGGGTAGGGAAGACAGAAACCTTTACGTACAATCTTATATAATAAAGAGGTAATATACAAATTGACCATCACGCCTTCATACAAGATGGCCGCTCCCATGTGGTCACAAGATGACCACCACAAGATGGCCGGCAAGGGAGGGCAGTTGTGGGTGATCAAGCCAGCAGGGGAGGGCATTTAGGGGTGACCAGGCCAGCAGGGGTGGTCAGTTGGGGGTGACCAGGCCTGCAGGGGAGGGAGGGCAGTTGGGGGGGACCAGGCCAGCAGGGGAGGGCAGTTGGGGATGATCGGGCTGGCAGGGGAGCAGTTAGGCATCGATCAGGCTGGCAGGGAATGGTTAGGGGGTTATCAGGCTAGCAGGCAGAAGTGGTTAGGGGCAATCAGGCAAGCAGGCAGACAAGCGGTTGGGAGCCAGCAGTCCCAGATTGTGAGAGGGATATCCGACTACCGTGGGATCGGGCCTAAACCAGAAGCCTGACATCCTCCGAGGGATCCCAGATTGGAGAGGGTGTAGGCTGGGTTTAGGGACACCCCAACAGTGCACAAATTTTGTGCACAGGGCCTCTAGTCTTTATATATAAAACCCTAATATGCAAATAGACTGAACGGTGGAACAACTGAACAACCGGTCGCTATGATGTGCACTGACCACCAGGAGGCATGCACGGAACATGACTGGCATTGGAAGCAGGCAGCAGAGCACTAAATATGGCAGGCATTGGCCGTGGCGGGATGGTGGAGCAGGTGAGTGGATATGCCAGACCAAGGCGGGGTGCCAGTCACTGTCATCGGGGCGAGCCTCTGGTGATTACTGAAAATTCTTTGCTCCCTCCTGGCACTCACACTTGCTGCTGATGCCAGCCACACTCACACCTGCTGCTGGCACCGGAGCCGCTGCTCGCACCCACTGCCGGCACCTCGTGCTGGCCCTGATCGCTCAGCACTGTCAGTGGGTGCGAGCAGCAGTTGCCAGCCCCAATTGCCCTTCAGGGCTTCTCTACCTTCTTCTTATCCTGAGGATTGATCAGGGCTGTCAGCTGCTGCTCGCACCGCTGCTGGCACCAGAGCCACCTATCGCACCCACTGCTGGTGCCAGTCCCACTCGCATCCACAGCCAGTGCTAGAGCCGCCGCTCGCACCCACTGCTGGCACCCAACGCTGGTTCTGATAGCTCAGTGCTATCAGCAGGTGCAAGCAGCGGTTGCAGCCCTAATTGCTCCTGAGAGCTTCTCCACCTCCCCCTTCTCCTGAGGGGTGATCAGAGCGGCAGCTGCCCCTTGCACCTGCTGACGCCACTCACACCTGCTATTGCGCCAGCCCCAATTGCTCCATGCCATCAGTGCATGGGAGCGGCAGGAGTGGGGCTGCCAGCAGGGAGGGGACCAGGGGCTGCAGCGGGGGCACAGAGGATGGCCTAAGACCCACCCCTGTGCTCACTGCAGCCTCACGGCCCACAGTTCCTTTCAAGGTGCACGAATTCATGCACTGGACCCCTAGTTTCAGTAATAACAATGGTTACCTTGTATGGAGTACCCAACAGCACTTTGCAAGCATTTTCTCATTTAATCCTCAAAACAACCCTATGAGGAGTATATTATTATTATCCTCATTTTATATCTCAAGAAACCTAACCCCAGAGAAGTAATAGCCCTAAATCACACAGCCACCAGAGGCCATGTGCCAAATAAATGTAAGTATTTGGGTTCATTAATAACAATACTCCACTTGCTTCAGTCTGAAACCACTTGGAATTCTTAGTTCCAAATAAATATTGTTAATGAAATGTATTCACACAAAACTAATATGTCTGCAGCATGTTAATGCAATAAAATGAGCAAAGCCAGGGGACCCAACTTTAAATACCAGCTCTGAAACTCACAAGCTTCTAGATCTCTCTGAATTTGGATCTCAACTGTAATACCCATCCTGCAGAGCTAGGTGGGTAGTAGCAATGACATGTGTAAATGTTTTATAGGCAATGGGCACTCAAAAAATGGAGTTGATAGTTATTATGAGCTTCTTATAATCAGAGCCCTTTCAGATCCATTTCTGACCCCAATGCTACCAGATGACCCAAAAACAATGTTTTTTTCTAGCAAAATGGAGGTGGATTATCTGTATGCTCTGAATAGGGCTAGTGGAGTAATGATAATATTACCCAGACACCTTTATACACAGTGTTATTGGGTAAGGCATTGGTCGGCAAACTGTGGCTTGCGAGCCATATGAGGCTTGTGAGCCGCGGTTTGCCGCTCTGTTGACTTATGAGTTTGCCGACCACTGACCTAGACGCTTGATTCCAATAATTACAGGCTGTTGTTCCTTGCGATTAAGCCCCTATCCCAGTGGTCGGCAAACTCATTAGTCAACAGAGCGGCAAAACATGCCTCGCGAGCTGCATGTGGCTCGCAAGCCGCAGTTTGCCAACCACTGGGGTAAGGTTCTAATCCCAGGAAGCCTGCCATCTACTAATGAAAAATTTAAACACCATGAAAAGTTCAACTTAAATGAAGCAAGATGGTATGAGACAGAAAATAAATAGTGTGTGTGTGGTGGCCACCGGGCTGTGCCTAGCCTGGAATGTGAAGATTATAGAAAGGGCCTCATATGGCACACAAAACACAACTAAGGATCCAAAATGGGACTATTGGCAGCATTTGATTAACTCCAAGGAGGGCTCTTTGATCCCAATATGTTCAAACTAGAGGCCTGTTGCATGAAATTTGTGCATGGGTAAGGTCCCTAGGCCTGGCCAGTGATCAGGGCTGATTGGGTCTTCCAGCTTCTGGTCAGGGCCTCCCTTCATTCCACGCTGCCCCCTGGTGGTCAGCGCACGTCATAACGAGCGATCAAACTCCTGGTCGCTTGAACTCCCGAGGGGACACTTTGCATATTAGGTTTTTATATATATAGTATAGATAGATCCTGAAGAAGTGCTGAAAACAGCAGAGTGTTCTGCAATATTCAAAGGATACTGCAGAGACTCAATCCTAAAATTAGAACTACAGGGTGTTTCCTGCACTTCAGGCTAAACTTCCTTTCCATGTCTGTGATTATCTTTCTGGAAATAAAGCTTCTGGTTCATTTAAAAATCTACTCTGTTTATAATAAAGAGGGCCAGCCACCAAGAAGCCTGAGCTCTCCTGCTTTTCTCAGAGACTATGTATGCAGGAATACAGCAGTGTTCTCTGAAAAGTGAGGGTTAACATACACAGCCTTGGCCTATCACACAAGGACTTTACAGAGAAAATTTGGACCCTGTGTGCCTTGCAGATTCTTTCATGTGATGAGAACATGAAAATAGGAGCTTATGTCTAGGATCTTCTCCTTCTTTTCAGAGTTTTAAATTTTTAAAACATTGAAATTCAACAGATTAATGTATTTTTTCCACATATAATCTTTATTGCTAAAAGTATTACATACTGGTATGTCCAATTTTTAGCCACATTACCCCTTCTAGCTCACCCCTACCCTCCACCCCAGGCCTTAACCATACTATTGTCTGTGTCCATAAGTTACACATATGAATACAAATTACTTGGTTGATCTCTTCCCTCCCACGCACCAAACCCCCAATTTCCCTGAGATTTGACAGTGTATTCCATTCTTCTATGCCTCTGGATCTATTTTGCTCAATAGCTTAGTTTGATCATTATTTTGTTCACACATATGAGTGATCTCATGTGATACTTATCTTTTTCTGACTGGCTTATTTCACTTAGCATAATACTCTCCAGGTAACATTCATGCTATCTCAGAGGGGAAGAGATCTTTCCCTTTTACTGCTACATAGAATTCTATGGTGTACATGTACCACAGGTTTTTGTTCCACTCATCTACTGATGGGCACTTGGGCTGTTTCTAGATCTTAGTTATTGTAAGTTGTCCTGCTATGAATATAGGGGTGCATACATTCTTTCTGATTGGTGTTTCAGGTTTCTTAGGGTATATTCCCAGAAGTGTGATTATTGAGTCAAATGGCAGTTCCATACTTAATTTTGTGAGGAAACTCCATACTGTTTGCCATAACGGCTACACCAATCTGCATTACCACCAGCAGTGTACTAGGGTTTCCTTTTCTCTATATCCTGGCCAACACTTGTCATTTGTTGATGGTAGCCATTCTTGCAGGTATGAGGTGGTACCTCATTAACATTTTAATTTGCATCTCTCTGATGATCAGTGACTTTGAGCATCTATACTAATAAAAGGATAATATGCTAATTAGACTGGATATCTTCCAGACATCCTTCCGGACGACCTTCTGGACAAAGCCACAGTGGCAGGTGCTGAGGCAGAGGTCATTAGGGGCAATCAGGTCGGCAGGGGAGAGTGGTTAGGGGTGATCGGGCTGGCAGGGGAGAGTGGTTAGGGGTGATCAGGCAGGCAGGCAGGTGAGCAGTTAGGATCCAGTAGTCCCGGATTGCGAGAGGTATGTCTGACTGCTGGTTTAGGCCCGATCCTAAACTGGCAGTTGGACATTCCCGAGGGGTCCCGGGTTGGAGAGGGTGCAGCCCGGGCTGAGGGACCCCCCTGTGCATGAATTTCATGCACCAGGCCTCTAGTCTATACTAATAAAAGTATAATATGCTAATTATACCAGACATCTTCTGGACGTCCTTCCTGACAAAGCTGGGGGTGTGGCGGGCCTGCAAACCACCCCAGGCCCCTCGCCCAGGCCAGTCCTGCCCCACAGCGGGGACCCCCACACTGATCCGGGGCCCCCTTCAGGGCAGGCCAGCCGGCCCCCACCTGTGCACCAGATCTCTATCCTATATAATAAAAGGGTAATATGCAAATTGACCCTAACAGCAGAATGACCAGAACAACTGCTGGACCAGTCACTATTAGGCGCACTGACCACCTTTTGGTCTCTTTCCCCAGCCGGCAGGCTCCAATTACCTGATGGCAATCCGTTGCAGGGGCAGGGCCAGTGAGCAGGCAGGAATAGCCAACCTCTTGGTCCCTTTCTCCAGCCATCAGGCACTGATCACCCAATGAAACTGGGGGTGGGTGGCAGTGAGGGGGGGGTGAGACTGGCTGTGGGCAGCTGGGGAAGATGGCCCTGATCGCAGGCCAGGCCTAGGGACCATACCCGCACACAATTTTGTGCACTGGGCCTCTAGTTTTTTCATATGTCTCTTGGCCATCAGTATGTCCACTTTGGAGAAATGTCTATTTAGGTTCTTTGCCCATTTTTTTAATTGGCTTGTTTGTCTTCTTTTGTTAAAGTTGTATGAGTTCCTTATATATTTTGGATATTAACCCTTTATCAGATGTGTCATTGCCAAATATGTTCTCCCATACAGTGGGCTCCCTTTTCATTTTGTTGATGGTTTATTTCACTGTGCAGAAGCTTTTTATTTTGATATAGTCCCATTTGCTTATTTTCTCTTTAGTTTCCCGTGTCCTAGGAGATGACACATTTCTACAAGAAATGTCTGAAACTCACAAGCTTCTAGATCTCTGAAACTCACAAGCTTCTAGATCTCTCTGAATTTGGATCTCAACTGTAATACCCATCCTGCAGAGCTAGGATGGGTATTACAAACACATTTCTACAAGAAATGTCTGAGATTTTGCAACCCATGGTTTCTTCTAGGATTTTTATGGTGTCACATCTTCTATTTAAATTTTTTATCCATTTTGAGTTTATTGTTTATGGTGTAAGTTGGTGGTCGAGTCTTTTTTTTTTTTGCCTGTATCTGTACAATTTTCCCAACACTTAAAAAAAAAAAAGACTATATGCTATTGCCTCTTTTGTCAAATATTAATTGAGTGTAATGACTTGGGTCAATTTCTGGGGTCTCTGTGCCATTAATTTATATGATTGTTCTTGTTCCAATACCAGGCTGTTTTGAATACAGTGAAGTTCTAACATAACTTGGTATCTAGTCTTGAGATCCCTCCAACTTTGTTCTTCTTTCTCAATATGGTTGCAGCTATTTGGTTCTATTTGATTTTTTGGAATATTTATTCTAGATCTGTGAAATATGCTATTCATATTTTATTAGGGATTGCATTGAATCTATAGATTGCTTTAGGTTGTATGGACATTTTAATGATGTTGATTCTGCCAATCCATAAACATAATATATTCTTCTATTTTTTTTATATCTTCTTCTATCTCTTTTTTCAATGCTTTTAGTTTCCTGAGTACAAGTCTTTTACTTCCTTGGTTAAGTTAATTCCTAAGTATATTAATTTTTTGTTGTTGCAATGGTATATGTGGTTGTTTGTTTAGTTTCTCTGAGAATATATCATTGGTGTATAAAAATGTCATCAATTTCTAGATGTTGATTTTGTATCCTGCAACATTGGAAAATTCATTTATCAAGTCTAGTAGTTCCTGATGGAGTATTTAGGATTTTCTATGTACAATATCATGTCATCTGCAAATAATGACAGTTTTACATTCTTCTTTTCAATTTGGAAGCCATTTATGTTTTCTGCTTGTCTGATCAGGGTGGCTAAGACTTCCAATACTATCTAAACTAATAATAGAGGGATATGCAAATTGTCCAGGATGCTGTTACAGTAACAGTAACGACTGAACAGCAGGCTGTGTGGAGTGATCAGGCCAGCAGGGGGCAGTTGGGGGTGACCAGGCTGGTGGGGGGGCAGTTGGGGTGACCAGGCTGGCAGGAGAGCATTTGGGGGAGACCAGGCCAGCAGGGGGGCAGTTAGGGGTGACCAGGCAGGCAGAAGGGGGCAGTTGGGGGCAACCAGGATGGCAGGGTGGGCAGTTAGGGGTGACCAGGCAGGCAGAGGGGGGCAGTTGGGGGCAACCAGGATGGCAGGGTGGACAATTAGGGGTGACCAGGCAGGCAGGGGGGCAGTAAGGAGTGACCAGGCCAGCAGGGGGGCAGTTAGGGATGACCAGGCAGGCAGAGGGGGCAGTTGGGGGCAACCAGGATGGCAGGGTGGGCAGTTAGGGGTGACCAGGCAGGCAGGGGGGCAGTAAGGAGTGACCAGGCCAGCAGGGGGGCAGTTAGGGGTGACCAGGCAGGCCAGAAGGGGGCAGTTGGGGGCAACCAGGCTGGCAGGGTGGGCAGTTAGGGGTGACCAGGCCAGCAGGGGGGGCAGTAAGGGACAACCAGGCCAGTGGGGGAGCAGTTTGGGGCAATCAGGGCAGCAGGCAGAGGTGGTTAGGGGTGATCAGGCTGGCTGGGGGGGGGGCAGTTAGGGATGATCAGGCAGGCAGGCAGGTGAGTAGTTAGGAGCCAGTGGTCCCGGATTGTGAAAGGGATGTCCTGGATTGGAGAGGGTGCAGGCTGGGCTGAGGGGACCCCCCGCACCATGCACTGGGCCTCTAGTGTTGAATAAGAGTGGTGAAAGCGTACATCTCTGTCTTCTTATTCCTGTTCTTAAAGGAAATGGTTTTAGTTTTTGCCCATTGACTATGAGGTTGGTTGTAGGGTTATCATTATGTTGAGGTATACTCACTCTATTTCCACTTTGCTGAGAGGTTTTATCAAAAAAGGGTGCTGGATTTTGTAGAATGCTTTTTCTGCATCTATTGATATGATCATGTGATTTTTTGTGTTGCAATTGGTTTATGTAATGTATCACGTTTTTTGATTTGCAAATATTGCACCAGCCTTGTGTCCCTGGAATAAATCTCACTTGATAATGGTGTATGGTCTCTCTTTTTTTTTTTAATATATTTTATTGATATTTCACAGAGATGAAGGGAGAGGGATAGAGAGCTAGAAACATCGATGAGAGAGAAACATCGATCAGCTGCCTCCTGCACACCTCCCACTGGGGATGTGCCCGCAACCAAGGTACATGCCCTTGACCGAAATCGAACCTGGGACCTTTCAGTCCACAGGCCGACGCTCTATCCACTGAGCCAAACCGGTTTCGGCTGTATGGTCTTTTTAATGTGTTGCTGGGTGCGATTTGCTAATACTTTGTTGAGGATTTTATCATCTATGTTCATCAGGGATATTGGCCTGTAATTCTCTTTCTTTATAGTGCCTTTATCTGGTTTTGGAATTAGGATAATGCTGGCCTCCTGAAAAGAGGTTGGAAGTGTTCATTCCTCTTGAATTTTTTTTTTAAATAGTTTGATGAAGATTGCTTTTAGTTCTTCTTTGAATGTTTGGTAAAACCCCTCTGTGATGCTGTCCATACCAGGCCTTTTTTTTTTTTGCTGAAAAAAAATTTTTTTGATTACTGGTTCTATTTAATCAGTTGTTATTGGCCTTCCCAATTTTTATGATTCTTCCTGATTCAGCTTTGAAAGGTTGCATTGTTCTAGGAATCTGTCCATTTCATCCACACTGATCAACTTGTTGGCATATAGTTGTTCACAGTATTTTCTTACAATCCTTTGTATATCTGTGTTGTCAGTTGTTACTTTATGGCTTTCATTTCTTATTTTATTTGTTTTGGACCTCTCTTTTTTTTCTTCATGACTCCTGCCAAAGATTCATCAGTCTTGTTAATCTTTTCAAAGGACACACCCTTGGTTTCATTGATCTTTTGTATTGGTTTTTCAGTCTCTATGTCATTTATTTTTGCTCTGATCTTTATTATTTCCTTCCTTTTACTTACTCTGGGCTTTTCTTGTTGTTCTCTTTGTAATTGCCTAAGTTGTTGGTAGAAATTGTTTATTAATAATTTTTCTTTCTTTTTGTTGTTGTTGTTTTGTTTTGTCTTTTTAGGTAGGCTTGTAGTGCTATGAACTTCCCTCTCGGGTCTGCTTTTGCTTTGTCCCATTAATTTTGGTTTGATGTGTGTTCATTTTCATTTGTTTCCAGGAAGTTTTTGATATTTTTCTTGATCTCATCGGTAGTGCATTCATTTTTTAATAACATGCAATTTAACCTCCATGTGTTTCAATGTTTTTGACAGTTTTTCAGTAGTTGATTTCTAATTTCATGTCACTGTGATCTGAGAAGATGCTTGATGTGATTTCAATCATATCTAGGATCTTGAACTTGTAGTGACTTGTTTTGTGTCCTTACATGTGATATATCTTTTAGAATGATGCCTGTGCACTTGAGAAGAATGTACATTGTACAGTTTTGGGGTGAAATGTTCTGTAAATGTCAAATAAATCCATATGATCCAGTGTGTCATTTAGGGTCACTGTTTCTTTGTTGATTTTCTGTCTGGAAAATCTATTCAGTGAAGTCAGCGGGGTGTTAAAGTTCCCTACCATTACTGTATTGCTATCAATTTCTCCATTAAAGTCCTCTAGAAATTTCTTTATATATTAGGTGCTCCTATACTGGGTGCATATATGTTTACCAGAGTTATATCCTCTTGTTGAATTGATCCTTTTAGTATTATGTAGTGACCTTTGTTGACTCTTGTGATGGCCTTTATTTTGAAGTCCATTTTGTCAAATATGACTGTTGCAACCCTAAGTTTTTTTTCCATTTGCATGCACATTTTTCCCCCATCCAATCATTCTTTTTCTGTGTGAATTCTGAGGTGGGTCTCTGGTAGACAGTATATATTTGGGTAATGTTTTTGTAATTATTCAGCTACACCATGGCTTTTTAGTGGAACATTTAATCCACTTACATTTTAAATTATTAACAACAGTTACTTATTTACTGTCATTTTGATTCATTATACCTACGATTCTCTCTCTCTATTTCTTCTTCTCATTACAATAGTTGCTTTAGCATTTTTAAAAATTCTGGTTTGGTGGTGATAAAATTCTTTAGACTTTTTCTTGTCTGGTATTCTCTTTATTTCACCCTCCATTTTGAATGTTAGTGTTGCTGGATATAGTGATCTTGGTTTAAGATCTTTGCTTTTCATTACCTTTAATATTTCATGCCATTCACTTCTGGCCTGTAGAGTTTCTGATGAAGAATAAGCTGATAGCCATATGGGAGTTCCTTTGTAGCTAACAAATTGCTTTCCTCTCACTGCATTTAAGATTCTTTCTTTGTCTGTAATTATTGGCATTTTAATCATGATGTCTGGGTGTGGGTTTCTTTGGGTTCTTTTTACTTGGGACTCTCTGTGCCTCCTGAACTTGTGTCACTTTTTCCTTCACTAGGTTAGGGAAGTTTTCTGCCATTATTTCTTCAAACAGGTTCTCTATCCTGTTTGCTCACTTTCCTCATCTTTTGGTACACCAATATAGTGTATACTGATTTGGTTCATATTGAACCTTAGCTCCCTTTAAGCTACCCTCCTGTGTTTAATTTGATTTTTCATTTTGCTTCTCTGATTGAGTGATTTTTTTTCTACCCTGTCTTCTAATTCACTGATTTGATCCTCAGCTTCCCTTAACCTGCATGTATTCCTTCCAATGTGTTCTTTATTAGTACTATGTCATTCTCCATTTCCAACTGGTCTTTTTTCAGAGTTACTATATCTTTTCTTATGCTGTTTAACATCCTTTTAACCATTATTCTCAACTTTATGTCTGATAAATTTCTTCTCTTCTTTCATTTAGCTCTTCTTCTGGATAATTCTCTTGTTCTTTCATTTGGGGTTTATTTTTTTTAGTCTCCTCATTCTGACTGCCTTTTTGGGTTTGTGCCTTTGTATTAGGTAGATCTGCTCCAACTCTCAGTCTCTGGTGCAGGACAGTGTCAGATGCTCATTGTGACTGGTCCAGAGTACTGTTTGGAGCTATCAGCAATCCACAGCTTGTGTGTCCCTCTGCTGGTGCTGGGTTCCTTTGGAAAGGACCAATATATGCACCAAGGTCTGTTTTTCTTAGCACTGGGCCTAGAAGATCAGGCAAAGACTTAAAGCTGCCAGAGATTCACCTCCACCTGCACTATCATTGTTATTCTCAGTCTTAATTAGTCTCAGGCTATCAACCATAGCAAGGTGTAGACTCCATAGGGTGGGGCAACAGGCTTACCACCAGGAGGGCAATTGCTCCCCGCCCCCCGCCCCCCAACCCCCAATAGGCAAAAGCTTCCTGGATAGTAAAGGTCTGCTAGAGAAAGATGTCCTCTGCATTATGAAGGAATGACTTGACACAGGAACCCAGGGTAGCTGCCTTCTGAGCTCTAACCCAAGAGACTCCAACCCTGGATTTTCCTCCTATAGCTCTAGTCACTCTGTCCTCCCTCTGCTGGAGCCTAAGGTGAGTGGCTACACAAGAAAGTTTGTGCATTGGCCTTTTAAAAGTGTGCTTGATTTCCAGCTGTCTCACCCTGATGGACAGATATTACACTGTTTTTCACAAGCAGATGATATGTGTGCATTTTTCTCAGTTCTGGTGCTCTGGCCTGGGATTTAAACCACATAATTCTCAGTGGGAACCCTCCAAAGATGAGATATCCTTTCTGAACTTCAGTGCTGCCTATAGAAGCCCGGCCAGCTCCCCTGTGCCTCTGCACTTCCTACCAGTGTCTATGAAATCTCTACTTTCAGTCCTAAGTTATCAGGGTTCTCTCCAGCTAGTCTTCAGTTCATTTTTCAGAATGGTTTTTCTTTTTTAGTTGTAATTCCAGTTAAGTCCTGGGAGAGTGTCAGTGTAGCAGCCATGTATTCTGCCATAATTTTGGAACTCTAATAGATTAATGTCTTTAATGTTCCCTAATTAATTTAGAAATTACATTTTTACTTTTGAAAAAATATCAAAATAAGATTTAAAATGGCAGAGTAGTAAGTGGATGCTGGACGAAATGCTCCCAAGACCAAACTGGAATTATAATTAAAATACAGAAAATCTTCCTGAATAATCAACTGAATACTGGCTGAAAAGAACCCTGATTACTGACCAATGATGAAAAGTGGAGACCACATAGAGGGGCAGAGTTGTGAAAAGACTTGCTGAGTTCCCACAAACAGCAGCTGAAGTTCTGGAGAGATATCTTGAGTGCAGGGGGTTGCCACTGAGAACTCTGGAGTATAATCCTCAAGCTGGGTCACCCAGCAGAGAGCACCAGAACTGGGAAGGGTACCCACATAACATCTGGCTGTGAAAAGCATAAATGAAAAAAAACAAAAACAAAACACTGGGGTAACAATATTCATATCCGACAAAATAGACTTTAAAATGAAGGCCATCACAAGAGACAACAAAGGTCACTACATAATACTAAAGGGATTGATCCAACAAAAGGATATATTGTTGTATCACAAATCAGGGAGCTGGACAAGATGCCTAATGAGCCAATTAGTTAGGAGCCATCTTTATTGCGTGCAGGTTCAGAGCAGATTACCTTTGATAATTCTGAACAAACACAAGAGGGAGTATTTCCTTTTTATATCATTCTAGTTCTTTGTGTAAGACAGCTTGTAGCCTTGAATACATGTTATATCTAATCAGACACCTGTGATATCTATACAGACAACTTGTAACTTTGAGTACACATCATATCTAATCAAATACTATAACCTTGGATGAACAAACACTTGGCAGAATATGTGAATCAATATAGTGTATCAGCCCCTTTAGATGGCTAGCTTGCAAGGTCAGACAGTTAAGTTTATCTTTTCTATTCAAGCAAAAAACAAAGTTATTTTACAGTCTAAAAATAACAGAGTTGACCCACGGAATAACAGACCTGTCAAAGAATAACAGAGTAGTTCAAACAGCAGTTTTTCCAAAGGAGGGACTGCTATTGTTCAATATAACCCTGGTAAACATGTATGCAACCAATGTAGGAGGACCTAAGTATATAAAAAAACTTCTAGAGGAGTTTAAGGGAGAGGTTGACAATAATACAGTCATAGTAGGGGAGTTATAAAAAGAAAAAATATAAAAATAACATTGATTTTGGTGTTAAAGTTTGTCAGTAGCCTTTGCAGTGAGGGAGGTAATATAATAAAAACATTCATTTGGCAAATGGAATTAAAAACAGTTACATGCATATGCACCTACTTAGTACATATACATATATGAACACACACATATACATATATACACATATACACATGTATGTGGTTGCTCCCTTTGAGTGGTCTTCATGAAATCATTATTGGTTTATTAGCCAAACCTCCATGGGAACTAAGGCAATATTTTGCACTATCTAGTCAAAACTCCGATGGCGATCAATGAAGAATGCTTCCCCTCTAGGCAAAGTCTGACTTTGATGCAGATCTTTTTGAGAGATCTGTTTTTGTCATCAGTAATTTTTGTCTAGAGTGAGGTTGAGTAGAATAATATACAAGCAGGAAGATCATTGCTTGTTGGGTTATTTCATTTTTTCTTTCTATCTCTAATAAGGCTTTCTAATAATGTTCTTTAGATTCTGAGTCTAAATTATACCTTTGAATTTGTAGCAGGTGGATGGTAAGGAGTTCCAGAAAGTCACGCAGGCACTCTTTCCCATTATGCAACCCAGGCATCTCTAGAAAACATATTCCTTACAACTTCAAACCTGAAATAAAACTTTATCATGTAGAGATATAGTTATTCTCTCACAGTATTAAAATCAATTGACATCAGTAATGTGAGTCATTTTAAATTTAATCATACTAAAATAATAATAATATAATATTAGTGAAAGTAGACAATAAAAACTTCCATCTCCCCTACTTGACACTGGGAAACTATCCCAAGTGATTAAAAATTGGAGTCTAGAAAGTTGAAAGGAAAACTAAAATCCTGGCATGGGCATGAGTAAACTGGAAATCTCCCCCCAGGAAAGCTAGCATTTTTCTCTTCATTGCTAGCAAATACACTGGTAAATAAGTTTATTTTATTTTAAAATAATTAATATAGTACAGGGACCACATTTTCAGATTAAATAAACTTTATTGTCCCTGCCTTGAACAAGGTTAGAGTTTAATGGATTTTATATATAATATAAAATTTTATATTTATAATATTAATTTATAAGTATTATCAATTTATATATGGATATCCTATCTAACAAAAGAGTAATATGCAGATTGACCATCACTCCAACACACAAGATGGCTGCCCCCATGTGGTCAAAGATGGCTGCCCCCATGTGGACACAAGATGGCCACCACAAGATGGCCAGCAAGGGAGGGCAGTTGGGAGGGACCAGGCCTGCAAGCGAGGGCAGTTGTGGGCGATCAGGCCAGGAGGGGAGAACAGTTGGGGGGGACCAAGCCTGCAAGGGAGGGCAGTTGGGGGTGATCAAGCCTGCAGGGGAGGGCGGTTAGGGGTGACCAGGCTGGCAGAGGAGAGAAGTTGGGGGTGACCGGGCCTGCAAGGAAGGGCAGTTGCGGGGGACCCAGGCCTGCAGGGGAGAGCAGGTGGGGGTGACCAGGCCTGCAGGGGAGGGCAGTTGGGGGGAACCAGGCCTGCAGGGGAGGGCAGTTAGGGGTGACCAGGCCTTCAGGGGAGGGCAGTTAGGGTCAATCAGGCTGGCAGGGGAGCAGTTAGGCATCAATCAGGCTGGCAGGGGAGTGGTTAGGGGTGATCGTGCTGGCAGGCAGAAGTGGTTAGGGGCAATCAGGAAGGCAGGCAGGTGAGCAGTTGGGAGCCAGCAGTCCTGGATAGTGAGAGGGATGTCCGACTGCCCATTTAGGCCTGATCCTGATAGGGCAGTCGGACATCCCTCAAGGGGTTCCAGATTGGAGAGGGTGCAGGCTGGGCTGAGGAACCCCCCACAGTGCACGAATTTTGTGCACCAGGCCTCTAGTTTATATATATTTATATATAATTTTTTTCAATCTCTAAAGAAGGGGGAAATGTGTACTGGCATTTTAAAAACCTCTTCATTTTAGCTCTTGAATTCTCTGTTGGCAGCATCATAATTCCTGTGGTAGCTACTATGACAGCCAAACAAAGGATTAAGGCTGGTTGTAGAAAAGCAGCAGCAGTTGAATTCATAAGCAATAGAAACTCAATATACTTGTAAATGCCTCTCATAATAAAAAACAAGTGAGATAAAACACCAAGAAACAGAACTATTTACTTCTCTTAAGATTTCTTGAATTCTAAAGGTAGAAAAGCTTTTTTTATTTGCTGTACTTGCAAGATGCTATCTTGTATTTTAACCACATATAGAACAATTCTTTGTGTTGTTAATTTTTAAATATTATAAAATAATATTAAATAAATTTTTAAATATTTGAAAAATATTTCACTCTCCTAATATATTATTTTAATTTTTGTTTTCTTTTTCTTTGTTATTTTTATATAAAATGTTTAATCTTCATATAGCTGTGAACCTCGAACAAGTAAATTCTTGTAAACTATTTCATCTAAAAGATTATTAATTTTGTTCAGATTTCTGAGGAGAATTTGCAAATATTATGAATAGCTATATAATAGTATGTGGAATTAATACAGGATTGTCATTATTACCATTTAATATTAGACAATTTATTTTCAGTTTTTTTTATTATTGTAGATGCTATAATAAATATCTTCATACAAACAGGTTTTTTTTTCTTCCACTGAATTATTTTCTTTAGATAAATTTTTAAGGAAGGGAGAATGCTGGATCAAATGAAATACTAGTTTGTGCTTGACTTACAGAGGTATATTGCTTTCTTAAAAGATATTGGGGGAAAGCCTTAATTCAGGATTGATTCTGAAGAACTGACATGGAGCCTTATTCAAATTCATAAGAGCTTTAATAGGAGAAAACTACATACAAGAGCAAAGCAGTTGCTCCCAGTGGTGGCCAGCCAGGAAGAATCCACACCCCTCCCAGGACAGGGTCTCTTCTTATAGGGGGTTAATAGTAAAACCATATGGCAGGTAGTCACATAGACCACCATTCCTAAATTAGCAGATAAACTTCTGGGAGTTACCACACTCTATTAACCTCCTTCCTGGGGGCATGACATTTACCTTTGGGCAGCATTCTGGTTTTCTGTGTAGTCAGTCAAGACTGAGGCTACAAAGAGTTAAGAGTTTGACATTTCCCAGGTGTTTTTGCTGCTAGAACCATATTGCATTTCTAAGTGAGTTTCCCTACTCTCCACCCCAGATGTAATTTGGATCCCTACATTTCACATGCCAATCTTCCACAAATTCCCTCATGCCCATAATGGTTTGGAGTTGGATGGCACAGCAACCTTATACGCCACAGATGCCCAGAATAATTAACAAATAAACAACAATAATGCCTATCAGAGCCCCCTTCCAAGGTCGTGATATAGAATGAAACCAAGTGTGGTAGAGGGGGTCAATGAAAAACAAACAGACAAACAAACAAACAAATAAATAAACAAACAAAAACAAAGGGGACATCTGTAATACCTGCAATAAAGATAAATTAAAAGAAGGGGAAAAAAGAGGATCAATTCTTAACTGCTGAATAGTTGAGATTTGGTTAGTCATTTGGGTCAGGGCAAGGGATATGTTATGATGATTATCAGGAATGTATACTCAACAATCAGTATGTATAAGTATGTAAGTTCCTCCCTGGGCAACAGTAAGTATATCTAAAGCCATGTGGTTCTGCAACACTGCTTTTGTCACTTGAATAGTTTCTTGATCTAAAAAAAAATCTATAGCATACTTAGAATTATTAAGAGCTTGGGCAGTTAACTAATACAATGATCTGCCATTGTAGACTGAAGTGACTACAGGTGGTGAGAAAAATGATAAAGGATACATCTACCATCCCACATGCTTGTATCTCCCCTTGAGCATAGGGATGGCAGGCAATTAGCTGGGGGATTGCGGGGGTTGGGTGTTCAGAGTCTTCCAGATATAACCAGACAGTATGGGGGCTGTCCTAGAATACATATACCTGTTCAATTGTATGGTAGGTAGGGTCAGTCATAAGTGCCACATGTCCACAGCTACCCTGCAGGCACTGGATAGGCTCCAGTTCTATTAGGTGTTTGGTGCTGGAGCCACTGAGTGGCATTTAAGGTTATTTTAATCAATCAACAGGGGCTGAAGTACCCTTAAAGTGACTTCCATTATAAGTAGCAATGCAGTAGGAGGTACGATGGGGAAGAACTACAGTAACTGAGGATCACCACCCTGTCATCCCAAATTCTAGGGTACAGGACTGGATGGGGACAATTAACCTCTTCCCACATGACGGGATAGATAATAGTACTAAGAATCTTATTTCATGAAAGAGAGAGGGAAAAAAAGCAGTGGTTACATTACAGGACAAAGGGAAATCCATAGTGATCACTGCAGGTCTCCAGCCAGCAAGCACACATCAGGCAGTAAGGTTAGTGGGATGGGTCTTCCATTGGAGTCCTTTGGCTGCAGAAGAGGACATTTCTCTACAGACCCAGCAGTCACTCTCATTTTGGAATTAGGCCAATGTGTGAGCCGAGGTGGCAAATAGGTTACCTTTCATGAAATGGCCAAAAAGGCAAAGAACTTACAGGCACCAGCAATCGTAAACCATGACTAGGAGTGGCTTCTGCCTTGGTTCTCAATATTACACCAAGTTACCAGCCAGGCATGAAGCAGTTGGTGGCATTAATGTAAGGGGAAGAATGATAATGCTTTTTTCTTAGTCATTGATCTGATGGGTTCTGCACCACCAGCCAACAAGGGAGTGTTGGAAATAACCAAGGAGTTATCTGCAAGTTAAGATTTTGTCCCTCCCTTTAGGCTCCAATGAGCCCAATCCATCTGGGGGTAAATCTGCCATATCTAATATACTCATAGATGACTGGTCCCTGGCCGTAGGCCATGTGGAACCAATCAACAATATGGCATTACGTGGTCCCTGTTGCGGAGTCCATTCAGCAGTTGAGCTCTCCAGCTGAATCCACATTGCTGTCAATGGTCTGCTGGTTAAGAAATAATGTGCACTAGCCCCAGCTGGTTTGGGTCAGCAGATAGCGTGTCAGCCTGCAGACTGAAGGGTCCCAGGTTCGATTCCGGTCAAGGGCACATGCCCGGGTTGCGGGCTCCATCCCCAGTAGGGGGCGTGCAGGAGGCAGCCGATCAGTGATTTTCTCTCATCATTGATGTTTCTAACTCTCTCTCCCTCTCCCTTCTTCTGTGAAATCAATAAAAATATATTTAAAAAGAGAGAGAGAGATAATGTGCACTAGGATGAGCTTGTCTGGCATAGCTGTTAAGTTCCATCGGAGCATCAGAGCTTCTGGCAACCTATTGTCCACATCTTTAAAGAGTGGGTTTTTCTCCACAGAGCCTGTTTCAACAGTCCATTCATCCTCTCAATCAATCCGGCAGCTTTAGGATTATAGGGAAGATAGATGTGCAACATTATATTGTTCTCAGTGGCTCATTTCTGTATCTGGTGACCAATTAAATGGGTCCCTTGTTCACTGTTGATGTCTCTGGACCATCTCTACATAGCACACAATTTGCCTAGTCCCTATATGGTAGCCTTCTGGGTTGTTTTCTTACTAGGATATGCTTGCTACAGGCTAGTGGCTGTATCAATGCACATCAATGTGTATAGGCAGTTTTGAGACAGTGGCAAGGGTGTACTCTATCTGCCATCTCATGGCTGGAGCTCCTGCCCTTGCTATCTATCCAAGATGGCATGGCAATTATCTCTCACCATGGAGAGAAAAAGGTACATTCCAGCCAGGCTTCCTCAACATGGGTATTGGTGAGGTCCATGCCCATCTGTTTCTCAATTTCCCAAAGAGTATGTATCCCTTGTGAGTAGTTTCTCTATGTAGCCAGCAGGCCACTTCTTGAGATTCACTGCTTTCCTCTATGTATCAGATCTGGACCAGCTGATCCACCTCCTGATTCCCTGGCGGGGACAGAATGCTATGGACCAGTTCATGGTACACTGTGACCTCCAAGCCTCTTGTCTGTTCCCAAATCTCATCCCACATTTCAGCTCTCCATAACTGACAGTGATGAACTTCTCAGTTGTCCTCTTTCCATTGTCCTATCCACCAAGTGAGGCCTTTGTAGACAACTCAACTGTTAGTCACCAGAGTGATAGGGCTCGGTCATGCATTAGTGCCATCCAAGCCACTCCCAGCTCTGCCAATGGACTGCTTTGCTGGCTTCCTCCATCCTGCCATATAGTGTCTGTACTAAGCAGTATGGCCACTGCAGTTCAGTGGGGTGGGTTGCTCTTAGCAGACCCATCAGTGCACCAAGCAGTCACAAGGATTGGTAGCTGACCTTTAATATAAGACTGTAATGGTGAGTGTGTCCACAAACCCATGTCAGTGTCAGCAGGCATTTCACTAATAATATATGTGACTGGGCCCAGGATGGCATGCAGCTCAGCACTAAGTGGATAGAGCACATCATTGCTGCAGGTAGGCATACCACTTGTGCAGGGTAGTGGACTGGGCCACCTCGGATCAGGGTTTGGCCAATTCCTGATTCTCCAGCAATGGGGTATTGTGCCCTTAGTGTCACTAGTGAGGCTTTCATGATGCTTTCTACATGCTGCAGACTAAGGTGCCCTTCTAGGTGCTCTCCAACACCTAATGGTAAAATAGCAAGCACATTACCAGTTAACATAGTGTTATCAATACAATGATGTAATGCCACCCCCTGACACACATCTTTCTGTGTAGATATCTTTTTCACTACTAAACCATGACAGGTGGTGGGGCTATGCAGGTAGCATCTATACCATCCAGTACTCTTCATTCCAGCAGAAGACAAGTTGGTCTTTGCTTTGAGGGTCTATGGAAATACTGAAGAAGGCATTATCACGATCTAATAAAAAGTGATATGTCCCTAGAGACTCACTGACTTCATTCAATAATTGGGCAGTATTAGGAACTGCAGCATAGATTGGGGGGTGCTACTTTATTGAGCCGCCGGTAGTCCACAGTCATCTGCCAAGATCTGTCTGGTTTACAGAATGACCACACAGGGCTGTTCAAAGGACTATGGGTGGGATGGATTCTGCCCACTCTATATAGCTTTTTAATCATATAGGTCATCTCTGCATGCCCCCCCCCCCCCAGGAAAACAATTGTCTCAGGGATATTACCCACCTAGGTACAGGGAGCTTCACAGGTGTTCATTTCACTTTTCCCTAGAGCATGGGCTTGATTACTCATATTCACAAATGGAACTCTCCTATTGTGAATATTTGGCCTAATTGAGCTAAGACATCAATGCCCAATATATACTGAAGTAGGGGCAAAATGAATACTTGATAGGACATCAAGGGCAATCAACCAATCTACATGAAGAGTGAGACTTGCTTCACCTTCATGAAACTACCCCCATAGCCATCTATAGCAGTAACATAGCTGGTACACTTATGAATATTATCATAGATCAGTGTGCATTCTGCTCCAGTATCTACAAGAGCCAAGACCCGCTGTGTATTTTGTAATGTCCAATGGATGGTTAACTCTACATGGGGCCTCCAACCTCTCTGCACCATTCTTAGGAGGGATATCCACCATTTCCCTAGTCCAGCTGCTCAGACTCCTCACATTAAAGGGCAGCAGATAGAGGAGATGGTTCATGTGAGGACCTTTCTTAGGTGGCAACTTCTGAAACTGCTTTTCAGGCTTTAATTTCTGCCATAATTGTACCAAAACAGCATTTAGCTGTTTGTCAGTTCTCTCTAATGGCATGCCTTATTTCATTAAATCAAACACAATTGTCAGTGGGAGACCCTGATTGGGCCCTTTTCTCCACACTTCCCACATCTTCTTCTGGTTCTCTCAGTTTCTCCTAAGTCTGTAATAGCTTGGCCTACTTGATCCACCAGCAGTCTAACAATAGGGTTCAGGATCAACACCAGGGGTCCTGTAGTATACAGTCAGGGGACAACTGTTGTATAATATCTTTCATGGAAGAGGAAAATAGCTTATTATCAGGCCACCAGGAATGCTGCGCATAATTAGCATTTTTCATTCCTAACTCTCTGATCAATTCCTGTAGCTCTTCTATGGTCTGCCATCAGGGTGGGGAGGAGGGCAGATTGCCCACATTCATCCACGCTCCCTGGCATGCCCCTCTGTATCCATGCCAGCATGAATACCACCTGTTCTTTGTTCAAAGCTCCATAGAGGTGGTGTCTCAGAGTTGGTCATGTGGTAACCAATACTAATTTAAATATTTCTTCCCCTGTTAGGAGGAGGCCTTCAGCACCTGAATCACACAAGTACAGCATCCAGCCTGCTACAGACTCCTTCCCTCTCTGCCTATACCTGTATATTCCCTCATGGAAGTGAACTGACTCCTTTCTGGTGCCAGGTTCACTCACTGCAGCCGTGGCTGTTCTGTTTTAATCTCTGTGATCATTACCAGTCATACTTGTAAGTCCAGTATCTATCATGTCCCCTCTTCCTCCTCTCATGGGAGGGATGTAGGGGTCCTCAAACCTTTTAAACAGGAGGCCAGTTCACTGTCCCTCAGACCGTTGGAAGGCCGGACTATAGTTTAAAAAAAACAACTATGAACAAATTCCTATGCGCACTGCGGGCCCAGGACGAGTCGGCTGCTAAGCAGGACAGGCAGCGGCACCCGGCGGGCTGGATAAATGTCCTCGGCGGGCCGCATGTGGCCCGCGGGCCGCAGTTTGAGGACCCCTGGAGAGGGATGAATCCTTCATGGGGTCTCAAGTCTTGTGGTCCCAATTTGCCTTGACCATGACCGCCCAAACCTGGAAGTGCTGTACTTGCTTTTCTTTCAGTTTCACTACCCTGCAGGCTAAGGTTTTTACCTTCTCATCA
The DNA here is from genome assembly GCF_963455305.1 of Plecotus auritus. Classification (NCBI taxonomy): domain Eukaryota; kingdom Metazoa; phylum Chordata; class Mammalia; order Chiroptera; family Vespertilionidae; genus Plecotus; species Plecotus auritus. Next base: position 104,461,227 of record NC_137772.1, read on the forward strand.
CTCTCACACAAATGTTGTGAGAGCCCTTCAGTAGTAGCCTCCTATGCCAGGCAGATTTCCCTTTCTAATTGAAGGTCCTCCTCCAAACAATGATTCCTAGCGGCCAGTGCTAATGCCTCTTCCCAAGAAAACCTCCAGCACAAGGAAAAACCAGGTTACAGTGGCCACCATACATAACCTTACCATCTTTCCTTTCTTTATCTCTCTTCAGCCTCTCCCATAACTCTGCTATCTGGTGGACATTTTCAAGACATCCTCATACGCACACGCTAGTCCCCAAGACTGTCAGTTGGCCCAAAGCATGAGTACTTGGCCAACCTGGGATTTTCTCCTGTTTTGACCCAATTTTTCCCCTAGGTTTAGTGGGTTCTTTGAAATTCTGCTCACAGCACCAATTGTTGGGAGAAAGCCTCAAAAGTATAAATTCAGGATTGATACTGAATAACTGACATAAATGCAAAAGAGCTTTAATAGGAGAAAATTACATATACGGGCAAAGCCTCTGCTTCCAGTGGTGGCCAGCCATGAAGAATCCACACCCCTCCCAGAGGAAGGCATATTTTTATAGAGGGTTACTATTAAAACCACATGGTGGGTAGTCACATAGAGAACCAGAAAGAACAATGCATTCATAAGTTAACAGTGTGATAACATCAGGTAGTTATCACACTCTATACATTCATTAACTTCCTTCCAGGGGCATGGACTTTATCTTTGGGCAGCATTTTGGTTTTCTGGGTAGTCAGCCAAGCCTGAGGCCTAGAAGAGTTAAAAAGTCACAGAGAATTATAGAATCCAACATTTCTCAGATGCCTGTGCTGCTGGAGCCGTATTACATCTCAGTGAATTTCTCTACAAAGGTGTTCCAATTTATGTTGTCATCAGCAAGTGTGTAAAATGTGCTCATTTCTAAATTTTTGTGGTACTTTGGAGTATATGGGGGTAAAGTGGAAAAAGAAGGTACTGAGTAGGAAAGAAGAGAGGTATATGAAAGAATAATAGTTGGTTTTCAATAGTGTTGATGGATAATTGGACTTTTCAAATGCCGAACTCCTTCCTTAGAAGAAAAATAAAGCACAATAAGTGGTTTTGTGTTTTTTTCCAAAGCTTGGCACAATACTAGAGCAAGCAGGGGCTTCCTGTTAGCTTAAAAGTGGAAATAACATGCTGTTTTCAATGTGATTTTTAAAATTATAATGAGCCATGAACTGCCTTAATGAACCGCTATCATATGAACAATATACTCTATCATCATTTCGAATCTTCAAATCCATTTCTAAGGCAATTACCTGTCTACTATAGATCAGCCATCTGTTTTGCAGTAATTACATGAGCATATCACTTAGCAACAGGATTCATTTCTCTTCTATATTTCCATAGAACAGCATGGCTATGGTTTTAAAGCAAGAAATAATGAAGTTCTCTGTTATTACAAATAAATATGTAGATACATGGTCTGTGCACATCTGTGTGCATGAGTGTGGCTATGCACTTCGTTGCTGTTTTTTACCCTAGTTGCCATAGTAAATAGGGGTGGGTGGGATGGTGGGGGGGGGAAGAGGATATTTGAAGAGGATGTCTCATAATAACAACTATTGCAGCTGCAGTAATTACTAGACTTACTATTTGCCAGAAACAAAAATTTGCCAAACCTTTACAGATATTATTTCATTTGATTCTTACAACAATATGATGAGGTAGATATTTTTATACCTAACCACATAGTGTTAGCTCATTTGCAGATAAGAAATTGAGGCTTAGAGAGATTGAGCTCCCTAAGGTCACAAAGCAAGTGGCATAACTGAAATTATAAACCAGAATTATTTGTTCAAAAGCCCATGTTCTTAACCGCAGTGTCCTTTGAGATGGTCACAAAATTTGTTCATTTACTACATGGGTAGCTTGGTGCTTTCTGGATAATTTCATGTAGATTAATAATAAAGAAGAGATTTAAAGTACTCTGGCTTCCTCTTTTGCTCCTCTGGATGTTTCATGGTTCTCCCTCAGCACCATGCTCAGTGCTCTGGGTTCAGTTTAAGGCCTGTGGGGACTGCTTTGTGTGCTGAGACACTCCCAAAGCTAGAAAACACTGATGTCCCAGCTCAAACAGCATACATAACACATGTCTTTGTTGAGAGAATTTTATCTCCTTATCCAGAGATTATCTTAAAAAATAACTAGTTATTAAGTTCTTGTACATAAACAGACAACTTTGCTTGCCTGCTTTTTGCTGGACAGCCTCAGTTGGGTGATCACAAGCGTTTCAAACTCAAAAGGACCAAAATTAAACTCACCTCATTTTCTTTCTCCATACTTCCAAACTCACCTATAATTTCTCTCCCTCATCCGCCCACACATTCATTCAATTACCAAGCCAATTACCACTCCCAACCTTCCCCTTACCTTCACCCCCAGGCCACAGATATGTCTTGCCCTAGCTATTATAAAAATCTCAGTTCCCTAACTCATATCTTTGCACCTAGTTTTGGCCTGGACCACTTAGTCACTCACTGCACTGCAACCGAAAGGATCTTTTCTAAAATTCATATCTGATCTTTTCAAACCCCTGATAAATAGTATATGTTTCCACATTATCCTTTGAATGAGCTTTCAACTCCTTTCTTGGATTCATATAGTCCTTCATATCTGGTTCCTGTATCACTCTGCAGCCTCACCTCTAGAGATGAATGAGTCCCTTCCATTCTAGCCACATTGATTCACTTCTTAGTCCTGAATATGTCCTCTTATCTTCAGGCCATTGCACTGGCTGTTCCTTAAGACTTCACCCAAAATGCCACCCCATTATAACTCACTAACTCTTATCCACTTCAAAATTCAATGCAGAAATTACTTCGTCCAGAAAGCCGTCCTGGGTCAGAATAGAAGTCCCTCCCAGAAGCCCTCATAAGAGCTTAGACTTCCCCCGATCATTGCATTTGTCACACTATTTTGCAGCCATTCATTTACCTCTCACTTGGTTCCTGGTTCATAATTCTTATTTTCTTGCTGAAGGGGTGACTAAAAGTTTACTGCAGTTTTATGATGGAATTTCCCAGACCTCTCTCTTCTGGCTAACTGAGCTAAAGTATTTAATATAACACCCAACATATAGTATGTGCTCATCAAATGTTAATTTTACTGAGTAAATGCCCCAAACAATCTTTCTTGTGAGATGCCAAAGGTCACTACAGATGTAGTCTCAAGTCCTCAGGAACACACATACATTGGTCATATCTGTAAGGCCTTGGCTTAAAAGATAAGCCATCATAGGGAGATGACCAGTATAACCTTTGCCTTCAGGCTGAAGATGGATAAACCTAAGGTAAGGAAGTCTGCTTTCTTTTGTATCCAATCCTAAGTTTTCCACACGTGAAAAAAAGAAGACAATAGAACAGGAAGAGGAGAAAGAGAAAGAAGAGGAGGAGGAAGAGGTAAAGAAAGGAAGAGAAGAGAAACAGGAAGGAGAGGAAAAGAAGCAAGATAAGTAGGAGAAGAAAAAAGAATTATAGGAAGATGATAGAGAGTAGGAAGAGGAGGAGAAAGAACAGGAGCAGGTGAAGGAGATAACAGAACTCTCCCTAAATGACACCTTCTTTGACTTTAGGAGAAGTGCTATGAACTGTGGGGGAAACCCTAGCCTGAAAACAGGGGGACAGGGACTAGCTGGGCCTCTCATTATCTCAGAAACCCCAAGACAGTTATCTCTGTGAAAAGAGTTGAACTAAAATTTTCTAAGATTTCTTCTAGGTCTAAAATATTAATGCTTTATAGAAAACCATGCTTTTGATGCTTTTAAATCCTGCCTGAAGAATGGATATTACAGATAATTTCAATGTCTTTTAGGCAACATGAGAAAAAGCTATCAGTAGAATCAGATTGTGATAATTTGTTTTTTGTGTGTTTTTTCAACTTGACAGGGCCATGGAATGCCAAGATATTTGATCAAACATTATTCTGGATGTATCTGAGAGGGTGTTTCTAGATGAGATTAGTATTTCAGTCAGATTGAATAAAGCTGATTGTCCTCCATAATACAGGTGGACCTCATCCAACCAGTGGAAGGATTGAATAGAATAAAAAGGCTGACCATCCCCAAGTAAGAGAACTCTTCCTGCCTGATTGAGCTGGGACATCAGTGTTTTCTTGCCTTTGAACTTGAACTGAAACATAGGCTCTTCTTAGGTCTTGAACTATAACTTATACCACTTAATTGGACTTGGTTGGGAACTATATCATTGGCTCTCCAGAGTCTCCAGCTGGCTGACTACAGATCTTGGGACTTCCCAGTCTCCATAATCACATGAGCCAACTCCCTCTCTCTCTCTCTCTCTCTCTCTCTCTCTCTCTCTCTCTCTCTCTCTCTCACATCTCCACCTCCACCTCCACCTCCACCTCCACCTCCACCTCCACCTCCACCTCCACCTCCACCTTCACCTCCACCTCCACCTCCACCTCCACCTCCATCTCCATCTCCATCTCCATCTCCATCTCCATCTCCATCTCCATCCCTATCTCTATCTCTATCTCTACCTCTATCTCTATCTATCTCTCTCTATCACTCTTTCCATAAATATATATAATTAATACTCTCCAGAAACAGAGAGTTCAGCAATACCTGGCTATTTCCCTCCTCTCTGGAACAATAAGATTTTTCCCAGCTAATTTTGTGGAGCTAATAATCTCTATAAGAACTAGGATTCAAGTAACAACAGCTTTCTAGATCATGGAGCACTCTGTACCATCCGAAAATCACAGATAACCAGAGCTCCTCTGGCATTCAAGTTAGAATTTCCTAAAAGTTCAGGGTCCAAAGCCACAAAAGGCCTGGTTCTATGGTTCTGGGATGATATGGAGTAGTTTCCAAACACTGAACCTCAGTGTGTCTTTCTCTTTTAAGGAAAACACTCATCCTTCTTATGAAAACAGATACTGAACTGGTCAATTTAATATTGGTGTGTTATTTTTATTCTTCAGATAAATGCAGTGCAAACATTAATCATTTTAATGGAAATATTTTGAGAGTTCTTTGAGTAGTTTAATATTTGATTATTTTAACCTTTCTAACTTTCAGCATATCCTTAGAAAAAGAATAAAATTTTATATTCTAAATTCTTATTCCAAACACATTGAAGACTTTTTATAAAGGAACTGTCAGTGAGAAAGTGACATTAAGAAAAGAAAAAAAAATTTTAATAATGATGCTCTGATTCCTAAATGCTTTTCAAAGACTTGTGAAAGGCCTTGACTTTATTTTTAGTTATAATTCTTTATTGTTGAAAGTATTACATATGTCCCCTTTTATGGACCCCTTCACCCTTTACTTAAATATAAGGCATGGAAGAAGAATTATTTCTGATTACATGTTTTCTTGCCTTTTAACAAGATTTAAATTGGATCAATGATCAAAAATTTCATTTTGAAAATTATGTTGCAAAAAATAATATTAAATAGTTGACACTTTCAACTGTTGTCTTTAGAGACAGCTAAATGATATTAAAGCTTGTCCATCATTGCCATTTTGTTATAAATAATCTCTATTAGGATAAATATTCTTGATATTTAAATTAACCTAGACATCAAAATTACAACTAAAATACAGAACAGCCATCATTCAGAACCACCTGAAAGCTGACTGTATGGAAGTCCTACAACTAGAAAAGTAAAGAAGAAAGCATATTGAGACTGGTAGGCAAAGTGGAGGTGCAGAACAGGCTGTTTCAACACCCAAGTGTGCTGTTTTTTAAATAGGGAGGGAGATCGTCTCTGTGGAGGTCATCCATTGTGGGAAGCCACCCACTGCCAATACTATCATGAGAGTGCACCAAGGAACACAGAAGGCCGATGGGCCTTGGGTGTTGGCAGGGCTAATACCATGCACCATTGTTCTGTTGAGATAGTGGTGGCTCAAAGCAATTTCCTGACCTAATAGCCTCAAAGTAAATGTTAACTGAACCTTACTGATCTTTACTGATCTTTATTGACCTTAGAGACAGTCTGTCTGTTACCTGTTTGCCATGCTTTACTGAGGGCAAGATGTGTATCTAAAATTGAATAAAAAGCAGACAAGGCCAGGTTTCAGGCTGCCTCTCCAAGAAAGAGGTCTCCACCTGGCTCCCCATGCCTTCTAAATTCATATTTCTTGTCTAGTGTTTTTATTTGTGCATCAACCCCTTCTTCAGAGCCTGAACCCCTGCCGCAAAATATTGCGGCAATCCATGAGGAGCAAGGGGTCCCAGTCCCACACCAGACCCCCAGCCCAGGGCTCTAGGCCTGGGAAGAGAAGTCCCCATAACTTTGGGACATAAAAACCTGTGGGGATTGTGGCTGTGACAAGGAGGCTGCTGGAATCCCAGGTGTTCCTCTTAAAGGGCCTACACACAAAGTTACCTGGTCCCGCTTCTTCTGAGCTCCAGTGCTGAGGTACCCAGACACATATGGGGAGGAACCTGATTGTCTGGCATAGGGTAGGAACCTGGGAGCAGCTTTCTCCCAGAAGGGAGTGCTCAGAAGGGTCATTGTTTCTGTGCGGGGACCTCCGCTGTCACAGGGCTGACTGGCAGCCATATCTAGATCTCAATCAGACTGGAGCACAATGTTTGTTCCATGCAGGGGACTCCCTGAGATACCAGCCCATCCAATTTGCAGCCCCACCCAAGCTGTTTGCAGCAGCTTTTCCATATGTATGGCCTCAGGCTTCAGACTTTGCTAAAATCTCTCAAACAAGCTTCAGCTGGTGACAGCATGCCCCAAACCTAGCAATAAAAGGCTGAAGATCTGGGACTAGCACCAACCTACCTTGATTCACAGCTGGACCTCACCTCCTGCACAGCAGCACTCCCACTTTAGTTGCAGCAGGTCCTCACAGCCAATTGTCTGAAGGTCAACTCCTCCCAGTGATTCCAACAGCAATCAAGGCTCAACTACAAGACTATAGACACAGCTCACACAGGAGCACACTAAGAGTGCCCAGTTCAGATAACTGGGGAGGCTGAGCCACTCGGCCCTACAGGACCCCTACTACACAAGGCCATTTTACCAATTCCAGGAGACATAACACAATACCTAATACATAAAAACAAACAGAGGTAAGCAGCCAAAATGTGAAGACAAAGAAACATGTCACAAATTAAAGATGGAAGCAAGCCAACTACTGGATACAGAGTTCAAACCATGGTTATAAGGTTACTCAAGGATCTTCCTGAGACTTTCAAAGATCTTAATGAGAATGTCAAAGAGATGAAAAAGGACTAGTCAGAAAGTAAGCATATAGTAACTAAAATAAAGAATAATTTACAGGGATTCAACAGTACAGTAGAGAATTCTAATCAAATCAATGATTTGGAATATGAGGAAGCAAAAAAAAAAAATACCCAATCAGAAAAGCAAAAAGAAAAAAGAATAAAAAAATATGAAGAAACTGTAAGGATCCTCTGGGACAACTTCAAGAGTACAAACATCTGAATTATGGGGGTGCCAGAAGAAGAGAGAGAGAGAGCAAGATATTGAAAACCTATTTGAAGAAATTACAGAAAACTTTCCCTACTTGGTAAAAGAAATAGACTTACAAGTCCAAGAATCACAGAGAACCCCAAACAAGAGGAGCACAAAGAGGACCACACCAATACATATCATAATTAAAAGGCCAAGTGTTAAAGACAAAGAGAGAATCTTAAAAGCAGCAAGACAAAAGCAGTTAGTTACCTACAAGGGAGTGCCCATACGACTGTCAGCTGATTTCTCAACAGAAACTTTTCAGGCCAGAAGGGAGTGGCAAGAAACATTCAAAGTGATGAATAGCAAGGACCTACAACCAAGATTACTCTACCTAGCAAAGCTATCATTTAGAATTGAATGTCAGATAAAGTGCTTCACAGACAAGAAAAAGCTAAAGGAGTTCATCACCATCAAACCAGTATTATATGAAATGTTTAAGGGTATTTTTTAAGAAGAGGAAGAAGAAGAAAAAGATAAAACAAATATGAACAACAAAATGGCAACAAATACATCCCTATCAGCAATTGAATCTAAAATTCAAAATAAACAAATAAGAAATCTAATGAATGAAATAAACTGGTTAATAAAATAGAATCAGAGGCATGAAAATGGAACCGACTGATGATTCTGAGAGACGGGGCATGCGGGGGGAGGGGACGGGAAGAGATTAAACAAAGGTCTTACAAGCATACATGCATTACCTGTGGACACATAAAATAGGATGGCAAAGGCCTGGGGTGAGGTGGGAACCAGGTGGAGGGAGGCAATGGGAGAAAAAAGAGGGACATCTGTAATGATCTCAACAATAAAGATTTAAAAATAAACAATAAAGCTTCTAGAGACACCCCCCCAAAAAAAATATATAAAAAAGGGAGAAAGTAGTTCAGCAGCCCAGTGACATGCTGCTGGCCTCCTGGATGCACTTACAAGTGAAGCAACGATCCCAGAAAGTGCAGAGGGAAGGCACTTCCCCTGGCTGGAGCACTTCCAGGACTGATCTCCTAGACTGAGGAACTGGCCGAGACACCCAGTTAGGGGATCCTGGAGGCCACATGTTGAACTTGCTGATGTGGACTACAGTTTGCTCTGTAGTGGCCCAGATAGATGTGCAGACCCAGTTGCTCATGTAGATAAGTATGGGGTTTAGCTGTCCATGTGAGGTAGGCAACTCTTTCTCGTATCAGAGTGTATCTTAGGGAGATTGGACAGATGGGATTGTAGCTGGAGAAGATTAAGACCATCTGCTGCCGCGCACAGCCTCGAAAGTTCTCTGGTATAGCCAATGAGCTAGCCTGAAGACACCTAGAGACTGACCTAGTCAGCAGAGAATTGAGTTGAGTGACTCCCCCACTACACTTCATGGTGCCAGCTATAGAGGATTGCATAGATTGCTTTGCACTGGCATTGGAGCAATGCCCTATGTGATGGAGTTGGATGGTACCTTCTTCTCCATGGACAGGGCTCCAGGGAGTCAAGGACAGTTTGCTTTTGTATGGGAGGGTCAACAGTGGACTTTGGTCACCCTCCCTCAGGGATGTTTGCATGGCCCTATCGTTTATCATGGTTTTATGGCATTGGATTTAGCTGTCTGGGGTGGCCATGGTGCTAATGTTCCATTGTGTTAATGATGTTGTGCTAACCTCTAACTCTTGCAGATTTGAATGCAGCTTCCAGCAGTTGTTGTAGACCTATGTTGGTCTACAGACCTATGTTGGTCTTTTGGGGTATTGGGTCCATTCCCCACTTCATGCTGTTATTATGGCCATGTGTCAGCTGTCCTAGAAGGGACGACATGAGGTTTCACCCCAGAAGTAGAGGGTACCTAGCTGCCAAAAGGGCAGTCACCCAAGTAGGTGGAGAAGGGTAACCATCAGGTTTTGGTACCAGTTATAGAAGAAAATTGGGAGCCAATACTCTCTTGTTGAGAGACAGGTGGCAGTCATGTGTGCTTCCTTGCAGGCCTGTAGAACCATGCCTATGTCAGGAGTGGCACAATGCCCAACTTTAGCAAAGTAGGGGACTATTTGGAACAGAGAGAAGCAGTGAGTACCAGCCCTCTATCACAGGAATTGAAAACCCTGTTGGGTCCTGTGACTTATGAGACCCTGTCAAGGAATAAAACTCCTATAAAAGAGATACTCCCTAATCCATTCCAAGAGGATATACCACCCCTCCCAGAGACCATGTGGTATATGGATGAATCTAGTAGGGGGGAACCTTGCTACATGGACAGCTGTAACTGTCCATTTGGATACTGATGAGCTACATAATTCAATTCAGATACTGGGCAAAGTAGCCCTTTGGCCATTAGAACAGACAATTGGACTGTCTTTATAGGCTTAACTACATAGTTACCATGATGGCATAAGTAACAGTGACTAGTAGGCCATTATCCCATGGGGGGACAGGAAATGTGAGCTCCACCTAAGGGTGGACCTACCTAGCCTAAAGATTAAGCTAGACTATATGGAGATATCCTCAGACACTACATGTGCAGGTAAAAGCAACAAATGAACTGTTGTGACCCAAAGCCTTCTCCCTTGGCAGAAAGGAAACAGGGTGTATAGACTTTGCCATGGACTGTTACTAGAGAAAGTCCATGGATAGCCCTCCTATCCCCTTGGGAAGTGGGTACAACTATAAGTTACAGTCATATCCCTTAATCCAGCCCTAGCAATGTAACTAGTGTCCTACAAGAGATAGACAGGGAAATACAGGCCATACAAGCCCTGTTCTGTGACCCTCTCCAAGCTTGGTGGGGTAGACTGTCAGGAGCATGGCACTAGGTATTTGTGAGTGTTGCTATTGGGGCTGGAATACTGGTCATAACATGTTGTAGTTTATATTGCTGTTGTAGACTATGCTCAAGGTGCTGGCATATGGGCCAGGGTACCCCATAAAAACCATCCAAGTTAAGGGTTGGAGTGTAGAGGCCCTGTCCCAAGTACTCTGAATGTTCAGGGTCAATCTGAGTGTGGGAATCCTAACCAGAGTGTTCAAGGCCAATTTGCCATATGCAGGTGCAAAAGCAAGGACACAGCAATTATACTGTATGCACTGGGCAGGCGTACCTTTCTATAACCCAAATACTGATGTCACTATATGGCAAGAAGCCTCTTTTTTCTGAGTTGGTATAAAGATGTGTTACTGACCAGCCAGTGAGTGGCTGCTTGGTCAGTACACTGTTTGCAATGGCTCCTGTGGTTGCTACTGGATTAGCTAATGTGTGGCTAATTTGTAAGGCTACTTTGCTGAATTGCTTTGTCTGATGGCTCCTTAGTAGCAATGGCTACATGGTCTACAATAAAGACTCTTGTATACACCCACAATTTCTCCTGTCTTCTCCATCTTATACCTGATATCCATGAAGGTCCAGTTCCTAGCAGAAATGACCTATGCACCCCATAGCTGGTTTGGTGGTAAACTCCTTTAGCCTTTTTATTCCTTTGTCTGTGAAACTCCTGATTTCAGCTTCAATTTTTTAATGATAGCCTTGCTGGATAGAGTAGTCTTGGATTCGGTCCCTTGCTTTTCACTACTTTGTATATTTCATGACACTCCCACCTGGCTTGATGTGTTTCTGTTGTAAAATCAGCTGATACCTAGTGGGAAATCCATTGTAGGTAACTTTCTGTCTCTCTCTTGCAGCCTTTAAGATTCCTTCCTTGTCTTTATGGTTTGCCATTTATTTATGACTAGAGGCCCAATGCATGAAAATTTGTGCAAGAATAGGCCTTCCTTCCCCTGGCTGCTGGCACTGACTGCTGGCACCGGTTTCCCTCCAGCACCCGGGACCCAGGCTTCCCTCCTCCAGCTGCCAGCAGGCACCTGGGACCCGGGCTGCTTCCCTCCTCTGGCCACCCACAGGCACCCAGGACCCAGGCTGCTTCCCTCCAACCCCGGCTTCATCAAGAAGGACATCTGGAATGACGTCTGGAAGACATCCAATCTAATTAGTATATTACCCTTTTGTTATTATAGATGTGTCTTGATGTGGGTCTTTTGGGTTCATCTTGTTTGGGACTCTCTGTGCTTCCTGGACTTGTGTGACTTTTTTCTTCCCCAAGTCAGGGAAGTTTTTTTTTTTTTTTTTTTAAATAAATCTTTATTGTTCAGATTATTACAGGTGTTCCTCTTTTTTTCCCCCTAGGTCCCCTCCACCTGATTCCCCACCCCACCCCATGCCCTTATCCCCCTCCACTGTCTTCATCCATAGGTGTAAGCTTTTTGTCCAGTCTCTTCCCGCACCCCTCACACCCCCTGAGAATTGTCAGTCCACTCCCTTTCTATGTCCCTGATTCTATTATATTCACCAGTCCATTCTGTTCTTCAGATTTTTTATTCACTTGATTTTTAGATTCACTTGTTGGTAGGTATGTATTTGATGTCATTTTGTTGTTCATAATTTTTATCTTTACCTTTTTCTTCTTCTTCCTCTTCTTAAAGAACACCCTTCAGCATTTCATGTAATCCTGGTTTGGTGGTGATGAACTCCTTTAGCTTTTTCTTGTCTGTGAAGCTCTTTATCTGACCTTCAACCCTGAATGATAGCTTTGCTGGGTAGAGTAATCTTGGTTGTAGGTTCTTGCTGTTCATCACTTTGAATATTTCTTGCCACTCCCTTCTGGCCTGCATAGTTTCTGCCGAGAAATCAGCTGACAGTCGTATGGGTGCTCCCTTGTAGGTAACTAACCGTTTTTCTCTTGCTGCTTTCAAGATTCTCTCTTTGTCTTTTGCTCTTGGCATTTTAATTATGATGTGTCTTGGTGTGGTCCTCTTTGGATTCCTCTTGTATGGGGTTCTGTGCGCTTCCTGAACTTGTAAGTCTATTTCTTTCACCAGGTAGGGAAAGTTTTCTGTCATTATTTCTTCTAATAGGTTTTCAATATTTTGCTCTTTCTCTTCTTCTGGCACCCCAAAAATTCGGATGTTGGTACGCTTAAAGTTGTCCCAGAGGCTCCTTACACTATCTTCATATTTTTGGATTTTTTCTTTTTGTTTTTCTGGTTGGGTGTTTTTTGTTTCCTCATATTTCAGATCTTTGGTTTGATTCTTGGGGTACGTTGATCTACAGTTGAGTTTCGGTATATTCTTTATTTCAGACAGTGTATGCTTAATTTCTGACTGGTCCTTTTCCATTTTTTTGGCATTCTCATTAAGGTCCTTGAAGGTCTCATCAAGTTTCTCGGCGGTTTTTAGAAGATTCTTGAGTAACCTTATAAATGTGGTTCTGAACACTATGTCATCCATTAGTTTGCTTTCCTCCATTTCTCTCATTCGTGACATGTTTCTTTGTCTCCGCATTTTGCTGCTTCCTTATGTTGATGGAGTGGCTTTGTGTGGTAGGTGACCTATAGGGGCCAGTAGCTCAGCCTCCCCAATCACCTGAGGTGGACGCCTTTGGTACACCTCTTTATGGGCTGAGTGCAAAGTCTTGGTGTAGTTAAGCCTTGATTGCTGTTGGTACACTGGGAGGAATTGACCTCCAGGCCAATTGGCTGTGAGGACCCACTGTGTCTATAATGGAAGAACTGCTGCGCTGGAGACACGCTTATGGTGCAGGGCTTGTTTCAGTGGGGCTTTGGTGCTCACTGAGTCTGCCTTTTGAATGTATCACTTATGGATGTGAGGAGTTGAAATCTGGTGTCTCACACTGACCACTAGGTACACTGGCTTCTGAATCTCCAATGGGGTGCAGGTCAGCTACTGTCTGAGGCCACCCAGCAGGAGCTACAGCAAGAACTACAGTTTTCTCCTCTTTGCTTGGAGTTTGGAGGTTTTGGAGCTGTCTGACCCGGGCTGCAAGTTTGCTAGGTTAAGCTGCGATAGGGCAGGCCATTCATATGCTAAAGCTGCTGCTTGGAGCTTGGGTGGGTTCGTAGATTGTGCAGGGCGGGGTCTCAGGGCGTGACTAGGCTAGGGCGTGGCAAACAGCGATGGCTGCCAGTAAGCCGGCTCTGCGGCTCTGACCCTGTCCCCGCGTCCCGCGCCCCAGCACAATAAACAATTGTTCCTGCGCGCAGCCCTGCAAGCAAGCCTCCCTCACTTTCCGACCCCACGGCAGACAGTCCAGCTTCTCCCTGTAGGAGTTTGGGTCCCCCGCGTCTCCCCAGAAACGAGTTCAGAGTAATCGGGAGCTTATCTCCCTTCGGGTTGAAAACAGCAGCGCTTTCAGGCACCCGTCGCCAGCCCAATTCGCGCGTCTCCGTACCTCAGCTTTTCAGCGCTTGTGCACCCCTCAATGCTGTTTGCTCTTTCCTTCTAGTTGTAGAACTTCCACTCAGCCAGCTTTCCCGTGGTTCTGGGTGACAAACGTTCTGTCTTTTAGTTGTAGTTTTGAAATTGTTGTGCGAGGCAGCAGTTTAGGTGCTTACCTATGCCGCCATCTTGGTTTCTCTCCAAGTCAGGGAAGTTTTATGTTATTTCTTCAAATAGGTTTTCTATTCCTTGCTCAGAAATGTTGCTTCATTTCTTGTTGCCCAAAGCTTCCTTAAACTGTCCTCTTGCTTTTCAATTATTTTTTTCTAATTGCTACTCTTTGGGTGCTTTTTTTCTACTTTGTCTTCTAACTCACTAATTCTGTCCTCAGCTACTTATAGTCTACTGTTGAAACCTTCCAGGGTGTTTTTTTAATGCAACTATGTCATTGTTTATTTACTTTTGTTTCTTATCCATGTTGGTGTAGTTCTCACTCAGCTCTTTATAATTTTCATTGAGTTGCTTGTAATTCCAGTCAGATCTTTGAGCATCCTTATAACCATTACCTTGAATTTTTTATCTGACAAATTACTTGCCTTGATTTCATTTAGATTCTTTTTTGGCAATTTCTTATTTTCTTTCCTTTGGGGATTGTTTCTTTGTCTCCACATTTTTGCTGTCCCCTTGTATTTGTTTCTATGTCTTAGATCAAACTGCTATGCCATCCAGATTTTTTGGGGCTGGTCCTATGTAGAAGGTGTTTGTTGGATCCAGTATGCAGTCTCTCAGATCTCCTGATCTCGGTGTTCTAGGAAAGCCCCCTACTTGAGTTATTTGGGTTCTTCTGATGTAGTTGGGTCTTGGATGTTATTGTCCTGTTCATGGATAGAGTCTCCTCACAGGTTGTCTGACTATGCAGCTCAGTCCTGACCTCATGATGCAAGGTGTGGATGTGCTCAGGGTCCCAGCTCCTGTGGTGAAGGTCGCCTACGAGGTCCCACTGGCATGTGACTCACTGAATCATCCCAGAGCAGTGTCATGCGGTTCTGCAAATCACTTCAGGGGTCCCAGAGCCCAAGGCTGGGATCTCTTGGGAGATCCTACTGGTGTGCGGCTCTGTGGATGCAGGGTGGCGTCCAAGGCCAGTCTGGGTGATGGTGAGGCTGAGTTCCTAGTCACCACTGCTCCCCCTTAAAGATGGTGTGGTTCCATGCCAAAGCCCCACCTCCTAACCTGGGAGTGCCTGGGGTGGTAGTAGAGGATCTTTATCTAGTAGAGCCTGTTCCACCAGCCCCAGACTTCTGTGAGCTCTAACTGTCCTCACTCACACACCATGCACCTCTTCACATTGCTCTCTCACTCCCTTACTCCCTCACACTCTCCCTCACTCCCATCCTTTCAACCACCATGTTGCCGAGCTCCAAGAAAATTTTTAGTTATTTATTAGTTTATTGTATATCTTCTTTTGTGAAATGATTGTTCAAGTACTTTGCCCATTTTTATTGATTATTAGCAGTTCTTTTCATATTGTGGATATGAATATTTCTTCAGTTTTTGATAGTCTTTTAATGAAAGGCATTCTTACTTTAATTCTTTATTTAAAGGGACTTTTTTTCCTTGATGGTTTCTGATTTTGTCTGTTTGAGAAATCTTCACAGAGTCTATTCTTATCAGGATATTCTCTTATTTAGTCTTACATAAATTTGTTGTTTTGTCATTCACAATTAGACTTAAATTTACCAAAAATGGACTTTTGGAAATGGTTTAAGTAGGAGTTAATATATATTTTTCTATATGGATATCTAATTGGCCCAGCACCATTTATTAGAATGACCATTCTTTTCAGAGTCATCCTTGCAATAAATCAAATGTCTGAATATGTGGGTCCATTTCTGAATGTTCTTTTGTGGCTTATTCTTCCATTTGTTTATTTATCCTTGCATGATTACTAGGCTCTCTAAATAATCATAGCTTTATAATAAACCTTGATATCTATATCTGGTAATGGAAGTGCTTCAACATTAATCTTTTTCATTATTATCATGGCTATCCTTTACATTTCCATTTAAATTTTAGTATACTCTTATAATTTTCACTCCAAAATTCTACCGGTATTTTCATTAGTATTGCACTGGATATATTGGTTAATTGGGCACATGTCTACCCTACTGACACTTTCAATAAAGAGCATAGTAAATACCTCTATTTAGATAGTCTTTAATTTGTCTCAGTGTTTTAAAATGTTCTGTGTAGAGATCTTACGGTAATTATATTTTTGCCCTGTAGCAGTTTTTGCTATTATATTAATATTCAAATGTATTATAATGATTTATAGAAATGCACATAATGTGTCTTGATATCTTGGTACATTTATTTTTTTAAATTTTAATGGGTTATCTGTAAATTTTTTGGAATTTTTTTATGTGCACAGTCATATGATTTGTGACCAATAACAGTTTTATTTTTCCCTTTTAATCTTAATAAATTTTATTACTTTTCTTACCTTATTAAGATTTCTAATAAAATATTCAATTAAAGTAGTATTAGCAGATATTTTTCTCTCAAACCCAATTTGGAAAGAAAAGTGTTTAATATTTCACCATTATGTATGATGTTTGATGAAGATTTTGACTAGGTACCTCTTTTCTGATTAAGGAAGTACCCCTCTCTTCCTAATTTGTCAGAGGAGGTTATTTTTTAATAAATACTTGAGGCAACAGTAAACACCAGCCCTGAGGTGGGAGTATGCTTGAAGTATTTGAGGAACAGCAAGGAAGTCATTTTGACTAAGGAGAGTTTAGAAAGCTGGAGGGAGAAGAAGATTATGGTAAAGAAGGAAAGTGAATTAGAATGGAAATGATAGGACTTTTGCATTATGAAAGTTGTCATGATTTATGTATTGATTATGGAAAGGGGAGTCACAAGTGGAAGTAGGGCTACAATTAGACATCTAACTGGAGATCATTGAAATGGTCCAAATTTAATACATCTAAAGTTAGAAAACAAACAGATAATAGTGAAAATACACAAAACTAAAGTTTGGTTTTTCACAAACATTAACAACAATCTTAACCACCAAAAATATTAATCAAGAGGTTGAGGGGAGAGAGGGAAGACACAGAGTACCAATATCCAGAATGAAAAAGTAGACCTCACCAAAGATTCTACAGATATTGAAATGATAACAAGAAAATATTTTGAACTACTTTATGGCAATGATTTAAACAATTTAGATAAAACTGAAAAGTTCCTGGAAGTACATAATTTATCAACTCACACAGAATGAGCACAAAAAGAAAAAGAAAATAATTTGTCTTATGAGAACACCAGAAACATTTCAAAAAAAGAAAATTATAGACCAATATGTCTCATGAACATATATGCAAAATTATTAACAATATACTATATAATCAGATCCAAAAAAGTATAAATATGTATATTTTTAAATAAAAATAGATAAAATAAGCAATATAATAGCCCCTTAAATATTTAATTACAATTAAAACATATTTAATAAATGAAATTATACTTAAGGGATTTTAAATATTAAAATTTATACAATGTTTAAACTATCTAATAATAACAATAATGTATAAAATATTTTAAAAAATACATGTACTATGTGGAGTTTATTTTAGGAATGAAAAGTTGGTTTATCATTCAAGAGCCAATGTATTTCACTGCACAACACTTAAAGGAGAAGTTTATATGATTGTCTTAAAACATATGGGGACAAAAAACATGAAAACTTTCAACACCCATTCATGATACAAGAAAAAAAAAATCAGATAAATAAGAATAGAAGGAAAGGTCCTTATTCTCATAAAGTATATCAACAAATATCCTGTAGCTAATCCTATATAATAAAGAGCTAATATGCAAATGGTCATCACACCCTCATGCCATAACGCTGTAATGGCTCAGACACTCAACAATGGGGAGAGAGGAATCAGGACCAGCCAGGCACAAATGAGCTCATGAGAGAGGAATGGGGACCAACCAGGCTGCAGGGCCCAGGAGAGGGACAAGCCACACGCCCCGTGATCCCAGATGCCAACGGCTGAGCCTGCGCCTGCAGCCCAGGAGAGGGACAAGCCACCCGCCACGCAGTCCCGGGCACCAGTGTCTGTGCCATTGCCTGCAGCCTGGGAGATGGACAAGCCGCCCACCCCACATTCCCGGGCACCAGCAGCTGGGGCTGCGGCCTGGAAGAGGGACAAACCACCTGCCCCGTGGTCCTGGGTGCCAGCAGCTGCACCTGTGCCTGTTGCCTGGGAGAGGGACAATCTGCATGCTCCATGGTCCCCATGGTCCTGGGTGCCAGCAGCTGCACCTGCAACCCAGGAGAGAAACAAGTGACCCGCCCTGTGGTCTCAGGTGCCAGCAGCTGTGGCTGCAGCCCAGGAGAGGGACAAGCCACCACCCCCCCCCCCACGGTCCTGGGTGCCTGCGTTTGTGGCTGCATCCCAGGTGAAGCTACCTGCCCATGGTCTGCTGCGGCTGCGGCTGGCCAAAGGAGGGAATCCTGGGTCCCGGATGTGGGGCAAGGCAGAGGCGGTTAGGGGCGATCAGGCCAGCAGGGGATCAGTTAGAAGCAATCAGGCTGGTAGGAGAGCAGTTAGGGTGATCAGCAGGCAGGCAGATGTGGTTAGGGGTGACCAGGCAGGTAGGCAGAGGGGTTATATGCAATCAGGCAGGCAGGTAGGTGAGCGGTTAGGAGCCAGCAGTCCTGGATTGCAAGAGGCAGTTGGACATCCTCTGAGGGGTCCTGGATTGGAGAGGGTGCAGGCTGGGCTGAGGAACCCCCCCCCCCCGCCCCCGTGCATGAATTTCATGCACCAGGCCTCTAGTATTATATATAATGGTGACATATTTAACAATTTTACCCTAAAATCAGAAACAAAAGAACAGTTCTTTTCTCAACATTTCTGCTCAAAATTGCCCTGGAGGACATTGTTAATGAAGTAAAGAATGTATTATATATAACATATGTTATATCTATGTTACACATACACTACCTTTATTTACAGATCTTATAGTCATATTCCTAGGAAGTTCTAAGGAACCTGCAAAATAAATATCAAAACTAGTAGTAAGTGAATCCAGCAATATCATAGTATACAAAATCCACCATATGAAAAATCAACTATATTTCCATAAACTATTCACAAAAAATTGGAAATGAAATTTAAAGCATCATATATGGTAGCATTAAGAAATTTAGGATTGTAGGGGGGAAATCTATAAACTTAACAACTACAATATTTTTACACTGAAAACCACACAACTTGCTAAGAATGATTGAAGAAGAATGAAATTAATGTAAATATTTGTGGATTTGAAGACTCAGTATTATTAAGACATCAACTCTTGCCCAGCTGGCATGGTAGAGTGGTTGAGCATCGACCTATGAACCAGGTGGTTACAGTTCGATTCCTAGTCAGGGCTCATGCCAGGGTTTCAGGCTCCATCCCTAGTTTGGGGCATGCAGGAGGCAGTTGATCAATGACTCTATCTCATCATTGATGTTTCTATCTCTCTCTCCCTCTCCCTTCTCTGAAATCAATAATAAAATATATTTTTAAAAAAGACATCAACTCTTTCCAAACTGATTGATCCATTCATGCAGACCCAATCAAAAATACTAATAAGGCTTTTTGAAGAAATTAAAAAACTGGTTCTAAAATTTACATGAAAATACAAATGACCTGGAAGAATCAAAGCATTATTGAAAAAGAATGTATAAACTTGGAGGTTTTAAGCTATCAGATTTTAAGACTTACTATAAAATTATAGTTATCAAAACAGTCTAATAGATATTAAAAATAGAAGCAGAGTAAGTAGAAGCTCACAGACATGCTACCATGATCAAATTGGAAAATACAGAAGAACCACCCTGAAAAATAAATTGAGAACTAGCTGGAGAGAACCCTGATAACCAATGATGGAAAGCAGAGACCGCATAGAGACTGGTAGGAAGTGTAGGGGTGAGGAAGGGATGACCAGGCTCTCACAGATAGTAGCTGAAGTTCTGGATAGATATCTCAACTGCGGGGTGTTGCCACTGAGAATTCTGGGGTCTAATTCCCAAGTTGGGCCCCCCATCAGAAAGCACCAGAACTGAGAAAGGTACCCACATAACATCTGGCTGTGAAAAACAGCAGGGTTACTGTTTGCCAGGGAGAGACAACTAGAAAGGCAGGCACCTGCTTAACAGGCCAACACACAGCATTTTGAGTGCAGCCACTCACCTTGGGCTCTGGCAGAGTGGACTGGAGCTGTGTAAACATAAGCCAGAGTTGGGTATCTAGGGTTAGAGCTCAGAAGGCAGACACCCCGGTTTCCTGTGCTGAGTCATTCCATCACGCTGCAGAGATCATCTTTCTCAAGCAGACATTTGCTATCCTGCCATTTTTGCCTGGGAGAAAGACAGTTGATCCACCCTATAGGAAAATCCCTTACCCCAACCTATGGAGTTTCTAAGGCCCATTAAGAGACTGAGAATAAAAAATAGCCTCCAGGCAGAAAAAACTGTCCAACCCTGTTGGAAAATCTCTCACCCCACCTGTGGACAATTGCTTTAGGATACTACAGAATTAATCCAATCAGTCTGTAGGCAGAGGAGATTTGAATTTTGCCTGATCTAATTAGTAAGAAGCAGCACTTTGGGTCCCCACAGCAGACACCATTCCAGACTGCTTAGCTAGGCAAAAGCCAGTGGGACCCCAAGCACCTTCAGGTGACACCTGTGGTACCAGCTCTGTGGGGGAAGGAAGTACAGCTCAGAACAGGGTCAGTCAAAGTGTGAGACTCAAGGCAGACCCAGCCTCTGTGCTAAGGAGTCCCTGACCACAGTACAGCTGGCACAGTGACATTGGGGTTGGACCTCACTGGTAGCAATTCAGAGGGGAGATTCCTCTCAAACAAGGGACATCAACAATCAATTCCCAATTACAACAGGAGAGCCCAACCAAAACACACCATGGGCATTCCTAGAGCATCCAGCTCAGGTGAACAAAAAGACTACATCACTGTACTCCTCAAGACACTTTCTACATAAGACCATCCCACAAAGACTGGGAGGCATAGTAGTTCTATGCAATACATAGAAGCAAACACAAAGAGAGCTAAAATGGGAAGACAAAGAAACAAACTCCAACTGAGAGAAAAGAAGGAATTTCTAGAAAAATGAGATGGAAGCAAACAACCTCTCAGACATAAGGTTCAAACAACGGTTATAGAGAAGCTAAGGAACTTAGTGCAAACTACAACAGCATGAAAATGGAAATAGAGGGCATTACAAGACCCAGATAGAAATGAAGAATGATATATCTGACATGAACAAAATACTGGAATGGATTAAATGTAGACTGGATGAAGCAGAGGACCAAATTGGTGATTTGGAAGACAAGGTAGAAATAAATACCCAATTGGAGAAGCAAATAGAAAAAAAAAAAAAAAAGAATTAAAAGGCAGGAAGAGAGCTTAAGGGAGCTCTGGGACAACATCTATATAATAAAGAGCCAGAGTCATAACAACCGTTATGACCGAAGGCTTGACCAGACCATAAGTCAGTGCTGGGTTGCCATGGTGACGTAGCACTGACTGCCTAGGGGGCTGCAGATCAGGCCCAAAGAGAGGCCTTCAGAGAGAGAGGCAGGGTCTGATCTGTAGCCTCTGTGGCAGCTGTTGATCAGAACTTGCCTCTCTTTCTCTCGAAACCTGGCCAACAGCCATGCCTCCATTTCTCTCCAGGCCTCCACTGGGACTGCTGATCAGCCCCGCCTTTCTGATCAGGCCTCGTTGATAGGCCCAGAGATGGTGACTGGCATAGAAACTGACCAATCAGAACCAAATTGGCCTGCAGAGGAGGGCAGTTGGGGACGAGATCAGGCCGGCAGGGGAGGGCAGTTAGGGGTAATCAGGCAGGCAGAGGCAGTTAGGGGTGATCAGGCCAGCAGGGGAGAGCAGTTAGAAGTGAGATCAGGCTGGCAGGGAAGGGCAGTTGGGGGCAAGATCAGACCAGCAGGGAGGGCAGTTAGGGGCAATCAGGCTGGCAGGGGAGAGCAGTTAGGGGTGAAATCAGGCTGGCAGGGGAGGGCTATTGGGGGCTAGATCAGGCCAGCAGGGGAGGGCAGTTGGGGGCAACCAGGCTCGCAGGGGAGGGCAGCTAGGGGTGAGATCAGGCCAGCAAGGGAGGGCAGTTAGGGGTGATCATGCAGGCAGAGGCAGTTGGGGGTGAGATCAGGCCTGCAGGGGAGGGCAGTTAAGGGCGATCAGGCAGGCAGGCAGAGACCATTAGGGGCGATCAGGCAGGCAGAGGCAGTTAGGGGTGATCAGGCAGGCAGGAAGAGGCAGTTAGGGTTGGTCAGGCAGGCAGAGGCAGTTAGGGTTGGTCAGGCAGGCAGGCAGAGGCAGTTAGGGTTGACCAGGCAGGCAGGTAGAGAGGTTAGGGGCAATCAGTCAGGCAGGCAGGTGCGTGGTTAGGAGCCAGCAGTCCCAGATTGTGAGAGCGGTTCCCGACTGGAGTGGGTGTAGGCTGGGCTGAGGGAACCCCCCTCCATACACATATTTCATGCACTGGGCTTCTAGTGAAAAAAAAAAAAACACATTTGCATTACAGGAATAGCAGAGGAGAAGAGGATTAGCAAAGACCAGAGAACCAACTTGTTTAAAGAAATAATGACAGAAAACTTCCCCAAAGTGGTGAAAGAAAAGGTCACACAAGTTCAGGAGGCTCATAGAGTCCCAATCAAGATGAACCCAACGAGACCCACACCTAGACACATCATAATTAAAATGGCAAAAGTTAAAGACAAAGAAAGAATCTTAAAGGCAGCGAGAGAGAGGGAGAGAGAGAGAGAGAGAGAGAGAGAGAGAGAGAGAGAGAGAGAGAGAGAATTACAAACAAAGGAGTTCCCATTAGGATGTCAACTGACTTCTCAAGAGAAACACTTCAGGCCAGAACAGAGTGGAATGAAGTACTCAAAGTAATGAAAAGCAAGGGCCTAAATCCAAGACTACTGTATTCAGTGAGGCTATCATTTATTTATTTATTTTATTTTTTTGATATTTTAAAACTTTTTTATTTTATTTTTTTTAATTTTTTTATTAAGGTATTATATGTGTACATATCTTACCATTGCCCCCCCCCCAACCCCACTCCCATACATGCCCTCACTCCCCAATGTTTTGCATCCGTTGGTTACTCTTATATGCATGCATACAAGTCCTTCATTTGATCTCTTATTTCCCCCACCTCTCCCTAACCTTCCCGCTGTAATTTGACAGTCTGTTTGATGCTTTACTGCCTCTGTATCTATCTTTTTGTTCATCAGTTTATACTGTTTTTCATTATCCCCAAATGAGTGAGATCATGTGGTATTTTTCTTTCATTGACTGGCTTATTTCACTCAGCATAATGTTCTCTAATTCCATCCAGGTGCCTACAAATGGTAATAATTCCTGCTTTTTTATGGCAGCATAGTATTCCATTGTGTAGATGTACCATAGTTTTCTGATCCAGTCATCTGCTGACGGGCACCTAGGCTGTTTCCAAATCTTAGCTATTGCAAATTGTGCTGCTATGAACATAGGGGTGCATATATCCTTTCTGATTGGTGTTTCTAGTTTCTTAGTATATATTCCTAGGAGTGGGATTACTGGGTCAAATGGGAGTTCCATTTCCAGTTTTTTGAGGAAACTCCATACTGTTCTCTACAGTGGCTGCACCAGTCTGCATTCCCACCAGCAGTACACGAGGGTTCCTTTTTCTCTGCATCCTCTCCAGCACTTGTTGTTTGTTGATTTGTTGATGATAGCCATTCTGACAGGTGTGAGATGGTATCGCATTGTCGTTTTGATTTGCATCTCTCGGATAATTAGTGACTTTGAGCATGTTTTCATGTGTCTCTTGGACTTCCTTCTGTCTTCTTTCAAAAATATTCTATTTAGGTCCGTTGCCCATTTTTTTTATTGGATCATTTATCTTCCTTTTATTAAGTTGTATAAGCTGCCTGTAGATGTTGGAGATTAAAACTTTATCAGTGATAACATTTGCAAATACGTTCTCTCCTACAGTGGGATTTCTTGTTGTTTTGTTGATGGTCTCTTTTGCTGTGAAAAAGCTTTTTATTTTGATGTAGTCCCATTTGTTTATTTTCTCTTTGGCTTCTGTTGCCCTAGGGGCAGTATCAGTGAAGAAGTTCTTTCGGCATATGTCTGAGATTTTGCTGCCTGAGGATTCCTCTAGTATTTTTATGGTTTCCTGTCTTATATTTAAGTCCTGTATCCATTTTGAGTTTATTTTTGTGTATGGTGTAAGTTGGTGATCTAGTTTCATTTTTTTGCATGTATCTGTCCAATTTTCCCAACACCATTTATTGAAGAGACTGTCTTGACTCCATTGTATGTTCATGCCTCCTTTGTCAAATATTAATTGTGCATATTGGTTTGGGTCGATATCTGGATTCTCTATTCTATTCCATTGATCTATATGTCTGTTCTTGTGCCAGTACCAGGCTGTTTTGAGGACAGTGGCTTTGTAATACAGCTTGAAATCTGGTATTGAGATCCCTCCTACTTCATTCTTCTTTCTCAGGATTGCTGTGGCTATTCGGGGTCTTTTTTCATTCCAGATGAATTTTTGGAGAGTTCTTTCTAGGTTTGTGAAATATGCCGTTGGTATTTTAATGGGGAGTGCATTGAATCTATAGATTGCTTTGGGTAGTATGGACATTTTAATGATGTTGATTCTACCAATCCATGAACATGGTATGTTCTTCCATCTGTTTACATCTTCCTCTATCTGTTTTTTCATGTCCTGTAGTTTTCCGCGTATAGGTCTTTTACCTCCTTGGTTAAGTTTATTCCTAAGTATCTTAATTTTTTTGGTGCTATGGTAAATGGGATTGCTTTTTTTAGTCTCTCTTTCTGTAAGTTCACTATTGGTGTATAGAAATGCCATAGATTTCTTGGCATTAATTTTGTATCCTGCTACATTGCCAAATTCATTTATTAAGTCTGTTAGTTTTTTAATGGAGTCTTTCAGTTTTTTTATGTACAATATCATGTCATCTACAAATAAGGACAGCTTTACTTCTTCTTTTCCAATTTGGGTGCCTTTTATTTCTTCTTCTTGTCTAATTGCAATGGCTAATACTTCCAGTACTATGTTGAACAGGAGTGGTGAGAGTGGGCATCCCTGTCTTGTTCCTGTTCTTAGGGGAAATGGTTTTAATTTTTGCCCATTGACTATGATGTTATCTGTGAGTTTATCATATATAGCTTTTATTATGTTGAGGTATGATCCTTCTATTCCCACCTTGTTGAGAGTTTTTATCAAGAAAGGGTGTTGGATTTTGTCAAATGCTTTTTCTGCATCAATTGATATGACTTTGTGATTTTTATCTCTCAATTTGTTTATGTGATGTATCACATTTATTGATTTGTTGATATTGTACCATCCTTGCATTCCTGGGATAAACCCTACTTGGTCATGGTGTATGATCTTTCTGATGTAGTGCTGGATCCGATTTGCTGAAATTTTGTTGAGGATTTTGGCATCTACATTCATGAGGGATATTGGCCTGTAATTCTCCTTCATTGTGTTGTCTTTATCTGGTTTTGGTATTAGGGTGATGCTGGCTTCATAGAAGGAGCTTGGAAGTGTTCCTTTCTCTTGAATTTTTGGAATAGTCTGAGGAGGATAGGTTTTAGTTCTTCCTTGAATGTTTGGTACAACTCTCCTGTGAAGCTGTCTGGCCCTGAGCTTTTGTTTGCCGGAAGCTTTTTGATGACTGCTTCAATTTCTTCCATAGTTACTGGCATATTGAGCTGTTTAGATTCTTCCTGATTGAGTTTTGGAAGGTTATATTTTCCTAGGAATATGTCCATTTCCTTCAGGTTGTCTAGTTTGTTGGAATAGAGTTGTTCATAGTATTTTTTAACAATCCTTTGTATTTCGGCGGGATCTGTTGTTATTTCACCTCTTTCATTTCTGATTTTGTTTATTTGGGTCTTCTCTCTTTGCTTCTTGGTGAGCCTTGCTAGAGGTTCATCAATCTTGTTTATCCTTTCAAAGAACCAGCTCTTGGTTTTGTTGATCTTTTGTATTGTTTCTTTGGTCTCTAGGTCATTTATCTCCACTCTGATCTTTATTATTTCCTTCCTTCTGCTTACACTGGGCTTTTCTTGTTGCTCTTTTTCTAACTCTTTGAGTTGTTGGGTTAGGTAATTTATTACCATTGTTTCTTGTTTTTTGCAGTAGGCTTGTAGAGCTATGAACTTCCCACTCAAGACTGCTTTCGTTGTGTCCCATAGATTTTGGATTGTTGTGTTTTCATTGTCATTTGTTGCCATGATGTTTTTTATTTCTTCCTTGATCTCTCTGGTAACCCAATCATTGTTTAATAGCATGCTGTTTAGTCTCCATGTGTTTGATTTCTTTGGGTTGTTTTTATTGTAGTTGATTTCCAGTTTTATGCCAGTGTGGTCTGAGAAGATGCTTGATATGATTTCTATCTTCTTGAATTTGAAGTGACTTTGCCTATGTCCCAATATATCGTCTATCTTTGAAAATGACCCATGTGCACTTGAGAAGAATGTATATTCTGTGGCTTTGGGGTGAAATGTTCTGAAGATCTCAATTAATTCCATCTGATCTAGTGAGTCATTTAGGTTTGATGTTTCTTTGCTGATTTTTTGTTTAGAGGATTTGTCCAATGTTGATAGTGGGGTATTAAAGTTTCCTACTATGATTGTATTGCTGTCAATCTCTCCCTTGATATCCACCAGGAATTTTTTTTATGTATTTGGGTGCTCCTGTGTTGGGTGCATATATGTTTACCAGAGTTATTTCTTCTTGTTGGATTGATCCCTTTAGTATTATGAAGTGGCCTTCCTTATCTCTTGTTATGTCCTTCACTTTGAGATCTAATTTGTCAGATATAAGTATTGCTATCCCAGTTTTTTTTTCAGTTCCATTTGCCTGGAAAACCTTTTTCCATCCCTTCACCCTCAGTCTTTGTGCGTCTTTTTTTTTTTTTTTTGAGGTGGGTTTCTTGTAGACAGCAGATATATGGGTCTTGTTTTCTTATCCAATCCGTTACCCTATGTCTTTTGATTGGGGCATTTAATCCATTTACATTTAAAGTTATTATTGATAGTTACTTGTTTGTCGCCATTTTTATTCTTTACCCCTGTGTACCTTCTTCGCTTCCTATTTCTTTCTTTCTTTCTTTTTTTTTTTTTTTTTTTTACAGCAGACCCTTTAGCATTTCTTGCATTGCTGGTTTGGTGGTAATAAATTCCCTTAGTCCTTTTTTGTCTGTGAAGCTCCTGATTTCAACTTCAATTTTGATTGATAGCCTTGCTGGGTATAGTGTTCTTGGATTCAGACCCTTCCTTTGCATGACTTTGTATATTTCATTCCATTCCCTTCTGGCCTGATGATTTTCTGTTGAAAAATCAGTTGCTAGTCTGATGGGGGTTCCTTTGTATGTAACTTTCTGTCTCTCTCTTGCTGCTTTTAAGATTCCTACTTTGTCGTTGGTGTTTGCCAATTTTATTATGATATGCCTTGGCATCGGTCTTTTGTGGTTCATTTTGCTTGGGACTCTGTGAGCTTCTTGGATTTGTGTGGGTTTTTTCTTCCCTATATTAGGGAAGTTTTCTGTCATTATTTCTTCAAACAGGTTTTCTATTCCTTGCTCAGCTTCCTTTCCTTCTGGAACCCATATTATGCGGATGTTGTTTTGTTTCGTGTTGTCCCAAAGTTCCCTTAGGCTCTCCTCCTGCCTTTTAATTTTTTTTCTAGGAGTTGCTCTACTTGGGTATTTTTTCCCATCTTGTCTTTCTAGCTCACTGATGTGGTCCTCTGCTTCTTCTAGTCTACTCTTTATGTTTTCTATTGAGTTCTTTACAGCAACGATGTCATTTTTCATTTCTTCTTGGTTCTTCATTTCCTCTTGGTTCTTGCTCATATTGTCGAATTTGTCTTCCATTATTTTCAGCCACCTTATGACCATTTCTCTGAATTCTTTCTCTGGAAGGTTTCTTGCCTCCATTTCGTTTACTTCCTTTTCTGGTGATGCCTGCTTTTCTTTCATATGCTGGCTGTTTTTTTGTCTCCCCATGGTCTCTCTTCTTGGCTGTCTGGTTATGTAGTTCTCTCTCTCCTGTGTTGATTTAAAGGCACAAAATATAGCACTACCGGGTACAACACACAAGGCACTGAACAGAAATGTATTCACGATATTAATAACCTCCAATAAAGGTGACCAACAGAGAAAGGCAAATTAGGGGATAGGAGAGAAAGAAGAAGAGGAAAAAGAAAGAAAGAAAGAAAAGGAGTGTCAAAATGAAACTGGAAAAGGAAAAAAAAAGTAAGAGAGACAAGAAAGAGACTGAGAGAGAAAGGGGAACAAACTATATATATGGGGATAAAACTCCAATAGAACAATCACTAATCCCAGCAAATGCCAGCAACAAGTACCTGGGGATTAATACAAACTACAACACCAACTAATATTGAGTGAGGCAAGGGAAAACAGAAGCACAAAACAAACAAAAAAATAAACAAAGAGAAGAAGAATAAGCAAAACAATCTCACAAAAAAAGCATAAAAATTCAATATAATCAACATTCAAGCAAACAACAACAAAAGGACAGAGAGAAAAACAATTTTTTGGATAGTTAAGACAGCGAAGAGAGAGGTGTGTATGGACTTGGAGCCAGGGATTGGAGATTAGATATGTAAGTAGGGTGAAATTTTAACAGGGAGTAAACAGAAAGAATAGGGGAAATCTAAAGCAGGAAAGGGGTAAGATAAACAGGACACCAAAAAGGGGAAGGTTAGGAAGAGTGTGATGGCATAAAGGTAGAGTTGAGATAAAGTAAAATGATGCTAAAGGAAATATGAAAATAGAATGTAGAACACTAATCCCAAAGTAAAATGAAGAGAAAATAAAATTACACTTTTAAAAAAAGATAAAATAGCAGTAGTAATAATACGGATTGAAAATAAAAATGTAATAATTAAAAAAGTAAAATCAAGTGAGGAAAAAAGAAAAAAAATTAGTTTCTTGAGTAAAAGATGCAAAAAATGAAAATAAAAAATAAAAAATAAAAATACAATGTGGAGTAGTGAAGGTCATTCACTTCCTCTGTTGTTCTGTTTGGCATGCCTGTTTCTCAGTCCAGACAGTATTGCAGTTCCCTGCGTTCCACTACTCTTCACTGTTGTAAGCCAGTCCTGATTTTAATCAGGCGGTGTGTCTTAATTTTTCGTATTCCTTTATTTTTGATTACACAAGAGTCAATTTGTGATTCAGCCCCTGGGTGGCAGTGTTTCTGGATTGACTTCTGGGTCTATCTATGGCCTCTCTAGTCAGTGTAAGAGCCTTCTTTCCCTGTGGCACTCACTACCGGTTTGTGGGAGTGGGCTGCCTCAGAGCTGGCTCTCTGATGGTCACTCCTCGCTCGGATCCCCAGGTTCCAGAAAAACAACTTTCCTCTGCAGTCTCCCAGGGTGTCCCCAACTGGATGATCCTATGTATTGGGCTTAGTAATCAGAAGCAAGATTTTCATGAGGAAAAAGCCCAAGTATGCGAACAATAGGTCTGTGCATAAGTCTAAGCAGCCGGCACACCTTTGAAATTCTTAGGCTGTCCCTGCACGTCAGATCAAAATGCGTTGCTTTTTAGAGATCCCTTCTGTTAGCAGCTCTGAGGACCCCCTTCAGTATTCACGGATCACGCCAGCCCCAACAGCCAGGGATTTTTCTAGGCACAGACTCCCCTGATCCTCCAGCTCCCGCAAAATGCATGTTCCTCTCTCCCGCCGGGACCAGAGACCTCACCTTATCCCAGGTGAAATCTGACCTTTCTGTGGTGGAGTGTAGAGCTCCTCTGAATCTCTGTGTTTGTGCCAATTGGGGACCGGTGTTCTGGGGCTCGCAGCTGTTCCATGGGTGCCGTAGTTGTGGATTCTCAGGCTTTCGATAAGCTCCACTTTCCCGTTCAAGATGGTGCAGATTCCGCGTCCAAGCCCGCAGCTCCGGGAGTGGACCCAGCCGCAGTGGGGGCTGTCAGGTCAGGGGAACCCCGTCTAGCAGTCCCCCGCCTTCTTCTGGAGTTTAGCTGTCCCTTAATTTGCCAACAAACACTCCTCGTGCGACCCTTAGCTGTTTTTTCTTTCTACTCCGGGACAAGGCTCAGAACACATCTGTCTATTCTGCCACCATTTTTCCTCCCACCCAGTCTTCCCAGTGAGGCTATCATTTAAAATTGAAAGTGAAATAAAAACCTTTCCAGGACAAAAAAAAAAAAAAAAGTTAAAGAGGTAATTTACTACCAAACCAGCAATGTAAGAAATGTTAAAAGGACTGCTTTAAGAAGAGAGAGAGAGAGAGAGAGAGAGAGAGAGAGAGAGAGAGAGAGAGAGAGAGAGAGGATCATAGGCATAAAGAAAATAAAAAATGGCAAGAAATAAATATGTAAATGGATTAAATGCTCCAGTCAAAAGACATAGGGTGACTGAATGGATAAGAAAACATGATTGATATATATGCTCTCTACAAGAGACCCACCTCAGGATACAAGATATACACAGATTAAGAGTGAAAGGATGAAAAAATATATTCCATGCAAATGGAAGGGAAATAAAGCTGGAGTAGCAATACTCATATCAGACAAAATAGACTTCAAAACAAAGCCCATAATCTATACTAATAAAAGCCTAGGTGGCCCTCATGCCCTCACGCCCTCACGTCATCACAAGAGGGCTGCCCCCACATCATCACAAGATGGCCACCACAAGATGGCTACCATAAGATGGCCACCATAAGATGGCTGGCAGGGGAGGGCAGTTGGGGACCATCAGGCCAGCAGAGGAGGGCACTTGGGGGCAAGATCAGGCCAGCAGGGGAGGGCAGTTGGGGGTGACCAGGCTGGCAGGGGAGGGTGGTTGGGGGTAACCAGGCTGGCAGGGGAGGGTAGTTTGGGGTGATTGGGCCAGCAGAGGAGAGCAGTTGTGGGCGATCAGGCTATCAGGGGAGCAGTTAGGCATCAATCAGGCCAGCAGGGGAGCCGTTAGGGGGTGATCAGGCTGGCAGACAGAAGTGGTTAGGGGCAATCAGGCAGGCAGGCAAGTGGTTAGGAGCCAGCAGTCCCAGATTGTGAGAGGGATCCCAGACTGGAGATGGTGCAGGCTGGGCTGAGGGACACCCCCCAGTGCACGAATTTTGTGCACTGGGCCTCTTTAATAGATAAAGAAGGCCACATCTTAATACTAAAGGGAATGACACAACAATTAAATATAACCCTTCTAAACATATATGCACCCAATATAGGAGCACCCAACTACATTAAAAAACACTTCATGGACTTCAAAAGAGATTGACAGCAATATTGTCATAGTTGGGGACTTTAACACCCTACTTACATCACTGAATAGATCTTCCAGACTAAAAATTAACATGGAAATAGAAGCCTTAAATGACACACTAGATCAGGTAGATCTAACCAAAATGTATAGAACATTTCATCCTAAAGCAACAGAATGTATTTTCTTCTCAAGCACACATGGAACATTCTCAAAGATAGACCACAAGTTAGGGCACAAAACAAGATTATACAAATTCAAGAAGATTGATATAATAGAAGATTGATAAATCAACTACAATTAAAAAAACCTGAAAAACACTCAAATACATTGAGACTAAATGGCATGTTATTAGACAACAAATGGGTTACCAATGAGATCAAGCAAAAAATTAAAAACTTCCTGGAAACAAAGGAAAATGAACACACAACCACCTAAAACTTATGGGGCATGGCAAAAGCAGTCCTGAGAGGGAAGTTCATAGCATTATAGCCCTACTTCAAGAAACAAGAGAAAGGACTAATAAACTATCTACCTTACAACTAAATGAATTAAAAAGAGAACAGCAAGAATAGCCCATAAGAAGTAGAAGAAAGGAAAGAATAAAACTCAGAGCAGAAATAAATGACATAGAGACAAAAAACAAAAAACAAAAAACAAAACACCACATTATGAAAGATCAATAAAAACAAGAGCTGGTTCTTTGAAAAGATACACAAGATTGATGAGCCTCTAGGCTGACTCATCAAGAAACAAAGAGGACCCAAATAAATAAAATTGGAAGTGAAATCAGTGAAGTAACAACTGACACTACAGAAATTCAAAGGGTTGTAAGAAAATACTGTGAACAACTATATGCCAAAAACTGGACAACATCTGTGAAATGGACAAATTCCTAAAATCATACAATCATCCAAAATTCAATCAGGAAGAATCAGAAAACCTGAGGAGGCCAATAACAACTGATGTTATAGAAGCAGTAATGAAAAAACCTTCAGCAAAAAAAAGTCCTGGATGGGATGGATTTACAGGTGAATTTTACCAAACATTTAAGGTCTTTTTACAAAGCCAGAATTATCCTAATTCCAAAACTAGATAAAGACACTACTAAGAAAGAAAATTACAGGCCAATATCCCTGATGCTAAAATCCTCAACAAAATATTAGCAAATCAGATCCAGCAATATATTAAAAAGATCATACACCATGATCAAGTGGGATTTGTTCTAGGGATGCAAGAGCAGTGCAATATTCATAAATGAATAAATGTTATACATCACATAAACAAATTGAAAGATAAAAACCACATGGTCATATCAATAGGTGCAGAAAAAGCATTTGACAAAATCCAGCACCCTTTTTAAAAAATAAAAATCTTCAATAAAGTGGAATAGAGGGATCATACCTCAAGATAATAAAGACCATTTATGAAAAACCTACAGCCAACATAATTCTCAATGGGCAAAAACTAAAGGCTTTTCCCTTAAGAACAGGAACAAGAAATAGATGTCCGCTTCACCACTCATATTCAACTAGTGGACCAGTGCACAAATTCAAGCACATTGAAAGGAAATTAATTAGAAAAAATATTTTAATATTGCTATTCTCCCCTTCTCTCTAATAGAAGTATCAACCAAATTCACGATCAACAATGATAGATTGAAACACATGCATTCGATTGGCACCAGCGAGAGCTTTATATGTGTCATGCATGCATGAGTCAACTTAGCCTTTTAAATATATAGAATAAACTTGCTTAGTTAGACCTGTTTTCTGATTTAGCTAAACTTTTTCCAGCCCAGTGAAGCACCCCAACTTCTCTTTCAGGTAATTGTCAACAACACAGCAGTAAATATCAACATGAAGCAGATTATTATTGTAGATCACACAATGGTAAAATATTTAACTGCAGCAGTGTTTGACTATATTCTGCGCAGTGAGAAAACCTGAAGTCATTTTCAAGTTCCACCATTTCTCACTTCTTTTCAATTGGGACAAGTTCTAAGCTTTCTAAATCTCTGTTTTCCAGCTAATGAAAAGAAAATAGGATTCCATCGAGTCTCCTATCTACCTACTCCAGGACTTCTGTGAGGATCAAATAAGATGAGGCATGGGAAAATGCTTCACAGACATTTGGTTAAAGTGTAAAATGTTTCCACCTGGCTATAAAGCAAGTCATGTTCCTTGGCTGAAGAAACTTCAAGGAGGCTAGTCGCTAGGGAGAGGAACCTGGGTGTTGCTATGTGATGTCATTACCCAGCACCCACAGCCACAGTTTTCAGGCTGGGCTGGGCTATGGGCTTCATTTTGTGCCATGGGGTCTCAGCAGTGTTAGCTGAGATTTGGTGGGCTGTCGCTCTGGGCTGTTGGCGGGGCAAATATCCCACTTGGGGGAAGCCAAGTGTTGCTTTGTGGGCACCAGGTCAGCTGTGCCATTTCTCTGTAAATGGCCAGTGCATATCATGGCAACTCCTGCATTAAGTGCCTGTCCCCTGGTGGTCAGTGCAAGTCAACAAACAGTTGGATGGTCAGACACTTAGCATATTAGCCATATGTATCTACACTAATAAAAGAGAAATATGCAAATTGAGCATCTCTCTGCTACACCCACCAGCCAATCAGGAGCGAGTATGCAAATTAACCCAACAAACAAAGATGATGGTGGCCACAGAGCTGGAGTGGGCAGGAGGCGTGGGTTGTCCCTGGCAACAGAGGAAGCCAAGCTTCCTGCCTGCCCTGGCCGCCACTGAAGGAGTGGCTGGGGGCCTGGGTCGCTGGGGGCGACCCAGGCTTCCAGCCCGCCCTGGCCTCTTCTCAAGAAGAGGCTGGGAGCCTGGGTCACCAGAGGGTGTGGACAGCATGAAAATGGCCCTCAGTCCCTTACCCAGGCTGGCCACACCCCCATGGAGTTAGAGTCCCCACTGGGGGGCTTTGCCAGCCTGCAAACAGCCATCAGCCCCTCACCCAGACTGGCCAGGCACCCCAGTGGGGACCCCCACCCTAAAGGGGGTGTGGCCAGTCTGAAAACGGCCCTCAGCCCCTCACCCAGGCTGGCCATGCCCCCATGGGGTGAAGGTCCCCACTGGAGGGCATGGACAGCCTGCAAATAACCATCAGCCCCTCACCCAGGCTGGCCAGGCACCCCAGCGGGAATCCCCACCCTGAAGGGGGTATGGCCAGCTTGAAAACAGCCCTCAGCCCCTCACCCAGGCTTGCTACGCCCCCCCCCAGAGGGGACCCTCACCCCATGGGGTCGTGGCCAGCCTGTAAACCACCACAGGCTCCCCGCCCAGACCACCCCATGCCCCAAGAGAACCTCCTCCCTGATCTGGGACACCATTCAGGGCAAACCAGCAAGCTCTCACCTGTGTACCAGGCCTCTATCTATAATAATAAAAGGGTAATATGCTAATTAGACTGGGAGACCTTCCAGGAGACCTTCTGGATGTTCTTCTGGACAAAGCCATGGTGGCGGGGCCGAGATAGAGGTGGTTAGAGGCCAAGAGGGGAGGGCAGTTGTGGGTGATCAGGCCAGTGGGGGTGGGGTGGGCCATTGGGGTTGATCAGGCTGGCAGGGGGGGTGCAGTTGGGGTGAGTAGACCAGCAGGGGGGCCAGTTGGGGGTGAGCAGACCAGCAGAGAGAGAGAGAGAGAGAGAGAGAGAGAGAGAGAGAGAGAGAGTACTGAAAGTCCTAGCCACAGCAATCAGACAAGAAGAAGAAGTAAAAGGCATCCAAATTGAAGAGGAAGAAGTAAAATGGTCATTATTCACAGATGACATGATATTGTACATAGAAAACTCTAGAAACTCCATCCATAAACTACTAGACTTAATAGAATTTGGAAAGGTAGCAGGATACAAAATCGACATCCAAAATATTGATGGAATTATTATATACCAATAATGAACTCCAGAAAGAGAAAATAAATTGACAATCCCATTTATCATTGCAACAAAAAATTAAGATACCTAGGAATAAACTTAACAAAGGAGGTAAAGACCTATACTTGGAAAACTATAGGATATTGAAAAAAGACATAGAGGAAGATACAAAGAAATGGAAGCATATGCCATATTCAGGGATTGGAAGAATTAACATTATTAAAATGTCTATACTACCTAAAGCAATCTACAGATTCAAAGGAATCCTTATTAAAATACCAATTGCATACTTCAAAGAGCTAGAACAAATACTTTAAAAATTAATATGGAACCATGAAAGACCCCAAATAGTTGCAGCTATCTTGAGAAAGAAGAATGAAGTAGAAGGGATCACAATACCAAATATCAAACTATACTACAAAGCCAGTATAACCAAAACAGCCTGGTACTGGCACAAGTACAGGCACATAGACCAATGAATTAGAACAGAGACCACAGAAATTGACCCACATCATTATGGTCAATTTATATTTGACAAAGGAGGCAAGAACATACAATGGAGTAAAGACAGCCTCTTCAACAAATGGTGCTGGGAAAACTGGACATACACATGCAAAAAGATGAAACTAGACAACCAACTTATGCCATACACAAGAATAAACTGAAGAATTTAAATGTAAATGCAAGATACCATAAATATCTTAGAGGAGAACATAGGCAGTAAAATCTCAGGCATCTTACATAGAAATATGTTTATGGATACATCTCCTAGGGCAAAAGAAATTAAGGAGAATATAAGCAAATTGGACTACATAAAAATAAAAAGGCTCTGCACAGAAAAAAAAAGCACTAAGAAATTGAAAAGGGAACCCACTGCATGGGGAATATATTTGCCAATGATATATCTGATAAGGGGTTAATATCCAAAATATATAAAGTACTCATACAAGTCAACAAAAAGAAAACAATCCAATTAAAAATGGGCAGACTTGAGTAGACATTTCTCCAAATACTACATATAAATGGCCAAGAGACACATGAAAAAATTCTCAGTCACTAATCATCATGGAAATGCAAATTAAATCCACAATGAGATATCACCTCAGACCTGTCAGAATGGCTATCATCAATACATCAACAAACAAGTGCTGGGGAGGATGTGGAAAAACAATTCACTTGTGCATTGATCCTAGAAGAACAAGTTGGTACATCTTTTTTTTTTTAATTTAATAAATCTTTATTGTTCAGATTATTACAATTGTTCCTCTTTTTTCCCCCATAGCTCCCCTCCACCCAGTTCCCACCCCACCCTCTGCCTTTACCCCCCCTACTGTTCTCATCCACAGGTATACAATTTTTGTCCAGTCCCTTCTCACACCCCCACACCTCTTTCCACCCAAGAATTGTCAGTCCACTCTCTTTCTATGCCCCTGATTCTATTATATTCACCAGTTTATTCTTTTCATCAGATTTTTTTATTCACTTGATTTTTAGATTCACATGTTGATAGATATGTATTTGTTGTTCATAATTTTTATCTTTACCTTTTACTTCTTCTTCCTCTTCTTAAAGAATACCTTTCAGCATTTCATATAATACTGGTTTGGTGGTGATGAACTCCTTCAGCTTTTTCTTATCTGTGAAGCTCTTTATCTGCCCTTCAATTCTGAATGATAGCTTTGCTGGGTAGAGTAATCTTGGTTGTAGGTTCTTGTTATTCATCACTTTGAATATTTCTTGCCACTCCCGTCTGGCCTGCATAGTTTCTGTTAAGAAATCAGCTGACAGTCTTATGGGTGCTCCCTTGTAGGTAACTAACTGTTTTTCTCTTGCTGCTTTTAATATTCTCTCTTTGTCTTTTGCTCTTGGCATTTTAATTATGATGTATCTTGGTGTGGTCCTCTTTGGATTCCTTTTGTTTGGGGTTCTCTGCTCTTCCTGGACTTGTAGGGCTATTTCATTCACCAGGTGGGGGAAGTTTTCGGTCATTATTTTTTCAAACAGGTTTTCAGTATCTTGCTCTCGCTCTTCTTCTGGCACCCCCATAATTCTGATGTTGGTATGCTTGACATTGTGCCAGAGGCTCATTACACTATCTTCATATTTTTGGATTCTTTTTTCTTTTTGCTTTTCCAGTTGAGTGTTTTTTGCTACATTGTGTTTCAAATCTTTGACTTGATTTTGTGATCCTCCAGTCTGCTTTTAGATCTCTGTTTAATATTTTTTATTTCAGTCAGTGTATGTTTAATTTCTAGTTGGTCCTTTTTCATATCCTTGAAGGTCTCGCTAAATTTATCGGCCTTTTTCAGAAAATTCTTGAAAAACCTTATAACCGTGGTTTTGAACTCTATATCCAGTCGTTTGCTTTCCTCCATTTCTTTCATTTGTGATCTATTTCTTTGTCTCCACATTTTTGCTGATTCCCTGAGTTGATAGAGTGGCTTTGTGTGCTAGGTGTCCTATAGGGCCCAGTAGCTCAGCCTCCCCAGTTACCTGAGGTGGACAATCTTGGTGCACCCTTTTGTGGGCTGTGTGTACAGTCTTGTTTTAGTTAAGCCTTGATTGTTGTTGGTATCACTGGGAGGAATTGACCTCCAGGCCAACTGGCTGTGAGGATCAGCTGTGTCTACACTGGGAGAACTTCTGTGCTGGAGACACCCTTATGAGACAAGGCTTGAAAAAGCCTCTGTGCT
Organism: Plecotus auritus; assembly: GCF_963455305.1. NCBI lineage: Eukaryota > Metazoa > Chordata > Mammalia > Chiroptera > Vespertilionidae > Plecotus > Plecotus auritus. Next base: position 104,498,875 of record NC_137772.1, read on the forward strand.
CAGCTTGGATGGGGCAGAGTCTCAGGGCGGAGCAAATAGCATTGGTTTCCTGTCAGCCCTGCTCTAATAGGCCCCTGTGTCTCAGTGTCCCATGGTAATCGCTGCAAGCACCTCTGAGAGAAAGCTGCCCTCGAGTTCTGCCCACTGCCAGACAGTCCAGTTTCTCCCCGAATGAGTCTGGATCCCCAGAGTCTCACCCAGAACTAGAGTTCAGTGCAGTCGGGAGCTTTTGTCTCCCTCCCGTTTGAGAAAGCCAGCTGCATACTCAGTTGCCCGCCCTCTCTGCACGCACACCTTGATACCTCTGCCTTCTGCAGTTCCTCTGAGTCTCAGTGTGCTTTTCTCTTTCCTGACAGTCCAGTTTTACCTGAGTCTGGGTCCCCAGAGTCTCGCCCGGAACTGGAGTTCAGCGCAGTCGGGAGCTTTTGTCTGCCTCCCACTTGAGAAAGCCAGCCATGTACTCAGTTGCCAGTCCTCTCCATGCGTGCTCCTTGGTACCTCTGCCTCCTGCAGCTCCTCTGAGTCTCAGTGTGCTTTTCTCTTTCCTTCTAGTTGTAGAATTTCCACTCAGCCAGCCTTCCTGTGGTTCTGGATGATGTCCGTTGTGACTTTTAGTTGTAGTTTTGAAATTGTTGTGTGAGGCAGCAGTTTAGGTGTTTACCTATGCCGCCATCTTGGTTTCTCCAATGGTAGACCTTTTTTTTTGAAATCTGGCAATTGCTATCTGAATGACATACTTCAAATCCAATAGTTTTAATTCTGAGAACCTCAAAAGAAAACATTTACTCATGTGAAAATCAAACTATACATATAAAGATTTATATTTAATAATTCTGCAATTGTATACAGTGGTATGTGAACATGTTTGTCAAGGGAGGATATTGTATGTAAGAGTATGCATTAATTAGAATTATATTATAATGACACAAAAATAATTTTCAAGGCATAAGAATTTGCACATTTTCTAAGAAATGTTTAATGTTCTTTAAAAAGACTAAAGTTTATTACCTGCATACAGTAACAAACTGTTGATCTTTGCCCCAGCTGCAGGATTCAGCTTCCGGCGTTCTTGTTCCAGCATTACAAAGGGTTCAGCAATCTGGAGAAAGGCTGTGTGTAGTTTAAATAAGAGTCCAAAGATGAAAGATAATTTTGAAAGGCATTGGGGGTCAGCCGACCTTCAGCTAAAGGAGCTAAAGTTCCTCCTTGTCCCAGGACTCTTGCTTTTTATTAACACAATTTGTCCTAAGGCAAGGTGGAGATAATACACTTCAAAGGGTAGGATACAGAAGCATTGTCAGATTGGGGAATTGCCTTCAGCTGTCCAGGTGTTTGGCCAACAGTTGGAAATAACATGTAGATTGAGATGCCCTGAGCTGTCTGGCAGCAAACAAGCATCCTATTCAGGTTTTGGGGAAGTGCCTTTTAGCCATTCTAATAGGTGATTACATATGTGACTCAGCCCTTGAGTCCCCAAGTTATCAACCTTTTGATGAAAGCCTTGTAATTATGACATGGTGGAATTGGCTTCCGACATCTCACCCTTTTTGATTTTTAAAATTTAACAAGAATGTATGTTTTAAGATTTTTAAATTCAATGGAAAGGACAGAGTTCTATCAAGTCCCTTTAAATTGCTGTCAGGCATTAAAGGAATCAGCCTGCTGTAAGTTTCTTTCTGGGCCAACAGTTCTTTGAGTCCCAATTTCAATGTCCAACAGTTCCTTATGTGTACATGTCAGCAATGATATTTCAGTTCTGGATGGTGGACAAACAATGGCAATGCAGGTCCGACACTCTCTGGTTTGGTCCTAGGCAACCTGCAGCAATGCACAGCTGCTGACTGCTAGTATCGCAAGGCTTCTTCACTATCTTCATTTCTGGACTGTTTCTCCTCTGTTCTTGGGGGCCACTGCTATTTCTGTGGCTGGAGCAGTCCTGTCAATTCCTCTCTGGGATCTGTTGTTGCAGGAATCCACAGGGGCTTGGAGGACTTTTCTGGAAATATACAAACATATTCTCAAACAAAGGTTAATAAAGGAATCTCTTCTATAAATTAGACTTGGGATCCTTTTTCACTTTTGCCCAAATTTTCCTTTGGCTTATTTTGACACCATGTATGTTTTCATGGGTGTCTTGCTATTAGCATTACAAATGAAAAATAATTTTCAAAGTAAAAATTTAAAGCAATTAAGTCTTGATGTTATTTTCTTACAGGATATTTTCCACTATCCCCCCTTTTTTGATTTAAATATTAGGAGGCTTTTAGAAATTTTACAATGCAGTCTTGATAACTTTTAATTTTAAATATGACTGCTTTGGATTCATTGTATGTTAAGCAAGTTTTTACCGTAAGATGAACCATCACTAAAAATTTTAGTTAATACTTCAGGAACAGTTTCCTTCCCAGTACAATTAAGTTTTCATGAATATTCTCTTATTTCAATTAGCTAATTTAAGTTAGTCTGAAATAAGGTTTATTTTTTAACTTCACTTGTCCTAGGTTATGGACAATAAATGACAATTAAATTTTTGCAATTAGTCTTTGAGTAACTTTACATAAACTTTGTCAGGGAGGCAAAACCACAAATTATTTACTTTTATTTTTAAGGCCAAATACATAGAGACTTTTCTTTACAGTTCTTAAGATGTTTGAAGGAAACCTCTCTTTATTTCCCTCCAAAATAATTTTCAGGTTACAGAGAGTTTCATTTAAAAATATTTGTCTTTCTTTTTTACAACAAGCAATCTACAGGGTTGCTGTTTGAATACTGAGTCATGTGTCTGAATAGCTATATTACAAGCACTCTCATTACAATAAGGTTGACTGCTATATACTGTCAGATTTAATACTTTAACAACGATCTTCAGTTTACCCTGTAAATATTAGTGGAAGAGATTTCAAATTTCTCCTTTTTGTTAAATTTAGAATTATATTTTTAAAGAGTATCCCCTTTGGCTTATTTGCATATACAGAGGGATCATGGGAGGTCTCAGTAACTTTCTTAGAAGACTTATTAAAATTGCTAACAAAAATATTGGCTTCTTATATAACTTAATTTATATGAGACCTTGATTATAATTTTAAAAAGCTAATTTATTAAGTAATTAAAGTAGGCATTTTTATTAAAAAAGCAAAGCAAGTAAATTTAATAAACTTTTACATTTGTTTCACAAGGCACAAATGCTGCCCCAATTCCAGCCTATTTAAAAATGCAGGCAGTTAGAGGCTTTTGTTATTAAAATTCTGTCTTAAAATTCTGCTGTTGGATTCTAAGAAATACTTTGTTACTTTATCTTGCCCTCCTTAGAGACCAAAACCTTTATAACATTTAAAATATATGTATAGAAGTAAAAATATATTGATTAATTTTTATTTGATAAAGCTTTCCACATGATCTCAAGTATACTAGATTGGCTAAATTTCCTTTAAGAAGAGAGCAAACCTTTGAAAATATTTCAGGGCCCGTGAAAATGTCTCAAAATTATCCTTCAGCTATAGCCTTGAAATTTTAACTTGGAAAGACCATCAAATATATATATGTATGATTTAAAGGTTATATACTTTTTATAATTGTCTTAAGATATCAATTAAATTTAAACTGGTTTTAGTATTAAAATTTTCAGTTGGGATCACAGAATTAATTCTCTTTATTTCATTAGACCAATAAACAACATATTTTGAATTCCTAATTATTTCAAGGAAAACACAAAAATCATTTTTTCAAAAATAAATTTCTATACTTTAGGCATTTAATTACCACAATTACATTTTCTCCCAATTTAATTTGAATCTTGAACTTTTAGAGTTGGCAAGTCAAATATTTAGCATTTCTTGATTGGTAACACTTTTATATTTTTAAGAATAAGTTTCAAAATACAAGACATGCCGAAACCGGTTTGGCTCAGTGGATAGAGCGTCGCCCTGCGGACTGAAGGGTCCTGGGTTTGATTCTGGTCAAGGGCATGTACCTTGGTTGCGGGCACATCCCCGGTGGGGCGTATGCAGGAGGCAGCTGATCGATGTTTCTCTCTCATCGATGTTTCTAGCTCTCTATCCCTCTCCCTTCCTCTCTGTAAAATATCAATAAAATATATTAAAAAAAATACAAGACATAATTAATAGATTCAATTCTATCCTCTAGTTTTTTTTTTACAAGGCATACTCGGATTAATATTTCAGTATTATGTCATTTCAAAATATTTAGATATTTAATAAATTTTATTATTTATATAATTAAGCAAACTTCCAAAATTTTAAGCTGCCAAAACCACGTTTCTGGTTTACAAAACAGGTTTGGCCTATTCAAATGTAAATTACCACATTCTTCCTTAGAAGTTGTCCCCTTCCCCCATTAGAAAGAGCAGCTAGCTTTTACCTGGGCTACTTAGATTTCTAATGATATATTTTTCAACAATTTTTGAGATTCAAATCCAATTCTAATTATTTTAAAGCATTTACTTTGGCAAATTTTTGTAACAGAGACAATTTACTGATTTTCTTGGAGGCCTTACATTTAACTTTTGAACACACTTCATTAGCATTTTAAAAACTACTCTTTATTATGGAAATACTAATCTTGTTGCTAGAACCTAGCCTGTGTCTTTTCCCTGGGTCAAATCCTCCATCTTTCTGAGGAATAAACCAGTCCTGGGGTTTTATTCTGTGCCAACACAGAGAGTCAAGCTTAAAACCGTATCTAAATGTCCAAAAATTGGACAGTTGTGCGTATTTGTTTTAAGCTAGCTTCTCTCTTTATGAGCACAGAAATCCCTGATGCATTTCTAACTTTTGTTAAACTTTTAGACTTTAAATTAGCATCCTGGGAGAGGGGGCATCCATATTGGATCTCTACATGTCTCCCTTCCCCCACATCCTGCTTGCTTTGGGGGAAGAGTCAGTAACAGACCTGGCTGCATATCTTTTCATGCTTAATAGATAAATATAGATTTTAAATTTTTTCCTATTTTGCTTTCCAAAGTAATAACTAGCACCCAATGTGCCCTTAGCCCAGCCATGGGCAAACTACGGCCCGCGGGCCGGATCCGGCCCATTCGGCTGTTCTATCCGGCCCGTGGAGCCAAAACAGTGGAGGGTTCTCTTGCTCTCCCCTCTGCTCCTTTACTTTGAATTTATATTAGTTCACACAAACACTCCATCCATGCTTTTGTTCCGGCCCTCCGGTCCAGTTTAAGAACCCATTGTGGCCCTCGAGTCAAAAAGTTTGCCCACCCCTGCCTTAGCCAAATTTTGCATTTCCCATTGAGTTCTTCTATAATTTTTAAACAAAGCTTTAAGTAGTCTTTTTGTGGGAGAGCTGATAGCTCTGCCCTCTCCAGCCACCTTTGAATCTCTCCACACCAGAGGCAGATTCGGCAGGGGGGTTTTATTTCTTATTACAGATTCTAGATTCCAAATACGAATTAGGATTTTAATTTGAATAAGAAACCACATTAAAGATGACCATGGCACTGTTTTTTCAGCCTGATTTAAAAAAGTACCTTTTGATATTCCAATTTGTTTATAATTTTGCCCATTAATCAAATTTTCCCCTGTTATAATCTGACTTAAACACAAAGTATCACCCAAGCACTTGAAGATCCACAAGTTTCCGAAGCTGACATGGGCTCTACACATAGTTAATCTTACCACCATCACTGGTGTTGTTTCCACTCAGGCGAATCCTTCTTTATCCAGATTGTCCATATTTCAGGCTCCATTAGTGTTGTGCTGCAAGAGTTCAGGAAGCCCCATTTTAGGTCGCCATTAATGCTGGGGTTCTTGTTCCAGAATTACAAAGGGTTCAGCAACTGGAGAAAGGCTGTGTGTAGATTAAATAAGAGTCCAAAGACGAAAGATAATTTTGAAAGGCATTGGGGGTCAGAGGACCTTCAGCTAAAGGAGCTAAAGTTCCTCCTTGTCCCAGGACTCTTGTTTTTTATTAACACAATTTGTCCTAAGGCAAGGGTAGGGTACAGAAGCATTGTCAGATTGGGGAATTGCCTTCAGCTGTCCAGGTGTTTGGCCAACAGGAGGCAATAACACGTAGATTGAGATGCCCTGAGCTGTCTGGCAGCAAACAAGCATCCTATTCAGGTTTTGGGGAAGTGCTTTTTAGCCATTCCAACAGATGATTACATATGTGACTCAGCCTTTGTTGAGCCCCCAAGTTTCATCAACCTTTTGATGAAACTCTTGTAATTATGACATGCTGGAAATGTTTCCAGCATTCAGCTAGACTGGGCTGAAATGAGAATATGAGCTCGAGTTTTCTGTGCTTGTATATGAAAAGCAGAGGCAATATCCTACTTTAGTTTCACAAGAAGTATGTATTGTAAAGAGTATGTTTGAATTGTTTCCCCTCAAAATAGATATGTTAGAGTCCCAACTTCCAGGACTCCAAAATGTGACCTTATTTGGAGATAGAGTCATTACAGAGTAATCAAGTTGAAATGAGGTCAGTAGAATGGGCCATGATCCAATATGACTGGAGTCCTTATAAAGAGACAATTTTGGACACAGAGAGAGGCACATATAAAGGAAAGACAGTGTGAAGAGATACCTATAGAAGATGGCCATCTATATATATATATATAAAAGCCTAAGTGACTGTTATGACTGAACGACCAAAATGACCAGTCAACCAGTTGCTATGACACACACTGACCATCAGGGGGCAGACGCTCAATGCAGGAGCTGCCCTCTGGTGGTCAGTACACTCCCACAGTGGGAGCGCTGCTCAGCCAGAAGCCGGGCTCATGGCTGGTGAGCGCAGCTGTGGCGGAGGGAGCCTCTCCTGCCTCCACAGCAGCTCTATGGAGCCGTGGCAGTGGTGGCAGGTGCAGCGAGGCTGGGGTGAGTGGGAGCAATGTGGCGCCCAGTCCCTGGCTTGGGCTCCTCCCCAGCCACCTTTCACTTAGCGCACTACTACATCCCTCATACCCTATAAGCCTGCTGTTACAATCTCCAGAGAATGGTTGAAGCGTGGACACTCTGAGTAACCAGGATGAGCCTGATATTGCCACCGGGCTCCTGGAACTCTGTCTCAGGCATCAAAATCAAATCTCATCCCTTACTGGTTGCCCTGGAGCTACAGAGGAAGGCAGAAATATAACAGTGGCTACAAGTTGGCGACTGACAATAGGGGTAAAAGTCAAAGAGAGATGGATCTGAAGGGTGGGGGTGTGGGTAACAGTTCTCCCCAACCCCCCAAGGTCCCAAACTTTGTATTGTTCACCTTGAAGTGTCTCTTATCTGGCTCCAAGCAGTGGAAAGAGTCCAGCATGGCCCAAGGCATCCACTGGGGACCTCACAGCCAGCAAGGTACGACCCTGGCCACAGAAGGGACATTTAGAAATATTTTTTCATGAAGCTGCGGGGAGTACGACAGACTCCCCACATGACTTCCCAGTGGCTCACAGGGATGTGGAAACTCCCAGACACACAGGCACGGGCTCCCAATTTCCTTTCAATGCACACAAATCTGTGCACTGGGCCACTAGTCTACTATAAGATGAAGAGAGAGGCATGGAATCAATCTCCCTCACAGCTTGCAGAAGGAACCCAACCTGCTGACATCTTGACCTAAGACTTCTACCAGGTGTACCAGTTAATAATGTGGATTTGTTTCAATAGATTGAGTTACACATATGTTGATATATATGTGATTTGGTATGTATGCTATTTTGTTGTATTGACAGCAAGCTTCAAAACATCATATGTCAAATTTTCTGAAGGTGTTAACAGATATTTTTACACTTAAAAATGTTGAATTTCGTGCCCAAAAAAGAGCATTTGTGGGAAGTTTTAATTTGTTACTTTATTTTGAAGAAAAGTGCTGCTGAAAGTTATCGTATACTTTGGGAAGCTTGTGGTGAACATGCTCCATCTCAAGATACTTGTGAATGCTGGTTTAAACACTTTAAAAGTGATGATTTCTATGTGAAAGACAAAGAACGTCCAGGTCAACCAAAAAAGTTTGAAGACCAACAATTACAAGCATTACTGAATGAAGATGCGTGTCAAACTCAAAAACAACTTGCAGAAAGATTAAACGTTGCTCAACAAACAGTTTCCGATCATTTACAAGCAATGGGAAAGATTTTAAAGGAAGGAAAATGGGTGCCACATCAACTGAAAAAAAGACAAATGGAAAACCAAAAAGTCATCAGTAAAATGGCACGAAAGAAAGTATTTTTTGCATTGAATTGTGACTGGCGATGAAAAGTGGATTTCTTTTGAGAATCCCAAATGCACAAAATCATGGGTTGATGCAGGTCAACCATCAACATCCACTGCAAGGCCAAATCGCTTTGAAAAGAAGACAATGCTCTGTGTTTGGTGGGATCAGCAAGGTGTGGTGTAATATGAGCTTCTAAAACCAGGTGAAACTGTTAATACTGATCGCTACCAACAACAAATAATCAATATGAACCACGCTTTGATCATAAAACTACCAGAATGTGCCAGAAGACGTGGCAAAGTAATTTTGCTTTATAATGACACACCATCACACACTTCAAAACTAGTTAACGACATGTTAAAAGATCTTGCCTGGAAAGTATTAACCCACCCACCATATTCACCAGACCTTGCTCCTTCAGATTACCACTTGTTCCAATCGATGGCACATGCACTTTCTGAGCAGTACTTCAAAAGATATGAAGAAGTGGAAAATTGGGTATCTGAATGGTTTGCCTCAAAACAAGAAAAGTTTTATTGGGATGGTATCCACAAATTACCTGAAAGATGGGGGAAATGTGTAGTTAGCAATGGACATTACTTTGAATAAAGCACTTTTGATGTTTCTCTTGAAATTATTATGTTTTCTTTGATTACAAAATCCGCATTATTAACCGGTATGACTGGTAGCTTCCAGAACTGTGACAATAAATTTCTTTTGGTTAAGCCACCCAGTTTATGATACTCTGGTACAGCAGCTCTAGCAAACTAATAAAGCAACTTTGTCAAGTTTTATGCTTTTATGATGTCTTGTGTTTGGTTTGCATTTTTCTTTTGCCTGCCTATATAGTTAGTTTGGAAAAATCCAACACTATTTCACTTTAGCCAAGTGACAAGGGAACAAAGAATTATACAGAAATAAACCAGGATAGTGAAGGGCTTCAGAGGGAAAGAGAATGAGACAGAATTTATAAGACATCATGATATTTAGGGCCCTATTTGCTCTAAAACTTTGTAACTTTATTATTGCACTCCCTGGTTTTGTTGATATTCTGAACTATCTGGACACTACATTCCCAAACTATTACCCATCTTAATTATAGTTTCTCCCAAAGCAACTAGAGTATGGGTCATTTATTTGGGAATTGGTCAAAAGAACCACAGGAAAATGAATGGAAAATTGAAAAGGAAGGAGAAACTGAGAAGGGAGGAAAGCCATAAAAGCTGCATCACTTAGTGGGATACTGCTGTAGGCAACTGAAGTTCAATACCATTGGGGAGCTCTGAAGAACCAGGCAGAACACACCTTGGTATTGTCTCTCTGAGAGACTGGGAAGCTGGAGTACTTTTCACCCATTTCTATCATTGTTTGAAAGTTGCCCCTTAGGGAATTAAATGCTTAGCATTCTGAGACCAGTTTGGTCCTGGGATGAGCAAGCACATATAAATCAGAGAAAAGCCACAGGTAGAGAAACAAAAAGATCATGATCTGGGCAGTTGTAAGATATGAAATTCTGTCCAGCCCAGCGTAAGTGAACCCAGATGTTGGTCAATAGGATGTCAATCAATAATGCCACCGTAGCCAGTTTTGCTCAGTGGCTAGAGCGTCAGCTATGGACTGAAGAGTTGATGGTTTGATTTTGGTCAAGGGCCCATACCTCAGTTGCAGGCATGATGTCCAGCTCCGGTTAGGGTGAGTGTGGGAAGCAACCAATCAATGCATCTCTCTCACATTCATGTCTCTCTCCCTCTCTCTCCCCCCCCTCCCTTCTACTCCCTTCCACTCTCTCTAATAATCAATGGAAAAATATCCTCAGGTGAGGATTAACAACAACCAAAACAAATCAATAATGTCTTCTACTCTACCTCAGGAAAGCTTGATTAGTGATAAGATCATGGTGGTACCATAAAAATAGATGAAGACATATGATATCTTCAGGGACAGTTTGCATGTATTTGGCTTTAAGGGATCCTTGCTAACAGCTGAAAAAAGGAAAACAGAAAGAAGAACAAAAACAAAACAAAGCAGATGTTTTAGAGCAAAGTCTTTCCCAAATATAAAAATAAAATAAAATAATTCTTTAAGGTTGAAAGTATTACATATGTTCCCTTGTCCCCTCATTTGTCACCTTAGCCCATCCTCATCCCCCACCCTAGGCTTTCACCAAGCTATTGTTTGTATCCATAGGTTATGCATATATGCATACAAGTTCTGTGGTTGATCTCTACCCACCCACCCACCCACCCACCTCTGCCTTCCCTCTGAGATTCCACAGCCTGTTCCATGCTTCTATGTCTCCCATTCTATTTTGTTCATGTTTATTTGGTTCACTAGATTCCACATATGAGTGAGATCATGTGATACTTGTCTTTCTCTGAATGACAAGCCACCCAGTTTGTGATACTCTGTTACAGCAGCTCTAGCAAACTAATAAAACAACTTACTTCACTTAGCATAATACGCTCCAGGTCCCTTCATGCTGTCTCAAAGGGAAAGAGATCCTTCTTTTTACAACCATATAGCATTCCATTGTATAAATGTTCCACAGCTTTATTAGCCACTCATCTACTGATGGCCACTTGGGCTGTTTCCAGATCTTAGCCATGTGCTGCTATGAACATAGGGATGCATACATTTTTTCTGATTGGTATTTTGGATTTCTTAGGATATATTTCTAGAAGTGAGATCACTGGGTCAAATGGCAGTTCCATACTTAATTTTGTGAGGAAACTCCATGCTATTTTCCATAATGATTGCACCAATCTGCATTCCTACCAGCAGTGTACTAGGGTTACCATTTCTCCACATCTCTGCCAGCACTTTTCATTTGTTGATTTGTTGATGGTAGTCATTCTGACAGGTGTGAGGTAATACTTCATTGTCATTTTAATTTGCATCTCTTTGATGATCAGTGACTTTGAGCATTTTGTTTTTTTCATATGTTTCTTGGCTTTCTGTATGACCACTTTGGAGAAGTGTCTATTTAGGTTATTTGTCCATTTTTAAAATTGGATTATTTGTCTTCCTTTTGTTAAGTTAATGAGTTTCTTATATATTTTGGATATTAACCCTTCATCAGATGTGTCATTGCCAAATATGTTCCCCCATACAGTGGGCTCCCTTTTCATTTTGTTGGTGGTTTATTTTGCTGTGCAGAAGCTTTTTATTTTGACGTAGTCCCATTTGTTTATTTTCTCCTAAATTTCTCTCACCCTAGGAGATGTACCCGCAAACACATTGCTACAAGAGATGTTGGAGATTTTGCTGCTTATGGTTTCTTCTAGGATTTTTATGGTTTCATTATGTACATTTTAGTATTTTATCCATTTTGAGTTTATTCTTTTATATATATTTTTGCCCATGTCTGTACAATATTCCCAATATCACTCCTTTGACAAATATTAATTGAGCTAGGATTGATTTTTGGGGTCTTTGTTCTGTTCCATTGACCTATATGCATGTTCATTTGCCACTACCAGGCTGTTTTGGTTATAATAGCTTTGTTAGTATAACTTGATATCTGGTACTTTGATTCCTCCAACTTTGTCCTCCTTTTGCAAGATTGCTTTGGCTATTTGGGGTCTTTTTTGGAATATTTGTTGTAGATCTGTGAAATATGCTTTTGGCATTTTAATAGGATTGCACTGAATCTGTAGATTGCTTTGGGTAGTATGGACATTTTAATGATGTTAATTCTACCAAACCCAAAACATGGTATACTCTTCCACTTGTTTATATCTTCCTCTATCTATTTTTTCAATGTCTTGTACTTTTGTGAGTACAAGTCTTTTAACTCCTTCGTTAAGTTTATTCCCAAGTATCTTAGTTTTTTGTTGTTGTTGTTGCAATGGTAAATGTGATTGTTTGTTCAGTTTCTCTTTCTGAGAATTCATTATTGGTGTATCAAATTACCATAAACTTCTCTGTGTTAATTTTGTATCCTGATACATTTCTGAATTCCCTTATTAACTCTAGTAGTTTTTTGGTAGAGTCTTTCGGTTTTTCTATGTACAATATCATGTCATCTGCAAATAATGACAATTTTACTTCCTCCTTTCTAATTTGGATGCCTTTTATCTTTTTTTTCTTGTCTGATCACTGTGGCTAGGACTTCCAGTACTATGATGAATAAGACCGGTGAAAGCAGACATTCCTGTCTTGTTTTGTTTTTAGGGGAAATGATATTAGTTTTTGCCCATTAATATGATGTTGGCTGTAGGTTTGTCATATATGGCCTTTATTATATTCAGATATATCCCTCCATACCCACTTTGCTGAGAGTTTTTATTAAAAACTAGAGGCCTGGTGCACAAAATTTGTGCATGGAGGGGGGTGTCCCTCAGCGCGGCCTGCACCGTCTCGCAAACAGGATATTCCTCTCACAATCTGGGACTGCTGGCTCCTAACTGCTTGCCTGCCTGCCTGCCTGATCTTCCCTAACCACTCGCCTTCATGCCTGATGGTCCCTAATCCCTTTGCCTGCCTGATCGTCCCTAACTGCTTGCCTGCTTGCCTGGTCACCACTAACCCCTCTTGCCTGCTTGGTCATCCTTAACCACCTCTGCCTTGGCCCCCGCTGCCATGGCTTCATCTGGAATGATGACTGGAAGGTCGTTCGGCTGTCCAGACTAATTAGCATATTACGCTTTTATTATTATAGATTGATGTTGAATTTTGTCAAATGCTTTTTCTGCATCTATTGATATGGTCATGTATTTTTGTCTTTAAATTTGTTTATGTTACTTACACATTTATCAATTTACAAATATTTTACCAGCCTTGCATCATTGGAATAAATCCTGCTGTTCATGGTGTATGATATTTTTATATATTGCTGGATCAAATTTGTCAATATTTTGTTGATGATTTTAGCATCTATGTTAATCAGGGATAGTAACCTATAATTTTCTTTCTTTGTAGTGTCTTTATCTGGTTTTAGAATTAGGATAATGCTGGTCTCATATAAAGAGCTTGGAAGTGTTCCTTCTCATGCTGTTGAGCATCTTTGCCATCATTATTCTGAACACTATGTCTAAGAAACTTCTTATCTCCATTTCATTTCATTCTTCTTCTGGAGAATTCTCTTGTTATTTCATTTAGGTGTTGTTTTGTTATCTTCCCATTTTGACTGCCTGTTTTGGTTTGTGTCTGTGTATTAAGTATATATGCTATGACTTCCAATCTCTACTGCAGGACAATGTCAGACACTGTTTGTGATTGACCCAGAGTACTATTTGTTGCTATCAGCAATCCACATATTGTGGCTCTCTCTGCTTGGGCTGGATGCCTTTGGAAAGGACCACAGGGTGGGGCTAGAGATCATCCATCAGGGTTGGGAAACTGCCTTCGCCCCAGTGAAAAATCATCTAGATAGCAAACACCCATGGGAAAAAGATCTGCTCCACAGTGTGAGGGAATAATTTAGCACAGTAAACCTGAATGGCTTCTCTCTGAGCTTCAACCCCAGAGTCCCCAACCCTGGACTCTCCTACACAACTCCTGTACACTCTTCCCTATCTCTGTCAGAGCCTCAGGTGAGTGGGCTGCACAAATGCAGGTTTCATAATATCCTGAGATACAGCTGTGATCAGCAGGTAAGTATCATTAAGACTGAGAAAGGAAAATAGTACTTGATTGAAGTTCATTTACTGTAAGTGCTTCCAGCTAAAAGAGAGAACTACTGAGGATTCCCTTCATGTTTCTGGTTAGGAATGCGTGAGAGCTAATTACTGAAACTGAGAAGTGGGCTTGTTAGGTTATGGGTGGTGATGATGAGTTCAGGTTTGGGCACATTGAGTTGGATGTTTAGAAATATAAACTATCACTAAATGTGGAAGTCTTTCATCTTTTATCAATTAAAGCAAAAAAAGTAAGTTATGATGAATTATAAGAGAATTACCAATAATATCAGTGCTTTGGAGAGAAGTTTTATGACAATCTATAATAATAAAAGCGTAACATGCTAATTAGACCAGACGTCATTCTGGACGTCCTTCTGGACAACCTTCTGGATGAAGCTGCGGGGGCGGGGGCTGAGGCAGAGGCAGTTAGGGGTGATCAGGCAGGCAGGCAGAGTGGTTAGGGGCAATCAGGCAGGCAGGTGAGTGGTTAGGGGTGATCAGGCAGGCAGGCAGATTGGTTAGGGGTGATCAGGCAGGCAGGCGAATAGTTAGGGTGATTAGGCAGGCAGGCAGAGTGGTTAAGGGGCGATGAGGCAGGCAGGCGAGTGGTTAGGGGCAATGAGGCAGGCAGGCAGGCAAGAAGCCAGAGGTCCCAGATTGCTAGAGGGATGTCCGACTGCCAATTTAGTTCTGATCCTGCAGGGATTCTTGTGGGATTGGACCTAAACCAGCAGTTGGACATCCAAGGAGGGGTCCTGGATTGCAAGAAGGGTGCAGGCCGGGCTGAGGGAACCACCTCCTGTGCACAAATTTTGTGCACTGGGCCTCTAGTTAGAATATAAAATATGTACTATGTTAAACCCTATGAAATTGCTAATATTTGGCCATTTTTTAAATCTACTTATATGGCAATTGCATATGGTTTGACACATATTTTGCCTGCTTTGGGAAAGAACCTTACAAGGGATCGTCCTTATATTTCTCTAAGGAAATAGTGATTATTGTTAAGTCTTGAAATAATTTTCCAAGGGAAATGAAACAGGTGATAGAAATTAATCAAGACAAATATCTACCTTCTGTTCTTTAACTTTCAGTACAGGTGAATGGTGCTCAGGTAAGCTAGTATATAGCTCTTACCTGGGTGGCAAGTGGCAGTAGGGGTGGGGGACACTTTTTAGGACTCTACTCTCAAGAACTCTTCTGGAGAAACTGTATTGTATCCTCCTCATTCTCCCCAGTCCACACACCAGTATTCTGTAGAAGTTACCATTTAGAGCAGCATCTCTTGGAACTTCAAAAAAAAATCTAAGGACTCATGAAAATATCATTTACTTTTCATGTAAGTTAAATTGAAAAATTCTTATTTGTTAAACAAAAGGAGGAGTAAAATATTTTCAGGATGTTCAGATAGAAAAACATATATAAAGAAATGTTATTTTTATTTTTGTATCATACCTTATTTTTCAATTACAGTTGACATACAATATTATGTTAGTTTCAGGTGTATCCCCCAGTGATTAGACATTACATAACTTACTAAGTGATCATCCTGATAAGTCTTATACCCATTTCTTACCATACAATAGTTATCACAATATTATTGACTATATTCCCTATGCTATATTTACATCCCCATGACTATTTTGTAACTACCAATTTGTACTTCTTAATCCCTTTACCTTTTCCACCCATCTATCTAATCCCCCTCCCATCTGGAAACCGTGAAAATATCCTCTGTACCTATGAGTCTACTTCTCTTCTGCTTGTTCATATAGTTTGATTTTTAGATTCAATTGTTAATGGATATGTACTTACTGACATTTTATTGCTCATATTTTTTAACCTTTTTCTTCTTTTTAAGAAGACTCCTTAAGATTTCATGTAATACTGGTTTGGTGGTGATGAACTTATTTAGCCTTTTCTTGCCTGGGAAGCTCTTTATATGTCCTTTGATTTAAATTATAGTTTTGCTGGGTAGAGTAATCTTGGTTGTAGGTCCTTGCTACTCATCACTGCATATTTCTTGCCACTCTCTTCTAGCCTGAAAAGTTTCTGTTGAGAAATCAACTGACAGTCTTATGGGAGCTCTCTTATAGGTAACTAACTACTTTTCTCTTGCTGCTTTTAAGATTCTCTCTTTGTCTTTAACCCATGGCATTTTAATTATAATGTGTCTTGGTGTGGGATATTGGGTTCATCTTGTTTGGGACTCTCTATGCTTCATGAATTTCATGTCTATTTCCTTCACCAAGTTAGGGAAGTTTTCTGTCAGTATTTTTTCAAATAGGTTTTCCATTTCTTGCTCTCTTTTTTCTTCCTGCACCACCATGATGTGAATGTTGGTATGCTTAAAGTTGTCACAGAGACTCCTTATACTATCTTCATTTTTTTTCTGTTCTGATTAGGTATTTTTTGCTTCCTTATATCCTACATCACTTATCTTACACTTGGCATCATCTACTGTTGATGCCCTGTAAATTATTGTTCATTTTATTTACTGTATTCTTTATTTTTGACTGGTTCTTTTTATAATTTCTATGTATTTTTTCATGCTGATAAAATTCTCACTAAGTTACTTGAGCATTCTTACAATCATTGTTTTGAACTCTGTATCTGGTAGTTTTCTTCCCTTTTTTTCATCTAGGTTTTATTCAGAAGATTTCTCCTATTCTGTCATATGGGACATGTTTCTTTGTCTTCATGTTTTGGCTGCTTCCCTATGTTTGTTTCTATGTACTAGGTCAGGGGTGGGGAATGTTCAGCCCACAGGCTGTATAAGGCCCACAAAATCACTTGGTCTGGCCTTGCCAAGGCATTAGGGGTGAGGTAAATGTTTGACCAAATAAAGCAGGCTAATTTTTAAGTTGATAATTTTGTATGGCCCACAAATGATATTATAAATATCCAAATGGCACTTGGCAGAAAAGTTTCCCCACCCCTATATTAGGTAGAACGTCTATGTTTCCTGGATTTGGTAGAATGGCCTTGTGTAGGAGGTGTCCTGTAGGGCCCAGTGGTGCAGCCTCTCTAGTCACCTGAGATGGGCACTCCAGATGCAACCTGTGTGCACTGTCCTGTTGTAATTGAGCCCTTCTTGCTGTTGATGTTACTGGGACAGATTGACCCCAAGGTCAACAGGCTGTGAGGACCAGCTGAAACTACAAAGGAGGAACTGCTTGAGGAGTCAACCCTATGAAGCATGACTTGCTTCAGTGGGATTTGATGCTAATTGAGTCCATCCCTTGGGTGTTTTGAACATGGATGTGGTCCAGTAATCTGAAGCTGTCCACAAGGTACATTGGTTCTGGGGCCTCCCAGGAGGCCACTACCTGTGCCCTGCCTAGGGCCACCCAATATAAGCTAAAGAATGATCAGCAGATGGTTGCTAATTGTGCTGGGCTTAGAGGTGCCCCGTAGAGGCCAAGCTGTGAACTGAGGCAGGCTGCCACTTAGCAAGAGGTAGGGGGTACACAGAGGCCAGATACTGCTTGTTTAAGAGATTTTAGGAAAATCCAAAGCATGAGGCAAGAGAAGCCAGTTGTAAGGAAAAGCCTTTTATGGGTCCACAAGGTGAGTGGGGCAGGATCTCAGGGCATCACCAGGTGGGGTGAATAGTGAGCTGAGTTGATGGAGACTCATATATGGTGCCTGCCTATCATCTCTGTTGTGGGGGGAGGATATCTTAGAAAAGGAACAATGACCTCTGCCAGCACTTTTGTCTGGCAGAAAGCTAGCTCCCCTCCCCCTCAGCTTTCATCCTGATGCCAGGCAATTCAGTTCCTCCCTGTATGTCCTGGTTTCTTCCTTTTCCTTTTCTTGGTTCCTTTCAAGCTACTGCCCCATGCTGGAGCTCAGTGGGAATGAGTCTGAGTAGGTCTGTGAGTGGGCCCTTTAAGAGGAACTTCCTGGAACTCCAGAAGCCTCTGTCTTACTCAGCCACAATCTCCACTGGTTTTTTATCTCCAGAGGTTATGGGGACTTGTCTTCCTGGCACTGGAATCATGCGCTGTATTGCCTGGGGTGGAGTTCGGCCCCTCGCTCCTCAGGAGAAACCACCAAGCTGAGATATCCCTCCCAATTTTCAACTGCCACACATTGGTGTGGTACCAGCCTTTTCTGTATCTCTGACCCTCCTGCCAGTCTCTATGTGACTTCTTCATATTCTTAGTTGTAGGACTTCCATTCATCTTGATTTTAGGTGGTTCTTAATGATGGTTGTTCTATAGTTTAGTTGTATTTTTGATGTGGTTGTTGGAGGATTCAAGTACTTCATTTAACTACACTGCCATATTGATCAGAAGTCTGAATGTTATTTTTCTTGATGACTGATGTCACAAACTTTTTGTTTTGAAAGGTTCAATTCTGTCATCATTACATTACAGTCAAAATATAGTTTCTGACTGAATTATACATATCTTTTCTATGCTGCTCCTTCTCTCTGGAACTGAGATACTTTCAGTTCAAATTTATTTCTGCCTTTCAGATTTATACCAACATTAGTATAAACCAAATGAAAAAAAAATTAAAATATATCCATGCAAGTGTTTCTGCATATCACCTTCAATCTTTCATGCACTTTAAAATATGTGTTTCACAGAGAGGAAGAGAGAGAGAGAGAGAGAGAGAGAGAGAGAGAGAGAGAGAGATCTATTTTTGCTTTATGTGAATATAAAAATAATTTGTTACCATGGCAATATATTTTTTCCATCCTATGTGTTTGAAACACAGCCTTTGGTGTAGGTTTTGGAGACACAGTCATTCTCTCTGTCCTCCATTTACACAGCCATGTTCACCTGACCACTTCAAGTCAGGCACATTTGACAGAGATTTTTATTTTTTTGGTGCTTGTATCAATATGAAGCTCTTAACAGAGTCAGGGAGAGGGCATTTCAAATTCCTGATTATCCTTAATATGGCAAGTGCTGAAGTTTAATGTTCCAGTTTCCATGGTTGTGTTTAATTTTGTTTTGTTATTTTATGCCCACCTCTCAAAGAACCACTTTATTTTCACCCTATGCAATCTAATCGGATCACTAGCATTACATTCACGAGCCTACCAGTCTACAGTGGATGTTATTATATTATTTCCGTATTTATAAAAATTTACAAGTTAGTAACTTCATTGTTTTGTTTATTTTTTTGTTGTGTTTTTTTTGTTTTGTTTTGGCATTTGAATATCTTATTTATTTTTATTATTATTTAAAAAAATCTTTTTGTTGAAAGTATTAAATATGTCCTCTTTTCTTCCCCCATTGACCCCCTCCAGCCCGTCCCTGCCCTCCACCCCAGATCTTCAGCACCTTATTGTTTGTGTCCATGGGTTATGCATATATGAATACAAGGTCTTTGGTTGATTACCTCCCACCCACCCACTCTCCCCTGCCTTCCCTCTGAGATTCTTCACTCTGTTCCATGCTTCCATGTCTCTGGATCCACTCCATTCATCAGTTTATTTTGCAACTTAAATTCCACATATGAGTGAGATCATGTGATACTTATCTTTTTCTGACTGACTTATTTTATTTAGCATGATACTCTCCCTCTTCTCCGTTGTTTTGTAAACAAACAGAAAATCAGCGGCTTAATTATTTTTTACTTAAGGAAGGTGTAGTAAAGAAAAAAAGTAAATAGGACATGGAGAGTCAATCTGTAGGCTCAAAGAAATTATAAATTAAGATAAATTGCCTGAAAGACATGGCTGGTTAGGGAAGACAGAGAAAGAAAGGTGTGATCAGAGAACTATATCGGCTCAGTTTCTGAGGGTATATTGTCTATATGGTGGTGATGGGAGGTGGGGAAGAAGGATTTGAAGGAGGAAATAGAAGAGAATCAGTCAAGGAGGAAAGACAACTGCAAACACAGAAAGTTGTGCAGTATGTGAGCAATTTAATTCTAAAATTTGTTAAAAGAGCTGACCAATAGTTATTGGTCAAAATGTTAAATCCCCAAAGTTGAAGGTCACTTATAAGCTCCTCTGTATAGCCTGCTCTTGGATAGGACAAAAACATGAATCCACAAGAATAGATCATTTATGTATAAGTTAAATATTTTTTGAATATCCACCTGGACAGGACATTATGTTAGCCTTGAGGAAGGTAAACCAAAGTTGAGTAATATGAAGACTGAATAAACTGAAAGAGGCAATAATATGGAAACACATAAAAGGTAGCTAATTATACAAAAGCCATATGCTCTATACAGATAGAGTAGGTTTATTAAACTTGAAGGCAGGAGAGTTTGCCCACTTTTTGACTCGAGGGCCACAATGGGTTCTTAAACTGGACTGGAGGGCCGGAACAAAAGCATGGATGGAGTGTTTGTGTGAACTAATATAAATTCAAAGTAAAGGAGCGGAGGGGAGAGCAAAGAACCCTCTGCTCTTTCGGCTCTGCGGGCCGGATAGAACAGCCGAATGGGCCGGATCCGGCCCGCGGGCTGTAGTTTGCCCACGGCTGCTATAGGGGATCACAGACCAAGATGAGAACTAGCTTTTTAAGAATGAGCTGAATTAAGAGAGAAACAACTCTGTGTACTACTCTGGGTACTGACCAATAGAGCATACACACAATGGAAATTATTGAATGGAATAGGAAGGTGGATTGTACACTATGGGTTTGAGTCAAGGCTGAAATAAGCTTCTTATTCTCTACTCTGAATCTTAACACTAATTCCCACAGAGATCCTACTGGGCCTGAAGTACAAACTCAAAGCCCCCATTCCCAAACAGGTGGATGAATGAGGACCTCAAGATTGCCTTAAACATCCATTTTGAGGCAGAAAATAAAGTGGAGTAATTATCTCAGGAGAAGAGGCAGCTCTAGTTTGAAAGAGTGCAGAGAGTGAAAAAAACGTGGATTCTGCTCTAGCTTTTGTCACCATCAGTATGGCCACAATAAAAATGGGGCTCTGGATGACAATTTGTAACAAAACTCACCACTGCCTTTTCCTTTATGAGCATCAGAAGACTTCTATTTTACCTTCAATACTCTCCAACCTGGAGAATGGGGATTTGGGCTATAATATATAATGGATGAAATTAAAAACAAAGGGGGAAAAAAAAGGAGCAAATATTCACTCTCTCTCCTCATGCCTGCAAAAGCCAAACACTATGGCAAGTTCTTTCCATATTCCACATCATTGACTTTCACAATAACCCAATGATCCTATATAATAAAAGCTTAGGTGGTGTCACGCCCTTGTGTGACGTCATCACAAGATGGCCACCTCAAGATGGCTGGCAGGAGAAGGCAGTTTTGGGTGATCAGGCAAGCAGGGGAGGGCAGTTGGGGGCGAACAGGCCAGCAGGGGAGGGCAGTTGTGGGCGATGAGGCTGGCAGGGGAGGGCAGTTGGGGCAACCAGGCCTGCAGGGGAGGGCAGCTGGGGGTGACCAGGCCTGCAGGGGAGGGCAGTTGGGGGCGACCAGGCTGGCAGGGAAGGGCAGTTGGGGGCAAGATCAGGCCAGCAGGGGAGGGCAGTTGGGGGTGATTGGGCCAGCAGGGGAGGGTATTTGGGGGCAATCGGGCCAGCAGGGGAGCAGTTAGGGGGTGATCAGACTGGCAGGCAGAAGTGGTTAGGGGCAATCAGGCAGGTAGGTAGGCAAATGGTTAGGAGCCAACAGTCCCAGATTGTGTGAGGGACGTCTGAATGCTGGTTTAAGCCCAATCCCTGTAGGAACGGGCCTAAGCTGGCAGTCAGACATCCCCCAATGGGTCCCATATTGGAGAGGGTGAAGGTCGGGCTGAAGGACCCCCCCCTCCTTGTGCATGAATTTTGTGCACTGGGCCTCTAGTGTAGGTATAATTGGCTCCATTTTACAGATAGACTGAGTCTTAAGGGCTAAAGTAAAGCAATTGGTCAAGGTCAAGTAACAAGTAAGTGGAAAGGCCCAAAATTTTAATCCATATTCCTAACTCTGAAGCTCAGAAATATGTAGCATCAGTGAGAGGCTATTCTGCAAAGGATTATAGCAAAGTTAAGAACTTAAATTGTTTTGTAGTAAATTTGGGGTTTCTGAAGCATTTCCTTTGAACAAGAAAAAGACACAACAAGGCTTGCTTTAACTAATCTGGGGTAAAATTCACCCCAGAACATATTTAGTAACATGAAAATAAGCCATTTTGGTTTTAAAAGTCTGCTAAAAACAGTTTTTTTAAAAATTGCTTCAGAAGTAATGAATCGTTCATCATTGCATGGTTCTCTATTTCTCACAACAAAGCATCCAAAAATCCATTGGCTCAAAACAACAGTCATTTCTTACTGCTTTAGCATCTGCAGGACAGCAGGAAGTGGCTGAGCATAGCTGGATGGTTCTGTTTCAGGTTGAGGTTGCTAAACAACTCTGCTTCTAACTATACATATGTGGGCTGGTGGATGGCTCTGCTACATAGTTCCTCATGCTACTTGGTCCAATGCTTTAGATAATAAATGTCTTCTATAATGATGAGTGTGGTCCAAGTCAGCAAGAACACACCCACAGACCTTTTAAGGTACAGGATAAGATCTGTCTTACACACTGTAACTTTCACTTAAATCTATTGGACAAAGATGGTTACTTGGCTAAACTCAAAGCCAAGGAGCAGATAAATATACTCCATTCTTTTCCTTAAAAGTCACATGGCAAAGTGTGTGAATGTAAGGAAAGATGAAGAATTGAGCTAGTAATGAAATCATTATAATCATTACTATCATCACTATAAATCACTATGTATATACTCAGTTGGTTCTTAAATTTATAGGTTCTATTTGAAACATAGTTTATTTTAAATAACCCAATGTTTATTATAGAATAAAAATAATAAAATCTAATCCTTAGTACCTGACCTAGATTTCATTTTCTCATCTGTAAAACAAAGGGTTTGAACTAGGCAATCTCTATTGTCCCTTCTAACGTCAGGTTTATATATTCTCCCTCAGATAGGTTTATATATTCTCCCTCAGATATTGTTTTAAGTTTTTAACATATAAAACATGGTCAAATAAAATTTCTGACCGAATGCATATTCTATAACAAATTACTGGAGAAATACTTAGAGAAATTTTCAATATTTTAAGTTTCAAGAACTCCAAAGATATGTTAAATTTCATTTTATTAGAAAAACTGAATTATACTCTTCACAGACTAATCACAGCTAAGACTTTTGAGTCACCTGTGTCTAATACATATTTAATGTCCTCTTGTATAAAGGGAAACATAAGTAGAATATCATATAAAGTCTGACAGTTCAAAAAGTTTTTATTTAATGAAAGTGGGTAGACCTTTTGAGAAGTATTTTAAACAATAGAATAGTGGGAGAATACATTTGGACAACCTCAATATGAGGCTTTTAAAATTGCTACAAAAAGTTTTTTCTTTTTCCCACTACCTTCTGCTTTACTACAAGGACTTCCACTTTTGGAGATTTTTCTGACATGTGGGGACACACAAGCAATGAGAAGGAAGTCCAGGGAAAGGGTTGTGAGGGAAGTGATTGGCAGTATGCAGCAGTGGAAGGGATGGTGAAAACTATGTATCTACCACCTGCCCCTGGTCTTGTTCTGCCTTTCAGTCCCTTCAGTGCTATTTTCCTACTTTCTTCCACCTTCTCTTAATTTTTGATTTCTTTGTTGGTAATATGGCATTTCACTTGGATTTTCATGAATGGATATTCTGTTCTCATGTTACCTTCTTATTTATTACCGAAGTTCTTTAGATTTCTGGGTTTAGTGTATCTTTTAAAATGTAACTCAAACTGGTTTATATCCATTACACATGTGAGGAGCAGGGGTGGGCACCAAATAATTTCCATTAACTCTAGGAGTTCATGTGGTCTCGATTTTTTCCAGCCACCCTGGCTCTGATTTCCTACTGCTGCTGAATTCTTGATGTTGGTGAGCACTCCACCTTTAGAGAAGGCTATCTCTTTCCACACCATGTTGTGCTGCTGGGCACTCGTCACCCTCTATCCTTCTCTTCTCCCCTGAAGTTTTACACACACATAAGGCTGGTGGTTAAATAAACTTTGCTAAAAGGCTGGGAAGGTGGAAGAAAATGACTTTACATGTAATATTGGAAGTAATGTAACAGTAAGCACTAGATAGCCCTGTAACTAAAAGCACTTCAGTCATGTTCTGTGACTAGGCCTTTCTCACAGAGAATGTTTCCTATTAAGACCTTGGTTATTTTAGGAAGCTCTTCTCTACTCTGCACCTTGGTTGCCTCTCAAAAGACAACAAAACAATTAAAAATGGCAGCAGAATAAGTGGATGCTATATAGACACAACCCCAGGACAAAATTATAATTACAACTAAAATACCAAAACAAAACAAAACAAAACATCCTGAATGATAACATGAAGACTAGCTGGAGAGAATGCTAATAACCAAGTACAGAAAGTGGAGACCACATAGAGACTAGTAGGAAGGGCAGAAGTGGGAAAGAGTTGACCGGGCTTACACAGATAGCAGCTTAAGTTCTGGAGGGATATATCAACTGTGGAGTGTAGCCACAGAGAACTTTAGGGTCTAAACCCCAAGTTGAACTCCCCAGTAGAGAGCACCAGAACTGATAATGGTACCCACATGACAGTTGGCTGTGAAAAGCAGCAGGATTGTTGTCTGCCAAGGAGAGACAGCTGGATATGTAGGCACTCTTTTAATGATCCAATGCACAAAATTTCATTTGCAGCCACTCATCTTGGGCTCTGGCAGAGGAAGGGCAGAGTGAACTAGAGCTGTGTGAGCAGAGGCCAGGTTTGGGGGCTTTGGCTTTGGAGCTCAGAAGGCAGACACCCTGGTTTTCTGTGCTGAGTCATCCTTCATGCTGCAGAGGACATATTTCTCAGGTCAACCCTTGTTATCAAGGTGGTTTTTGTCTGCAGAGAAGACAGTCACTCCACCTTCTTGGAAAACCCCTTGATTCACCCTGTGGTGTTTCTGAGGCTCATTATGAGACTGAGAATAACAATTAGTCTCCAGGCAGAAGCAAATGCCCCACCTTGTTGGAAAACATCTCAATCTACCTGTGTACAATTGCCTGAGGCTACTCAAGACTGAATCCAATCATTCTACAAGCAAAGGCAGGTCTCTGGAGGCTTTGAGTCTTTGCCTGATCTAATTAATCAGAAACAGCATTTGACAATGTCCTTCCCTAGGAATTGGGAGGAATAGCAGATCTACCTAATACATAGTCACAAACACATTAGGCAGCCAAAATTGGGAGACAGTAAATAACCCACCAATGAAAGAACAAGATAATTCTCCAGAAGAAGACCTAAATGAAATGGAAATAAGAAGTTTATCAGATATAGAGTTCAGAGTAATGATGGCAAAGATGCTCAACAGAATGAGAAAATATGTAGTAACTATGAAGAATGACACAAAGCTAATAAAGAATACAGTGGAAGGAATACACAGCAGATTAGAAGAAGCTGAAGATCAGATCAGTGAATTAGAAGATAGGATAGAAAAAAATCACTCAATCAAAGAATAAAAAAGAATAAAAAACAATTAAATAACAGGAGGACAGTGTAAGAGAGCTGAGGGACAATATGAAATATAACAATATTCACATAATAGGTGTGCCAGAAAGAAAAGAAAGTGAGCAAGGGATAGAGAAGATGTTTGAAGAAATAATGGCAAAAAACTTCCCTAACCTAGTGAAGGAAAAAAAAATCACACAAGTCCAGGAAGCACAGAGAACCCCAAGCAAGCAGAACCAAACAGGCCCATGCCAGACACATCATAATTAAGACACCAATAATTAAAGACAAAGAAAGAATCATAGTGACAGCAAGCAAAGTGTTACCTACAAAGGAGCTCCCATAAGGCTATCTGCTGATTTCTCATCAGAAACTCTACAGGCCAGAAAGAAATGACATGATGTACTCAAGATAATGAAAAGCAAGGATCAGAAATCAAGATTACTATATCCAGTAAGGTTATCATTCAAAATAGGTGGTTAAATAAAAAACTTCCCAGACAAAAAAAGGCTAAAAAAGTTTATCACCAACAAAACAGCACTGTAAGAAATACTAAAGGGATTGCTGTAATGAAAATAAGAAATATATATTGAGAGAAATATAGGCATACAGAATTGAAATGACAATAAATAAGTACCTATTAATAATAACCTTAATATAAATGGATTAAATGTTCCAATCAAAAGACAGAGGATAGCTGAATGGATACAAAAACATGATCCAACTATATGCTGTATACAAAAGACCCACCTCAGAACAAAAGATTCACACACAATGAGAGTGAAGGGATGGCAAAAAATTTTCCATGCAAACGGAAACAAAAAATAAGCTGGGGTAGCAATACTCATATCTGACAAAATAGACATCAAAATGAAGGCCAACATAAGTGACAATAAAGGTCACTACATAACACTAAAGGGATCAATCCAAAAAGAAAATATAACCATGGTAAACTTACAAGCACCCAATATAGGAGCACTTAAGTATATATTAAAAAAAATCCTAGAACTTTAAGGGAGAGATTGACAACAATACAGTCATAGTAGGGAACGTTAACAACCACTGACTTCATTGGAAACATCTTTCAGACAAAAAATTAACAGGAATACAATGACTCTAAATGACACACTGCATAAGAAATATTTAATTGACATTTATATAATAATGTATACATTGTTCTCAAGTGCACATGAGTCATTCTCAAAGATAAACCACATGTTAGGACACAAAACAAGTCTCTATACGTTCACAAAGACTGAAACCATATTAGGCATCTTCTCAGTTCACAAAGGCATGAAATTAAAAATCAACTGCAGTAAAAACACTCAAAGATATTCAAACACATGGAGGCTAAATGCATGTTATTAAGTAATGAATGGATTACTAATAAGATAAAAAAGAAATCACAAACTTCCTGGAAACAAATAGAAATGAACACATAAAAACCCCAAATCTCTGGGACACAGCTATAGGAGTCCTGAGAGGGAAGTTCGTAGCACTATAAGCCTACCTCACAAAATCAGTAAAAGTAAAAATAAACTATTTAACACCACACACAAAGAATTAGAAAGAGAACAACAAGAAAAGCCCAGAGTAAGTTGATAGAAGGAAATAATACATATCAGAGCAGAAATAAACAACATAGAGACTAAAAATCCAATATAAAAAAAATCAATGAAACCGAGAGCTGGTTCTTTGAAAAGATAAACAAGATTGATGAACTGTTAGCCAGACTTATCAAGAAAAAAAAAGAGAGAGGACAGAAATACATAAAATCAGAAATGAAAACTGTGAAGTAACAACTGATATCACAGAAATACCACAGGTTATAAGAAAATACTATAAACAACTCTATGGCTACAAGCTGGACAATGTGGAGAAAATGGGCAAATTCCTAGAAAAATATAATCCCCCAAAACTGAATAAGGAAGAATCAGAAAACCTGAATAGGTGAATAACGATGATATAGAAGGAGTAATCAAAATAAAATCCCAGGAAACAAAAATCCTGGTCCAGATGATTTCACAGGAGAATTTTACCAAACATTCAAAGAATTATCACTTATACTCCTCAAACTATCCCAAAAATCCAAGAGGAATGAACACTTCCAACCCCTTTTTATGAAACCAGTATTATCCTAATTCCAAAGCCAGATAAAGACACTACAAAGAAAGAAAATTATGGGCCAATATCCCTGATGAACATAGATACTAAAATCATCAACAAAAAAATTAGAAAGTCAGATTCAGTAATATATTAAAAAGATCATACCCCATAACTTAGTGAGATTTATTCCAGAGATGCAAGGCTGGTATAATATTTGCAAATCAATAAATTTGATACATCATATAAATAAATTGAAAGACAAAAATCACATGATCATATCAATCGATGCAGAAAAAGCATTCAACTAAATTCAACACCCATTTCTGATTAAAAACTTTCAGTAAAGTGGGAATAGAAGGAGTATACCTCAACATGATAAAGGCCCTATATGACAAATCTACAGCCAACATCATACTCAATGAGCAAACACTAAAACCATTTTTCCTAAGAACAGTAACAAGACAGGGTGTTCGCTTTCACCACTCTTATTCAACACAGTACTGGAAGTCCTAGCCACAGCAATCAGACAAGAAGGAAAAATAAAAGGCATCCAAATTGGAAAGGAGGAACTAAAACTGTCATTATTTGCAGATGACATGATATTTTACATAGAAAAACCAAAGATCCCACCAAAAAACTAGAAGATTTAATAAATGAATTTGGCAATGTAGCAGGATACAAATCAACATCCAAAAATCAATGGCATTTCATACACCAATAATGAATTCTCAGAGAAAGAAACTAAACAAACTAAATAATGGAATTTACCATTGCAACAAAAAAATTAAGATACTTAGGAATAAATTTAATCAAAGAGGTAAAAGACTTGTACTCAGAAAACTACAGGACATTGAAAAAAGAGATAGAGGAAGATATAAACAAGTGGACGGATATACTGTGTTCATGGATTGGTAGAATTAACATAAACAAAATGTCCATATTACCCAAGGCAATCTACATATTCAATGCAATCCCTATTAAAAACCATATTTTACAGATCTAGAACAAATACTCAAAAAATGTATACAGAACCAAAAATGACTCTGGATAGCCCCAATCTTGAGAAAGCAAAACAACATTGCAGGTATCACAATGCCAAATATCAAGTTATACTACAAAACCACTGTAATCAAAACAGCCTGGTACTGATATATGAATAGGTATATAGATCAATGGAACAGAATAGAGACCCCAGAAATCGACCCAAGCCATTATGCTCAATTAATATTTGACAAAGGAGGCAAGAACATACAATGGAGTCAAGACAGTCTCTTCAATAAATGGTGCTGGGAAAATTGGATGGATACATGCAAAAAAATGAAACTAGACCACCAACTTATATCATACACAAGAATAAAATAAAAA
The DNA here is from genome assembly GCF_963455305.1 of Plecotus auritus. NCBI lineage: Eukaryota > Metazoa > Chordata > Mammalia > Chiroptera > Vespertilionidae > Plecotus > Plecotus auritus. The sequence goes on from NC_137772.1 coordinate 104,527,606, forward strand.
TGAATAAAAGACTTAAATGTAAGTTGTGAAACCATAAAAATCCTAGAAGAAACCATAGACAGCAAAACCTCAGACATCTCTCCTAGCAATATGTTTATGGATACATCTCCCTAGGGCAAAAGAGACTAAGGAGAAAATAAACAAATTACTCCATCAAAATAAAAAGTTTCTGCACAACAAAGGAAAACATAACAAAATGAAAAGGGAGCCCATTCTACAGGAGAACATATTTACCAATGAGACATCTGATAAAGGGTTAATATTCAAAATATACAAGAAACTCATACAACTAAATAAAAGGAAGACAAACAATTCGATAAAAAAAATGAACGAAGGACCTAAATATACACTTCTCTAAAGCACACATACAGATGGCCAAGAGACATATGAAAAAATGCCCAGTCACTGATCATCAGAGATGAAAATTAGAACAACAATGAGTTATTACATCACACCTGTCAGAAATGGCTACCATCAACAAATCAACAAATGACAAGTGCTGATGAGGATATGGATAAAAGGAATCCTTAGTACATTGCTGGTGGGAATGCAGACTGGTGAAGCCATTATGGAAAACAGTATGGAGTTTCCTGAAAATATTAAGTATGGGACTGCCATTTGACACTGTAATCCCACTTCTAGGAAAATATCCTAAGAAACCCAAAACACAAATCAGAATGAATGTGTGCACACCTATATTCATAGCAGTGCAATTTACAGTACAATAGCTAAGATCTGGAAACAGCCCAAGTGCCCATAGTTAGATAAGTGGCTTAAAAAGCGGTGGTACATTTATACAATGGAATACTATGTAATGGTAAGAAGCAGAATTTCTTACTCTTTGAGACAACATAGAGGAACTTGGAGAATATTATGCTAAGTGAAATAAGCCAGTCAGAGAAGACAAGTATCACATGATGTCACTCATATGTGGAATCTAATGAAAATAGATCCAGAGACATAGAAGCATAGAATAGACTGTGGAATCTCAAAGGGAAGGTAGGGTAGGGTGTGTGGGTGAGAGGTGATCAACCAAAGAACTTGTACGCATATATTCATAACCCATGGACACAGGCAATAGGGTGGTGAAGGGCTAGGATGGGGGTGGAGGCGGGCTAGAAGATATCAATGAGGTAAAAAAGGAGACATGTAATACTTTCAACAATAAAGATTTTTTAAAATAAGACAACAAAAGTCTCTTAGTCTAATATATAGCACAACTGGCTATTGTGCACAGCCTATACCAAATTCCAAGTGACTTTATGTGCACACAGACCATAAAGTACTTTAATAAACAGAGTTTTCTTTTTAAGGATTGAATAATTCAGCAGCACAAAGCCTTAGGATGATAGTATTTCCTTAATCTAGGTAATCTCAAATGCTTTGATAGGACTGTCTTCCTTCAATATGAACATTGCCAGTGCACCAAATTTCCCCCACACCATCATTTACAGCAGGAGTAGCTATAGTGATTGTGTTCTTGCTGTTTTGAATAATATTTTTATATCCAATACAGATAAATATGAAACCTCAACACAGAAATATAAGTGAAGAGCATTCCCAGTGGGTAGAAGTCACTACAGTCCAGACATTGAGGCAAGGGTGCTAGGAGAATGTAGAAAGTGCTCTGATTTGTGCCTATAAACATATGGCATGTAGATGAATTTCCCTTTGTAAGTGGTCCCCATCACTCACAAAACCAACAATCATCCAAACTAATAATGGTTTTTGAGCAGAAACTTTTTTATCTTTGCAATTTTGATTTATGGAGATAGTTCATGAAAGAGATGTGGTTGACCAGGGTGGCCAAGTGTGGAAAGAAAGACAGAAAAATCCATAAGAAGATTATTGCAGGAGGGCCTTTGTATGTATTACGTATATGACAAATAGAGAATCGAAGTAGTTTATTTTAGTACCTGTTATTTTCTGGGCATCTGTAAAGGATATGGAGCCTGTTTGATTTATTGTTTCAATGAATTGAGGAATATCCTGTGGGTTGAAAAAAGTTATTGCTATTATTTTTGATGGTAACTCTCAAAATAAACAGACAAACAAACAACAACACAACCTGATGAGGAATTTAGGAATTAGAAATATCTTGTCCACTAATACATGGCAATACAAATACTTTTATATTTTTGACAAAGTGCTAAATTTGACCTCAATAGAACTAAGGGACATATTTAAAAGGGTTGGATGGCAGTCACAGCCAACATAAAGATCAGAATTACTTTTCCATTAGAACCATTCCGATAAATGCCACAACCCTAAGTGTTGTGAATGGTAAAATTGTCTTCCAGAGGAATGGATTTTACTCAATTCAGTATATCACCTCCTCCATCCAAAAGGTGTGGCCACTGTTTCTGACTTCTGCTTTGATACTGGAGGTGAATGGGTACTAAAGGAAACTATATCCAATACAGTATCTGAAGCTTCAGTACATATTCTTTAGTCTACTCCATTTCTCTCAAGAGACCAACTGCTAAGATGAATCAACTTTAGTAATTTCATATAATTAGAGTGAAATCTGAGTTACGGATGTCTTGTGCCCTATTCTGCTTCTGCATTAGAGAGCATTGGGCCTGGTCAACACACTGAAACCTGGAAAGGAAGAGAGAGAGGCATATTTACTAGGTTTGAGAGAAGGTACACTTAACTATGTACTTGGTTTGATCCAAGCCCTGTGATAGGGCTTTACTTATGTTAACAAAGTAGTACACATAAATATCCATTGTGTCAATGAGAAAACAAATTCAGAGAGGTTGGTTAATTTACCAAAAATTACACAGTAAGTGGTAGAGTAATTTATTAAAATCCTTTTTGTCTCTAAAGTTGCATTTTCCCTGTGAAATATGCTTCTCATTAGTTAAAGGACAATCCACTGTGATTTATCTGAAGTAACTGTGTATAGCCTAGAAGAGGCAGAGCCAAATTGGTAGCCCAACACCCAATAGCTCCCTTTTCTGGCAGAGCTCATCTTGGCAAAATTATTGTTGGAGGTTGGACTCTGGAATGATAAAGCAGTCACCAAGAGGAAGGTTATTTATTTATTTTTAATGAATTGGTACAATTGCTCATATTGAGCGCTAAGTAAACAACCTGCCAGAGAGACACTGCAGGGAAGATCAAATAAAAACAAGGTCTTGGTGCCTTTAAATTTGTTTGATGTAATTTTTTTTGGCAGTCCAGGGAGGATGCTGCTTTCCTATTGAGTTGTTATGATGATTGCTGTGCAATTCTTTGCCCAACTCTCTGACTTTGCATGTTCACTGTTCTCTAGGTTCAGAAATTACCACTCTGCCTCATTTAAAGTGAGGAGAATAACTCCTGGGAAAATACCATCCTATCTAATAAAGAGGGAATATGCTAATTGACCATCACACCCTCACAAAGATGGCAGGACCCACAGCCACAAGATGGCGGTGCCTGGTCCCCTCAGCCCCGCCGGGGTGGCAGACGCATGGCACGGCCAGGCCCGCCCCCAGGCAGGTCCGGCTGCTCCGTGTGCCTTCCTACGGAGTCCCCCAGTCCCCTCAGCCCCCCAGCCACCCAGGGCTGGCCCGAGGCACAGGCAAGCCTCAGATGTCGGCTGCCCAGCTGCCCAGGGCCGCCTGAGGCTCAGGTAACCAGGGCTGGCTGAGGCTTGTGCTGCCGGCAGTGGCAGCAGCAGAGGTGTGATGGGGGTGTGGCATTCCCCTGATTGCTGGGTTGCCTCCTGCCCCTGAAGGCTCCCGGACTGTGAGAGGGAGCAGGCTGGGCTGAGGGACCCCCCTCCTTCAGTGCATGAATTTTCATACACTGGGCCTCTAGTATTAATATAACTAAAGATATTCTATTAGCAAAACTGGAATGTTGAGGTGGTCACTTGCAACAGAAAGATGAACAAATTGATGCAGTGAGTAGAGCAGTCATCCAGACCTCATGCTGAACAAGACTGTGTTTTCCTCTCAGTTATCTCTCTTTATTCACAGCCCCCACTCCACATTTCCTAGATGATTGACTGGTTTTACAATGGTCAGGTCTCCACTCTCAGGGCAGAGATATGTGTTAATCATTGTACCTCGAAAATGCAGATGAAATGCTTTTCCCCTAAATTACCTGGAAAATTGCCTCAATTTCCTATTTCATTTTTGCTAGAGCAGGCTTGGTCTTTAGCTGAGAGAGTCTAACCCAATTAAGCCATTACTGAGTGACTCCTGCAGGGCTATTTTTAAAATGCCATTGTGTAGTCATTAAAGCCTTGTTTAGCTGCTGGAATATTATTACTTTAAACTTCTTTAGTTTCTTCCCTCTGAGAAGCCCAAGCTACTTGTTAAATTTCAAAAGTATTCCATATTTACAATGGAGAGACTAATGAAAAAATTAGGTGCCATATATTTACAAACTTGAATATGTTCAGTTCAGCGGTATTTTTTCATGTCAGGTTTTCTTTGGAGAGGGTCCTTATCTCCTTAAATAAGAGAATTCTAAGGACAGCAAGGTAAGCTTTCAGGCAAGATTCTATTGAGCATATTGAAATCAATCTAACTGTTACATATGAAAATTTCTAAATATTTGACACAGTGATTATACTGTATATTGATAGTCTACTATGTGCCACATGCTTTATTTACATTATTTCACTGAATTCTCAAAGGATTCTTATGGTCAGGAATTTTCCTCACTTTTTTATATGTGCCTAGGTCTAAACCACAATTTCTATTGGAGCAGAGATGGTCTCCAATTTATTCATTCTTGTATTCCTAGGAGCAAGCAGAGGCCCTGCTTGTATAGATACCTCATGAATGTTTGGTGAATTAACTTGACACTCAGTGGATGTTTATTAATTGTGAACTGAATTACTTGAGGAAACTGAGGATGGAAAAAATTAAGTGACATACCCAAGGTCTCAGAGTCATTAAATGGTGGGTCAAAATTCAAACCAACCTGTCCCCCTAATTTAGGAACCATCTATTAAGACCAGAACTTTCCAGAACTCTTCTCATGGATCATTTCTCTAGCACCTCTGTGAGTAGCTACCATTACCGATGGGTTACCAAACCTGTGATTGTTTTCTGGAAAACACTGCCTTCGAAATCACATATGGGGTTCTTCCTGGTGATGAGGCAGAAACATTTCCTGTGTCAGGCAGAAATGGCTATTTGGGGGTGGATATTCAAGGGAATATGACTGAGAGATTTATTTCTGACAGAAGTGAGGCTGGAAAAGGGTATTTATCTTCTGTGGTTGAGGGATAGGTGATCCTCATATTCTGTCTTTGGGGGACAAAATAATATGACAGCCATAAGTACTATGAAAGCTAGTCCATGGTGGTAATCAGGCCCTTTCTGGGATTAGCTAAAGTCTTCTCCTGTAAAAAACACAGTGTCTTTAAGTCCAAGTGAAACCAGAGCTGAGCTATGCATCTGTTTAGGGATTTGACCAAAAGATAAGAACAGACAAGCCAGAGAGAAAGCCAATCAATGATGAAAGGCTATGGGGATTTTAGCTCATGACAAAGTTTGTTATAGGACACAAATTCTTGAAACAAGCAGATTCCAGGGCAAAAGAATAAAGAAGGGAAGGAGTATGAAAGATCAGGTAGTAGTTACATATCTAAATGTTAGTTTCTAACATAATTTATTTATTTATTTATTTATTTATTAAATATATTTTATTGCTTTTTTACAGAGAGGAAGGGAGAGGGATAGAGAGTTAGAAACATCGATGAGAGAGAAACATCGATCAGCTGCCTCCTGCACACCTCCTACTGGGGATGTGCCCGCAACCAAGGTACATGCCCTTGACCGGAATCGAACCCGGGACCCTTCAGTCCGCAGGCCGACGCTCTATCCACTGAGCCAAACCGGTTAGGGCATAGTTTCTAACATAATTTAAATCTTTCTATGATTTCCAAGCTTAGGCCCTAAATTATCCAAGTCAATATATTCTGTAAAGTTTAACTGTACTAGTGAATTCACTTTTATTTAAAATGTACAATTGGATAGGTTAGGGAGGGCGGAAGATGGCTGCCTATGGGAAGACAGACTGCAAGATAGTGTGTGAGTGAGAGAATCAAAGGAGAGTGTGTGGACATACAGGGAGTGTATATTTGTGGGTGAGGAACAGCTATACTCTAAGGGATTTTTGGGGACTGCTGGACCAGGTTCCCCTGACCGGGCAGCCTCCACTGCTGCTGAAATCTCTCCCAGAGCAACTGGCTCTGCCGTGGAGACCATGCCATCTTGAAGGAGAGAGTGGCTGTTATCAGAAGCCTATACATCCCAGGACTCTACAACCACAACACCCAGGAAACAGCTGCGAACCCAGGAACACTGGATCTCAAGCAGCACGAATACACGGACTCAGATGAGCTCTGCACCTTCTCATGGAAAGGTCAGATTTTGCCTAGGAAAAGGTGATGTCTGCAATCCAGGCTGGAGAGAGAAATGCACACAAAAGGATCTAGAGGTTCAGGGGAAGTCTGCGCCCCACAAAATCCGAGGCCATTGGGGCTAGCGTGATCTATGAATGTGGAAGGGGATCCGCAGGGCTGCTAGCAGAAGGGAACTCTAAAAATCAACCCATGGCTGGACTGGGCGCAAAAAAAGTAGCCTTAAATTTTATCAGTGTGCTGACTGCTTAGTGCCAGGGGAAAAAAGGACGTGCACAGAGATGTTCACAGAGTTACGCACAGTGCCAGAGGGTAAAAGTCACGAGTTTGTGCACTTACTCTGGCTCTTTTTTTTCTCTTTAAATCCTTGCTTTTGGTTACTAAGCCCAGTACATAGGATCACCCAATTGGGGACACTCTAAGAGACTGCAGGGGAAAGTTGTTTTTGTGGAACCTGGGGATCAGAACAGGGAGTGGTGATTAGAGAACCAGATCTGGGGCAGTCCATTCTCCCAAACCAGTATTAAGTGTGACAGGGAAAACAAAATCTAAATACTGGCTAGAGAGGACTTATAGCCCCTGAGGTCAATCCAGAAACACTGCCACCCAGGGGTTGAATCACAAATAGATTCTTGTGTAAACAAAAATAAAGGAGTATAAGAAACAAAGAAATACTGCCTGCTGAAAAATCAGGACTGTGGCTTACAACAGAGAAGCAGTGGCATGCAGGGAACTTCAATACTGTCCTGACTACCGGACAGGAAACAGGCATGCCAAACAGAACAGTAGAGGAAGTGAATGATCTTCACTACTGCACATTTTTATTTTTTCATCTTTTACTTAAGAAACTATTTTTTTCTTTTTTTCCATACTTGATTTTACCTTTTTAATTATTATATTTTTATTTCTAATCAGTATCATTACTACTACTATTTTAACTTTTTTTTAAAAAAAAGTGTCATTTTATTTTCTCTTTATTTTATTTTATTTTGGGATTAGTATTCTACAATCTATTTTCATTTTTCCTCTAGCATCATTTTACTCTATCTCAACTTTACCTTTATGCCAACACTCTCTTCCTCACTTTTGCCCTTTTGTTGTCCTGTTTCTCTTAACCTATTCCTGCTTTAGATTTTCCCTATTCCTTCTTTTTACTCCATTAAAAATTCACCCTACTTATATATCTAATTTCTGATCCCCTTATCTAAGCTATACACACACCTCTCTTCTTTTTCTTCACTATCCAATTTTTTTCTCTCTTCCCTTTTTTTGATTGTTTGTTTGTTTGTGGTTGTTATTGTTTTTTTTATTCTAGGTTTTTTTTTTTTTTTTTTTTTTTTTGCCTTGCTTTCTCTCTGTCCTATTGTTGTTGTTTGCTTGATTGTTGATTAGATTGTTTGTTTTTTTTTTTGGTGCTTGTTTGTGAGATTATTTCTCTTTTTTTGTTTTGTTTTTGTTTTTTGCTTCTGTTTTTCCTCTCCTCGCTTGTTATTAGTTGTTGTTTATAGTTTGCATTCATCTCTGAGTGTTTGTTGTTTGCATTTTTGGGGATTACTGGTTGTTCTATTGGAGTTTTCTCCCCATATAATAGTTTTTCTCCTCTTCTTTTTTATTATCTTTCTTTTCTCTCTTACATTTTTTCCTTTTCTTAATATCATTTTTGCACTCCTATTTTTTTCTTATCCCCTAATTCTCTTTTCTCTGGTGGTCACCTTATTTGGGGTTATTAGTATCATGAATACATTTGTGTTCAGTGCCTTGTGTGTTGTGCCTTGTTGTGTTGTATTTTGTGCCTTTAAATCAATTCAGGAGAGAGAGAGCTAAATAACCAGATACCCAGAGAAGAGAGATCATGGGGAGACAAAGGAACAGCCTGCATATGAAAGAAAAGGAGGCATCACCAGAAAAGGAAGTAAACGATATGGAGGCAAGCAATATGTCAGATAAAGATTTCATAGAAATGGTCACAAGGTCACTGAAAAAAATGGAAGACAAATTCAACAATATGTGTAAGAACCAAGAGGAAATGAAGAAGAACCAAGAAGAAATGAAAAATGACATCACTACTATAAAGAACTAAATAGAAAGCATCAACAGTAAAATTAAAGAAGCAGAGGACTGCATCAGTGCGCTAGAAGACAAGGTAGAAAAAAATGCCCAAGCAGAGCAGCATCTAGAAAAAAACTTAAAAAAACAAGAGGAGAGCCTAAGAGAACTTTGAGACAACATGAAATGAAACAACATCTGCATAATAAGGGTACCAGAAGGAGAGGAAACTGAGCAAGGAATAGAAAACCTATTTGAAGAAATAATGACAGAGAACTTCCCTGATATATGGAAGAAAAAACTCACACAATCCAAGAAGCTCACAGAGTCCCAAACAAAATGAACCCCAAAAGACTGACGCCATGGCCCATTATAATTAAACTGGCATACACAAATGACAAAGTAAGAATATTAAAAGCGGTCAGAGAGAGACAGAAAGTTACCTACAAAGGATCCCCCATCAGACTAGCGACTGATTTCTCAACAGAAACACATCAGGCCATAGGGGAATGGAATGAAATATACAAAGTCATGCAAAAGAAGGGTCTGAATCCAAAAATACTGTACCCAGCAAGGCTATCAATCAAAATGGAGGGTGAAATCAGGAGCTTCACAGACAAAGAAGGACAAAGGGAGTTTATTACCACCAAACCAGCAATGCAAGAAATGCTAAAGGGTCTGCTGTAAAAAAAAAAAAAAAAAAAGAAATAGGAAGCGAAGAAGGAACACAGGGGTAAAGAATAAAAATGGCGACAAATAAGTACCTATCAATAATAACTTTAAATGTAAATGGATTAAATGCCCCAATCAAAAGACATAGGGTAGCTTACTGGATAAGAAAATATGATCCATATATCTGCTGTCTACAGAAAACCCACCTCAGAAAAAAGGACTCACACCGACTGATGGTGAAGGGATGGAAAAATGTTTTTCAAGTGAATGGAAATGAAAAAAAAAAAAAAGCTGGGCTAGCAATACTTATACCTAACAAATTACATCTAAAGTGAAGGACATAACAAGAGATAAGGAAGGCCACTTCATAATACTAAATGGAGCAATCCAACAAGAAGAAATAACTCTGGTAAACATATATGCACCCAATACAGGAGCACCCAAATTCATAAAAAAACTTCTGGAGGCTATCAAGGGAGAGATTGACAGCAATAAAGTCATAGTAGGGGATGTTAATACCCCACTATCACCTGTGGACAAATCCTCTAAACAAAAAATCAGCAAAGAAACATCAATCCTAAATGACTCACTAGACCAGATGGAATTAATTGACATCTTCAGAACATTTCACCACAAAGCCACAGAATATACATTCTTCTCAAGTGCACATGGGTCATTTTCAAAGATAGACCATATATTAGGTCACAGGCAAAGTCTCTTCAAATTCAAGAAGATGGAAATCAAATTGAGCATCTTCTCAGATCATAATGGCATAAATCTAGAAATCAACTACAATAAAACAATAAAAAAATCAAACACTTGGAGGCTAAATAGCACACTATTAAACAACGACTGGGTTACCAGAGAGATCAGAGAAGAAATAAAAAGCATCCTGCCAACAAACAACAATGAAAACACAACAATCCAAAATCTATGGGACACAGCGAAAGCAGTCTTGAGAGGGAAGTTCATAGCTCTACAAGCCTACTGCAAAAAACAAAAAACAATGGCAATAAATTATCTAAAATTACAACTCAAAGAGTTAAAAAGAGAGCAACAAGTAAAGTCCAGCGTAAGCAGAAGGAAGGGAATAATAAAGGTTAGCGCAGAAATAAATGTTATAGAGACCCCCCCCAAAAAAAAAATACAAAATATCAATGAAACCAACAGCTGGTTCTTTGAAAGGATAAACAAGATTGATGAACCTCTACTCAGGCTCACCAAGAAGCAAAGAGAGAAAACACAAATAAACAAAATCAGAAATGAAAGAGGTAAAATAACAACCGATCCCACAGAAATTCAAACGATTATGAAAAAATACTATGAACAACTCTATTACAACAAAATGGACAACCTAGACTAAATGGACATATTCTTAGAAAAATAAAAGCTCCCAAAACTCAACCAAAAAGAATAAAAAACCTGAATAGGCCAGTAACTACCGAAGAAATTGAAACAGCAATCAAAAATCTTCCAGCAAACAAAAACCCTGGTTCGGATGGCTTTACAAGGAAGTCTACCAAGCATTAAAGGAAGAACTAAAACTTATCCTCCTAAGACTATTCCAAAAAATTCAAGAGTAAGGCACACTTCCAAGCTCTCTCTATGAAGCCAGCATTACCCTAATACCAAAACCAGATAAAGACACCACAAAAAAAGAGAACTACAGGCCAATATCCTTGATGAAGATAGATGCTAAAATCCTCAACAAAATTCTAGCAAATCGGATTCAGCAATACATTAGAAAGATCATACACCATGACTAAATGAGATTTATTCCAGGGATGCAAGGATGGTTCAATATCCACAAATCAATAAATGTGATACATCATGTGCCCTGGCTGGTTTTTCTCAGTGGATAGAGCGCCAGCCTGTGGTCTCAAGTGTCCCAGGTTCGATTCTGGTGAAGGGCATGTACCTTGGTTGCGGGCACATCCCCAGTAGTGAGTGTGCAGGAGGCATCTGATAGATGTTTCTCTCTCATCAATGTTTATAACTCTCTATCCCTCTCCCTTCCTCTCTGTAAAAAAATCAATAAAATATATTTAAAAAAATAAATGTGATACATCACATAAACAAACTAAGCAACATGAAACACAAAATCATATCAATTGATGCAGAAAAAGCATTTGACAAAATCCAACAGCCTTTCTTAATAAAAACTCTCAGCAAAGTGGGATTAGAGGGATCATACCTCAACATAATAAAAGCCCTATATAACAAACCTACAGCCAACATCATACTCTATGGGCAAAAATGAAACCCATTTCCCCTGAGAACAGGAACAAGACAAGGATGCCCACTTTTACCACTCCTGTTCAACATAATACTAGAAGTACTAGCCAAAGCAATGAGATAAGAATAAGAAATAAAAGGCATCCAAATTGGAAAAGAAGAAGTAAAACTGTCCTATTTGCAGATGACATGATACTATACATAGAAAACCCCAAAGACTCCATCAAAAAACTACTAGACCTAAATAATGAATTTGGCAATGTAGCCGGATACAAAATTAACACCCATAAATCTATGGCCATTTTATATACCAATAATGAACTCACAGAAAGAGAAATTTAAAAAAATCCCATTTACCATTGCACCAAAAAAATTAAGATACCTAGGAATAAACTTAACCAAGGACATAAAAGACCTGTGCTCAGAAAACTACAGAACATTGAAAAAAGAGATAGAGGAAGACATAATCAAATGGAAGAACATACCATGTTCATGGATTGGTAAAATCAACATCATTAAAATGTCCATACTACCTAAAGCAACCTATAGATTGAATGCAATATCTATTAAAATATCAATGGCATATTTCAAAGATAAAAAAGTCTCCAAAAATTCATCTGGAATAAAATAGTACCCTGAATAAGCACAGCTGTCCTGAGAAAGAAGAACAAAGTAGGTGGGATCTCAATACCAGATTTCAAGCTGTATTACAAAGACACTGTTCTCAAAACAGCCTGGTACTGGCACAAGAACAGACATATAGACTAATGGAACAGAACAGAGACCCCAGAAATAGACCCAAGCCATTATGCTCAATTAATATTTGACAAAGGAGGCAAGAGCACACAATGGAGTCAAGACAGTCTCTTCAATAAATGGTGCTGGGAAAGTTGGTCAGATACATGCAAAAAAATGAAACTAGATCACCAACTTTCACCATACACAAAAACAAACTCAAAATGGCCTAAAGGACTTGAATGTAAGATGGGAAACCATAAAAATCCTACAAGATTCCATAGGCAGCAAAATTGCAGACATATGTCATAGCAATATCTTTACAGACACAGATCCTAGGGCAAGAGAGACTAAGGAGAAAATAAATAAATGGGACTACATCAAAATAAAAAGCTTCTGCACAGCAAAAGAAACCACCAACAAAACAACAAGAAAGCCCACTGCATGGGAGAACATATTTGCCAATGTTATCTCTGATAAGGGTTTAATCTCCAACATTTACAGGGAACTCATAGAGTTTAACAAAAGGAAGATAAACAACCCAATCAAAAAATGGGCAAAGGACCTAAATAGACACTTTTTGAAAGAGGACATTCAGAAAGCCAAGAACACATAAAAAACATGCTCAAAGTCACTAATCATCTGAGAGATTCAAATCAAAACAACAATGAGGTACCACCTCACAACTGTCAGAATGGCTATCCTCAACAAATCAACAAATGACAAGTGCTGGAAAGGATGCAGAGAAAAAGGAACCCTCGTGCACTGCTGGTGGGAATGCAGACTGGTGCAGCCATTGTGGAAAACAGTATGGCGTTTCCTCAAAAATTTAAGTATGGAACTGCCATTTGACCTAGTAATCCCACTTCTAGGAATATACCCCAAGAAACTAGAAACACCCATCAGAAAGGATATATGCACCCCTATGTTCATGGCAGCACAATTTACAATAGCTAAGCTTTGGAAACAGCCTAAATGCCCATCAGCATATGAGTGGATTAGAAATCTATGGTACATCTACACAATGGAAACTACGCTGCTATAAAAAAGAAGGAATTCTTACCATTTGCAACAGCATGGATGGAACTGGGGAGCATTATGCTAAGTGAAATAAGCCAGTAATATTTTCTAAGTGAAATAAGCCAGTCAGTGAAAGAAAAATACCACATGATCTCACTTATTTACGGATAATAAAGAACATTATAATCCGATGAACAAAATATAGATACAGAGGCAGAGAAGCATTGAACAGATTGTCAAATTACAGCAAGAAGGCTGGGAAGTGTTGGGGGAGGATTTTCTTCAAATTTCTTTATGAATGGCAATTCTCCCTAAAGAAATAAGGCCCTGATGTCAGGATCTCTGTGAGGAATTTCTACATTCTACCGAAGGACTTGTATGCATGCATATAAGCATAACCAATGGACACAAGACACTGGATGGGTGGGGTGAGGGCATGTGCTGGAGGGTAGAGGAAGTTGGGGGAAGTTCAATGGGGAAAAAAAGTAGACATACTGTATGTACTACGATTTGTAATACTTTAAACAATAAAATAAAATAATAAAATAAAACGTACAATTGAAGTGGAAATAGAGGTCATTGATTAAGCCTTTTTTATTTTTTATTTTTTTTATTTTCTTTATTGAATAAGCTATTACATATGTGTCCTTATCTCTCCCTTTGCTCCCCCCCCCCCCCCCGCTCATGCCCTCACCCTCTGGTGTCTGTGTACATTGGTTATGCTTATATGCATGCATACAAGTCCTTTGGTTGATCTCTCCCCCTTACCCCCAACCTCCCCTACATTCCCTCTGAGGTTTGATGGTCTGATTGCTGCCTCTCTGAATCTGTTTTTGTTCATCAGTTTATGTCGTTCATTATATTCTACAAATGAGTGAGATCATGTGATATTTATCTTTCTCTGTCTGACTTTTTTCGCTTAGCATAATGCTCTCCAGGTCCATCCATGCTGTTGCAGATGGTAGGAGTTCCTTCCTTTTTTACAGCAGGGTAGTATTCCATTGTGTAGATGTACCACAGTTTTTTTAATCCACTCATCTGCTGATGGGCATTTAGCCTATTCCCAAATCTTAGCTATGGTAAACTGTGCTGCTATGAACATAAGGGTGCATATATCCTTTCTGATTGGTGTTTCCAGTTTCTTGGGATATATTCCTAGAAGTGGGATCACTGGGTCAAATGGGAGTTCCATTTTTAATTTTTTGAGGAAACTCCGTACTCTTCTCCACAGTGGCTGCACCAGTCTGCATTCCCACCAGCAGTGTCCAAGGGTTCTTTTTTCTCTGCATCATCGCCAACACTTGTCATTTGTTGATTAAGCCTTTTTACTCCAACATTTGATCTCTGATTATTGGACTAGACATCAAAAGCCTCATCCTTTTTTTTTTTTTTATTGAATCTTCCCTTGCTCATTTGCTTTCTGAGTCACCTTACAATGTCCTTTTGGTGGGTGCTGTTTCTTGGGGTTCTTAACTTGCCTCTAAGCACTAACTTCTGTCTGACCTTGGGCATGTTTCTTAGCTTCTCTGTGCCTCAGTTTCTCTGTTTCTAAAATAAAAATGATACTAATACCTTCCTCATTGTTTATTTGTATTATGAATGTCATGATCCTCACAACACATAAAGCATACCGAGCAGGGAATGGCACAATAAATGTGCTGAATCCATACAACTGGGGTCTAACCTTGCTATATTCTACTGCTGTGAGAGTGAAAGAAAGGAATCCTTTTTGAGAACTTTAAGTGTGTATATGTGCTTAGGTAATTGGGAAGCATTCATGTCCTTACCATGTAATTGTGCACTTTTTGCCTGCTTACTCATTTTCTTCAAATTGCTTTATGAATGGCAATTCTCCCTAAAGAAATAAGGCCCTGATGTCAGGATCTCTGTGAGGAATTTCTTTTGTATTCTTTAATGTCACTCAACAATATTTATAACACTTGGCTGTTTTCAAAGCTCTTTCAAAGACATCTCGGTCACTCTACAAGGCAATTCTGTATGGTATATGTTGTAATTCGGCCTTTAAAGGTGAAGGAACTGGGGCTCAAGGAGGTGATTTACTTAGCATCCCTGGAGGAAAGTGAGGGGTAAGAGGCAGATCTTTGTTAAGCACCTACAACTTTCTCCCCCCCCTTTTTATAGCTGCATAGTACTCCATTGTATAGATGTACCACAGTTTTTTAATCCATTCATCTGCTGATGAGCACTTAGGCTGTTTCCAAATCTGAGCTATTGTAAATTGCACTGCTAACCAAGTTTTTGAAAATTTTAAAACAGCATGGATGGAACTAGAGAGCCTTATGCTAAGCGCAGTAAGCCAGTCAGAGAAAGATAAGTATCACATGATCTCACTTATATGTGGAATCTAATGAACAAAAATAGACCCAGAGACATGGATACATTGATCAGTCTATCAAACCTCAGAGGGAATGCAAGGGGTGGGGGGAGGTCATGTGCATATGTGCATAGCCCATGGACACAGACAGTAGGGTGGTTAGGGCTTGGGGAGGAAGAGGGGTTGGAGAGAACAATAGGGGAAAAAACAATAAAGATTTATTTTTAAAAAAAGAGCTGTTAGGAAACAATCTTATATAATAAAAGCCTAATATGCTTAGTGTCTGGTGGTCCAGTCATCCATTCAACCAATCAAAGCATTATCTATATCTATATCATCTATATCTATATCTGTATCTATATCTATATCTATATCTATATCTATATCTATATCTATATCTATATCTATATCTATATCTATATCTATCTATCTATCTATCTATCTATCTATCTATCTATCTATCTATATCTATATCTATATCTATATCTAAAAAGCCTAAGCGACTGTCACAACCTAAACAACTGAATGGATGACTGAACAGGCTATGTGGGGTGACCAGGACGGCAGGGGGGTTAGTGAGGGACGACCAAATGACTGAGCAGCGGGCTGGGCTGTGTGGGGCAACCAGGCCGGCAGGGGGGTTAGTGAGGGATGACCAAATGACTGAGCAGCGGGCTGCGTGGGGCAACTAGGCTGGCAGGGGGGTTAGTGAGGGCCAAACAAATGACTGAGCAGAGGGCTGTGTGGGGCGATCAGGTCAGCAGGGGGGCAGTGAGGGGCGACCAAATGACTGAACAGCAGGCTGCATGGTGTGACCAGGACAGCAGGGGGCTAGTTGGGGGTGACCAAGCCAGCAGTGTGGGGCACTGAGTGGTAACCAGGCTGGTGGGGGGGGGTCAATTGGGGGCAACCAGGCCAGCAGGGAAGGCAGTTAGGGGTGATCAGGCAGGCAGGCAGGTGAGCAGTTAGGAGCGAGGATTGGGCCTAAACCGGCAGTCAGACATCTCCTGAGGGGTCCCGGATTGAAGAAGGTGCAGGCTGGGCTGAGGGGACACCCCCCCCCATGCACGAATTTCATGCACCAGGCCTCTAGTTATCAATAATTTTGAACTTAGTGAACTGTTTGAACTGGATGAATTATTAGATGAATTAATTAATGGAAAAATTGATTTTCAGAGATGCAGCCAACTTCTTGGTGGCACATGAAAAATGTCCAATGAATATTTGTAAAAAGAACCCTACAACTTTTCTTTCCAGCATCTGTGTTCTCCCCACCTTACCAAGTTGCCTCCTGTAGTGGTAAGTATCTACTAATCCATAGCTACTGCTCATGGGTTTGATCAATCTAAAAAGTGCAAGGGGGCTGGCCTGCTCCGGAGCAGTTTCCTTAGCAAGGCAGGAGTCTAGACACACGGTCTGACTGATTGGGAACCCCCTGTGGCCTGTTTTCCTGAAGCTTTGGCTGAACCCATTGCTCACCTTCCACAGGCGCTGCACATGGTCACTTGGATGGCATAGTCAAGTCCAAGGACTCAGAGTGCTTTTTGGAATTATTACAATAATCACAGTGCCTTCTATGTGCTGTGGTTGCCCTCTGAGGGCAGAGGTCAGCAGCTAATCATCTGTTCTCTACCCCTCTGACAGATTTGAGCAGCCTTCCATAGCAGTATGATATTGGCCCCACACCTACACTGGGCCTTTGCCTGATTTCTGAATTCCCACCAAGGTGCACTTAGCGCAGCTGAGGAGAGGGTCACTGTGGTCCTGTGCTCTCAGATCACTCCACATTAATACTCCTTATAGATACTCTTATTGTTAGAAGAAAACCATTTGGAGGCCTGTGTGATTATGGCAGGTGGCCAGCTGGAGGCATTTGAAGGAAATATCTTTTTATATTTTCTTTTATTGAGTTTGAAGAATTTGAGGTTTAATGCAGAGTTTTGTACTGCATTTCAATACAGAAAAACTTGAAAGAAAATCTCTCTTAAAGCTACAGATTGATCTTGGTAACACTTTGATTAAATAGCTGTTAGCTATCCACATTTTCCTACACTCACCATAGACCTTTCTCGAACCTTGGTAATTCCACCTTTGATTTCATTGTTTTATCAATGAAGGTGGAAGGGAAAATGAAATACAATTTAATGAGTGTTTTACTCATCATCCAATATGCAATAAGAGAAATGTAGATCACACACACACACAAATAAATATCACACTGCCAAGCTATGTAGGCATGAGGTTTTTGTTTTATTTATTTATTTATTTATTTATTTATTTATTTATTTATTTATTTATGTTTAAATATATTTTTATTGATTTCAGAGAGGAAGGAAGAGGAAGAGAAAGAGAGAAACATCAATGATGAGAGAGAATCATTGATTGGCTGCCTCCTGCATGACCTCTTCTTGGGATTGAGTCCACAACCCAGGCATGTGCCCTTGACCAAAATCAAACCTGGGACCCCACAGGCTGACGCTCTATCCACTGAGCCAAACCAGCTAGGGCTGTTGTTGTTTGAAATCTAAAATCACTGGTTATAGAACTAGCAAATTAGTTTTCTGATTAAAATGTAATCAACCTTCAACAATTTATTCTTTATATCCATAAGACACTCTGGTATGCTGTGTGCACAAGACATAGTGTTGTTTTTTCTGTTCTTACAATGAAAAGACATTTAATAATAAAGTGTTATGTTATTTTTATTGTGTTTATGATTATGTCTCCTTTACTCTAGAAAATCAGTTTCACACTCCTAGACAACAGAGATCATGTGTTCAGTGTCTTCTAGAGTCTCCATGCATAGAATGTAGTAGCATGTATCTCACATGTGGGAGGAGGCAAGAGAAAGGCAGAGGGTTTATAAGTGCAGAAATGCTCTAAGACACAAAATTTGTAGTTCATATTCAAACATAGCTTTTTGACCCTTTAACTAATGGGATGAGTACTACATAAGGTTTTTCAAATGGAAAATGGAAAAAAATACTGTATACATATATTGACTTCAGAGAGGAAGGGAGAGAGAGAGAAGCATGAATGATGAGAGAGAATCATCGTTTGGTTGCTTCCTACACACCCCACACTGGGAATTGAGCCCACAACCTGGGCATATGCCCTGACCAGGAAACGAATGGTGATGTCCTGGTTCATAGGTCAATGTACTGTAGCATTTCTTAAAATACTATTCAACATACATCCAGAATAGAAGCTGAGTGGGCCATAGAATCTGCTGAAGTCTCATTGCTAAATTAATGATTATGGATGGAAAAGCAACACTTTAGACTCCAGAAAAAAAAAAAAGCCAAATGGCTCTAAAATGAATATAGGGCCATGTAGGATGGACTTGGGAGGCTCAGAGGAACAATGATATCCCTGTATGTCAGTGTGTGCCTATATGTATGTGGATGCTCAAAGCCCTAAAGTCCTTTTCCTTAACTTTCTTACTGCTGTTTTGCAACAGCCCTCTTTGATGGCCTTCCCCAAAGGCCCAAGGGAAGCAATATTTGCATATTAATTATGTATAACAAAAGCAAAGAGTATGTTTAGTAATTTTCTTTGTTATGGAGGATGTGGAATTGATATAAACTAAGAATTATTTAGTGCATTTGCTAGTATTTTCCAACAATGTCTACATTTTTCTGCTTTCTAACTTTATGCTTTAACCTAGAGAATTATAATTTTTATCTGAGACCAAAAATAATGATTCACTGCCATGTCTAGATTTCTATGGTTAGTTATGAGACCTAGAGGCAATTCAAGATTTTTACTTTTAACACTGTACATAAAAATCTGATTAGCAAGTACTTTTCACTGATATTGTTGTCTTTCAGAATCACCTCTGCTTTCTTGCATTTTAAATTATTCTCTAGAGGATGAAAAACGGCAGCCTAATAAGCATACTTGTCATGCATCTTGTACCAGGGCCAGACTGGAAATAGTACAACTAAACTGGAGAACAATCACCCAGAATGACCAACTGAGATCCAGCTGAGGAGGTGACTTATATCAAGGAAGCACAGAAAAAATCTGGAAACCAGTAGGAAGGGCGAGGTTATGAGAGGAGTGGACCCAGCTTCCAGGGTTGCAGGGGAAGCCCAGAGAAGGGAGGGAGAGCTGTGCTACAGGAGAGTCTGTTCCCTCAGGAAATAGAGGCCCAGAGCCCAGGCTGGTCTCCAAAGCCCCAAGCACCAGAGACACAACCCATGGCTGTAACATCCAACTGTGAAAGGGAAAGGCAGTGTGGTTGCTGGCTGTCGGGGAGTCTAGAGCTGAGACCCCAGCTACGAAAGGTGGCACAGCAGCTGTCCTTGTTTCGTTGTTGCTTTTTTTTTTTTTTTTCTTTTTGCTCTAAACCTGGACTATGGGAGTTTTCATCTACAACTACTCACCCTAGGATTTGGTGCAGGGAGGGAGGTTTGGACTTGAGGTGCCTGAGGAGAGACTGGGGAGGGAAGCACAGAAGAGAGTCTTGGAAAAGCAATAGCCAGGAGTCCTGCATTGGGTCATTTATATGCTGCCAAAAGGAAATGACCATTTTTCCTGAGAGTAGCTAGCTGATGGCAGGCAAAGAAAAAAAAACCCCTGCCCTAGGTGATACAGCCTGCCACACCCTGCATTTTGAGTTTTACAGAGTAAACAAAGGGAGAGGCCAAGCTTAGGGGTCTGAAGAGTCTCAAGGAGCCCTCAGTGACTGGATTGGAGGAGAGACCATCTGCCCCACTATTCTGGGAAGCAGACTGATAAAAACTCCAGGGTCCCGGCTTGACCCCATGGTATCCATACAAGAATCTCTGTCCAGCTAAGGGCAGAGTATATTTTGGGTCACTGGCAGAGGAGTAGCTCTGGGACAGGAAAAGGCCCCACCATATTCTCTGAAAGTGAAACAGCACTTATCCCACCTAAAGCCCTCTCAGAAACAGACTTTTGAGTGATTAAGATTGACAGCTGGCCAACAGGCAAAGGCAGGCAGAAGTAAAGCCCAGGAAAGGAGGGAACTTTGCTGAACCAGCCCTGGGCCCCATGCAACTAACAAACATCCTTTAGAAGGAAGATTGATCCCTTCCTGCTTGCAGCCCAGGTCTGTGGAGACAGACACAAGCAGTGGATCAGTGGGCCATCTAGAGCTTCAAGTAGGACAAAAGACAGTGCTGGACACTGGCCAGCACCTAAGTACCTAACAGGAAGCTCAGAATTAGCAGACAGAACTGAAGAGTGGGATCCTAAGTGAGCTCCCAAGGGGTCTTAAACTCAGCTGAAACAAATGCCACTTCACTTTTTTTTTCTCTCTCCTCTTTTTTGCTCCCACTTTTCTTCTCTTTTATCCTTTTTAGATTTTATCTTTCCTTTCTTCTTTCCCATTTTAAATTTATGTTCTTTGTCTACCTGCTTTATTGGTTAGTTATTATTCTACTCTCTATTATTTCATTAATATATCTAATTATCCTCTTCCCTTCTTCTCAATTTTCTTTTTCTCTTTTCTTTTTTTTCACTACCCATTTCTTCACTCTCTCTTTTCTTTCTTTTTTCTTTTTCTCCTGATTTCTTATATCCTTTTTCTTTTCCTTAATTTAAGTCTATCTGCTTTCTCCTCTATTTTCCTTTTCAAAAATTTTTCTTGTCTTTTAATGTTGTTTCTCCCTTCTTTATTCTAAACTGTTTTCTTTCCCCTATTCCTCTAATTCTTTATTCTTATTTTCTTTATTTAAGCTCTGCATCTACATATTCTGTACCCCTTTTCTTAATGTTTTTAGTTAGTGCTTTTTAAAATTTGTTCATTTGTTTTGTTGCATTTTCTCCCTATATCTATCTATCTATCTATCTTTCTTTCTTTCTTTCTTTCTTTCTTTCTTTCTTTCTCTCTCTCTCTCTCTTTCTTTCTTTCTCATTCTTCCTCTTTTCTCTTTACTGATTCTCACTTCTCTGGTGGTGGGTTTTTTGTTGCTATAGAGTTCTTGTTTTGTTTGTCCTGTGTCATGTTTTGTCTTGTATTTTGTCCTGTTTGTTCACTTCCACAGCAGCTTACATGACAAGGTCAGGGGTTACCCACATAGGCAGACAACCTGGAAGGAGACTCAATCCACAAATGGGACAATAACATTCAAGACCCAACTACAACAGGAGAACCCAAATAACTCAAGTAGGGGGCTTTCCTAGAACACCCAGCTCAGGAGATCTGAAAGACAACATCACTGGGTTCCACAAAACACCTACTACATAAGACAACCACCCAAAAAATCTGGGTGGCATAGTAGTTTTATCTAATGTGTAGAAACAAATACAAATGGACAGCAAAAATGTGGACACAAAGAAACAATCCCCAAAGGGAAGAAAAGGAGGGATCACCAAAAAATAAACTAAATGAAATGAAGGCAAATAATTTGTCAGATAAAGAATTTTAAGTAATGATATAAGGATGCTAAAACATCTGGCAGGAATTGCAAGCAACTGAATAAGAATTATAAGCAGCTGAATGAGAAATACACCAACATGGATAAGAATAAAGAGGAGATGAAGAATGACATACCTGTAATAAAGAACACCCTGGAATGTTTCAACAGTAGACTATGAGAAGCTAAGGACAGAATTAGTGAGTTAGAAGACAGGTAGAATAAAAACACACAATCAGGGTAGCAATTAGAAAAAAAAAATGAAAAGCAGGGGGAGAGTTTAAGGGAGACTTGGGATAACATGAAATGAAACAACAGCTGCATTACAGAAGTGCCAGAAGGAGAAGAAGCTGAGAAAGGAATAGAAAACCTGTTTGAAGAAATGACAGAAAACTACCCTGACTTGGGGCAGAAAAAGTCACACAAGTCCAGGAAGCACACAGAGTCCAAAACCGGATTAAACCCCAAAAGACCCACACCAAGACACATAATAAATAAAATGGCAAACAATAAAGTCAAAGAAAAAAATCTTAAAGAATGCAAGAGAGAGAGAAATTTACCTACAAGGAATCTCCCATTAGACCAGCAACTTATTTCTAAATAGAAACACATCAGGCAAGAAGGGGGTGGCATGAAATATACAAAGTAATTAAAAGCAATGGACTGAATCCAAGAATACTCTATCTAGCAAGTCTATCATTCAAAATTAAAGGTGAAATCAGGAGCTTCACAGACACGAAAAGGATAAAGGAGTTTATTACTACCAAACCAGCAATACAAGCAATGCTAAATGGAGTGTTGTAAAAAGAAGAAATAGAAAAAGAGGAAGGAACACAAGCATAAAGAATAAAAATGGCAGCAAACAAGTACCTATCAATAGTAACCTTAAATGCAAATGGATTAAATGTTCCAATCAAAAGACAAAGGGTAGCTGAATAGATAAGAAAACAGGACCCATAAATGTACTGTCTACAAGAGACCCACCTCAGAACAAAGGACTCACACAGACTGAAAACAAAAGGATGAAACAAATTTTTTTTTCAGGCAATTAGAAATGAAAAAAAGCTGGGGCAGCAATACTTCTACCTGACAAAATAGAGCTCTAAGTGAAGGCAATACCAAGCAATAACGAAGGCTACTTCATAATACTCAAAGGATCGATACAACAACAGGATATAACTCTAGAAAACATATATACATCCAATACAGGAGCATCCAAATATATGAAACAAAACAAAACAACTCAGGAGGATATCAAGGGAGAGATAGACAACAATAAAATTATAGTAGTGGGGACTGTAATACCCCACTGACATCACTGGATAAATCTTCTGGACAAAAAAACAACAAGGAAACAGCAGTCTTAAACCACACACTAGAACAGATCGATCTATTTGACATCTTCATAACATTTCACCCCAAAGCTACAGAATATACATTCTTCTCAAGTACCAATGGGACATTTTCAAAGATAGACCACATTTTAGGACACAGGTTAAGTCTCTACAAATTCAAGAAGATCGAAATCATATCAAGCATCTTCTCAGATCCTAATGGCATTAAATTAGAAATCAACTACAATAAAAACACTCAAAAACAATCAAACACATGGAGGCTAAATAGCATGCTATTAAACCATGAATGGGTTACCAAAGAGATCAAAGAAGAAATATAAAACATCATAGAAAAAAATGAAAATTCACACCAAAAAATTCCAAAATCTATGGGACACAGTGAAATCAATCCTAGGAGGTGTTGTGGAGCGAGCGCGAGTGAATGACCACTGGAGCCCAGACCAAATTAAAATTTAGGGAGCCGGCTGGCTACTGCTCTGCCTTTCTCCACACAGGGAGTCCAGAGAGCAGCCCTTTGTGCAGGACCACTTTTATGCACATTAACCACATCCTGTTTTTGCAGAACAAGTAACCCAAGACAAAACAGTTTTTCCTAAGCAATGTCAGGATCATGCCATTGACGACCATGTTATTCACAGGGTCATCCTGTTCTTCAGAAAACTGACAGTGTTCTATGAAAGAAGGCCTACATGCCGGGAAGGGGCCGTGAGACCATATCTCAAGGCCTAGCCTAGTGTCAGCATTGACAACTCCATCTGGGGCATAGTCCATGGCCTCTCTGGAATGGTAGTAGTAAGCATGCTCAGAAATTCCCACTCGCTAACATTCCCCACTGGTTTTATGTACATGAGTCAAATCATTGACTCTTTTGGGTTATTGTTGGCAAGGGAGTTATATCGACCTTTGAGGACTATAAGCTTGATAGAATTAATTCTCTGCTGAATAAAGTCAGTGGGCCTGTATATAATATAAGGGCCAAGAATGAGGGCCAGGACTAATCTTTAGAGGGTCCGAAGAGTCCTGGACTCTCTATCTTGCCAGGCTGTCTTAAGCCAGGTGTGATGAAGCCACGTTGGGATCCCGTCGACCTTGACTGCTGTGGAGGTGGTCCTTTCCAGGTAGGAGTCAGTCCTTGCGTGGCAAATTTCTTTACCCAAACAGAGTCACCAGGGTGGAAGGATGGACCGGATCAGACATGCTTCTGGACTGCTTTCTGGATGGACTGTAAAGCCTGTAAGAACTTGAGTAAAGATTGGTTATGGATTTCAGCTTTTCTAGATTGGGTTTTCATGTAAGTTGGTGAGGTGGGTAGGTCAGGTCATTAGAATCTGTAGAGGCCCCACTGGTTTTAGGGCAGCCTCCCTGGCTGCTTCATCTGCAGCCTCGTTCCCTCTTGCTTATGGGGAGACCCCTTGTCTCACATAGGTAGAGATGGAAAGATTTAATTACATCTGGTAGTGCTAGTTGGCCCATCGTCCTTGCTCTGTTCATATCTGTCTAACTGCCTAATATATTACCTCAAGGATACTGGCTCTGAATTCTTTTAGGGAAAATGGACGTCGGTGGGCTCTTCTAGCTACTTCCTGCTGAGGAGGGTCAGAAGTTTCTCTCAGAGCCAAGAGATCCTTGCTGTCTTTCAGAGGGACGATGAGGCCTGGGCACAGAAGGAGGTGGGCTTGTGACCTGGCAGAGACAAACTGTAACAAATGGTCTGGTGGAAGGGAAAGAAAACTTTCAGTTTTAATAAATTCTATTGAAATAGAATTTTTCACCTCAAAATTACCCCATGTTTATCAAAAGAGCCAAATTAAGACTAATTTATCTATGGTATTTAATTTGGCCTGATTGTTTGCATAAACATAACAAGAATAGTAACTGACTACCTTTGCCGGAATTTCATGATTGAATCTTAATGTGCCCCGTAGGGCCAGGAAGGCAAGCCATCCAGCTGCCATCAGGCCTGCCTGTAGTATCTGCTGAGTTAGGTGAATCTTCACCTGTAGTGGCTCTACCAGGGCCCATGCCCTAGGCTTCAAGGCCCATCTCAGCCCTCCTACTAGTCACGGCTCAGAGTGCGTGGGGGTCCTGCAGGGACGCAGAGGCGCCCTTATTGCTCCCCTTCTACTCTGACCAACCGCCAGTGATGGTAGGGCATGGGCCTGATGCTCCAGCACCAGGTATTTTCAGGGCTACCAAGCAGGATACCAGACTTTCTCCGTGGCACTCTTATTGGCTTCAAGTCTTCAGAGTTCAGGTAGGGCTCTTTAAAACATGATACTCCAGTCAAAGTTTCTGGTTAATAAAACTACTATTGGAAACCAGTCTTATTGAATTTATGCAAAGAAATGTATTGCCATAATTTATCTATTAAGTATTGCCAAATTTCAGAGGAATTGTATAAGAAGAAAAATATACTGACCTGATTTAAGATAGGATTTTCCTTGAAATTATTTACTCTTCCTGGCTTACTGGCCTGTATTATTTAATCAATTTCTTTACAACATTTCTCTTCTCTTTCTTATTACATACACAACCCTTATCAATTTTACACTTCTAAATTAGCCTTTAAACCTTCTTTCTATGTCCTTTAAAAATGCATAACCATGCCTCAGACCTTCTACTCAGTATTCCTTATTCTTTGAAACCTTAATCCTTTAATGACTCCTAAAAATAAACAGCCAGAATTTCTTAGATTAACATTGATGGACACACTTTAAATGTACTTTTTCAAGAGAATATACCTACATATTGTATTGATCTAATTTAGTTCAAAAATATTTCTTTTTGAGAGACAGAGATTTTTAAAACTTAAACTAGTTGTAACATTAAAGATATTATATCTTAAAGTTCCTTTGCTGAATATTCCACCACCACCCAAGAAGTAACCAGTAACCTCTCCCTGCCAGGCTCGGGCAATGAGATTTTCTTTATGTGTATTGGAAGGGTTAAAGAGAAGAATACCGGGCAGAGGAAGATCCACTGTGTTCTGCCAGCATAGTTCAGATAAGTAAGAAACCAAGGACGCCAGCAGAGCGGGTTGTACCCAGTAAAATCAACAAAAACCTATCTCTCCCTGCTCTCCCCACTGAGGCACACCCCCCCCCCCCCCCCCCTTTTCTGCATTAACCATTTACTCTGTCCTTAGCAGGGGAAATAAGGCAAGCGGTCTGAGATCCTGTATAACCAGGCTTTTTACACTTAAGGAACAGCTGCTCTCCCTCCCAGATTTTCCTTCTTTACTCCAAGGCCCCAGAGGATCTCAACCTTCACCACTTCTGATATCTCCAACCATCCTCCTGTCCCCCAGCCTAGAGCTTCTCTATCTCAGCAGGCTGAGAGTGAATTCCACCGCCTCTACCCTTTCTCACACCTGCTCTGGAGCAGTTTTTGGCTCTTTTCCTCCCCCAGAGAGAGACCCACTGTAAATCTATCAGGAAGGGCAGGCAGGTCCCAGTTCTCGGGACCACATGATTCTGTTTGCTAGGAGGGCTGAAAAAGGCAGCCTACAAAGCAGTTAATTATGACTAATCTTAACCCCACAAGCCTTTGTTTAAACTTCTCTGGATTGGCAACCTTCACAAATTAACCCTAGAATTCCAAAATTTTAAACTAACACAGCAAATTACAAATCAAGGAAAAGCAATTAAAAGTTCTCTACTGTCTTCCCTCTAAAGCAGGGAGGTGCACTGTCTTTAAACAAATTAAACAACAGAAAGAGATAACAAATACTCTCATGTGTACAGCCAGATGGCACAAAGTATC
The DNA here is from genome assembly GCF_963455305.1 of Plecotus auritus. Classification (NCBI taxonomy): domain Eukaryota; kingdom Metazoa; phylum Chordata; class Mammalia; order Chiroptera; family Vespertilionidae; genus Plecotus; species Plecotus auritus. The sequence goes on from NC_137772.1 coordinate 104,554,525, forward strand.
TTTCACTTCACACAGACCCTCACACTTACATTTATACATCAGACAGTCTGAGTTTTTGACTTACGCGGCGGCGCTCCTGCACCAGCACTTCCCTGTTCCCATCACGTTCACAAAATTTCTATAAATCAAAAGCGTTAACGGAGGCTCCGTAATCATCCACTCGCCGCTTGAATTTCTGAAAATTTTCAAAAAACATTGCAGGGGAGTACAGACAGAAGAACATGAAGCAGACTGACCCATTCTAATGATAGAGACAATTAGACCACAATAACACAGAATAACAAAAGACAAAGACAACCGACTGAGGATCACCGGGCACCGTCGTGCCGGGATCTGGTCTCGGAAGTAGCGCTGCGTCCAGCCTTCCAGAGACCCCAGATGGGTGCCCACAGAACAAAACCAGAACCAGAAATAAGTTTCTTACCGGTAAGAACCAGATCCAGGTGGCTCCAAACAGAGTCAATCAGGAAATTTAGTAGGCGGGGTCTCCGACTTCTACCAGTCCTGGGGCTGAGGAATGTCTCTCAGAGATCTCCCCCTAGGTCGGAGAGTCCAGGGACCCCGGTGGGCTCTAATCACAGGACCAGTCAAAGGCTGGTTATCTCTCTGGGGCCTCCAAATGTTGTGGAGTGAGCACGAGTGAATGACCACTGGAGCCCAGACCAAATTAAAATTTAGGGAGTCTTTATTAGCCGGCCAGCTGGCCGGCCAGCCGGCTGGCTACTGCTCTGCCTTTCTCCACACAGGGAGTCCAGAGAGCAGCCCTGACCCTTTGTGCAGGATCACTTTTATGCACATTAACCACATCCTGTTTTTGCAGAACAAGTAACCCAAGACAAAACAGTTTTTCCTAAGCAACGTCAGGATCATGCCATTGACGACCATGTTATTCACAGGGTCATCCTGTTCTTCAGAAAGCTGACAGTGTTCTATGAAAGAAGGCCTACATGCCGGGAAGGGGCTGTGAGACCATATCTCAAAGCCTAGCCTGGTGTCAGCACTGACAACTCCATCTGGGGCATAGTCCATGGCCTCTCTGGAATGGTAGTAGTAAGCATGCTCAGAAATTCCCACTCGCTAACAGGAGGAAAGTTCATAGCACTACAGGCCAACCTCAAAAAACAAGAAAACCTTGTAGTGAGTTATCTAACCCTACAACTTAAAGAATTAAAGAGAGAGCAATAAGAAAGGCCCAGAGTAAGTATAAGCAAGGCAATACTAAATATCAGAGTGGAAATAAATGACATAGAGACAAATATATATATATATATATATATATATATATATATATATATATATATATCAAAGATCAATAAAGGCAAGAACTGATTCTTTGAAAGGATAACAAGATTGATGATGAGGAGGACAATATGGTGGCGGAATAGACGGATGTGTCTTAAGCCTTGTCCCGGAGCAGATAGAATGAGCAGCTGAATCGAATAACATCCACTCTGAATTGGTGAAGGAGACAGAGCTGGTGAGACAATTGGCAGAGGACACCTGGAGAAAGGTAAAATCAAGGATCTGGGATGGAGAGAATTGCAAGAACTCCAAGTCCAGAGGGTCACAGGGAAACTGCACAGCACCGAGCTGCATCCCTTGGGACAGGCATAGCGTATGAAAGGAGGTCCGCAGGACTGCTGGTGGCAGGGGATTCTAGATCTGGGTCCACAGTCATGAAAGACTGAGCTCACAGGGGGCAGTCTGGAGGGCTTCCCAGACCGTGTAGTGCTGGCAAGAGAGGGGCTCGCAGAGGTGCAGCTCTTTCCCCTCTTTGTGGCCTTTGCTTTTCTTTGCTGAACCTAGTTCATAGGACCTTTCAGATATGAACACTCACCCATCGATGAGGTGCAGGAGAAGGTGCGGACTTGTGGAGTCTGGGGAGAGGCTGGGGTGAGGAAAAGTGGCCACGAGTCTGGTGCTGAGTCATACCTGACACGTGGGACCTAGGTAGCCATTTTCTCCTGAAGAGATAGCCCCTCCCTGCAGTCTCCAGGCAACCAATACAGCCACACCCAGACTACACCCTGAGTGGTACAAAGGATACAAAAAAATAGTCCCTGAGAGTCCACAGGAACTGGTCTAAAGAGAGGCCTTCAGTCCCAGCAACAGGAAACTGAGAAGCCATAGACAGTATAGAAGAGTGGGATCTTAAACCAGCCAAAGGAATAACACTTAACTTTTTTATTTTTATTTTATTATTATTTTATTGTCTCTTTTTTCTTTATTTTCATTTATTTCTTTATTTTCTATTTCTTTTTGCATCATTTCCCATCATTCCAATTTATTTTCTTTTTATCCTAATTTTTTAAAAAAATTATTATTATTATTTTACTATTATTATTATTTTCTTCTCTTTCTCTTTCCTCTTATTCATTCATCTTCTTTCTACTTCCTCTATACTTAACTGAGGTCCTCCCCATATTTATCCAATTCTTAACCTTACTTTCTGTGTATAAGATTCTGCCATCACCTTCTTTACTGGGAATTTTGTGTTTGTATGTTTTGGTTTACCTGTTTGTTCTCTGGTGTTTTATTTATATATATTAAATTAGAAATCAACTACAAAAGAATATATATATTCTTTTTTCCCCTTTTTCTTCCTTTTTCTTCTTCTTCTTTTCTCTCATACTATTTTTTCCCCTCTTTGATATCATTTGTGCTCTCTTTTATCTCCCCTAATTCTCTTTTCTCTGGTGGTCACTTATACTGGGGTTATCAGTGTCATGAGTACATTCGTGTTTTGTTCCTTTTGTGTCGTGTCTTGCCAAGGTGAATTTTATACTGTTTGGCCAATGTGCTAGAGAGCAGCCACATGACCAGACAACCAGAGAGGACACTTCATCCATGAACAGGTCAATAACACTCCAGACCCAACTACAGAGGCAGGAAGAAGGTAACAGTGAGGGAAAGAGTGTGAATGAGTGAGGGAGCAAAAGAGGAGTGTGTGGTTGTGTGGGGTCCAGCAGGACCTTTTGGGGCAGGCTAACCGGGCTCACCTTACTAGGCAGCCTCTGGTACCATTTCAAACAGTCCTGGAGCAGCTGGCTTTTCCTCAGAGGCCTTGCCTTTTTGAAGGGGAGAGCTGCTGTGACTGGGAGCCCAGCCTCACCTCCACCCAGGGTGCCCTCAGATAACAACTGGGACTCTACAGCCACCCCTGATAAGGACCTGCTACCTCGTCTGTGGTCCCATGGTCACCAAGACTCCAGCCACACTGGGCATATGCTCCTGTGAATTCTGAAGCACGCTTTCCTCTGACTGGCCTAACACTTTAGCCCAGGGCACTGAGACCACGTGAACAGCAGACACGTGAACAGCCCACTCCTGTCTGAGGAGCAGCAGCCCTGGGAGCAGCCCACCCCCATCCAAGGAGTAGCAGCTGTGCAAGCAGCCTGCCCCTGGTCTGAGGAGAAGCAGCTGCATGAGGTGCCCACCCTAGTACAAGGAGCTGCACACCCCTGCCCGAGGAGCAGCAGCTTCACGAGAAGCCCACCCATGACTGAGGAGCAGCAGTACCGTGCAGCCCACCCCCATCCAAGGAGCAGCAGCTGCATGCAGCCTGCACCCTGCACCTGTCCAAGGAACAGCAGCCACATGAGCAGCTCGCCCCCGTCCAAGGGGCAGCAGATGTGCAAGCAGCCCTCCCCAGTCTGAGGAGCAGCAGCCAAATGAGCAGACTGCCCATGTCTGAGGAGCAACAGCCCTGCGCAGCCCTCCTCTGTCTGAGGAGAAGCAGCCGCATGAAGCCCGCACCCGTCCAACGAAGAGCAGCCAGGCGAATGGCCTGCCCCTGTCTGAGGAGCAGCAGCTGCACTTGCAGCTCGCTCATGTTTGAAGAGCAGTAGCCACGTGAGCAACCTGCCTCTCTCTGGTCCAAGGAGCAGCAGCTGCACAAGTGGCCCACCCGCATCCGAAGAGCAGCAGCTATGTGAGCAGCCCACCCCCATCTGAGGAGCAGCAGCCACATAAGTAGCTTGCCCCCATCCAAGGAGCAGCAGTCCCATGAGCAGCTTGCCCCCATCCGAGTAGCAGCAGCTCGCAAGCAGCCTTCCCCTGTCCCAGGAGCAGCAGCTGTGTGAGCAGCCTGCCCCCATCCAAGGAGCAGTATCCCTGTAAGCAGCCCATCCCTGTCTGTGGAGCAGCAGCTGCATGAGCAGCCCACCTCCATCCGAGGAGCAGCAGCCACACAAGCAGCCTACCCACATCCGAGGAACAGAGCCCCACACAGCCCGCCCCCATCTGAGGAGCAGCAGCTACATGCAGCCTGCCCCCATCCAAGGAGCAGCAGCCTTGTGAGTAACCCACCCATGTACGAGGAGCAGCAGCTGTATGAGCAGCCTCCCCCGACCAGCCACAGGAGCCACCACTGCTGTGAACAGCACCCACCAGAGGAGCCGTTGCCATTTGAGGAGCAGCCACTGCCATGACTGCCTGAGGAGCAACCGCTGCCCGAGGAGCCACTGCCACCCAAGGAGCAGACCCTGCACAACTTGACATCTAGATCCTTAGGTGAGAACAAAAATGGGTAGACAAAGAAACCCCCAAAGAAAGGAAAAGGAGGAATCACCAGAAAAGCAGCTAAGTGAATTGGAGGCATGCAATATGTCAGAAAAAGAATTCAAAATAAGGGTCATACAGTTCATGAACCAGATGGATGAAAAAAATCAACAACTTATGTAAGAATCAAGAAGAAATAAAGAGTGATATAGCTACAATAAAAATCACCATGGAAAGTTTCAACAATAGACTAGGAGAAGCAGAGGTGCGAATTAGAAGACAGGGAAGCAAAACACACACAAACTGAACTGCAATTGGAGAAAAAAAATTAAAAGACAGGAGGAGAGCCTAAGGGAGCTGTGAGACAACATGAAATAAAGCAACATACGAATGATAGGGGTGCCAGAATGACAGGAAGAGAAACAAGGGTTAGAAAACCTAGTTAAAGAAATAATGTCAAAAACTTCCCTGATGTGGGGAAGAAAAAAAGTCATACAAGCCCAGAGAGTCCAAAATAAGATGAACCCCAAAAGATCCACACCAAGACACATCATAATTATGATGGCAAATGTTCAGGACAAAGAGAGAATATTAAAGGCTGCAAGAGAGAGACAGAAAGTTACATGTGAAGGATTCCCATTAGATTATCAAATGATTTCTCAACAGAAACACACCAGGCCAGAAAAGAATGGAAAGTAATTTACAAAGTGATTCAAAGCAAGGGACTGAATCCAAGAATACTCTATTCAGCAAGGCTATCATTCAAAATTGAAGGAGATATAAGGAGCTTCACAGAAAAAAAAAGGCTAAGTGAGTTTATCACTACCAAGCCAGCAATGCAAGAAATGCTAAAGGGACTGGTATAAAAAGAAGAAATAAAAAGGAAAGAAGGAACACAGGCACAAAATATAAAAATGGCTACAAAGAAGTACCTATTTATACTAATAAAAGAGTAAGATGCAAATTGACCATACCTTCGCAATGCCCACCAGCCAATGAGGAGCGACTATGCAAATTAACCCAACAAAGATGGCGGGATAATTTGAATACGCAGGCACCAAGCAGCTGCGGGTGTTCCACACCGCCCCAGCCACTCTGAGCCTCTGGACAGCATGGGAAGGTGGAAAGGCAGCTCCGGGCCTCAGCGCAAAGGTGGCTCCAACCAGAGCAAAGGTGGTTCTGGCAGCCAGAAGAAGGAAGGCCCATTCTTGCAAGAATCTTTGTGCATCGGGCCTCTAGTCAATAATAACTTCAAACATAAATGAACTAAATGCTCCAATCAAAAGACATCGAGTGGCTAAATGGATAAAAAAAAAAAAAACACGACCCATGTCCTAGCCAGTTTGTCTCAGTGGATGGAGCATCGGCCTGCAGACTGAAGGGTCCCAGGTTCAATTCTGGCCAAGGGCACATGCCTGGGTTGCAAGCTCAATCCCAAATAGGGGGCATGCAGGAGGCAGCCAATCAATGATCCTCTCTTATCATTGATGTTTCTATCTCTCTCTACCTCTTCCTTACTCTCTGAAATCAATAAAGAAATATATTTAAAAAAAACATGACCCATATATATGCTGTCTACAAGAGACCCACCTCAGAACAAGGGACTCACACAGACCAGGGGTGGGCAAACTTTTTGAGTCAAGGGCCACAATGGGTTCTTAAACTGGACCGGAGGGCCAGAACAAAAGCATGGATGGAGTGTTTGTGTGAACTAATATAAATTCAAAGTAAAGGAGCGGAGGGGAGAGCAAGAGAACCCTCCGCTCTTTCAGCTCCATGGGCCGGATAGAATAGCTGAATGGGTTGGATCCGGCCCGCGGGCCGTAGTTTGCCCACGGCTACACACAGACTGAAAGTGAAGAGATGGAAAAATATCTTTCAGCAAATGGAAATGAAAAAAAAGCTGGGGTAGCAATACTTATATCTGACAAAATAGACTTCAAAGCAAAGGCATAACAAGAGATAAGGAAGGCCACTTCATAATTCTAAAGGGATTGAAATAACAAGAGGACATAACCCTGATAAACATATATGCACCCAATCCAGGAGCACCCAAATACATATAAAAACTCCTGGAAGATATAAAGCGAAAGATCCACAACAATACAATCATAGTAGGGGACTTTAATATACCATTGACATCACAGGATAAATCCTCTCTACAAAAAATCAACAAAGAAACAACAATCCCAAATGACTCACTAGATCAGATGGACTTAACTGATATCTTAAGAACATTTCACCCCAAAGTCACGGAATATATGTACTTCTCAAGTGCACATGGGACATTTTCAAATATAGAACACATATTGGGTCACAAGCAAAGTCTCTCCAAATTCAAGAAGATTGAAATCATATCAAGCATCTTCTCAGACGACAATGGCATAATGTTAGAAATAAACTACAATAAAAACCATTAAAAAATTCAAACACTTGAAAACTGAATAGCATGCTATTAAACAATGATAGGGTTACCAAAGAGATCAAAGAAGAAATTACAAACCTCCTGGAAACAAATAACAAGGAAAACACAACAATCCAAAATCTATAAGACACAATTAAAGTAGTTCTGAGAAGGAAGTTTAAAGCTCTACTGGCCTACTTCAAAAGACAAGAAAAAATGTAAATCATCTAACAATATAACTCAAAGAATTAGAAAGAGAGCAACAAGAAAAGCCCAAGAGTGAGCAGAAGGAAGGAGATAATAAAGATCAGAACAGAAATAAGTGCCATAGAGACCAAAACAAAACAAAACAAAACAAAACAAAACAAAACAATATAAAAGATCAATGAAACCAAGAGCTGACTCTTTGAAAGGATAAACAAGATTCATGAACCTCTAGCCAGGCTCACCAAGAAGCAAAGTGAGAGGAACCAAAAAAACAAAATCAGAAATGAAAGAGGTGAAATAACAACAGACTCCACAGAAATACAAAGGGTTGTTTAAAAATTCTATGAACAACTCTATTCCAACAAAATAGACAACCTGGAGGAATTGGACATATTCATAGAAAAATACAACCTTCCAAAACTCAATCAGGAAGAACCTAAAAATCTCAATAGGCTGATAACTATGGAAGAAATTGAAGCAGTCATCAAAAAGCTTCCAAAAAACAAAAGCCCGGGAGCAGATGGCTTCACAGGGGAGTTTTAGCAAACATTCAAGGAAGAAATAAAACCCCTCCTCCTTAACAATTCCAAAAAATTCAAGAGGATGGAACACTTGCAAGCTCATTCTATGAAGCCAGCATTATACTAATACCAAAACCAGATAAAGACAACACAATGAAAGAGAATTATAGACCAATATCCCTCATGAACATAGATGCCAAATCCTCAACAGAATTCTAGCAAATAGGATCCAGCACTACATCACAAAGATCATACACCATGACCAAGTAGGATTTATCTCAGGAATGCAAGGATGGTACAATATCTTCAAATCAATAAAAGTGATAAAACACATAAACAAAATGAGAAATAAAAATCACATAGTCATATCAATTGATGCAGCAAAAGCATTTGACAAAATCCAGCACCCTTTCTCTTTTTTTTTTTAAAAAAATAAATCTTTATTGTTCAGATTATTACAGATGTTCCTCTTTTTCCTCCCATGGCTCCCCTCCACCTGATTCCCCACCCCACCCCATGCTCTTACCCCCAGCCACTGTCTTCATCTATAGGTGTAAGATTTTTGTCCAATCTCTTCCCACACCCATCACATCCCCTTCCCCCTGAGAATTGTCAGTCCATTCCCTTTCTATGCTCCTGATTCTATTATACTCATCAGTTTATTCTGTTCATCAGGTTTTTTATTCACTTGATTTTTAGATTCACTTGTTGATAGGCATGTATTTGTTGTCATTTTGTTGTTCATAATTTTTATCTTTACCTTTTTCTTCTTCTTCCTCTTCTTAAAGAATACATTTCAGCATTTCATATAATTCTGGTTTGGTGGTGATGAACTCCTTTAGCTTTTTCTTGTCTGTGAAGCTCTTTATCTGACCTTCAATTCTAGATGATAGCTTTGCTGGGTAGAGTAATCTTGGTTGTAGGTTCTTGCTGTTCATCACTTTGAATATTTCTTGCCACTCCCTTCTGGCCTGAAAAGTTTCTGTTGGGAAATCAGCTGACAGTTGTATGGGTACTCCCTTGTAGGTAACTAACTGTTTTTCTCTTGCTGCTTTCAAGATTCTCTCTTTGTCTTTTGCCCTTGGCATTTTAATTATGATGTGTCTTGGTGTGGTCCTCTTTGGATTCCTCTTTTTTGGGGTTCTCTGCACTTCCTGGACTTGTAAGTTTATTTCTTTCACCAGGTAGGGAATGTTTTCTGTCATTATTTCATCTAATAGGTTTTCAATACTTTGCTCTCTCTCTTCTTCTGGCACCCCAATAATTCAGATATTGGTTCCCTTAAAGTTGTCCCAGAGTCTCCTTTCACTATCTTCATATTTTTGGATTCTTTTTTTCTTTTTGTTTTCCTGGTTGGGTGTTTTTTGTTTCCTCATATTTCAAATCTTTGGTTTTATTCTTGAGGTCCTTTGGTCTACTGTTGAATTTCTGTATATTCTTTATTTCAGACAGTGTATGCTTAATTTCTGACTGGTCCTTTTCCATTTTTTTTTTTTGGCATTCTCATTAAGATCCTTAAAGATCTCACTAAGTTCCTCAGAGGTTTTTCAAAGATTCTTGAGTAACCTTATAAATGTGGTTTTGAACTCTATGTCTAGTAGTTTGCTTTCCTCCATTTCTTTCATTTGTGACATGTTTCTTTGTCTCCACATTTTGGCTGCTTCCCTGTGTTGATGGGGTGGTTTTCTGTGATAGGTGACCTATAGGGCCCAGTGGTTCAGCTTTGCCTATCAACTGAGGTGGACACTCTTGGTGCACGCCTTTGTGGGCTGAGTGCAAAGTTTTGTTGTAGTTGAGCTTTGATTGCTGTTGGTACACTGGGAGGAATTGACCTTCAGGCCAATTGGCTGTGAGGACCCGCTGTGTCTATAATGGAAGAACTGCTACCAGCACCCTTTCTTGGTAAAAACTCTCAGCAAGGTGGGAATAGAAGGATCATACTTCAACATAATAAGCCATATATGACAAACTCACAGATAACATCATAGTCAATGGGCAAAAACTAAAACCATTTCCCCTAAGAACAGGAACAAGTCAGGGATGCCCACTCTCACCATTCCTGTTTGACATAGAACGGAATGTACTAGCCATTGCAATCAGAAAAGAAGAAGAAATAAAAGGCATCCAAACTGGAAAAGAAGAAGTAAAACTGTCCTTATTCACAGATGACATGATATTGTACATAGAAAACCCTAAAGACTCCATAAAAAATTATTAGACTTAATACATGAATTCGGCAATATAGCAGAATACAAAATTAACACCAAGAAATCTATGACATTGCTGTACACCAATAGTGAAGTTACAGAAAGAGAGACTAATAAATCAATCCCATTTACCATCGCACCAAAAAAATCAAGATACCTAAAAATAAACTTAACTAAGGAGGTCAAAGACCTGTACTAAGAAAACTACAGGACACTGAAAACAGAGATAGAGGAAGACATAAACAGATGGAAGAACATATCATGTTCATGGATTGGTAGAATCAACATCATTAAAATGTCTATACTATCCAAAGCAATTTATAGATTCAATGCACTCCCCATTAAAATACCAACGACATATTTCACAGACCTAGAACGAACTCTCCAAAAATTCATCTGGAATAAAAAAAGACCCTGAATAGCTGCAGCAATCCTGAGTACGAAGAACAAAGTAGGGGAGATATCAATACCAGATTTCAAGCTGTATTACAAAGCCACTGTTCTCAAAACTGCCTGGTACTGGCACAAAAACAGACATATGGATCAATGGAATAGAATAGAGAACCCAGAAATTGACCCAAACCACTATGCCCAATTAATATTTGACAAAGGAGGCAAGAACATACAATGGAGTTAAGACAGTCTCTTCAATAAATGGTGTTGGGAAAATTGGACAGATACATGCAAAAAAATGAAACTAGATCACCAACCTACACCATACACAAAATAAACTCAAAATGGATAAAGGACTTAAACATAAGATGGGAAACCATAAAAATACTAGAGGAATCCACAGGCAGCAAAATCTCAGACATATGCTGAAGTAATTTCTTCACTGGTACTGCTCCTAGGGCAATGGAAACTAAAGAGAAAATAAACAAATGGGACTACATCAAAATAAAAAGCTTTTGAATGACAAAAGAAACCATCAACAAAACAACAAGAAATCCCACTGCATGGGAGAACATATTTGCCAATGTTATCACTGATAAGGGCTTTAATTTCTAACATTTACAGGGAACTCATACAACTTAACAAAAGGAAGATAAACAACCCAACCAAAAAATGGGCAATGAACCTAAATAGATACTTTTTGAAAGAAGACAGAAGGAAGGCCAATAGGCATATGAAAACATGCTCAGTCACTAATCATCTGAGAGATGCAAATCAAAACGACAATGAGGTATCTTCTCACACCTGTCAGAATGGCTATTATCAATGAATCAACAAAGGACAAGTGCTGGCAATGATGCAGAGAAAAAGGAACCCTCATGCACTGCTGGTGGAAATGCAGACTGGTGCAGCCACTGTGGAGAACAGTATGGAGATTCCTCAAAAAACTATAAATGGAACACCCATTTTACCCAGTGATCCCACTTCTAGGAATATATCCTAAGAAACTAGAAACACCAATTACAAAGGATATATGCACCCCTATGTTCATAGCAGCACAATTTACAATAGCTAAGCTTTGGAAACAGCCCAAGTGCCCATCAGCAGATGAGTGGATTAGAAAGCTGTGGTACATCTACACAATGGAATACTATGCTGTGGTAAAAAAGGAGTTCTTACCATTTGAAACAGCATGGATCGAACTGGAGAGCATTATGCTAAGTGAAATAAGCCAGTCAGAGAAAGATAAATATCACATGATCTCACTCATTTATGGAATATAATGAACAACATAAACTGATGAACAAAAATAGATCCAGAGACAGAGAAACATTGATCAGCCCATCAAACCTCAGAGGGAAGGTAGGGGAGGGTGGGGATAAGGGGGAGAGATCAACCAAAGGACTAGTATGCATGCATATAAGCCTAACCAATGAACATAGCCATAGAGGGGATGAGGGCATGAGTGGGGGCGTAATGGGAGAATAAGGACACATATGTAACACCATAATCCAACCTATCTAATAAAAGTACAGTATGCAAATTAACCATCACTCTGCTACACCCACAAGCCATGGCCACCAGCCAATCAGGAGTGAATATGCAAATAAAACCAACCAAGATGGCTATGGTCACAGAGAGCAGGAAGGAGGCTTGGGTTTCCCTGGCAATGGAGGAAGCCAAGCTTTCCGCCTGCCCTTGCCGGCCTAGGCCTCCATTCAAGGCTACAAAGTTTCAATGATAGAAGATACATAAATCCAAACAGAAATGGCAGCAGCCACGGACCTGGAAAGAGCAGGAGGCTAGGGTTTCCCCCGACAATGGAGGAAGCCAAGCTTTCCACACACCCTGGCTGGCCCAGGCCTCTGCTTAAGGCTACAAAGTTTCAATTATAGAAGGTACATAAATCCCAACAGAAATGGCTGTCACCACGGAGCAAGCTGAAGGCTTGGCTCAGCTCCAGGCTACAAAGTTTCAATTGTAGAAGATAAATAAACCCCAGATACCAGGGCCTCTGTTTGGGTCGCCAGGGGGCGTGGCCAGCCTGCAAACCACCACAGGCCCCTTGCCCAGGCTGCCCCACATCCCAAGGGAACCCCCACCCTGATCTGGACACCCTTCAGGGCAAACCACTGGCCCCCACCCCTGCACCAGGCCTCTATCCTATCTAATAAAAGAGTAATATGCAGATTGACCATCACTCCAACACACAAGATGGCTGCCCCCATGTGGTCAAAGATCCTGCCCCCATGTGGACACAAGATGGCCACCACAAGATGGCCAGCAAGGGAGGGCAGTTGGGAGGAACCAGGCCTGCAAGGAGGGCAGTTGTGGGCGATCAGGCCAGCAGGGAAGGGCAGTTGGGAGGGACCATGCCTCCAAGGGAGGGTAGTTGGGGGCGATCAAGCCTGCAAGGGAGGGCAGTTAGGGGTGACAAAGCTGACAGAGGAGCGAAGTTGGGGGTGACCAGGCCTGCAGGGAAAGGCAGTTGGGGGGGACCAGGCCTGCAGGGGAGAGCAGTTCGGGAGACCAGGCCTGCAGGGGAGGGCAGTTAGGGGTGACCAGGCCTGCCGGGGAGAGCAGTTGGGGGGGACAAGGCCTGCAGGGGAGGGCAGTTAGGGATGACCAGGCCTGCAGGGGAGGGCAGTTAGGGGAAAACAGGCTGGCAGGGGAGCAGTTAGGCATCAATCAGGCTGGCAGGGGAGTGGTTAGGGGGTGATCAGGCTGGCAGGCAGAAGCAGTTAGGGGCAATCAGGAAGGCAGACAGGCGAGCAGTTGGGAGCCAGCAGTTCTGGATTGTGAGAGGGATGTCTGACTGCCCATTTAGGCCTGATCCCACTGGGATCAGGCTTAAACAGGCAGTCGGACATCCCTTGAGGGGTCCCAGATTGGAGAGGGTGTAGGCTGGGCTGAGGGACACCCCCAACCCCCAACCCCCGTGCACGAATTTCGTGCACCGGGCCTCTAGTACTAGGATAAATGTCCTAAAACGTTAGAGATAATTTAATAATCAATGGCATGACTTATGAAGGTAATCTAAAAGTTAAAATAAATCACCTGAAACACAGATAAAAATAAATGTTTACCTCTAATGCTTTTCTTTAAATATGTTTTCATTGATTTTAGAGAGACAGGAAGAGAGAGGTAATCGACCAGGGATCAAAATCGACACCTGAATATGTGCCCTGATGGAATCGAACCGATGAAATTTCGGTGGGTGGACGGGATGACTCTCAACCAACTAAGCCACAGCAGCCAGGGCGTACCTCTTATTCTGATAACTCCTTTGAGAATTACAAATTCTCAAACCTGCTCTCCTCCAATGAGCTTGTGCTTCATACTTTCTCAGTTACTCACTCCAATGTTCAAACCTTGAACTTGTCATTACCATTAGATGCAACTCCTCAAAATCTAAATTTTAAATATCTCACTCTAAACACAATTTCCTATCTTTAGAACTCATTCCTTTAGCATTTTGATGCCAGCAATTCTTTGACCCTCTTGGGATATTCAAACACTTTTTTACTATCCCTTGCCCTTCTCACTTTAAAGCATGACACACCCAAAGCAGGTTATGAGATCTTAAAGATCTGGATGCTAAAGTTGCTAGAAATCTAAGGGTACCCTGAGAATTGTCTTGGATAATGATTATCCAGAGACACTAAAAGATATCTGGACAGAGTAAACCAGAATATTTTTCAAAGGACTTTGAATTATTCCCTGAATTGCCAGTAAAATAGCTGAAGAAATAGGGATTTTAACCTAAAGACCAAAAGGCTCAAGTGTTGGGGTAGCTAACTTCAATCTCTGAAACACTGTCTTGTAGCTCTAAAGACTGTGACTGCACACAGGAGGGAAGACTCTGGAAGGCAGAATTCAATTCAAACACAGAGAAAATGACAAATTCCTTGCTTCTCACATCAACAGTTCAATCGATTTGTATAGTTGAATGTTATATTGAGAAGGTTTCTGAGAATGGTCCTCAATCATCATTATGTCAATCAGAATGGGCTAGGTCAGTGGTCAGCAAACTCATTAGTCAACAGAGCCAAATATCAACAGTACAACGATTGAAATTTATTTTGAGAGCCAAATTTTTTAAACTTAAACTATATAGGTAGGTTCATTGTTATTAACTTAATTAGGGTACTCCTATGCTGGCCTTTGCTATAAACTCAAGGGGCCAAAGAGCTGCATGTGGCTCACGAGCCGTGGTTTGCCAACCACTGGGCTAGGTTATACTCTTGTAACAACCCCCAAATCTTCACCAGTTTAAATAAAGGCTTAGTTTTCCTTCACTGTACATGCCTATTGTAGGTGGTCAGTGAAGTCTGCTCATCATACTCACTCAGGGACCCAGACTGATGGAGTAGGAGGGGCCACCATCTTAATGTTGCCAGGTGCCATGCTAGAGGAAAGGGGAACTTGAGGAATGGGAGGGTGTGTGTGAGTGAAACTGGTAATGAAAGGCTCCCACCTGGAAGTGGGATAATCACCCTATTTTAAGGTTCACTAATTTGGAATCTTAATTACATCTGCAAAATCCCTTCATAACAGTACCTAGATTAGTGTTCAATTGAATACAAAGTAGAAAGAGTGTGTACTCTGGGGAGCAGGAAATCATGGGGGACATCTTAGAATTCTGCCATTCACAGCAAGCCACTTGGTACTATGAGCCTCAGGGATACAAGGTGGACAGTGGTGCTCACTATATAGTCAACTGGATACAAGAAGCAATGATAAAAGCTTCCCAGTACTGACGATAGCCAGAATTAGGTCCTCTGTTTCCATTTTTTTAAATCTATCATTTCATCAACGCTTTTGAAATGAGCCTACAGCAGAAACTGCTTGAGTGCTGATTGGGTCCCTAACAATGATCTATATATAATAAAGAGGTAATATACAAATTAACCCTCACACCCTCACAAGATGGCTGTGTATGACCAGGCCAGCAGGGGGGTTAGTGAAGGAAGACCAAATGACTGTACAAGCAGGCTATGTGGGGTGACCAGGCCAATGGGGGGGGGGGCATGAGGGGTGACCAGGCCAGCAGGGGGGGCAGTTAGGGGCAACCAGGCCAGAAGAGGGGGCAGTTGGGGACAACCAGGCCAGCAGGGGGGGCAGTAAGAGGTGACCAGGCCAGCGGGGGGGGGGTGGCAGTTAGGGGCAACCAGGCTGGCGGGGGGGGTGCAGTTGGGGGCGACCAGGCCAGCAGAGGGGGACTGTTGGGGGCTACCAGGCCGGCAGGGGGGGCAGTTGGGGGCAATTAGGCTGGTAGGGGGGGCAGTGAGGGGTGACTAGACCAGTGAGGGAGGGCAGTTGGGGGCGACCAGGCAAGCAGGGGGGGCAGTTAGGGGTGACCAGACTGGTAGAGGGGGACTGTTGGGGGCTACCAGGCCGGCAGTGGGGGCCGTAAGTGGCGATCAGGCAGGCAGGCAGGTGAGCGATTAGGAGCCAGCAGTCCAGGATTGTGAGAGGGATGTCCGACTACCAGTTTAGGCACTATCCCTGCCTAAACCAGCAGTTGGACATCCCCCGAGGGGTCCTGGATTGGAGAGGGTGCAGGCTGGGCTGAGGGAACCCCTTCTCCCCCTGTGCATGAATTTCGTGCACTGGGCCTCTAGTAAAGAAATTAAAAAAAACAAAAACACAAAAAAACACCACAAAGTAATGTCCATCGCTAGCTACACATTTCCCCCATCTTTCAGGTAATTTGTGGATACTGTCCCAATATAACTTTTCTTGTTTTGAGGCAAACCATTCAGATACCCAATTTTCCACTTCTTCATATGTTTTGAAGTGCTTCTCAGAATGTGCATGTGCCATCAATTGTAACAAGTGGTAATCTGAAGGAGCAAGGTCAGGTGAATACAGCAGGTGGGTTAATACTTCCCAGGCAAGATCTTTTAGCATGTCTTTAACTGGTTTTGAAGTGTGTGATGGTGTGTTATGAAGCAAAATTACTTTGCCGTGTCTTCTGGCACATTCTGGTAGTTTTACGATCAAAGCGTGGTTCATATTGATTACTTGTTGTTGGTAGTGATCAGTATTAACGGTTTCACCTGGTCTTAGAAGCTCATATTACACCACACCTTGCTGATCCCACCAAACGCAGAACATTGTCTTCTTTCTGAAGCGATGTGGCCTTGCAGTGGATGTTGATGGTTGACCTGCATCAACCCATGATTTTGTGCATTTGGGATTCTCAAAAGAAATCCACATTTCATCGCCAGTCACAATTCGATGCAAAAAAAATACTTTCTTTCGTGCTATTGAAGCAACATTTTACTGATGACTTTTTGGTTTTCCATTTGTCTTTTTTTCAGTTGATGTGGCACCCATTTTCCTTCCTTTAAAATATTTCCATTCCTTGTAAATGATTGGAAATTGTTTGCTGAGCAACGTTTAATCTTTCTGCACGTTGCTTTTGAGTTTGACACGCATCTTCATTCAGTAATGCTTGTAATTGTTTGTCTTCAAACTTTTTCGGTTGACCTGGACGTTCTTTGTCTTTCACATCGAAATCATCACTTTTAAAGTGTTTAAACCAGCATTCACAAATATCTTGAGATGGAGCATGTTCACCATAAGCTTCCCAAAATATATGATAACCTTTTCTTGAAAATAAAGTAATGAATTAAAACTTCCCGAAAATGCTCTTTTTTTGGCATGAAATTTGACATTTTTAAGTGTAAAAATATCTATGATGTTAACACCTTCAGCAAATTTGACATATGAAGTTTTGAAGCTTGCTGTTAATACAACAAAATAGCATACATACCAAATCACATATATATCAACATATGTGTAACTCCATCTATTGAAAAAAATCCGTATTGTTAACTGGTACAACTAGTAAATGCTATATATGACAAACCTACAGTCAACATCATACTCAATGGGCAAAAACCATTTTTCTTAAGAACAGGAAGAAAATAGGATTGTCCACTTTCACCACTTTTACTGCACATAATACTGAAGTCCTAGCCACAGTGATCAGACAAGAAAAAAAAATGCATCTCAATTGGAAAGGAGGATGTAAAACTGTTATTATTTGAAGATGACATGATATCGTAGGTAGAAAATCCTAAAAACTCCACCAAAAGTACTAGATTTAATAAATGAATCCAGCAAGGTTATCAAGTAGAAAATTGGCACCCAGAAATTGATGGAATTTTTATACACCAATAATGAACTCCCAGAAAGAGAAACAAACAAAAATCCCATTTACCACTGCAACAAAAATTAAGATACTTAGGAATAATCTTACCTAAGGAGGTAAAAATATCTGTACTCAGAAAACTATAGAACGTTGAAAAAAGATATTTGAGGATATAAACAAGTGGAAGTACATACTGTGTTCATGGATTAGTCAAATTAATATTAAAATGTCTATACTACCCAAAGCAATCTATAGATTCAATGCAATCCCTATTAAAATACCAATGGCATACTTCACAGATCTGGAACAAATACTTAAAAAAATTTATATGAAACCAAAAACAAAAAACAAACAAACAAACAAAAAACTGTGAATAGCTGCAGGAATCTTGAGAACCAAGAACAAAATTGGAGGGATCACAATATTGGATATTAAACTGTACTATAAAACCACTATAATGAAAACTGACTGGTACTCGCACAAGAACAGGCATATAGATCAATGGAACATAACAAAGAACTAGAAATTGACCTATACTTTATGCTCAATTAATATTTGACAAAGGAAGAAACAGCATAAATGGAGTCAAGAGAGTCTCTTCAATAAATGATGCTGGGATAATTGGACAGGTACATGCAAAAAACTGAAATCACACCACCAATTTACACCATACACAAGAATAAAATCAGAATAGGTAAAAAACTTAAACGTAAGTGATGAAACCATAAAAATCCTAGAGGAAAACTTAGACTGCAAATTATCAGACACTCACAGAGCAGAATTTTCACTGCTACAACACCTAGGGGAAGAGAAACAAAGGAAAAAATTTAAAAAATGGGACTACATCATAATAAAAGCTGCTGCACAGCAAAGGAAATCAGCATCAACATTAAATGGACACCCACTGCATGGGACAACATATTTGCCAAAGATACACCTGATAAGGTGTTAATTTCCTTTGTAAAATACTAGAGGCCTGCTGCATAAAAATTCATGCACTGGAGGGGGGCGTCCCTCAGCCCAGCCTGCCTCCTCTCACAGTCCAGGAGCCCTCAGGGTCAGGAGGTGACCTGGCGATCAGGGGAAGGTGATACTCCCATCACACCTCTGCTGCTACCACTGCCAGCAGCTCAAGCCTCAGTTGGCCCTGGTTACCTGAGCCTCAGGCCAGCCCTGAACAGCTGGGCAGCTGACATGCGAGGCTTGCCTGTGCCTCTGGCTGGCTCTGGGTGGCTGGGGGGCTGAGGGGACTGGGGGACTCCGAAGGCAGGTGCACAGAGCGGCCAGACCTGCCTGGGGTCAGGCCTGGCTGTGCCGTGCACCTGCCACCCCAGCAGGGCTTGAGGGGACTGGGTGCTGCCATCTTTTGGCTGTGGGCCCCACCATCTTTGAGGGCATGGCAGTCAATTAGCATATTCCCTCCTTATTGGCTGTGGGCACCACCATCTTTGTGAGGGTGTGACAGTCAATTAGCATATTTCCTCTTTATTAGATAGGATATAAAGTACTCATACAACTCAGCAAATGGATGGCAAGAAAATAAATTTAAAAATGGGCAAGGGACCTAAATATACACTTTTCCAAAGAAGACATACAGATTGCCAAGAGACATGAAAAAATGTTCAACCTCACTAATTATCAGAGAGATTTAAACTAAAATGACAATGAGGTACCACTTCACACCTGCCAGAATTGCTACCATTAACAAATCAATAAACAAGTGCTGGTGAGCATGTAGAGAAAAAGGATCCCTACTGCACTGCTGATGAGAATGCAGACTGGTATAGCTATTATGGAAATAATGTGGAGTTTCCTCAAAAAATTAAAAATGTAGCTGCCATTTGACCCAGTGATCCCACTGCTAGAAATGTATCCTAAAAAGCCAGAAACACCAATCAGTAAGAATATATGCGCCCCTATGCTCATAACTGTTATTTACAATAGCTAAGATCTGGGAACAGTCCAAGTGTCCATTAGTCCATTAATGGATTAAAAAACTGTGGTACACTTACACAGTGGAATACTATGCAGCTATTTAAAAAGGGATTTCTTACCTTTTGAGGCAGCATGGAGTGCCCTGGAGAGTATTATGCTAAGTAAAATAAGCCAGTCAGAAAAAGACAAGTATGGTATGGTATCACTTATATGTGGAATCTAATGAACAAAATAAACTGATGAACAAAAATGATCCAGGGACATGACATATTTCAGAGGGACATGGTAGGGGTTGAAAGAGATTAACCCATGAACTGGTATGCATATTTGCATGGTCTCTGGACAGACAATAGTGTTGGGAAGACCTGGGAAGAGGGTTGGAGCTGAATGGACAAAGTCAAGGGGGGGGGGGGCGGAAGGAGACATCTGTAATATTTAAATAATAAAGATAAATTAAGAAATATTATAAAATAAAAATAAACCATTGTGAGTTGTTTTGTTTTTAATTAATTTATTTTTATTTCACACATCCCCTGCCATCCACCCCTTTGGCAACCATCAGCTGATTCTTTTTATCCATGGGTATGGTTCTGTTTTGTTCCTTTTTATTGCAGAGTAATATTTTGGTGTCTGCGTGTGTGTGTGTGTGTGTGTGTGTGTGTGTGTGTGTGTGTATCTTATCATTTTTATCCATTTGATTATATATCAATTAATATTTAGGAAGCTTCCCCATCTTGGCTAATTCTAGTACTACTGCTATGAAGGTAGGGGTACATATGTGTTTTTGCATTAGTGTTTTGGATTTTTTCATATAAATACCCTGAAGTGGAATTTCTGAGTATGGTAATTCCAATTATATATTTTTAATTGATTTCAGAGAGTAAGGGAGAGGGAGAAAGAGATAGAAACATCAATGATGAGAGAGAATCGTTGATCAGCTGCCTACTGCACTCACCCTACCAGGGATTGAGCCTGCAAGCCAGGCATGTGCCCTGACCAGGAATGGAACCGTGACTTCCTGATTCAATTATAATTTTTTAAGGAATATTCATACTGTTGAAAGTAAGCTACTCTATTTTTAAAATTTTCTTTTCTTAAGAGTGATGAGATGCAGGAGGAGGGGCCAGTTAATGGTGAAACATGTCTACAATATGATAATTTAATGTAACTCAATGTAATTGCTTTGTGTTGTTAACTTAGTAGTTCAGGCCAACATATACAAAAAACCTGTGCAGTGGACTTGACTCCAGTTGCAAGTAGAAATTAATAATAGATACTATTAAATACACTTCTCCATTGAAAATTTATGGAGACTGTTTTTTTTTTCTTCTTAAATTATTCAAACCAAATACCCTTAGCCTCAGATTATCCAGGGAAAGAATATGTATCACTTTCCATTCTGGGTGTAAGAAAGTAACTTAAGCAGACTGTAAATTATTTAAATTGGTCACTTTGCTCTAATATATTCTAAGTAGCTCTTTAGAATAAGCACAATCTGGGTGGAAAATAAAAAAAAAAGAGAGATCTATGCTGCCTTCAATTACTTTTAAGAAATAGAATCAGACCCTGATCTTATTAAAACCACATCATAGGTACTTAGTAATTTAGAGCAAGAAAATAAATTGAGTTTTATACCACCCAAAGTTGCAATACTTTAACTATTATAGGCTCATGTATGTTGCCTTCTTTGTTCCCATAATATTTTCTACATTATTTCCATTAGTCCTGATAACAGCTTTGGAGGTAGACATTGCAATTTCTCCTTTACAGATGAGGAAACTGTAAATTAAGGTTAGTAAGTAATTTAGAGATTTATATAAGGTTAGTGAGTAATTTAAATCTCTAAATTACTTACTAACCTTATATGTTTCTGAAGTGAAATTCATTTTGTGGACTATTTTTTACACCAAAGCCCATACACTTTCCGCTATATCATTCTGAATCTTATGTTATTATGAACAACTTATTTAACTTTTTCGAGTCGGGTTCATCCAGAAAAGTGAAGCTAATAAGCACAGTGAGTTGCACACAGTAAATAACTTAGTAGTCAAATATTATTTATTACTAGTGGCCCGGTGCACAAAATTCGTGCACATTAAAAGGGAATTAATTAGAGGAAATATTTTAATATTGCTATTTTCCCTTTCTCTATAATAGAAGTGTCCAGCCACCCCGCCCCCATTGGGCAACACCAAGACCCGACTGGTCCCATCTCCCATCAAGCCACGCCAGGTGGGGGACGCAGCCTCACGTCCTGGCACCAGGGAGGAGGCGCAGCCTCAGGTTTCCCAGCCCTGGCCTGCACCACACAGCCTCACCCAGACCCACCGTGCTGTGAGACCCCAGACCCGCAACACCACGGGACCCATCAATGCACCTCCTGGTGACCGGTCATTTGGTCGTTACGGATGAAAATAAAGTCATGCACTTAAGCATGCACATTCATTTTCAATGCCTGATTTGTCTACGTTCTCTAAATTGAAAAATAAATAAGATCTTCAGCTTGATAGCATCATAATGCCAAGTTCTTTATATAATGACACATACCATTCTCTCCACTCAGTATGCTCCATTTGAATGGATTAAATGTATGTGACTCATATGAAAGGAACTGCTGCTTGCTCTTACTAGAGGAAGCATTAGCTCATTACCTAATGCCATAAAAAGTGGTTTAAATGGCATATACTGACTTAAAGAACAGAAGGAAAAATAACAAAACAAAAACCAAAACCAATGTTCAGTGCTGTGGATGGCAGAATCCTTTCCCTTTTTCTTTTTTCTTTTTTTTTTCTGCTTTTCCCATGAACCTATTTGCGCTCTGCCTCAAAATCAACATAGAAGACAAAATCAGATACTGTAATCTGCATTGTATAGTGTCATTTGAGTACAAAGAGGTGTTTTTCAATCTTTACCTTTTTTTTTTTTTAAATCAATGTAGCTCAAACTTGCTCCCAACATTCCAGGAGCCAGGCCAACATGGCTGTGCAGACACACCTTTGCTAGGTTCTATCAGGCTTCAGGCCTGGGGCAGGGAACATGCCAGGTGTTGCTGGAAAGGAATCAGCTCTCCTCTCTACATAACAGGAGTCTTTTCATTATAAAATGCAAAGCAGCAGCCATTTTCTATTACCCCATCCCCAGCCCTCCTCGCCTGGGGGACATAGGAAGGGGCTGGGAGGATATTTACTCTTGGCTCTTTGATATCTCTTATTTAACTGACCCCAGTGACAGCTGCTTCTCTGAGCACAATGCCAGCCAGCTCAGGGCTAGCTGCACCTGGAAGGCAAGCGGCAGAGCTGACCAGGGGCTTTGACCAAGCCAGAGTGCACAGGTCACAGCAACCTTGGCAGGCAGGCTGCTCCCGAAGACTCTAGGCCCCTCCCAGCTCCACACTCCAGCTCCCTACTCTCCCCCTTTCACCTACAGGCACCACCGGCATGATGTGCCCCAAGGCTTGGTGTGCAGATACCAGGGTTGCAGGTTCAAGACGCTCTGCCTCCTCCTGGCACTTTGAGCCATAAGCGCTGGCAGGTACCTTTCCACTTGGTCTTGGTCTTTGGTCACTGCTGAGATTTTCTGGACTCTTTAGGCCAGAGACAGCCAGGACCTTCGCCTCTGACCAACGCCATGCCTGCAGCCTGCCTGGGTACCCCCAGCCCCGGGAAAGTGGGGGGGTGTGGCCGGCCTGGGTGAGGGGCTGTGAGGTGGTGGGGGGATTGGCTAGCTGCTCAATTGGGGTGGGAGAGGCTGATCAGGGGTGGGGTTGGGAGAGGGGCAGGGCAGCCATCTTGTGACGGCATTATGGCATGAGGGTCAATTTGCATATTACCTCTTTATTATATAGGATTGTTTTTTTTTTAATGGCAGAGAACAGTGACAGCAGTAAAAACAAAATCAACAATTAATATTCAAACAGTTGTTAAAATACATGAAAACGAATGAAAATGACAAAATGGTTATTGAATGAGAATATGTATAATGTAAAAAAAAATTGAGATGAAAAAGAACAGTATGGATCAAAAAGGTGAAGTTGTTCCAATAATCCTGAGGATTGGGGGAAGTAATGGATAATTGAACAGGTGTGTGTATGTGTGTAAGCAAGCATGCATATTGATAGATTTCTTTTAATAATAAATGTTGGAGTTCATCTAAATGAACAATTTGCTGAATAAATAACAGTATAATTGGTCCATGTTCCTCCTATTGATTCCTCCCTCCCTGCTAACTCTGACCACCACTGATCTTTTCCCTGTCTCCATCATTTTGCCTTTTCCAGAACTCTGTATCATACAGTTGGAATCATATAATATGCAAAAGCTTTTTCAGATTGGTTTTGTTCACTAAGTAATATGCGTTGAAGACTCCTCATGTCTTTTCATGGCCTGTAGCTCATTCCTTTACCACTGAATAAATTCCATTGTCAGATGTGCCACAGCCTATTTAGTTACTCACCTGCTGAAGCACATCTGGTTGCGTCCAGTTTTTCAATTAAGAATAAAATTGCTATAAACATCTGAGTGAAGGTTTTTGTGTGGACATCAGTTTTCAACAACTTTATGTAAATACCAGGGAGTGCATCTGCTGAATGATATGGTTAAGAGCATGTTTAATTTTGTAAGAAACAGCCAAAGTGTCTTCAAAGTGCCTGTACCATTTTGCATTCCACCAACAATGAATGAGTTTTTGTTGCTCCTTATCTCTGGCCAGCATTTGGTGTTGATGGTGTTCTAGATTTTGACTATTCTAAGAGGTGTGTAGTGGTATCTCATTGTGGTTCTAATTTGCATTTCTCTAGTGAAATCTTTTCATATACTTATTTGTCAT